>NW_024096614.1:0-613167 GCF_016545835.1 Crotalus tigris | reverse complement strand
CACCTACTGCTTCATGCCACTTTCTAGTAGCTAATTATTCATCAAACAAGGAAAAATCTCCAGAGACAGAAAAGACAAGCCACTGAGGGAACTAGCTTAAAAAGGCACATTCCCTTTTAATAATTAGCTGCCACTTTCCCTCAGTGGCTTGTCTTTTCTGTCTCTGGAGATTTTTCCTTGTTTGATGAATATATGGAAGAGGGAAAATATGGTGGTGGGAGTTTTCAAATGCTTCTTTCAGAAGGAGATGAGAATGAGAAAGAGGGAGGCAGGGAAGGATAGAGGGAGGGAATTCCCGTCTTAGCACTTGGCCACCAGCAGCTCTGCCATTGATTTTGCTTGTCAAAAGATTGCAAAAGGGGATCACATGACTTTGGGACACTGTGACCATCATAAATATGAATCAGTTGCCAAGCATCCAAATATAAATCACATGACCCT
Organism: Crotalus tigris; assembly: GCF_016545835.1. Classification (NCBI taxonomy): domain Eukaryota; kingdom Metazoa; phylum Chordata; class Lepidosauria; order Squamata; family Viperidae; genus Crotalus; species Crotalus tigris. Next base: position 612,726 of record NW_024096614.1, on the reverse strand, counting down.
GGGCATGCTGCAATGGTCATAAGGGTGAAAAATGGTCATAAATCATTTCAGTGCAATTGCAACTTTGAACAGTTTGTTTGTTTTTTGGTCATCAAGTTTTTGACATCTTGCTAGGTGGTACTCGAATATTGCCATATCCTAAAAGTGATACAATCAGTGAAAAGGTTGAAAAGCCCTGCTCTATAATAACTATTATGCTGCTTTGAAATAAAATATTTTCTGGGTACAGAATTATTCCCACTAGATGTGTTTTATGATAATAAAATATGGTCATTTTCCCATCGTTCTAAATAAGTTGAAGATCTCCCTCTAGGCCAGTGTTTCTCAACCTTGACAATTTTAAGGCATGTGGACTTCAACTCCCAGAATTCCACAGCCAGCAATGCTGGCTGTGGAATTCTGGGAGTTGAAGTCCACATGCCTTAAAATTGTCAAGGTTGAGAAACACTGCTCTAGACTCTAGGAATAATAAACTGTCTACTACAGGCAGCCTTGAGTTTGGCCTTGACTCAAGTCATGTGCTGACAAAAAAGATTTCTCATACATTGCTAGAAACAGCTCATTCATTCTTTTGGAGCCCCACCAAAAAGTGAGCTAGATGAAATTAATGTAGTTACAATGGACACTAGTAATAACTCATACAGCAGCACAATCTCTGGCTGAATTAGTAGCAACATCCCCCGCCCCAAAGGGCTGCAAGAACAATGGTACCAATCTACAAGCACTTCTGATACACTTTGACTTAACTGAGGATTTTCAACAGAAGAGCAACCAGAAGGAAGACAATACGGCAATTTTAACAGGTAAAGAAAGATTGATCTTGAACCATTAAAAACAACAACTGCATTTTCCCCTTATGCTATGGTTTTATCAAAGAGACAGCAGGGTAAAAAGACACACACACACATACACAGACCCCCGAAGAAAATTCACAAAACTTTGGATTAACCCACTGCCACGAACAGTCTAACAACACCTCTAGCTCAGCAAACTCAATTAAATATTGGAGATCTTCAGACCTCTTCTAGCACTGAGCCTAAGATCAGTGACCTTAACACCAGTGCATTGGAGTGCCAGGTGAAGACTCGTAAGGAAATGAGAGCAAACTTTGCAACAAAAGGAAGACAATCTGGTAAAGAATTTCATAGATGAGATAAGCTACTTTGGCAAGTAGAGTAAAAGAAAATCGAAGTCGCCAATCAGCGTGTATACTTGAATATATCAGGTTCCCATGATCTCATATCTGTTGATGATTGACATTACAACCCACCCCTAAAAGTTCATTTTAGACAAAAGTACAAGTAAACTAGCACAGGGGTCTTATAATAATAATAAAGTTGGAAGGAACCTTGGAAGTCATCTAGTCCAACCCTCTGCTCTGGTAGGAAACCCTATGCCATTTCAGACAAATGGCTGTTCAGTCTCTTAAAAACTTCCAGTGTTGGAGCATTCACCGCTTCTGGAGGCAGGTTGTTCCACTGGTTAATTGTTCTAACTGTCAGGAAGTTTCTCCTTAGTTCTAGGTTGCTTCTCTCCTTGATTAGTTTCCATCCATTGCTTCTTGTCCTGCCTTCAGGTGCTTTGGAAAATAGCTTGACTCCCTCTTCTTTGGGGGCAGCCCAAAGAGATATTGGAACATTGCTATCATGTCACCCCTCATCCCCAATCGCAGGTCCATGGACCAGCACCGGACCATGGCATACCAGCAACCAGGCCATGTAAACAATTGGAGCCCCATCCGCTGGGTGCAGGTAGGACACAAAACCACGGCCCCTCTGGTCCACGGAAAAAATATCTTTCTCCACAGAACCAGTCCCTGGTGCTCAAAAGATTGGGGGCCTCTGAACTAGCAAGTGCATGCTTGCAGTAATGTTGAAGTAAATGTTGGTTCCCTTTGAATATCCTTATGGCTGTCTCCATGTGGGAGGAATATTACTCCCAATTATTTATTGCCCCAAGCTGTAGTGGACGAGAAGATCCAATAATAATAATAATGTTCTATTTCCATGCAACTTTAACTGAATGGGAGACTAGGGGACTCATTCAAATTCGGAAGTCCAGCAAGTCTACTGGGGAAAATTTCCCACCCCTATATTATTGAAATGTCACTTTGATGGGTGGGCTCCCATATTTGCAGGTTTATTTATCTGCCAAATTCCATCTTGTTGCCATTTCTCTACAGGTAATCCCCCAGGTACGAATGTTTATTTAGCAAATTTTTACCAAAATGAATTCATTCAGAAAGAGTACTTACGTTAGAAATTCAAAACTGTGAGCAAAAAGAGGCCTGTGTAGCCACGTGACTTGAATTCCATCCCTGCTGCAGCCGTGGCCATTTTGAACTCTCCATTCGGCTTATGAAGCAGGTGGGGGGGTTTTGGAGGGGAGTCCCTGGTCACATGGCCAAACAAGAGCCAAGCCGGCATTTTTTATGTTGGTGCTGGTGAAGAATCTGCTACTGCTTGGGCTTCAGGACTAGGACTGCTTCTGTAAGTATTTTAATTTTGTTGTTGCTGTTGTTACTCTAGAATGCTTGCAAAGTGCTTGTTTGCAAGCACTTTGGAAACTGCTCTTCTTTTTAAGTACTCATTATTGTGTTTCTAAGTACAGTACCGTATATGCCGCCGTATTAGGCGACCGGCGTATAAGATGACCCCCGTCTTTATAGCCGGGCCGCATTCCTAGAACATCGTCTTATACGCCGGAAACTACCAGTATTTCCGGCGTATAAGACGACCCCTGTCTTTGGCACCGATTTCAGCGCTCGCGGAAGTCGTCTTATACGCCGGCATTTACGGTACTTGTAGAAATGCTAGCCAGCCTCCTCACAAAGCATTCTATAATGTTGTGTTTCCTTGCTTTTATTTTGGAGATTAGCATATATTACTGTAGTTTGTAGGTTTTAAATTTAAATTGCCTCCAGAAGTTGTGGGTGCCTCATTACTGAAAGCTTTGAAGAAGAGACTCAATAGGTATTTACCAGAAATACAGTACTCTCTTGTGTGAGAGCAGTGGGTTAGACTAGATCACGGGTGTCAAACTCACCACGTCATGTGACGTGTCATGGCGTATCGTGATTTTTTTTTTTGCATTGCCGGAGCTGGAGTGGGTGTGGCCTCCGCATGATGCAACCGGCCACAGGCCAGCAGTTTGACATCCTTGAACTAGATGATCTCAAGGTCCTTTCCATCTCTGTTACTGTTGCAAGCCAACAGTTCTGTAAACCCCTCCCTCATCTCCCTCTGAGTGCCTGGCTGGAGACTTAAACAAATTAGTGGCAACAACAAAAATCTTTGCAAAAGGAGATGCAGCCTGCTTGCAGGCATTTAGTTCCTGAGTGGAAGCAAACAGCTGATGGGCAGCCAGCAGCAGTGGGAAGGCCTCTCAGTTCAGGTAGAGATCAATTAACAAAGCAGAGGAAATAGTAAGTCAGATCTTTGTTCATTTAACAATCCAGTGACAGGAAAGATCATAAAATGGGGCAAAACCTACTTAAAAACTATCTTGCTTGGCTATGGACTACCAGTATTAATGATATCCCAAGATCCCTCCATTTAACCAATATGCATAACCTCAGAATTAAACATGTACACATATTGCTTTTAGAACCCCAGAATAATTCTACAGTAATCAGCCACTTCAGAATATGCAACCACATCCCGAATTGTTTGGTTTTGCAGCCTACATCTTGGGTTATATAATTATTTTCGCTCAGATTTTTTTAATGAAGTGGTTGAACCTGAAAGAAGAATGCAGCTTTCATTATTTAGACAAAAAGGTTGTTTCAACTGGCCTTAGTGCACAATGACTAGTTATGGTCGTGACTATTGGAGAAATAGTATTAGAGTTGATAATTCCACCAATAGTAGTGTCCAACTAAATGATACTCCCCATCACACACCTTTTCTTGATACTCCCTATCAGTTTTAATGTTCTGAAGTAGTTCTTGAAAATTGTTTATAAATATTAAAAATTAGGTATTTTACATTGCTCAGAGTCTTCATGGAACAGAACTTGCCAGAAGTGGAGAGCTGATTTAATCAGATTTTACAACCATTAATATATCACATACCAAGCATATATTAAGCGTCTGTACAGAGAAACCTGTTCAGCTGTTTCCTTCTCCAACCAGCTACATATAAGTCATTATCTAAAACAGATGTTCCTCTTCAGAACTCAGATTTAGAATGTTTTTGAAATCATTATAGAAATGCAGAATTAGAGGGGGCCATTTAGGTTATCAAGTTCCACACATTTTTTCACTTCAGGGAATACAAAATAAAGCATCTTCAATAGAAGAATGTCTAGTCTCATTTGAGCAGACTGAAGAGAAAACCACCCTCTCTCTGAAGAATTCTTTCCATTATCAAACATTTATTGGTAAGATTGAATTAGAATCTGCCTTCTAAAAATTCAGCCCCACTTTTTCACATGCTGCTCTGTGGTGGTGAACAGGTACTTGAGTATTCTGGCATGATGTAGAAAATAACTAATCAAATGTCATTTGATTTATTTTTTCATCAGGTAAAAATATTTTATTAGGTTAATATATTTGTCTATAATAATGGTACAAAAAACTCATTGAGAATTATTTTGCATATCACTGCTTGATTATTCAGAATGAAATACCTTACGGAAATAATCTTCATGAAGCCACAACCCATAAGCCAAATCTTCAACGCCTTGCAGAAAGAAAGGAGATTGGAGATTATCCTCACCTGGGGAGGGGACAGAGTGTTCCAGAGATCTGGCATTACAGTATAGAAGACTCTTCTCCTGGATCCCTTCAGTCAAGTTCCTTGACCAATGGGATCCTCAGCAAGCTTCCTCTGCCAGCACAAGCAGGGTGGGCTTTTCTTAGCAAGACATGATGGTTCAACATAGATAGGTAGGTGCAGGACCTCACCTAAAGAACCTAGTGTAAGCTGTGAGTACTGCTGCTGTACTGCCTTCCTCACTGCCCAGGACTTTGATCTCCATGCCCTGGTGTTAGCAAATTCATCCAGGCTTCTAAAATGTCAATCTCTAGCCATCATAATGGGGTCTGAGTGACTCAGAAATTCAGGGTCACCAAGACAAAACCAAGAAGTTTCATGATACTCACTCACACTGAGACCAACAAACACTTTGTCTGGTTTTTTTCTTAGCTAACATGTGATCTGAAGATCTAGGACATTCACATCACTCATGCTGAGATCACTTTCCAGATACCAGGAAGCTCACCGCTACCACCCACCTATCTATTTAGATCAGATCATTCAGAAACAACTAGTTTCCAAGAGGCACTTGGGGAAATGTCCCAGAAACCTGGTAGGCCCTTCTGTGGGGAATCTACTCAGTCTCCAGAATACAGGGATAACAAAGGGATCAGGCAGATTATTCCAAAGGGACCACTTTGTTTACAATTTGATTCAGAGGAAGAATCATCAAAGAATTCTGGGAGAAGAATTGCCAGAAAAGACAGCTGGAGCAATATTGGCAAAAATATTTGGGAAGGCTGAAGAGAACATGATGAGGCTATAACCATAGAGGGCTTTAGATGAAGCACAGAAATAGATCCAGTCTAGCTTCAGCTCTAAGTGTGGGATGAAAAAATGCATTGGTTGCTTTCCTGGATGTTCTGCCCAGGGATGTGATGGGAGGCACGCGCCTTCCTTGTCTTCAACCCTTCAAGCATGGCATTTTTTTGGGGGGGGTTATCTATGAAGTTTGCCCTGAGTGGGGAATATGGTCCATAGGAGAAATTTAGTGAAAATGAAAAAGATACTAAAAATAAATGGAAAGTAATATGTTTTATTGGCACCCAAAAGGAAACAAAGATAAAGCATGATAAACTTAGTTAGCACATTTTTCATTGGTTGATATTGTTAGGTATGTTGTGTGAACCCAGCAATAGCTTGAAGAACTTTCAGTATTGAGTATATAGAAGCAAAACACAATATTAAGTGAATAGGTACATAGGAAACATTCATCATACTGAATAGCTACTCTGTAATACTTTTATGCTTTTTATGCTGCTTAATTTTAAGGCTTTCTGGAAATAGCACACAGTTTGAAAGGGTGTGGATGCATTGTCAAATTTATAATAGGGGCTTCATTGAGTTTTTTCACTCCTTCAGGCAACTGGAAGCTGAAGGCCCTCAACAGATTGGTCAGAAAGATGAAGATCTCAATTCTCACCAGCTGCTCTCCCACACATGCACGTTGACCTGTAGATGATAAAAGCATGCAAAAAGGGGATAATAATCAGTTCTCCAGAATATAGCCCCTTGGCAAGGAAACATGAGAGAAGATTTGTAACAGATGAAACACAGTTCCCTGTTGAATCTTGGTATCTTCTAGTATTGCTTATTACTAGATTGTCATTTAGTACATAGGAACAGCTTTTCGAGACAATGCTTTGAATCTATTGGTGTGGTTAGCCATTGGTCAAACTGCTTTGTTAAAGCAATTTATTAGGCGTGGTGGCACAGACTTCAGAATAACACAGTGATGGGGGTGACAGGAATCTATAAGTGATAAGCTGCTTTGGGCTCATGGATGTACCTATTCCGAAGGGCAGAAACGCTTCTCGTTCAGTGAACTTCCCATCCTTATCTAAAAAGTGATTTGGGTTGAATTCTTCAGGTGTCTCCCATTGTTCAGGGTCAAGAAGAACAGAGCGCAGGTCTGGGAAAATCATGGTCCTCTGCAAACAAAGAGATGATTAAACAGAGCAGTTTCATAAGGGAAACAGGCAAAAATGTTCAAACCAATATTGATGAAAACATTTGGTTTTAGCATGTCTTGATAGACCAGTGGTTCTCAACCTTTCTAATGCCGTGACCCCATAATACAGTTCCCCATGTTGTAATGACCCCCAACCACTTATACATCACCAGGTGCCAGGGGCGTGGCCAAAGAAAAGGGGAAAAAATGACGGACAGCCTTGTTTGGCGACCCCCGTGAAATGGTCATTCGACCCCAAATGGGGTCCCGACCCACAGGTTGAGAACCACTGTGATAGACCCACATTTGTTCATTTCCAAAGCAGTTTCTGAGAGCAGTGGCTGTTCTTAGCATTTCTCACCTTTGGAATAAGGTAACCCCTCAACTTCACATCTTTTGTACTTTGTCTGGAAACCCCAACTAGAAAGATACTTTTTAAACGCTGCATTTCATGAATCACGGCATTGGTGTAGGGCAGCTTCTTCCGATCCTGATAGGAAATTGAGGCCGAGGAACTAAAGGCTTCTTCAATCTCCTTCTGGACTTTCTCTAGAAAAAAAATGATAGAAAAAGAAGCTTCATTTTCAATATTGTGTTTCCTTTGTTTCCAAATTTTAATCCTTAACAGAAGTTTAGGACATAGAACAGCCTTTAGGGCATTAAATGTAATCCCATCCTTTTTAAAAAATATTGTGAGGGAGAGCAGATTGAATATGTGTTTCCTGGGCTCTGATCATATCCAATCCAAAAAGGTTCAGAATATTGATGCAAACCTTGGAATCAAGTTCAAATATTCCACTGAATCTTCTTCAATCTAGTCCATCTCCAGAATTCAATTCCAAACCAATTTGGCAATTTGCTTCAGTTTAAAAGAAAGATCTATAATTATCTTGAAAATCATGTGGATCAAAGTTTTGCAAAGCACTCTTTATTTATTTTTTAGTATTTTTTAAGTGATTAAATTTATATGCCACCCATCTCACTGTTATAGTGACTCTGGAGGGGAGGCTTACAATATGATAAAAAGGTAAAAAACATAGCACAGAACAATTAAAATGAAGAGGACTAAATAAACTGAAAACTCAGAGGATGGGTAACATGGAGGTGGAGATCTTCTTTCTACCCTGCCAGTCACTCCCAAAATAGCGCTCCTCTATCAGGTTCCCTGGGCAATTGGCAGAGCGAGGTTTTAAGACTCTTCCTGAAGATCCACAGGGTATAAGGGTGGACCTCACCTCCAGGAGGAGAATATTCTCTAGACAACAGGTCGGCAACCTTTGAGCCTTCCCCTATGACTCCCAGCCTCCTCTGCCATTTGCAGAGAGAGACAGAGACAGAGAGAGGCACTTGCACTCTCTCTCTCTCTCTCTCTCTCTCTCTCTCTCTCTCTCTCTCTCTCTCTCTCTCTCTCTCTCTCTCTGTGTGTGTGTGTGTGTGTGTGTGTGTGTGACGAGCTGAAAAGCTTATTTGGGCGGAACTCCTCCCTTTGCTGCATCACTGCAGGAAGCAAGAAGTAGGAAGCAGGCGAGAGCTAACTAGCCCAGCTATGCTGGCTCAGGAAGTCCATGAGTCATAAAAGAGCTGAGGTTGCCTACCCCAGAGCTTGTTGGAGAAGAGCTTGAAGCCAGCTTGCCAGGTGAACAGAAGATCGGAGAAAGGGAGAGGGGGGGAGAGAAAGAGAGAGAGAGGGAGAGAGAGAGAGAGAGAGAGAGAGAGAAACGGGGAGAGGGAGAGGAAAGAGAGAGGGGGAAAGGAAAGAGAGAAAGAAAAAGAAAGAAAAAGAGAAAGGGAGAGAGAGGGAGGGAGGAAAAGAGACAGAGAGAGACCCTTTGGACATCTAAAATGAAGATAACACTGCATATATCCTTTTTTACCTTTATTATAGTGTGTGTATATATGTATGTATGTGTGTGTGTGTGTGTGTATATATGTGTGTATGTGTGTATGTGTATGTATGTGTGTGTACACACACACACACACAAACAAAATAAAGGTAAAAAAGGATATATGCAGTGTTATCTTCATTTTAGATATCAAAAGGGTTTGCGGCTCCCAGTGTTTTGTTTTCGGTGGGAAACGGGTCCAAGTGGCTCCTTCAGTGTTTTGGGTTGCCTACCCCTGCTCTAGACAGTGGGGGCCACAGCAGAATAACCACTTCTCCTGAACACTTCCAGCTGAAATTCTTTAGCAGTCAGTATCTGGGACAGGCTTCTAAAAATTTATATCCTTAAGTTTCAAAGATAATTTCCACAGTGGTTTCCAGCTTCTTTAGTTTGGCTCAGAAAAACCAACTCCTCCCCTCCTTACCATCTTAAAGTCACAGAGCTTCAGAAATGACAATAGTTCAGCAAAAAGGAAACAACAAGTTGCAACTAGAGAAAGCCTCTCTTGGCAAGAAAGGTAAATATATAGAAATTTTAGTGTCTAAGAACCGGTGGCATCCTTTATTGTTTATTTAAATGATAACATAAGATAAGAGATAACCTTTACTGTCATTTTTTTTATTGTGGGCACAACAGCACACATCAAAAATAAAATTTAGTTGCCCACTCTCAAAGTGAAACACATACATGACACATACCTAAACATACTATGAACAATATATGTACAGACCCATATCCCTACATATACGTAGCAAATAAATATTAAATACTGTCCATCTTGAATACGTAACGGAAGAGTTCACAAGGTTAATGCTGTATGGAATGAAACTATGGCTAGATGTTCTGCTACAGATACCACGAATCCTCCTTCCAGAAGGGAATGAAGAAAACAGGTCGTAAAGAGGATGTGTCATGTCCCAGATAATCTTACGGACCCTGCTCAAGCAACGCTTCTGTGCTATGTCCTGGATGGAAGGGAGGGAACTGCCAATGATCTTTTCAGCCATTCTCACCACTCTCTGCACCGCCTTCCTGTCTGAAGCAGTGATTCCCCCACACCAGACTGTGATGCTGTATGACAGGATGCTCTCGATTGTCCCCCTGTAGAAAGTAGTCAGGACAGGGGAAGGAAGATGTGCTTTTCTCATGAAATGCAGAAAATGCAGGCGCTGCTGTGCCCACTTCACCAGTTTCTCACTGTTGAGTGACCAAATCAGCCTACTCACCCAAGAATTTGATGCTGGTAACCATCTCCACGGTGAATCATTAATGCACAGAGAAGTTTGGCTGTGCCTGCCTTTTCTGAAATCAACAATGATCTTTTTGGTTTTTCTGATATTTAAAACTAGACTGTTTTCCTTACACCAGTTCATCCATCCCTCAACCTCCTTGTGGTAAGCTTCCACCTTGTCATCCTGAATAAGGCCCACTACTGTTGTATCATCTGCGAACTTCACAATATGGTTGGTGGCAAATCTAGCACAACAGTCATGGGTCAACAGGGTGAACAGCAGCGGACTTAAGACGCAGCCCTGAGGAGAACCTGTGCTCAAGAAAATGATATTAGAGGTATTTGTTCCAACTCGCACATATTGGGGCCTGTTGGTAAGAAAATCAAGAATCCAGTTGCACAAAGGAGCGTTTAAGCCTAAAAGGCCCATTTTGTCTACTAGATGCTGGGGAATGATTGTGTTAAACACCGAATTGAAGTCGACAAACAACAAACACACATGAGTATTTCTTTCCTCTAAGTGCTTCAGGCTCAGATGGAGAACGGAAGGAATAACATCTTCCGTAGAGCGATTTGGTCAGTAGGCAAACTGAAGTGGGTCAAATGCTGGTGGGAGGCTAGATACAATAGTGTCGTTTGTCAGCTTCTCAAAGCATTTCATGATGGTGGATGTCAGTGCAACTGGATGGTAATCATTGAGGCCTGTAATTGTGGACTTTTTTTGGCACTGGCAAGATGATGGCCATCTTAAAACACAATGGGACCACAGAAGTTGAAAATATCTGTGAGAACACAAGCCAGCTCCTCTGCGCATTCCCTGAGGACACATCCCAGGATGTTATCTGGGCCTGCTGCTTTCCGAATGTTAACTGTCTGCAGTGTTTTTCGGACAGAGGTAACATCAAAGCTTGGCACTTGCTCATCAGGATGGGGCACAGCTTTCCTAGCAGGAGTGCTATTTGATGCCTCAAATCTACCAAAAAATGCATTCAGTTTGTTTAGAAAGTCTGTCATCCTTGCATCTCGATGGAGCCACCTTGTAATCCATAATGGACTGGATCCCTTGCCACATTCGTCTGGTGTTTGTTGGGTCCTGAAAAAAGTTCTGAATGTTCTGGCAATGGGCTTGCTTTGCACCTTTTATGGCATTTTCAGATTTGCTCTGGCTGTTCTAAGTGCCAGCATGTCACCAGATTTAAAAGCCACATTTCATGCTTTCATGCTGGTTCTTCCATAATGAACTTGCATGGTCGCTCCGCCCCAGCCAGGGACTCACCCAATTACTTCTTCAAGAAGCAGTCTGAGAGCATTTGGCTACTAAGAAGAGCAAAAGTTTCCCCTTTCTCAGGGAAGTTTCTTCTAGTTTAGAAACCATTATAAGCTTAAAACTGTGGAGAATATAAAGAACTGTATGAGATCTAATTGGCCAGGAGCCCTTTCCAGTGGAAGTCATGAAGTCCATACTGGTGATTGACTTTGTGGGATCTCTTTTGTTCCTTTGCTTTTAAAACAAAGGACTGTTTAAATAGGGCTTACAGTTTGCTGTGAGAAGAGAATGAAACAGCTCCAATTTTATTGGCTTTTGATTGGTCTAGACCCATGGTTGTGAACCTATGGCATACATGCCACAGGCGGCCTGCAGAGCCATCCCTGTGGGCACGCGCACCATTGCCACAGAGGTGTCAAGCCCCAAGGGGCTTGCCATTCGGTGGGGGGGGATGAGCAAACCATCCCACCCCCACCAACTTGCCTCGCCGACCGTACCGGAGCCAGCTTGCCACGACCCCCCAGCCAGCTGGAAACGGAGGAACGACCGGCAGCCTCTCACCCCCTCCCGGACGCCATAGGAGGCACCGCTGCTGCTGCCAGGCATCCCGCCGACCAGCTGGGAGGCGGGGAACGCCCAGCAGCGTCGGACGGTGTTTGGGCTTTCCCCGCAGCCTCGGCTTTCCTCGCAGCTTCGGAAGACGGCCCACAGCTTCCCGGTGACCGAGCAGGAGCAGCGGAACGGCAGACGGCAATGCCGGGGGGCGTGCATCCTCCCCCCGATGCTGCGGAGGGCACAGACACTGGGCCGGCACACCTCTCCAGACAACACTGTGGCCTCAGCGTGGGCATAGAGAGGGAGGAAGCACACATGACCAATGGACTGGCCAGAAAGGACCGGCCAGCGGCTAGACCGATAGACTTACCGTTCCAACTGGAGGCAGCAAACATGGGGCGGCCACAACAGGCGGGCGGACGCTGGACCGCAGGGGTTGGGGCTGCATGGGAAGAGGGGTTGGAGCACAAGGGTGGGGTTATAAGAATAATTAACTGGATGGTGGTTTGTGGGCGGAGGGTGGGGGTGTGGGCGTGGACACACTATAAGGAGCTCTGGGGAGAAGCTATTCCCAGTGCTGACTTTGTCAGTTAGTGAATAAAGAATTGCTAACATACACCAAGTTCCTGCGTTCCTGGCCTTCAATCCGGATGATCTAGGACTGTGGTTGTCGGTAAGTCAGCACTCACATTTCTTTCGCCTACCTTTTGTCCTCACTTCATTTCTGAGGGATGGCAGAAGGGAAGCAAGATGAACCTCAGGTGGAGGACACATCCCTGCCTGGGGCCACAGCAATTGCCCCCACAGGACCCACCCAGGTGGTCGTGGCAGGGGAGGAACAGCCAGCAGTACGACCCAAATCTACCCAGAGGTCCGGCCCTGGGACAGTGACCACAGAGGCCGGGGTTTCTAATCTGAGGGAGGAGTGGTGGCAGAGCCCAGCGTTGACATCACTGGAGGCAGGCCGGCCCCGCAACCCACCAGGCAGGCCATCCCTACTGGGTTGGAGGGAGAGGCGGTTAACGGGCGAGGATGAAGATGAGTGGAGCTACTCCACCGCGCCTGGTGAGTACACGTTGGACGTCCTCCGAGAGCGGTTCAGTGAAGGCAGCTGCCAGGGCCGCTCCTCGCGCCAACGGTCAGATGGCACATCCGGACGGGCGGACACGTCGCAATTCCGGCTGAGCAGTCCGCGGTTCCGGCTTCCCCAGCTGGGAGATGCCTTGACAACAGGGCCTGTAATTTCTGGGATGGACACCATGGGGCCCGTCGGCTGGACACAGCCTTCTGGCAGAAGGGCACATGGGCAAGCTGCGTTGCCAGGGCCAGCCACGTCTACCGGAGGTGGTGGGGGGGTGCCGCCCGCGCAATGGGGCCCGGGTCAACAATGGGGCCTGCCAGCCCTTCCCATTTCTTTTGATGGGGACCCGGACAGGTTGGCGATGTTCTTGAGCCACGTGGTTAGCCACCTGGACCGATATGGCCATTTATACCCATCCCAATGGGCCATGGTAGTGGGGGGTCACGGCAGGGCTACAGGGGGAGGCGGCGGCCTGGGCTGCCGACCTCTATAGCGATCACACTAGGGTACTTAGTAATGTGGGGTTGTTTCTGGAGGCTCTCCACAATCGCTTTGAGGACTCTTCCCGGGTCCAGCGGGCCGAGTCGGAACTCCTGTCCTTGAGGCAGGGAGGCCGACCGGTAGCAGAGTACGTTCGTGACTTCAGGCGATTAGCCGGCCGGCTCACTTCGTCCTGGCCTGACAGGTTACTAGTCCATCATTTCCGGGCCGGGTTGGATCAAGAGCTGCGCCAGGCATGTATTTATAGGGGCATTCCCAATCGCCTTTGGGAATGGTTTTGCGTGGCTGTGGACCTCGATACCAACCTCAGAGAGATCCAGAGGAATCGGGACGCTGGCCAGGCACAGGCCCCTGTCAGGAAACCGAGGGAGAGCGGACAGAGGCTGCCCAATACTCCAGCTGGCTACCCCAGAGCGACCGGTCCGGCTAGCGGCACGGTGTTTCGATGTTTCTGGTGTAATCAGCCGGGACACCGGGCGGCCGAGTGTCCTGCGCCCGCTCCACGAGTGGCTGGTACCCCAAGGGCCTCAGCACAAACACCTCGGAAGGGCCCTGATGCATCAAAAGCTGCGGCCCATCCGAAGACCCCATCAACACCACTGGCAGTGCCTGGGAGGGACACCATGGCGACGGCGCAGTATCGGCCAGTCGACGAGGAAAGCGATGACGATCCCGTCGACGATCCGATGGTAAGCAAACCTATAGCCCCGTTCGTCCTACCGGTAATTTTGACGAGTCCCCACTCTGGGGAACAGTGGGAATGTAAGGCACTAATAGATACAGGGTGTACCCATTGCCTAATCAGCAAAGCGTTAGCCCTGGACCATGGGATCCGGTTGCACAGGTTAGCCCAGCCCGTACGGTTCGAACAAGTGGACGGCTCCCTATTGGGTGGGGCTCCAGCAACTCACATTACCGAACCTGTACGGATGGAGCTGGGAGCCCATTGGGAAATTATCCGGTTCGTAGTGGCCCCTGCCATGAGTGAAGCCGTAATTCTCAATCTGGCATGGCTGGATAGGTGGGAACCCACTATTTGGTGGGAAGGGGGGTACCGTAGATTACGCTTGAGTGTGGGACCCCAGCCCCCTAGACAGTTTCAGGCCCCAGGGATTGACACATCGGCCCCCGTATGCGGAGTGAGTGGAGGAGGGGAGGACCTGTTTCCTCAAGTGTATCAGGACCTGGCTGCAGTGTTTAGTGAAACGGAGTGCAACCAACTACCCCCTCATCGATCGACAGACTGCGGCATTGAAATTGAACCTGGGGCCAAACTTCCAAAACCTCGGATTTATGCCATGGCACCCAGAGAATTGGAGGAACTGTGGCGGTTCATTGATGCGAACCTGGCAAGAGGCTTTATTCAACCGGCTCGATCCCGAGTGGCTGCCCCTGTATTGTTCCGAGAAAAAAAAGACGGATCATTACGTCTCTGTGTTGATTTTCGAGGCTTGAATGCTGTTTGTGTGGAACATCTGTACCCACTCCCCCTTATGAAGGATCTGCTGGCCCAGTTAGGGAAAGGGAGGATATTTACCAAATTAGATTTGCGGGAGGCGTACTATCGAGTACGAATACGACAGGGGGATGAATGGAAGACGGCATTTAATTGTCCTTTAGGAAGTTTTCAGTACCATGTTATGCCATTCGGGCTGCAAGGGGCCCCCGCCATCTCTATGCAGTTAATAAACCAAGTATTACACGAACACCTTTATCGGGGGGTCCTCGTCTACCTTGACGACATTCTGATTTATACCACTACAATGGAGGAGCATGTCGCCCTGGTACGACAGGTATTGAAAAAACTATTGGATGCGAAATTATATGTCAAGTTATCTAAATGCGAGTTCCACTGTGAGCGGTTGGACTATTTGGGCTATTGCATATCGGCGGCAGGAGTGGAAATGGATCCGGTCAAGGTTAAAGCGGTTCTTGACTGGCAGGCTCCCACCACCCGAAGGCAGTTGCAAAGTTTCCTCGGGTTCGCCAATTTCTACCGGCAATTCATCCCATCGTTTGCTGGCGTGGCTCACCCTCTAACGGAACTCTTAAAAACAAAACACCTGAAAGGTAAGCCACGACCTGGCCAGCCAGTGGGTGGACTATGGCCTGCCAAAAAGCATTCGAGGAGCTCAAAGCACTTTTTGCGAAGGAGCCGATATTGATCCATCCAAACCCCGATGCTCCATTCATTGTGCAAGCCGACGCAAGCGACGTAGCTGTGGGGGCCGTCCTACTCCAACCAAACCAACAAGGGTTAGTGCAGCCGTGCGCGTATACGTCTCGTAAATTTACCGTGACAGAACGCGGATGGGCCATTTGGGAGAAGGGAGCATATGCCGTCAAATGGGCCTTAATGACCTGGCGGCACTTGCTGGAAGGCTCCCGTCATCCGTTTGAAGTGTGGACTGATCACTGGAACCTTGAAGCACTACAAAAACCTCGGCGCCTATCACCAAAACACATTCAGTGGGCTCAATATTTCACCCGTTTCCAGTTTACTCTGAAATATGTACCCGGAGGGGAAAATTTTCTCGCGGACGCGTTATCCCGCCTCCCTCAATACCATAGCGATCGGGAGGAAGTGGTACAGGCAATAATTCCTACATGTACTCACAAAATAGCGGGCATAAGGACATCCCAAACAACTACCCTTACATTACCGGAGTTGCGAGAGGCTGTAGTCCATGATAAGTGGTTACAGGACCATCCAGACATACTAACTCAAAGAGATGGGCTAGCATGGAAAGCCGACAAACTCTATATCCCTGAGAAGTTACGCCCACTTGTCCTTAGAAGATGCCACGATGCCAAGCAAGCAGGACATTTCGGCTTCCTAAAAACCCTCCATCACGTTCAATGGCAATTTTGGTGGCCCCGCTTAAAGCCGGACGTAGAAACGTATGTGAAGACCTGTCACGTCTGTGCTACCGCGAAGCCCCGAGTGGGAAGACCAATGGGCCTACTACAAAAGGTAGCGGATCCACGACAACCCTGGGAAGAGATAGCAATGGACTTTATTGTAGAGCTACCCCCAAGCCGCAACTATACGGTAATATGGACTGTAATCGATCTCTTCTCAAAACAAGCCCATTTCATCCCATGTAAGGGGCTGCCGTCGGCGCAGCGGCTAGCCAGAATGTTTGTGCAGCATGTCTACCGACTGCATGGCGTGCCACAACGCATCATTTCGGACAGAGGAGTACAATTCACGGCCCAATTCTGGCGTACATTCCTGACGTTGGTGGGATCGTCCCAAGGTCTTAGCTCGGCCTATCATCCATCTACTAACGGGGCCGCTGAAAGAGCAAATGCTATGGTTGAGCGGTATTTACGCAGTTACGTCACCTTCCAGCAAACTGACTGGGTAGATTTACTGCCCTTCGCTGAGGTGGCGTACAACAACACTGTACACAGCAGCACCAGGTTCGCTCCGTTCCGGGTGGTAAACGGGGTGGAGTTTGTACCCTTTCCGGAGTGGTCCGACGAGACAGGTAATGCGTACACACCCCAGGCGTGGATGACGCGGCTCACGGGACTTTGGGGAGTGATAAAGGAAGCTTTACAAAGGGCTGAGGCAACCACCAAAACCCAGGCTGATAAGAAAAGGGCCGACCACCCACCCTTTAAGATAGGAGACTGGGTTTATCTATCAACAAAGTACCTTAGGTTGCCAGTACCTAATAGGAAATTGGGGCCCAAGTATGTAGGTCCCTTTCAGGTGGTAAAAGTAATCAACCCGGTCACAGTCCGCCTAAGGCTACCCCCCCCTAGGAAAAGTGCACCCAGTATTTCACAGTAGCTTGTTGAAACTAGCGCAGGGACCCGGTGTGGGTGCTAAGAGGCCGGGGCCAGTCGTTGGGGATGAGTACGAGGTGCAAGAGATAATCGACTCCCGAATGAGACGCGGTCGATTACAATACCTCGTCCAATGGAAGGGATACCCCCTGTCAGACGCCTCTTGGGTGAGGGAGGGGGACGTGCATGCCCCGAGACTCGTACGGGCATTCCACAAGCACTGGCCGAAAAAACCGGGCCAGGCACAACACAATAGAGAGAACTCACTATCTTGTTGTTTTCTTACAGGTGAGGACGTGGTAGGGGGAGCCGCATGTCAAGCCCCAAGGGGCTTGTCATTCGGTGGGGGGGGTGAGCAAACCATCTCACCCCCACCAACTTGCCTCGCCGACTGTACCGGAGCCAGCTTGCCACAACCCCCCCAGCCAGCTGGAAATGGAGGAACGACCAGCAGCTTCTCACCCCCTCCCAGATGCCGTAGGAGGCGCCGCGGCTGCTGCCAGGCATCCCGCCGACCAGCTGGGAGGCGGGGAACACCCAGCAGCGTCGGACGGCATTTGGGCTTTCCCCGCAGCCTCGGCTTTCCTCGCAGCTTCGGAAGACGGCCCACAGCTTTCCCGGCGACTGAGCAGGAGCAACGGAACGGCCGACGGCAATGCCGGGGGGCGTTCATTCTCCCCCTGATGCCGCGGAGGGCACAGACGCTGGGCCGGCACACCTCTCCAGACAACACCATGGCCTCAGCGTGGGCATAGAGAGGGAGGAAGCACACATGACCAACGGACTGGCCAGAAAGGACCGGCCAGCGGCTAGACCGATAGACTTACCGTTCCAACCGGAGGCAGCAAACATGGGGCGGCCACAACAGGCGGGCGGACGCTGGACCGCAGGGGGTGGGGCTGCATGGGAAGAGGGGTTGGAGCACAAGGGTGGGGTTATAAGGATAATTAACCGGATGGTGGTTTGTGGGCGGAGGGTGGGGGTGTGGGTGTGGACACACTATAAGGAGCTCTGGGGAGAAGCTATTCCCAGTGCTGACTTTGTCAGTTAGTGAATAAAGAATTGCTAACGTACACCAAGTTCCTGCGTTCCTGGCCTTCAATCCGGACGATCTAGGACTGTGGTTGTCAAGAGGAAGGCGGGGCCGAGCTGCTCCCCTCTGCCTCTCCATGTGCGCCAATGCTCTTGCTCTATTTCTCTCTGCACTGGGAGTCAGGAAGCTGCTGCAAGAGCTGATTGGATCCAGACTGGATGGTGGAGGCAGGGCTTTTTTTCTCATACAATGCACAGAACGGTGTTCCGGCACCTTTTTTTTAATGGAAGCTGCCAGCGCAAGTCCAGGTATGCCTGCAGAGCAATTTTGAGGACTGCCAGCAGCTCAATCTGGGCTCCAGAGGCCTGGAAAAGGCCTCTGCCACCCGGATCTATGATTGCAGAACAGTTTCGTACCCCCTGGCCGATCCGGGCTCCAGAGGTCTTTACCAAGCCTCTGAAGCTCAGATCCATGGTTGCGGGGTGATTTTTCAGCCCACCCAGTGACCCAATCCAGGCTCTGGAGGCCTTTTCCAAGCCTCCGGAGCCCGGATCCACGGCTGCAGGGCGATTTTGCAGCCAGTCTGCCATGACCACTGCAGCCACACCCACCCAATGGCCCATCCCACCCATTTGGCCACACCCACCCAATGGGCCATGCCCACCTGGCACCCGGGTGGCTTTTGGGTTGCAGTTTGGGCACTGGGTCTCTAAAAGGTTTGCCATCCAAGCAAAGAGACAGCTTTTTTTCCCCCTCTTAAGGCTTCTTTCTTGACAGTAAGACTTTTGACCACAAGAGGGAGCAAAACAACTGTGATATTGTTAACTTCTACTTTTTTCCTAGCTTTACAAACACACTGGACTTATAATTTTAAAGCATTTAACTTCAAATTTTAAGCTTTATTTACATATCAAAAAATGGCAAGCAGAAAGAATGGAAAAAACAGAGAGAATATCAGGAGATTTAGAATTCTTAAAGCCATATTTGGATGAATATGCAGTTAAAACACATGAGCTAATCAAGGCCATGGGAAAAAACATCGAAGCCAAATTTGATCTGCTTGCAAAAGAATTGCCTGGAGCAATCCAACATTTGACTGGAGACATCAAGAAGGTGGAAGTTAGAGATGACTTTATGGAACATAAAATGGGAAAAATAAATAATCTGTTTGAAGCTGACTTGGATGAAAAGGCAATTTTGGAATCCCAGATAAAACAGTTCCAATTAAGATTTCGAACAATCCCTGAACCATCAGGAGAAGATTAAGAATGGTTAAAGCCTTGGCCCAGTTGACCAACTGGGGAGAAAAACTTATGGATACTGAATTGGATAATGTTTACAGAGTTAAACTCCAGATTTGCAACTATGAGAAAACTACCAAGGGATGTTTTAGTCCTCTTTCTAAGAAGAACAACAAGACATTTTGACTTGTTAAAATGGATTGCCATTTTAAATTCCAACTGAAAATTTAAAATGTGGATATAATTGTATTGAAGGAAATTTCACTGAGAATTCTGAGAAAAAGGAAGGCTTATGCCTTTCTTACTGATATCTTGGAAAAGAGAAAGATCTCCTTTTGTTGGGATAAACTCAAAGGAATGATATTTATCTATCAGGAGCAAAGATTTAGACTGAATTCCACATAAAATGCCAAGGACTTTCGGATTAGACATAAACTAATTTCAGACTCAGATAAGGAATTGGATGTAGACAAGAAATTTGAGATAGAAGAATGTCAAAAGGGTAGTACTGAAGAAGAAGGTAGAGCTGAGATAGCTGTACAGGAATTTGCTACTTCACCTAAAGATGCAGATTAAGGCTATCACATGGAATATTAATGGGGCAAACGCCCCATCCAAGCATAAAAAACTATTTCATTATTTCAGGAAACTCAGTGTTGATATAATTTGCCTTTAAGAAACACATAGCAAGAAGCAAGATAAGAAATACTTAATAAAGAAAAGACTAGGGGAGGAATTTATATCTGCTGTTTTAAAAAAGATTAATGGAGCTGTTCTATATATAAAACCCCAACTTAAAATCAAACTACTTTTAGTAGATGATCAAGGTATATTTGTAGTAGTGCAAATTTAACTTACTAAAATAAAATCAATAGTAGTGGGCCTATACAGGCCAAATGATGATAAATATACATTTTTTAAATATCTTATGGGCCAGTTAATATCCTTTTCATATGAAAATTGGTTTATGTTGGGGGATTGGAATAGAGTGACTTTACCAGTTTTAGATACTGTAGATCATCTACTAAAGGGATCAAAACCTCTCAGAGTAAATTACCAAAGATTTTCTTCAACATGATGGATAACATAGTATTAATAGACTCGTGGAGACAAAAAAAATGGTGGCAATTTCTGCAATTAAAATGAATGTTTTACCAAAGATGCTGCTCTTTCTGTTCCAGACAATACCAACACTTACAACAGATATTCCATTTAAACAATAGCAGAGGGATATTTCCAAGTTTATATGGCAAGAAAAGAAACCAAGAATTAAATACAAGTTATTGCAAGATGCTAAGGATAGAGGGGGGTTGGATTTATCAGACTTGAACTTGTATTTTGATGCTTGTTGTTTAGTCTGGCTAAAAGAGTGGGTGACCCTCCAAAATAAGAGGCTACTTGATTTGAATGGCCATAAATTAAGGTACGGATGACATAGGTATTAATAGTACAATAAAGTTAAAGTAAATGTTGATTTTAATTATCATTTTATTAAACATGCCATATTAAGAGTTTGGAATAAATATAAAACAAGGTTCTTTACAAAGTTGCTCTTTGGTGTCCCCCCCCAAGAAGCTTTTTTTAAGAAAAGAAGTGGTAGTGAAGCCAAACTGCTAGATGTATGGTAAAATATTATCTTTCAACTTTGGAGACCCCACCCTCAAGTCTAAGGAAGAACTAGAATTAGAAGGTCATGTCTGCCATTGATGTACATGCCTACAAATGAAGGAAAGATTTAGACTAGATTAAAAAAAGCTATGGGTCTGATTTTGCTAAAAATGAATTTGAAATTTTACTGTGCGGTAGTAATGATCATGTTATTGCCAAGATCTATTAAAAAATATTAAAATTGCAGTTGGAAAGTGAACATGTAAAACACTGTATGATCCAGTGGGCAAAGAAGTTTGGGTGATGCTTGAGCAATGGGATAATATGTGGATGAAAGGCTTAAAATTTACATTAAACTATAACCTAAAAGGAAATGTTTACAAGATGATGTATCGCTGTTATTTAACACCAGATAAGTTATCTAGAATGTATAAAAGGTATCTCAAATGAAGGTTGGAAATGTAAATGTAAAGAAGTGACTGTGGAAAGTCAGCCCCCCCCCCAAAGAAGGAAATAATAAAAGGGTAGAATATTACATTTCCTCAAAGGATCTTAAAGAGGCAGAAAAGCTTGCCCAGTTTTTCTTAATAGCCCCAAATCTCCCTCCCCTAAGCAGAAACCAGCTCTGTAGAAATGCAGATGTAATAATCCATTCAGGAAGGTTGGAGCCTTCCACCTAGAAGCTTAGGAAGACAAAGACGCCTAAAATCTACATACCCCACCCAAACTCCAAGACAGGACATAATAGGATTAACTCACAGATGCCAAAGGGCATATCCAGATTCAGGTCAAAGTACATGACATGGGAAATACAAATCTCAAACAGGAACAGGAAACAACTCCAAACAAAAACCCGAGAGGATATAAAAACCCACTCCCTACTACATGTGCTCACTCTCTTTTCTTCCAGAGCCATCTTTCTGTCTGGCTTTCCTCTTCAATAATCTGCAACCTTCTTTCTAAAGCAATTGCCATGTTGTTTATTCCCGGCTTGGTCTGGACCTTGATGAAGACTTTTCCCTCAACAGGACTTTTTATCATTTATGGTGGACGTGTGATAAAGCAAAGAAACACGGGAATAGGATTCATATATTAATGCAGAAAACTCTTAAAGTGAACATAAAGATTAAACTAGAAACTTTTCTTCTGCATCTAATAAAAAAAGACTTAGGGGAAAAAAATTGGAACTCTGATTTTATATATGGTGACGGCAGCAAGATTGCTCTATGCACAAAAATGGAAAGATGCTTCAACTCCCACCATGGACAAATGGTTACAAAAGCTGATGGAATTAGCAGAGATGGCTAAATTGACTGTTTTGATAAAAGAAAAGAATATAAGTACTTTTGTTTCAACTTGGAAATCGACTTTGTGCTTGATGTGGAAAAAAATGATACTATGATTTCGGGTTTTACAGATTATATTGATTTGTTGATATAGAAATGGCCAGTTCATACTATTATAGAAATATAAAAAGTTGAGATTCAAATTGAATGTCTTATTTTACTGCAACATAGGAAGTCGGAAGTCAATGCCTTTTGTTTCTTTCCCTCCCCTTCTCCACATGATTTTGTTTTTCCTTTCCCTATTGTTGTCCCTTACTATTTGCTTTTGTATTTTCATATTTCACGTTATAAATGAATAAAATTATAACAAAGAGAGAGAGAAACTGGAACAGGCTTGTAATATTGGTGTAGTCCAAGTAGACCACATTGCAGTAATCCAACTGAGAGATTACGAGGGCACGAGAGACCATGCACACTCACAATCCAGGAAAGGGTACAATTGGCAAATAACATGAAATTACACAAAGGGTCTCCTAGCCTCCACTACCATCTACTCTTTCAATTGGAGTCATGGTCTGGAAGAACCCATAAATTGCACACAGGATCTGTCTGGCAAAATGCAGTCCACTCAGAAAGAAAGATGATAAATCCTTAGATCCTTGAGTCCTTTTGAACTCACAGTGACTCCATTTTACCAAAAGAAGTTCTAGGTGTGACATGATAGCAGTGTTCCAATTTTTCAGGGGCTCCTACAAAGATGAGGAGGTCAAACTATTTTCCAAAGCACCAAAAGGCAAGACAAGAAACAATGGTTGGAATTAACCAAGAAGAGAAGCAACCTAGAAATAAGAAGAAATTTCTTGACAATGAGAGCAATCAACCAATGGAACAACTTGTCTTTAAAAATTATGGGTGCTCCATCACTGGAGGCTTTTAAGAAGAGATTGGAAAGCCACTTGCCTAGAATAATGTAGGTCTTCTTCTTGAGCAAGGTTCCTTCCAACACTGTTATTCTATGTTCTATGTTCTACCAGGGTTAAGCTGAACACTGTTGTCCCCCATACAGACCCATACTGTGTCCAGGTACTGCAAGATATTAGCTTCAGCATCACTTAGTTCACAAAGATGGAGATGCAAAGTTGGCTCACCCTATGGTGTTGGCTGATCTCACCTAGCAGTTTCATGAAGATTTAAAAAGGAACAGAGAGGATGGAGCTCTTCACCGTGCCACAAATGAGAAGCTTTCTACTAGACTTCTCATTCCCTATCACCACCAATTGGGACTGGCCTTGAAGAAAAGAGATGAACCAGTGCAACACTGCACCATCCAGTCCCAATTCCCACAGCCAGCTGAAAAGAATACCACAGTTGATGGTATCAAAAGCCACAGAGAGGAAAAGAAGAACAATGATGGACGTGCTATCCCCATCCCACTCCCTCCAGAGATCATTCACAAGTATGATTAATGCTGTCTCTATTGGATGGGTGGCAGGCTGAGAAAGAGCGAGGGAGCCACAGCTGCAGCAAGTGAGCCTGGAGGATCCAGGTGGGGAATGCAAGCAAATGCTGGCAGTCAGTGAGGATGAGGAAGTGGAGTCCATGCCTCCTCCCGATCCAATGACCCACATGGCAGAGAGGAGACAGGTGCAACACTGGTTGGCCAACTTATTCATCATGAGGCAATCTCCTCCATCATAATGGGTTGTAACGATGTTGCCCATTTAATCCACCCAAAGTAATGGGTGTTGCTGGAACAACATGTCCAATTTCTTGCCTCATGTTTCTGTTCTTTGTGAGTGCACTTGCAACCTTGTGTATGGATTTAGGACTGGCTTTGGACTTTGTTTGGCTTTTCTTGGAATGAATCTTGTGGAGAGTTTATCTTGTGCTGAGCTTGGTAACCAGGCCTGCTCGTCATTTGGTTTACTGCTGAAACTGTTGGGGGTTTTGAATATAACCTTTGGACTTTCCATTGTGAGTGTGTGTGTATGAATGGGACAGCACAGTGAGGGTCTGGTAGGAGGTGGAGAGTTGATCCTGAGTGTTGTAACTGCTTGGGCCATCTCCATATTTTACAAATCAGCCAAGACTCCACAAAGGACGAGGCATAAGATGTTCTTGGTGTATTCCATCCAGACCTATCTAGTACCTCTATAATAATATTTAGAATAGAGCTGGAAGGGATCTTGAATGTCTTTTAGTCCAACTCCCTGCTCAAGCGGGAGATCCGGTACCCTTTCGGATAGGTGGTTGTCCAGTCTCTTCTGAAAAACCTCCAGTGATGAAGCACCCACAATTTTAAAAGGCAAATTGCTCCACTGGTTAATTCTATTCACTGTTAGGAAGTTTCTCCTTAGTTCTAGGTTGCTTCTCTCCTTGATTACTTTCCATAAATTCTTTCTTCTCTTGCCTCCTGGTGTTTTGGAAAATAAGTTGACCCCCTCTTCTTTGTGGCAGTCTCTCAAATACTGGTGTATAATGCCTTAAATCAGTGGTTCTCAACCTTTTTAATGCCGTGACCCCAACCGGTCGTAAGTCGAGGACTCCTCAACTGGTGCAGCACCGTTTGCAGAATGGGACTTTTGGTGGGCTCAGCAGGGCAGAGACAGCCTGGACAATTCCTACTGGCTTTTGAAAGCCAGACTCTATTCAAGAGACCATAAAGTCTATTGTGGACACTCACAATTGGATTTTGCTGCTTCTGGTCTTTCCTAGCCGCAGAAAGGATCTGTTTAATTGGCAGAACCTGGAAAGCATGGGGGTTGGCCAGAGCACAGAACCTTTTGTTAGGGAAAAGGGAGAGAATGTGTGAAAATGAAATGAAATGAAATGGAATGAGTGAATGAAAGAATTGGATTTGGGCAACTAGCTGGTAAGGCCCTGTAAGCAATGCAATGTTAGGAAAGAAGTCTCACAAGGAGACTTCGACTGTGTAGTGTATGAAAGAAAGATAGACTTTGCTTAGGGCCTTGCTGGGAAACCAATTTGGCTAAATAAAGGTACTTAAAAGGGAAAATAAGAAATAGTGATTCTCTCTCTCTCTCTTCTCTATGCAACCACATGGTATGTTTAAAATGTGTGCCTTCCCTAACTTGAGTTATCTGAAATTTATGGTGGGAATGACTAGGATGTGTAAAACTAAGACTTCTGTTCTCTTGTCTTTGTGTATATATGTTTGTCAAAGTCTGTGTGAGAGGTAAATGTGACTGTTAACTGTTTCAAATCCAAAGGAAAAAGAATTTTAAATTCTGCTAGAAATCATGCTTAAAAATAAGCCACAAAAAGGAAATACCTCACTCTGTTTGTCTGGCCAACAAACAGAGTGAAGAAAAAAAATGTGTTTGTTTGTTTGTTTTCCTCTTTCTCTCTGTGTACTCTCAAGAACAGCCTTAAGTTACCAGGAGGGATTGGTTTAAGTTTATCTGTTGGAAAAGTTTCACTTGCATTTACTGTATGTGTTTTATCTATCCTTTTCCTGAAAAATGTGTGTCTATCTACAAGAGCCTTTTGAAGCTCAAGTCTGCTTGTGTGGGGAAATAATTTTCCTAAGTTACTTTTCATATCCTAAAACTTACTGGTGAAACTACTATGAAACTTTTCTTATCCCAAATATATAAGCATTTCTCAATCTCTAAAACGATGTGGTCTATTTTAGAATAAATGTTCTCCTACCTCTGGAAAGTTGCACACATTAAAATATTAGGCTTTTAAAATTATTTGGAGTTTTCAGCATTCTCAAACTGTCTGCAAGCTACCCCCCTTCCAATTTTTTTTCCTGCCCTTTGTTCTCCATACCTTTTGTCTTCCTCTCCTGGGAGAGTCCATCCAGAAAGGGGGGAGACCTTGTTCTTGTATCTTTCAGCCCTGAAACCCTCTCCCAAGCCTTTGGAAGCAGAACACACAGACCCAGATGCTGCCTCCATCCATTTGAGCCATGGAATTGAGTTTTGAATCCAGCCATCCACTAAAAAGCCACCATGCAATCTAAGTTGAACATCTTCCCAAGTCCTACCATTTACCCAGATGCCTGTGAGAGCTGCAGAAGGAAGGTGGTGCCATGTGAAGCTTCAGAAGAGAAAATTAAGACTGTGGGGGGAGGGTGGAAACTCATTGTAAACTTTTCTTTCTTGTCCCATTTGTATTGTAACAAGCCAGTTGAATGTATTAATGGAGAGATGGCACTTGGGAATAGGTGGCAGAACAAGTACTGAACACCTTGGACTTCTATCTGGTGGGAGGGAAAACTTTTCCAGAATGTTTGTATTGCCTGTTTTGTAGAAATAGCTGCATGTGCACACATACACCATTCACACCATTCAGAGTCTATCCCCTCCACCTACCTTTAGTAAAGTTCCCCAGGCTGATTTTTGCTCTATTGCACCAAAGCTTTGTGGGACCAACTTCTAACAGATTCCAAGGGGGAGGGAATCAAGCCCCCTCAGGTGATTTGCAATTCATATGCCCTGACTAAGGAAGCAACAGGAAAAGAGATCCCAAACTTCAGCCCTGAATATCTTGCACTGTTGGGCTCAGATTGGGATTCCTAGAGCTCATTATGTGCAATTTAAAGAAAAAATTAATAGCCTGGCATATTGGCTAACCTCAATTGGACATTACAAACCTGGATGCACTGAATTAAGAGCTAAGGCAGGAAACAACCCCTGAAAACGGGCAGCCATGTACTGAGGAAAACCATGGCTATGAAGAATTTTGGGGGGTATGCAAACCTAGCTGGAAGCTAAAGGTGATATCCAGCATTTGAAAATGATTGGCACAGAATATTGGACACTATAAGTTTCTTTTCCACCTAACAAAATTTTGCCCTGACTTTTAGAACTTTATGGGTGCAAGCTTCCCTTTTGGGAGTCACTAAAGGGATCTTTTTCTGCTGCCTCCATTAATGTCTTATTTCTCTCTTTTTTTTTTTGCTTAACAGTTTAAAAGCTTGTCTACCAAGTTTCCCTGACCAGATCAATTTTAATGTTGTGCCAATAAATGTGTCATAAATTCACACTTAAGGCACAAAGCGGGGATTGATGGAAGTTAGCCCAGAGAAAGAAATATTAAAAAGGGCAGAAAAATATATTTTTCCTCAAAAGGACTTTTTAAAACCAAACCTGGCCCCAAATCTATCTCTCTGCCCCAAGCAAGACTTTAGCCCTATACAAATGCAGGTGTAAAACCATCAGACAGTTGAAGCCAGAGCAATCAAGAAGACAAAAGAGAAGATCTGCATACCCCACCCAAACTCTAGGAGTCAGCCCCATCACCTGGGAAGTAGGATATGATAATAGAATTAAACCACAGATATCAAGGCCTAGACAAACACTCAGAAACAGCCTCAAGGTTCATGCCACAGGAACAGGAAACTATTCCAAACAAGGCTAGAGGGGGTATAAAAGCCTACTGCTCCATGTGCTCAGCCCTTCTCTCTCCTCTGCACTTTCCTGAAGAACCATCTTTCTGCAATAAACTGTAACCTTCTTCCCAAAGCAGTCACCATGTTTGCTTATTTATTCCCGGCTTGGATGAACCAGGATGAAGACCTTACTTCTAACAGAGGGAAAGCACCCGCCGGGCCCCACACGTGCCAGCAACCCTCCCTGTGCCCGCCGCTTCCCCGCTAGCCTTGCCTTGGCCACTGCACGTTTGGTGCGGTGGCAGGCAGGCCCAGGTGCTCCTGGGCGGCCATGGCATGTGGCAGCGAGGACTCAGGCCGACCACCGGCTGGGCCACCAGCTGGCCCAGCCCAAGGGAGGTAAGCCACCGGCCAGGCCCCACGCATGCCAGCAACCCTCCCTGCACCTGCCGGCCTCCCACCTCCCACCCCTGGCCCTCTTTTACTTACTTTTAGTAGTTGCTCAGCAGGGAGGGAAGCTTTCCAGAAAGTTCGGCTTGCAGCACCGTTTGCAGACTGGGGCTTTTGGCTGGCTCAGCAGGGCAGAGACAGCCTGGACAATTCCTATTGGCTTTTGAAAGCCAATAGAATTAGACTCTATTCAAGAGAGTCTATTCTATTGGCTTTCAAAAGCCAATAGAATGAGAGGGAGTAGCACAGCTAAGGAAAAGGGGGAAAAATGGTGGACAGCCTTGTTTGGGGACCCCCGTGAAATGGTCGTTTGACCCCAAATGGGGTTGCGACCCATAGGTTGAGAACCGCTGATCTACACAAACACACACTCAATGTATCCCCACCTTGAGCTGGTCTCTCCCACTTGCTAAACAGAGAGGAGACCACATTCACACATATAGGCCCTTCTCTTCTTTTTTTAAAATAAATTTTATTGAATTTTATAAGGTTAGGAGAGGGATAGGATCAGTATGGGAGTTGGAATTCAGGATGGGGGCAGGGTTGGGATTAGGGCAGGGATGGAAAAACAATGGGGTTACCCCCCATTGACATAAACATTCTCAAGCTTTAGCAAGCAGGCTATTGTCCGGGTGCATATATTCAATAACACTAATTAATATAATAGAAAATAGCTATAGTAAATATGAGAAACAATAATCATAAACAATGTCAGTTAGTCAGTGCATGTCCCTCATGTTACTAATATATATTCATAATAAGGTATCACATTTATTTCTCACTATCTTTTTGCTAAGCCATTGATAAAAATTATCCCATGTTTTAAAATAAACTGAATCTTCTTTCTCTTTAATCTCTAAAGTTAATCTGTCCATTTCTGCACATTCTAATATTTTCTTAATTATGACCTCTTCAGATGGTAAATTTTCATTTTTCCAGTATTGGGCAAATGCTATTCTCGCTGCTGTCAATATATGCAATATTAAATACTCACACTCCTTCTCATACTTGGCTCCTAGTATTCTTAACAAAAACAATTCTGGTTTAAATTCTATCTGTATTTTAGTCATCTTTTCCAACCATATATGAATCTTAAGCCAGAATTTCTTCACTCTAGGGCATACCCACCAGATATGGTAATAGGTACCTAGCTTTCGTTTACATTTCCAACAATTATTCGAAGTGCTTTTAAACATTTCACTAATCTTACTGGTGTCATGTGCCATCTGTAAAATATTTTATACAAATTTTCTTTATATGAAGCAGCTTTAATCAGTTTAATATTTCTATCGCATAACTTTTGCCAATCTTCTAAGCCTATAGAATATCCAAAGTTTTTTGCCCATGTTACCATTGTTTCTTTTACTTGTTCTTCTTCCATCTTCAAATTTAGAAGAAATCTGTAAAGTTTCTTAATCAAGTTTTCATCTGTTTTTAAAAGTATTTGATCAAAGTCTATCTGCTTTTTATAAAATCCCATTGTCTTTGCACCTTTTCGATATCTTGTTTGAGTTTGCAAATAGGGCCACCATGCTAGGTCAATACCTTGTCGTTGTAAATCTTGCCTATCTTTCAATTTTCCAGAATGTCTTTGTAAGTAATGACTTTGTCGTAGTTAATCCTCACACTCCACAATCTACACACACACACACAGTGTATCCCCACCTTGAGCTGGGCTCTTCCACTGGCCAAAATGAGAGGAGACCACATTCACACATAAAGGCCCTTCTCTTCTCACACCCGGGCAAAAGGGTAGCAAACATACAATAGCAACATATTCAGATGACCCCAATGCTCTCAACCTATCAATGTTCTTCAAAGTATCTGTCAATGTCCTTCAAACTATTGCCACTTTCTGGGCTCTATGTGTGTTGGGATTCTAAAGTTTGCAGCCACAACCTGGCATTCAACCCCAGTCACTACCTCATTGACTTTTATGCTACCACTGGCCCTGGTCCTCCTTACCAGAAGGTTCCAAATCCATATCTCTTCTTTCAATCTCTGATTTCTAATCTGGTCACATATTTCACTGCAAAGGCCACTGTTGATTCTCTGGGCCAGTTCTTGTTTTCAGTCCCTGCCAGCATGACATCGTTCTGGGCTGTCTTCAGCTCCAACTCCAAGCTGACTCTTCACTATACCTCTATCAGCCTTCCACCCTCAACACACATTCTTTGGCATGGCTTCCAGCCCTGCAACCCTTTCAGACTGGCACTGGGTCAGATTCAGGGCCACCTCTCTACCTCCCACCAGTCTCATAGAAGCATGGTGGCTCAGATGGTTAGAATGCTGGGCTGACAATCTGCAAGCCCTTGTTCGAGACCTGAGGGCTGCCTTGCTGTTGGGTGAGCTTCTGACACTTGCTCCAGCTCCTGCTGACCTAGCCGTTTGAAAGCTTGTAAATGTGAGTAGATAAATAGGTACCACTTTGGTGGGCTCATTTAGGGGACATGAAAGGAGTCCCCAAATGAGCATTCCCCAGGCAACATGATCATACCAGTTAGTATTTTTAACAACTTGGTACTTCCAACATTTTACGATGATGAGCAGTCTGTTGTCCAAGTTGTGTCCCTCGGTGCTGCAGACAATGGCCCTAGATTGCCTCTCCCCCTCCACCCCAAATCTGTGGCCAGGGGTCTGCACTGGTTGGCAGGATGAAAATATGAGCTTCAGCTGGCTCATGAATCCAGACCACCAAGTTCTAGCTTAGTCTCTTCAGTCTCTTGTCTCTGGTCAAGGAGCAGACCCAGAAGTAGCAGAGCAGGAAGAAGATTAAAGAGAAGACTGAAGAAGGTGCTCCAAGCGATAACTGCCCCCCCCGTCCAATTTCCCCATCCCTTCCCTTCATGGCAGGGAGCTTTGTGTCGTGCATCTGCTTGCTCCCACATCTTGACTTTTTTTCTACATTTATTATCATTCTGAAATTTGGTCCTCTGTATGCAATTTAGGCCAAGACCAAGTAACAAATCTGAAAACCATGGTAGATTTCTACATTGAATGTGTTAAATGTTTCAGATTGGTACTGATTCCAGTTTTTAATTCCTCACTCAACATTTTATTGAGAATTCAAAGAAGGCTCTCTGTTTGTACATTCCTGGCTTTCCTTTAATCCTCCTAAATTCATGCCCCTGTTTACAGGATCAAGAATCTACATAGGAAAATTATTATGAAGAATAGATTCAGTTGCTCATTCGATAGCTTAGAATTTCAAATAATTTCTGCATATTATAGAACTTAAGACTGGCCCTTGTTCCCACAGCCCAGATGTCTCTCACCTTGGATGTCGGGATGATGGGTCAAGAGGAGCAGTGCCCACATCAGAAGAGTGAAGGTTGTCTTTGTTCCAGCAAAAAAAAAATCACAAATACACTGAACCAGGTTCTCTTCATTGTAGGTAGAGTTGGGGTCATTCTTGCTCTGATGTTTAAAATGGAAAATGAAAATTACAATGAATTCTATGCAACTTTTCTATAGTTATTTTTGTCTCTGTGTAATAAGTCATGAGAATAAATATAGTCATGTTGTTATATAGGAAAATCAATGCAGGAGAGTAAGTGGTAGGTTCACACTATAAAAACTATCTTAAAGTAGCCAAGATCAAAGAGAGATTTGGCTTTGGAAAAAAATGAATTAATTTCCTTTTATTTTATGGTTGGTTATCTCAGTAAATGTTTGCATGTGGAATGGTGATTATGGGTACCTACTAGAGTGAATCACAAAAATTCACAACCAGGATTATCTGCATGCATTCTAATTTAAAGTTATGCCCAAAAGTGATTATATGACTGCTCAAACTGTAAGCTTTTGTGGATATTATGCAACAACATGGGAATTTTTGAATGCATTCTAGATTTTTCTGAGTCCTCATCAAGTTTTCACCAGACCATTAGAGAAGTCAAGTGTCTGTTCCAGCAGCAAAAAAAAAAAAAAAAAAAAAAATCTTTTGGGCCAGACTCTCTTCATATTTTATGTTGGGGTCATTCCTGCTCTGGTGTTTAAAATGGAAAATAACAATGAATTCTATGCAGCTTTTCTATAGTTATTTTTGTCTCTGTGTCACAAGTCATGAGAATAAATATATTCCTGGTAGTTATATTAGAAAATCAATGCATAAGAGTGAGAATTAAAATGGAGGTTCACGCTGAGTAAGACACCGTATTGAAGTAGAGCAAGATCAAAGACAGGTTTGGCTTTCAAAGAAATTTAACACCTTTTGTTTTGATTTATAATTGATTCCCTCAATAAATTTTATGCATGTGGAACAGTAATTAATGTGTACCTACTAGAGCAGTATTCTCCAAGTTTTGAGGGTTGACAGCTGGGAGTGGGGGAAAGAGGGAAAGAAGGGATGGTTTTGTGGGAGACTTTCATAGCTTTGACCTTAAGTAAGAATGTAAAACAGTTTGAAACGAGGAATAAATGTCCTCCACTCTCTTGTTTTCAGAAAAATATTGATTTTTTTTGAGCAACTTTTATCAATTTGAAGTTACTTTGCCCTGGGTCACTTTATTTGAGTATCCCATTGGTCTGGTCAGCATGTTCAAAATATACATTCTTCTTAATACTGGCCCTCATTCCTAAACAACTGAGGCAGATTTTCCACCTTTGTATTAATGGTTCACGGGTGGTTCAGTGCTTCAATTCTTCTTTCACTCTCTATCAGAGTTATCACCAGTACATAATAGCATCTGTGAATGTTATCATTGTAGGTTTCTGGTTACAATGTCCACACTAATTATAAAGAGCGATGGTGGGTGGTTGGACCATTTGTGGATGGGAAAGGAATAGGTCATGTGGTACTTGCTCAAACACTTTTGTGTCTCAGTGATTGCCATATCTGTGGTGTTTTGTTCCTCAAGATGCTTCTCCATTAATAGACAGGTAGACTGGATTGTCTTGTTTGTCCCATAATTCTTCGTGACATTACCCTGGTTCGGTGAAAGGTTATTGAGGTCTCGCAAGAATCCAGGTTGTCCCCGATGTATGACCAAAACTGGGCCCAAAATTTCTATTGCTAAGCAAGGCAGTGAATTCTGCCCCATTTTATGGCCTTTCTTGCTACAGCTGTTAAGTGAATCACTGCAGTTGTTAAGTGAACCATGTGGTCGTTAAGTGAATCTGGCATCTTCATTGACTTTGCTTGTCAGAAGGCAGCTAGGAAGGTTATGAATGGTGATCACATGACCCCAGGACAGTGCAACTGTCATTAATACATGCCCATTGCCAAGCACCTGACTTTTGATCACGTGACCATGGGTATGAAATTAGGTCATAAGTCATGTTTTTCACTGCTGTTGAAACTTTGGATGATCAGCAAATGAACAGTTATATATCAAGGGCTAATGTACTCTAAAAAAATGCATAAATTGTGATGGTGTGGCATAATAGCCACAAAATCTTGTAGTGACATCAGTCATGTTCATCACTTTGGGCATAACTTTAGATTAGAGTGGATGCAGATAATCCTGCTTGTGGTGTTTTGTGATTCACTCTAGAACAGGGTCCCCAACCTGTGGGCCACCAGGTTGTGTGAGTGGCTGGCTGGTGCTCATATGTGTGTGCGTGTGCACTGCCCCACTCAAGTGAGTATTGCTGCAAGCATCACGGGTGTTCACAACCCTACTCACACGGATGTCATGGGTGCTCAGGGCTCCACTTTCACAAGCAACAAGTGTTTGTGCTTGCACACACACACACTGTTCATCTCCCACAAAACCATCCCTTCTTTCCCTCTTTCCCCCACTCCCAGCTGTCAACCCTCAAAACTTGGAGAATACTGCTCTAGTAGGTACACATTAATTACTGTTCCACATGCATAAAATTTATTGAGGGAATCAATTATAAATCAAAACAAAAGGTGTTAAATTTCTTTGAAAGCCAAACCTGTCTTTGATCTTGCTCTACTTCAATACGGTGTCTTACTCAGCGTGAACCTCCATTTTAATTCTCACTCTTATGCATTGATTTTCTAATATAACTACCAGGAATATATTTATTCTCATGACTTGTGACACAGAGACAAAAATAACTATAGAAAAGCTGCATAGAATTCATTGTTATTTTCCATTTTAAACACCAGAGCAGGAATGACCCCAACATAAAATATGAAGAGAGTCTGGCCCAAAAGATTTTTTTTTTTTTTTTTTTTTTTGCTGCTGGAACAGACACTTGACTTCTCTAATGGTCTGGTGAAAACTTGATGAGGACTCAGAAAAATCTAGAATGCATTCAAAAATTCCCATGTTGTTGCATAATATCCACAAAAGCTTACAGTTTGAGCAGTCATATAATCACTTTTGGGCATAACTTTAAATTAGAATGCATGCAGATAATCCTGGTTGTGAATTTTTGTGATTCACTCTAGTAGGTACCCATAATCACCATTCCACATGCAAACATTTACTGAGATAACCAACCATAAAATAAAAGGAAATTAATTCATTTTTTTCCAAAGCCAAATCTCTCTTTGATCTTGGCTACTTTAAGATAGTTTTTATAGTGTGAACCTACCACTTACTCTCCTGCATTGATTTTCCTATATAACAACATGACTATATTTATTCTCATGACTTATTACACAGAGACAAAAATAACTATAGAAAAGTTGCATAGAATTCATTGTAATTTTCATTTTCCATTTTAAACATCAGAGCAAGAATGACCCCAACTCTACCTACAATGAAGAGAACCTGGTTCAGTGTATTTGTGATTTTTTTTTTGCTGGAACAAAGACAACCTTCACTCTTCTGATGTGGGCACTGCTCCTCTTGACCAATCATCCCGACATCCAAGGTGAGAGACATCTGGGCTGTGGGAACAAGGGCCAGTCTTAAGTTCTATAATATGCAGAAATTATTTGAAATTCTAAGCTATCGAATGAGCAACTGAATCTATTCTTCATAATAATTTTCCTATGTAGATTCTTGATCCTGTAAACAGGGGCATGAATTTAGGAGGATTAAAGGAAAGCCAGGAATGTACAAACAGAGAGCCTTCTTTGAATTCTCAATAAAATGTTGAGTGAGGAATTAAAAACTGGAATCAGTACCAATCTGAAACATTTAACACATTCAATGTAGAAATCTACCATGGTTTTCAGATTTGTTACTTGGTCTTGGCCTAAATTGCATACAGAGGACCAAATTTCAGAATGATAATAAATGTAGAAAAAAAGTCAAGATGTGGGAGCAAGCAGATGCACGACACAAAGCTCCCTGCCATGAAGGGAAGGGATGGGGAAATTGGAAGGGGGGGGCAGTTATCGCTTGGAGCACCTTCTTCAGTCTTCTCTTTAATCTTCTTCCTGCTCTGCTACTTCTGGGTCTGCTCCTTGACCAGAGACAAGAGACTGAAGAGACTAAGCTAGAACTTGGTGGTCTGGATTCATGAGCCAGCTGAAGCTCATATTTTCATCCTGCCAACCAGTGCAGACCCCTGGCCACAGATTTGGGGTGGAGGGGGAGAGGCAATCTAGGGCCATTGTCTGAAGCACCGAGGGACACAACTTGGACAACAGACTGCTCATCATCGTAAAATGTTGGAAGTACCAAGTTGTTAAAAATACTAACTGGTATGATCATGTTGCCTGGGGAATGCTCATTTGGGGACTCCTTTCATGTCCCCTAAATGAGCCCACCAAAGTGGTACCTATTTATCTACTCACATTTACAAGCTTTCAAACGGCTAGGTCAGCAGGAGCTGGAGCAAGTGTCAGAAGCTCACCCAACAGCAAGGCAGCCCTCAGGTCTCGAACAAGGGCTTGCAGATTGTCAGCCCAGCATTCTAACCATCTGAGCCACCATGCTTCTATGAGACTGGTGGGAGGTAGAGAGGTGGCCCTGAATCTGACCCAGTGCCAGTCTGAAAGGGTTGCAGGGCTGGAAGCCATGCCAAAGAATGTGTGTTGAGGGTGGAAGGCTGATAGAGGTATAGTGAAGAGTCAGCTTGGAGTTGGAGCTGAAGACAGCCCAGAACGATGTCATGCTGGCAGGGACTGAAAACAAGAACTGGCCCAGAGAATCAACAGTGGCCTTTGCAGTGAAATATGTGACCAGATTAGAAATCAGAGATTGAAAGAAGAGATATGGATTTGGAACCTTCTGGTAAGGAGGACCAGGGCCAGTGGTAGCATAAAAGTCAATGAGGTAGTGACTGGGGTTGAATGCCAGGTTGTGGCTGCAAACTTTAGAATCCCAACACACATAGAGCCCAGAAAGTGGCAATAGTTTGAAGGACATTGACAGATACTTTGAAGAACATTGATAGGTTGAGAGCATTGGGGTCATCTGAATATGTTGCTATTGTATGTTTGCTACCCTTTTGCCCGGGTGTGAGAAGAGAAGGGCCTTTATGTGTGAATGTGGTCTCCTCTCATTTTGGCCAGTGGAAGAGCCCAGCTCAAGGTGGGGATACACTGTGTGTGTGTGTGTAGATTGTGGAGTGTGAGGATTAACTACGACAAAGTCATTACTTACAAAGACATTCTGGAAAATTGAAAGATAGGCAAGATTTACAACGACAAGGTATTGACCTAGCATGGTGGCCCTATTTGCAAACTCAAACAAGATATCGAAAAGGTGCAAAGACAATGGGATTTTATAAAAAGCAGATAGAATTTGATCAAATACTTTTAAAAACAGATGAAAACTTGATTAAGAAACTTTACAGATTTCTTCTAAATTTGAAGATGGAAGAAGAACAAGTAAAAGAAACAATGGTAACATGGGCAAAAAACTTTGGATATTCTATAGGCTTAGAAGATTGGCAAAAGTTATGCGATAGAAATATTAAACTGATTAAAGCTGCTTCATATAAAGAAAATTTGTATAAAATATTTTACAGATGGCACATGACACCAGTAAGATTAGTGAAATGTTTAAAAGCACTTCGAATAATTGTTGGAAATGTAAACGAAAGCTAGGTACATGCATAAAATTTATTGAGGGAATCAATTCATTTATTCCTCGTTTCAAACTGTTTTACATTCTTACTTAAGGTCAAAGCTATGAAAGTCATTTCAGGGTAAGTATTGTCAGGTCCACCAACATGTTCTTCCATTTTGTTAGGGGGGAGGGAGGTTGGCATTGAGAATGCTTTCACTTTTGCTTTATGCTTGGGAATTACAAAGGGGGATTGTTCTCAGAGATGGGGCAGACTCCTTCCTAGCTGGTTCTAACCTGGTTCCAAGGCCATCATGCTCTGAAAGTGACCTATTATCTGCCCAGCACCTCAGCATCCTCAAAAAAACTTCTCGGCATCATATTAGCTGCTGGTGGACTGGTCAGGGGGGTTGGGTTTGGGGAAAATGAAAGAATTACTTTGTGCTTCGTTCCAGACTTTCAGACTTTCAGATTCTGCCTGACTATACTATGCCATTTTCTCTCAGTAAAAGTTATTTTCATTCAACTCAATGGATTCAAGAGCAACTAGTTGGGGCAAGTATTCATTTAAGTATGAATCAATCAAAAGTCTTTACCTTGTTAGTACTTTTCTTTCTTAATGCAACTTCTTTATAAAAAGGGGAAAGGAGTAGTAGGCAAACATTACAGGATGACAAACAGAAACATTTCTAACTTTCCCAAGGAACCTCCCATGTATAACAAGAGTCTAATATTGCAGAGATGCAATATAGTCCTTATTTAGAGGCAACTGGAATTTAGCACAAGTTAAATTCAGAATGGGAGTTGAATGTAAATATTCCTTGCCCAGGTATTGAACTACCATCAACTCTACCTTTTCCATCTGAAGAAAGTAGTGATCAATGAAATCTTGTGGCTTGTGCAGAGAGCTGGATTCCTTGTGTTTCTCTACTTCCTGCTTTGCAAAGGAATTGATCACCTCTATAGAAGCCAAGGCATCTTTGTGAGGGCCCGGGATATACTTCATTAATTGTGGGAAATCAATAAACAGCTAATAGAAATGGAAAAGGAAAAGTTTGTTGATTTATTCTCCACTACAGCTGAACAAACACTCTCAGCAGCTCACAGAAATAGAAAGCACTTAATATCCAAAGAAAAATATTGCAAGCGCATTGAAACACGGCAAACAATGCATGGAGTCAGACCTCAAAAGTCCTCCAGAAAAGCTGTTTCCAAATTCTTCCAGAAAAGAATTATGTTAGAGGCAGATAGATTATTATAAAGCAAGAGATTCTATATCATTTCAGACAATGGCTAGCCAATCTCTTCTTTAAAATCTCCAGTGGTGGAGCACCCACAACTTCTGAAGGCAAGCCATTCCACTGGTTAGTTGTTCTCCCTGTCAGGAAATTTCTCCTTAGTTCTAGGTTGGGTTCTCTTCTTTTTTTGTGTATGTAACAAATTTTATTAGTTTTCCAAGTTTAACATCCAAGTATTTAGAAAGCAACGTGGTGACTGGGTAGTCAATAGTTCAATAACAGCATTTTTAGTACATATCTCAGGTTACATTATCAAAAATTCCTTCTCTATTTCCCATTAACATTTGATATAACATAAACTAGTAAATTTCTAGCCATAGCAAGCTCAATTAAACCATTTATCAATCTATCTTTTGTTTATACATATCCATATCCTGTTTTTAAGTTTTACCTAATTCTTAATTTCTAATTACAGTATTCCAATTTTAATCTTTAACATCCATAATATTCAAATTTCTGGTAACCCAAATTTCCTTTATTTCACTACACAAAAGTTATGATATCAAAAATACACATATTATTTATTTAAATATATTCCATTTTTATTTCATAAACATTTTCTAATTCTCATCCTAGTACATCACAGCTTACTAATAGAGTAACTTTTATTGTCTCAAATCCATCCGTCATCTATATTTTCTGGGCTAAGGCTAATTTCTAATATTTAATTTCCATTTCCCTTATAAATCTAAACCCTAATTATTAGGCCAATTAATCCAGCAACATTTGAATCTAATAGTCATATTTCCCTTCATCTCCAGGCCTCCCATTAGCCCATTAGTTGAGACTTTAGGATTTCTCTTAGTAAGTCAGAAGGCCCCATTTTTTAAACCTAATTCTAGCTTTCTTTTTCTGCCAGCCAGGTTTCCATACCCATGTCTTTAAGTTATCAAATAGGTCTCCTTTCATTCTGGTACATGTTACTTGAATCAAAGGAGACTGTCTAGTCATCATTTTTTTCAAAAGAACTGGTTCATTTATAATCATTAAGTTGTTGTCCTGGTAATTCAAGTGTCAGTATTTGTTCTAGTGACTTTATCTTCAATTTGATCTGGTCTTCTTCTTCCTCAGGTTTCTTCTGGATTAGGTAAAAGGTCATGTCCAATTTTTTAGTTATTGATTGGTTATCTAGGTTTTCAATGTGTCGTCCTTGTTGATCTTTAGCATCTTCTGTTTTAGTATTGCTTTGTTCCATTTCTGTTATTTTTTGTGTTGTAGGTTCTTTGGTTGCATTCAGGATTTGGTTGTCAGAATTTTCAATATATTGTTATTGTTCCTTAAAGTCCTCTGTCTTAGTATTGATTTCTCCCGCTTCTGTTGTTTTCTGGGTTGTAAATTCTTTGGTTGGAATCTGGGTTTCAGTTTGTAGGTTCAAGCTAGCGCCTTTGTCGTTCAGTCTGGATTTATATATTTCAGTAGCTTC
This sequence comes from Crotalus tigris, assembly GCF_016545835.1. NCBI lineage: Eukaryota > Metazoa > Chordata > Lepidosauria > Squamata > Viperidae > Crotalus > Crotalus tigris. The sequence goes on along the minus strand of NW_024096614.1, from coordinate 573,125 downwards.
AAGGATTTTTCAAGTATAAGTTTATAGTCAAGGAAAGTTTGTTGCTGGTTTCCCTCCATTTCTGAAATATTTATAGATAGTCCTTTAGTGGAGGCTAATTTTTTAAGCAAGAGTCAGTAAATGTTTACCTCCACAGTTCTTAAGAGCCAGTTTCAACTCCCAGCTGAAGCTTTTTATCAAGTACTAAGAACAGGTCTAAGTTATAAACAGGTCTCTTTACCAGGGATATTCACTTGCTATACCAGGCTTCACCACAAGATGTCCCTGGTGGCCTTTAAAATCCTTTTCAAAAAGGCTAGACTTTTATCCAGTTTAGGTTCTTTTCATTTTTCCCCCCAGATAGTTAAGATAGCCAGTTCCTGTGAAGGTAGGAACTTTTTGGGTCACCAGATCTAAGAAGCATGTAAGTCCAATTACTTAGATATATTTTTCAGGGCTTTATCTCCCCTATGTAGGCAGCCGCTGCCATTTTAGAGGGTGGGAGAAAGACATTCCCTTCCCTCTCTCCACACAGTGGAAAGCAATTTCAGAGAGCTTTTGCAGGAAAGAATACGTGGGGTAAAAAGAAGGTAGGATCTCACCCAGTTCCTCCATGGTGCTTTCAAGTGCTTAGTTGTGAGTTTGGCCTCAGCTGGAAATGACATTAATGATGGGCCATGTGGGTGGCCGATCTTTTCTCCGTTGGTCCGAAGAGCTGCTCCGGATCAAACGGAAGGGCTGCTGCCCTTCCGTGATCAGTCGGAGGTCCTCCAAAGTGACTTTTGATCCCTTTCTGGGTTTCCTGGCAAAGGAAACTGGACAGCGGAGGGAGTGATCACCTCGAACATCCGCCAGTGCCGCAATCCGGAACTGGAAGCCCGGGTTTTCTTCTTGATTAGTTTCCATCCATTGTTTCTTGTGTTGTCTTAAGGGGCTTCAGAGGTTGACCCCTCATCTTTGTGGCAACCCCTTAGATATTGTAACACTACAACCATGACACCACTACTTCTTCTTTTCATTAGACTAGATATACCAGTCATACATTCCTGAGAGGACAACTAGGGCAGGTCCTTACATATACCCAATTCCTGCAGCTGTTCTTCATATGTTTTAGTCTCCTGCCCCCCAATCATCTTTGTTGCTCTTCTCTGCACTCTTTCCAGAGTCTTTTTATCTTGTGGCAACCAAAAGTGGATGCAATATTCCAAGTGTGCCCATTATCAAGGCCTTATAAATCAGTACTAACCCTTCATCTGATCTTGATTCTATCCCTCTGTTAATGCAGCCTAGGACTGCTTTGACTTTTTTGGTAGCTGCAGCAAAAGAATTTCTGCATGGAAGCTATGGGCTTAAATTATAATGAAGCAGATGTTGGTTTGGTATTAGAAAACATTTGAAAGAACTGTTCAATGACAGACTGACCCAGGAAGTGGTGGATCATCTTTTCTAGAACTGTTTAAACACGAGATGGGCAGCCATATGCTAGTGATACTGAAATAATGGATTCCTTCATGGGCAAAACCACTTTGGTGTAATTGTTAATCCACTGATATAAAAAGTGACATATTCTGAATACTAGTCCCAACTCAAGATTAAATCAATTGGGCAACACTGGACCAGTCCCTCTCTCTCAGCCCTAGTGTCATGGTTCCAGTAGATGAAACCAATTAAAAGAACATCAAGGCAAAGATTTCTTCCTCAAAAGAACATTTTATTTAGAAAACAAAGTATTGGCACTTACATAGGTGAACCCAAAACTAAAGTTCCCTCCCCCTGCTACAAAGTAACAAGGTGCAATTCCCACCCCAGAAAGGTTGTCATAAATCACATTCACCAATTATTCTAAAACGCTTGCTCTCCTCCCAACTTGTCAACCTGCCAAAACTTTTTCTAACATTGACCTTGATTCTTACACAGCTGCAATTGTTGTGGCTAACTGAAATAACTCAAGCTTCCCCCCTCCTCTCTTCTCCGTCTAAAATACCAAACAACAAAAAGAAACAACAAAGGCAAAAGGTAAAATGGCCACAACTTTTCAGTTGTTGCAGCGCTGACACCTAGGCATTGGGCAATGGCAAACCATTTCCCAAATCTCGACAAGGAAACTGCAAAGTCTTGGCTACTGGAGATAATAGTACAATACATGATTTCCAAGGCTTTCTCCATGGTTTCCATTCATGATTACATGAAAATACTGATGGAAACAGTTTTATCTCTTTAATGGAAAACATGACTTACCATATGAAAAAAGGTACCAGTGAATTTCGCAATAATTTCAAGCGCTTGAATTAGCTTCTGGAACTTTTCATCTTCAGGAGCAAACTGATACCCAAAACTCAAAGCACATATGACATAAAATAAATGCAATAAATAAATAAATTGCATTTATTGCTAGAAATGAAGGGTCAAAAGGCTGTCCTGCAAATGAAGATATTTCATAATCAGTTATTAAAGAATAGGATTTCTAAGGGAATGAGAAAAGAATTGGAAATCAATTGGTTCAAAATTTTAAACAATCAGATCAAATACATCTGTTCAAAATACATGGAATGGAAAAAAATTCTGCAGACAGAATTACCCCATTACCCCAAACTTCATACCTTTTGTTTCTCTAAAGCTCTCCACCAGGGTCTGAGCTGTACCTTCTATCTGATGCTCAACGCTTTTGTCTCCCAGGCCCAGCTTTCGCAGAGAAGTGAAGGCAATGTACCGGTGCTGTTTCCAGATTTGGCCATTGGAGAAAATAATACCTGAGGGCATCAGCAGACAGTTAGTTTTGTTCTTTCCAAACTTCTCTCTGAATTTCAGGTGGGAATACCAAGCTTTTGTGCAATGTTGCCATTTTGTAAGATTCTAACTATGTTCATTTTTATTATAAAAATACTTATTTACTTTGGGAGACACATGGACACTACGAGAAAACATGTGGTATAGTGACCATGATTGCAGTGCTTGCCAGCCTGTATCTTATATGATGGACATCAAGACCTTCTAAGAAGATGTAATTGTTCATGGACAAGAATCTATGTTATAGGCACAAGAGACAGGATTTTCTCATTGGTGGCAAAATCCATCTGCAACTTCCTCCTCAAAACTAACCAGCAAAATAGCCAAATGGCTTTTTTATTCACCAAGTTTAATCAAGTTAGCAATAAAGAAGAAAAGCAGTAGCTCAGGGTTGAAATGAAGGGTATTGGTGCTCCCTGAGGTTGTTTTCTTGCAGACATTTCATTACCAAAACTAGGTAACATCTTCAGTTCTTTCTTTGACAAGTTTCCATCCATTGCAGGTAGCCCTTATAACAGTTTGTTCAGCAACCATTTGAAGTTTCAATGGCACTAAAAAAAGTGACTTATGACCATTTTCACACTTACAGCCATGCAGCATTCCCATGCTCATGCTCATTAAATAAATTTGAATGCTTGGTAACTGGTTCATATTTATGTCAATTGCAGTGTCATGAGAGTCACGTGATCCCATTTGAGACTTTCTGACAAGCAAAGCCAATGGGGAAGACAGTTTCACTGAACAAACATGTTACTAATTTAACAATTGCAATTATTCTCTTAACAACTGTGTCAAGAAAGGCTGTAAAATGGGGCAAAATTCACTTTACAAATTTCTCACTTAGCAACATAAATTTTGCTCGCTGTTGTGGCTGTATGTCAAAGATTATCTGTACTTCTTGTCCTGTCCTGAAGTCCCTAAAGTATAACTCAAATCCTTTTTTGTGACAGCCCCTCAAATACTGGAAGACAACTATCATGTCCTCCCTAATTCTTCTCTTCTAGACATACCTGTCATCATACGATTTAACCTCCAGACCCTTTATCATTTTTTTTATTGAAAATTTTTAAAAGTTTTACAAATAAACAACAGAAACAAAGCAACCCTCACCCAATCCCTCCCAAACCCACCCCTCCCTCCCCCCTCCCCGAGCTTCCCAGAACTGAATATAGGCTTATTTAAAATTTTAAAAAACCTAAACAAATTTTTACAACTTATAAAATAATTAATAATAAAATATTTATGACATAAACATTAAAAAAAATACTTAAAAAAAGAGAAAAAAAAGAGGAAAGAGAGAGAGAAAGAAAAAGAAAAAGAAAGAAAGATAAAAGATAAAAGAAAAAAAGAAGAGAGAAAACAAAAGACGGGAAAAGAAAAGAATATAAAATATCAAAATTTTTTATAAAAGTTATAAAAAAGCTAAATGATATTTTTTCATATCCAAATTATATTGTATGAAATTTATCCATTTTTCCCATACAACAAAAAATTTCTCTTGAGATTGCTCCTTTAAGAAAGCCGAAATCTTTGCCATTTCCGCCAAGTAAGAAACTTTATAAAACCACTCTTGTAAGGTAGGCAAAGATTCCTTCTTCCAATATTGTCCTACTAACAGCCTTGTGGCTGTAATCAAATTTAACATCAATATAACTTCCTTAGCATCACAATCAGTAACAATACCTAATAAAAATAATTGCGGGGTAAATTTTACCCTCCTTCTAAAGATTCTTTGAATATTCCACCATATCTTAATCCAAAAAGCTTTTATATTTTTACACGACCACCAAATATGATAATAGGTAGCATCCAAACAACCACATCTCCAACATTTAGGCTGTAGATCAGGGTACATAATAGACATTTTTTGTGGATCAAGGTGCCATCTATAAAACATTTTATAAAAATTCTCTCTTAAGTTCTGCGCTTGTGTAAATTTAACATTCCTCACCCAAATAAGTTCCCAAGTATCCAATGGGATTGGTTCACCAATATTTTGTACCCATTTAATCATACAATCTTTGATTAATTCAGGTTCTGAATCCATTTCCACTAAGACCCCATAAACCCTCTTAATATGAGTTTGTCTTTGATCCCTTACTTGTTTAAAAAGATTTTCATCTTCTCTGAGCCAACCCATATTACGATCCATCTTCCATCTATCCACTATTTGTCTATATTGAAACCATGAGTAAGTAATATTTTCATGTACTAAATCTTCCAAAGATTTTAACTGCCAATTTTGACCATCCCATCTAAGTAGTTGTATATAGGAAACCGTATCCATCTTAACTCCTCTCTTTATCCCCTCTATCGCATGCCAAGGTATAGCCCATAATGGTATTTTAAAATCACTTTTATAATATTTCCTCCATACCCTAAGTAAAGAAATCCTTATAATATGAGATTTTAAAACCCGATCCACTTTTTTATTAAAAATTAAATAGGCATGCCATCCAAAAAGTAAATCCCAACCCTCCAAATGGAGTATTTCTACATTTGTTAAGTTCACCCAATCACTAATCAATGTTAAAACCACAGCATCATAATATAATTTCAAATTTGGTACCTTGAGTCCACCTCTCTCACAGAAATCTTGCATAATTTTAAGTTTTACCCTTGGTTTTTTCCCTGCCCAAATAAATTTGTTAATACCTTTCTGCCATTCATTTAAATTAAGTTCATTCTTTAAGATAGGTAACATTTGAAACAGAAAAAGAAATTTTGGTAGAACATTCATTTTGATAACTGCAATTCTACCCATAAGAGATAACTGTAAGTTATCCCAATTCTTTAAATCCTTCTGTACCCCAATCCACAACTTTTCATAATTGTTTTTATACAATTTTACATTAGAAGCAGATAATATGACCCCCAAATATTTTACCTTATCAACAACTTCAAAATCTGTTAAATTAACCAAGGTCTGTTTATCACAATTAGTCATATTTTTAGATAATATTTTAGTCTTATTATTATTAATTTTAAAACCCGAAACACACCCGTATTGGTGAATCAATTGTAATAATTTTACTACCGAGTAAGTAGGTTGAGATAAAGTAACAACCAAGTCGTCTGCAAAAGCTCTTAACTTATATTCTTTTTTATTAACTTCTATTCCTTTTATTTCTTGCGATTCCCGAATTTTAATCAACAAAATTTCCAATGTTAAAACAAACAATAACGGAGATAATGGGCATCCCTGTCTTGTACCTTTTTCTATTGTGAAAACCTCTGACAAACCACCATTAACAATAAGTTGAGCAGTCTGTTTTTGATATATGCTAGATAAAGCTTGTAATATATTTTGTCCAAAATTCATCTCCTTAATTAAACTTAACATAAACTGCCAATTCAGCTGGTCAAAGGCTTTTTCAGCATCCAAAAATATCAGCCCTGCAGAGACTTGGTTGTTTTTATCTAAATATTCTAATAAGTTAATAATTTGTCTAACATTATTTTTCATATACCTTCCAGTTATAAAACCCGATTGATCCTTATGTATAAGCTGCTGCAAGACCCCCATAAACCTATTAGCTAAAATTTTTGCAAAAATTTTATAATCCACATTTAAGAGAGATATAGGCCTATAATTCTTAGGCAAAGTGAGATCTTGATCCTCTTTTGGAATCAAAGATGTGAAAGCATTGCGCCATGACGGAGGAATCTCTAAACCCTGTAATATATTGTTAAAAAGCTCACATAAAGGTTGAATCATCTCTTCTACTAAGGTTTTATAATAAATAGATGTCAAACCATCCGTACCCGGCGCTTTACCTAATTTTAATTGCTTATTAGCTGTCACAATTTCCTCATTGGTAATTAAACCATTAATCTCTTTTTTCTGATCTTCTGTTAATTTAGGAAAATTAGCTTTACTTAAATAATTATTTATATCTATAGTTTGTACATTAGTACTCTTATATAATTTCTGATAATAATCTAAAAAAGATTTCTTAATCAGTTCTTTCTGATAAACCAATTTACCATTATAATTTATTTTATCTATAATTCTCTGTCTCTGTTTCTTTCTTAACTGATAAGCCAACCATCTCCCTGGTTTATTAGCATTACAAAATGTATTTTGTTTCATAAACATTAAATTAGTTGCAGCTTGGTCAGCCATCAACATATTAAATTGTGTTTTTAACAATTTTATAGCTTCTTTCACCTTTTCATCTAAAGGATTTGAAATTAAAAGCTTCTCTCATCTTAATTTGATCTCATCTTCCAATTCTTTACGTTTCTGAGTCTGCTTTTGTCTATGAAAATTATTCATTTTTATCAAAATCCCACGCATAAAGGCTTTACTTGCATCCCATACCATTGACATTGATGTTCCCTTATACATGTTTAAAGCAAAATAATCCTTTAAGCATTCCTTTAATTTTTGAACATTTTTTTCTTGTTTAAATAAATTCTCATTCAACCTCCAAGATCTCCTCTCCTCTTTCTCAGCAACCAGTTCCATCCAGACTGGACTATGATCCGTCAATGACCTAGGAAAAATTTTTACATTCTTCACCCTGTTATATAAATCTGTTGTAATCAGGAAGAAATCAATCCTTGAAAAAGATTGGTGTCTATCTGAAAAAAAGGTAAAATCTCTTTCCTCTTGATTACGTTCACGCCAACAGTCTCTCAATTCCCAGTCTTCTTTCAAATCAAAAAAGGCTTTAGGTAGTTTAGCCTGTTTAAAAAAGGTAGAAAAACCTTTTTTGTCCTTTTGTGTATCTAAAACACCATTCCAGTCTCCCATTAATATCACAGACCTATAATCCAACAGAGTTATTTTCTGATGTAACAACCTGTAAAATTGTTCCTGTTGCTGGTTTGGTGCATACAATCCCACTATAAGTATTTTCTTACCATATAAGTCAAGTTCAATCATAACATATCTTCCTTGATCTGATTCTACCAGACAAGCTGGTAGATTTTGCTTAACATAAATATACCACACCCCCTTTTTTCCCAGGGGCAGGAGATGCAAAATGAGATCCCAAGCGAGCATTAGCTAAATATTTTTGATCTTTAAGTAAAATATGAGTTTCCTGCAAACAAATGATGTCATTATTATGTTGCTTTAAATAGTGAAAGATTTTCTTTCTCTTCTGGGGGGAATTAAGACCGTTAACATTCCAGGTCAGGAACTTTGCCATCTCCCTCAACCAGGAGCCTGGAGAAGATTCCCTCGAGATCTGCCACTGAAGAATGTGTTGCAGAGCTTTTGGGTCTTGCTCCTCCCACCGGCATCGAAACAATCTGATGAGAAGATTCTTTAGCTTCTTTCTTCTGTTGTTCCTTTTCCTTACGTTTATGTGCTGCACAAGTCATTCTCTGTTCTTTAACCTCTGCTTGATGCATCCATTCCGCCTGCCCAGCAGCCATCAAGCCTAGTCCTTCAGACTGCTGTTCCACCTCTTTGTCACTCAAGGCTCTCTGAGTCATGAATGAAGATGAGCCTGCTCCCAGGACCGTATTATAAAATTCTTTAGCTTTAGCAACCATGTTAAGTCTATAACGTGTCCCCGCATGGCTCAAAACAATACCCATCGGAATCTCCCATCTAAATGGCATCACTCTTGTTTTAAGTTCATTAGTTAAAAAAGCAAAATCTTTTCTGCTTCTTAAAATTGTGGATGGGATTTCCTTTAAGATGATGACATCTTGGGCAGCAATCTGGAATCTCTTGTTATAGAAAGCTTGTAAAATCTGATTGTGCAGAGACTTCTTAGCAAAATAAATCACCACATCTCTTGGCAAATTCTTCTGTTTCGCAATCCAAGAGTTAGCTCTGTAGATTTTTTCCACTTCTCCACGTAATTCATCTTTATCTATATTCAAAACAACAGCTAGATCATTGATCACCATCTCCATCAGATCTTGATTCATGTCTTCTTTAAGACCCCTAATTCTCAAGGCATGTTCCATCTGTCTATACTGAAACATAAGAATATCATCTTGTGAAGTTTCCATCTTTGTTTCCATATCTTGGAATTTATACTCAAGAAAATCTACTTTTTCTGCGACTTCTTCCACGCTGGAGTCCAGCTTCACGACCACAGAAGCCAATCCAGATAAAGCTGAGACTATATCTTGCCTCAAAATAGTATTATTCTGTACAAAAAGCTCCTTCATTTCTTTCTTCATTTCCTCCTTACTTTCAGACTTGCTCTGTTCAAGAAGTTGCTTCACTTCCTCCCTAAATTGAGACACAGCATTTACCATTATGTCTTTAATGTCTTGTACAGACGAGCCTGATGGGGGAGGAGAAGGTGGAGATGTAGCCTTAGGTTGCTGCACCGGTGCTGTTACTTTAGGTTGTTGTTGAACAGTTGCAATAACAGGAGAGGAAATCACCTTAGAAACTATAGAAGCTGGTTGTCTCTTTGAAGCCATTTTTTAAAGTTAATCTCTCTTTCTTTCTTCTTAAAAAAAATGCTTAAATCTTTATAAATAAAAAAGACCAGGAAAAGTGCAATAAAAATAAAAACTTCCAAAGCACTTTAAAAGAAAAAAGAAAAAGAAACTTAAAAGAGAGAGAAAAAAAAGCAATGCTAAGCATACATTTCATTTAGTCCGTCTTTTCTTTCCGGAGATAGAAAAAAAAAACACTTTCAAAGCGCCATTTTACTTTCACTCTCACTTTCCGCCCGAAGAAAAAAAAAATAAAAAAAAAAGAATCAACATAAGCTAAAGAAAGAATTAAAGAAAAATAAATCTCTAACTCTAAATAAAATCCTTTAAACAGTTCTGTCCGCTTTAAAAATCACTCACCAGAAAGCTTTAAGCGCGGAGATGGTAGCGGCGTTTCACTTTGCTTCCGAGGAAACAAAGACAGCTGAGAGGCGGAGAAGGCACGAACTCCGAGGGAGCACTCTTTCTACCCCCCCCAAAAAAAAAATCCAGGGAAGATTAAGAGGTTCTACCTCTATTCATGCAGTCTCTACCCCTTCCCTTCGCCCGGGAAGGGGATTTCAAACCGCGGGCCAGCTGATGTACGCTGTGCTCCGCAGATCTGACACCGTCTCAGGAGGACGGCTACAAGGTAGCCGCCATCACTGTCGCTAACCACCGGAAGCTCCTCTACCCTTTATCATTTTTGTTCTCTTCTCTGCACATGTTCCAGGGTTTCAATATCTTTTTTGTATTGTGGTGATCAAAATTGGATGCAGTATTTTAAATGTGGTCTCACCAGAGTGATATAAAGTGATGTTATCAGTTCTCAATGTCTTGATGCTATCCTTAGGTTGATGCAGCCTAGAACTGCATTGACTTTTTTCGCAGCCGCAGCAAATCATTGGCTCATACTTAAGAAGTGGTCCACTAGGTGACTAGGGCATCCAGGGTGGATCCCTCTAAAACAGTGGTTCTCAACCTGTGGGTCGGGACCCCATTTGGGGTCGAACAACCATTTCACGGGGGTCGCCAAACAAGGCTGTTTGCCATTTTTCCCCCTTTTCTTTGGCCACACCCCTGGCACCCGGTGATGTATAAGTGGTTGGGGGTCACCACAACATGGGGAACTGTATTATGGGGTCGCAGCATTAGAAAGGTTGAGAACCATTGCTCTAAAAGGACTACTGTTGAGCCAGTACCACCTTTTCTATACTTATGAATTTGTTTTTTTCTGGCTAGGTGCAGGACCTTATGTTTCTCACCTTTGAATTTGTTGGAGCATTGATCCAAAGTTGAACTTGTTGGATAAGGCCCAATGCTCACGTCTCTCGAGGTCCTTGTTACAGGTGTTATATGTCCTGTTATATGCAGCTCTATCATTCATCTCTATTATATTTGTTTCCTATATCACATTGCTACTCTATGATCCATCTTTATTGTTCCTGTGATGCATTTCCCTGTTCCTGTAGTATTCTTGCTCTCTAAGAAATTGACTTCTGCATAGTGATGGCTTGTACTGTATTTACTTACTTTACATGAAACATTCCTTCTGGATCTTGAGCCTCAACTTCTAAAGTATGGGCTATTCCCCCTAACTTAATGTCATCTTCAAATCTGATGAATTTCCCATCTATCCCTTCTATCCCCTTGGAGTAAAAATAAATAGAGTTTAAAATACATAGTTTTATTCTCTTTAACAAGATCAAAGGATAGCGGAATAAAAATTCTAGCAAGTGAAATAATACGCTATGAAAATGATAATGAACCTTTTGTGGTCATTGTGTCAAAAATTCACAAAAAGTCTAACTTGACTCTGCTTTGCCAGTTAGATCTTCTGTCCCAGTCGCTGGTGCCTCTCAGAAAAACTGCCTATCTGAGGTAGATTGAAGGTCACACAAGACCTTAAAGAGTGGAAACCTTGGAGAATGCACACCTTGTTCTTGCATGTTTTTGGATGACCCAGAGACTGCATGAAAGAAGGACCCTCTTGCGGGATTTTCAGAGGGTCTGGAGATTTATGTGTCACCTGAGACATACATCATGACATTAGGGGGAGATTTGTAAATACTTCATATGTGTTTAGTTCTAACCACCTTCCCTCCACCTCCCAGAGTTAAACAGAGATGTAAATTATCCTTAAAAAGCAATCTTATTGCAATCTAGAACTTTTGTCCATCTGCATAGAATAGATCTAGAGTATGATGTCTACTTTCAGTGGTCTTCTCCTGACCATTCTGGAACACTATACTGAGTTGCCTAATGCAAGAACTGATGCTTCTTCCATCATGTTTCATTACACATAATCTCAGCTTCTGACCACAATTAGGACCAGAATGTCCATTGTTAAGCAAGGTGGTTGTTAAGTGACTCACAACCAATTTTATGACCTCTTTTGAGTTGGTTGTTAACCAAGGTCACTATTTTTAGTCCACCGAGACTTCAAATGGCTATTAAACTAATAGTCCTCTCCTCCTAAAACTCTCTCTTTCCAACCACTTACCCTCCCATCTGAGAATGTTTCTATGCACAAGCTTAGAAACAAAGAAAAAGACTGAAAAGGTAAGTGAATATTGGGAAAGTTTTTGTCAAAACGTTATGCGGATAATGAGAGTCTGAAAAAAGCAGGTAGATATTTAGTGAAAAAGAAGTAATGTCTAAGTCAGCGGTTCTCAACCTGTGGGTCGGGACCTCATTTGGGGTTGAACGACCATTTCACGGGGGTCGCCAAACAATGCAGTCCGCCATTTTTTCCCCCTTTTCCTTAGCTGTGCTACTCCCATTTATTCTATTATGAGCCGAGGTGGCGCAGCAGTTAGAGTGCAGTACTGCAGGCCACTTTAGCTGACTGTGTTCAGCAGGTCAGCAGTTCAAATCTCACCGGCTCAGGGTTGACTCAGCCTTCCATCCTTCCGGGGTAGGTAAAATGAGGACCCAGATTGTTGGGGGCAATGTAAATATATATATACACATTGCTTACTGGTGTACACCGCTTAGAGAGTGCTTGCACTTAAAGCGGTATATAAGTCTCATAAATAAATAAATATTGGCTTTTGAAAGCCAATAGAATAGACTCTCTTGAATAGAGTCTAATTCTATTGGCTTTCAAAAGCCAATAGGAATTGTCCAGGCTGTCTCTGCCTTGTGAGCCCGCCAAAAGTCCCATTCTGCAAACGGTGCTGCAAGTTGTCTGCAGCGAAGGCGAGCTGTCTGGAAGTTTCCACCCCTCCCTGCTGAACAACTACTAAAAATGTAAGTAAAAGAGGGCCAGGGGTGGGGAGGTGGGAGGTCGGTGGGTGCAGGGAGGGTTGCTGGCGTGTGTGGGGCCTGGCGGGTGCCTTACCTCCCTTGGGCTGGGCCAAATGGTGGCCCAGCCAGTGGTTGGCCTGCACCATCTCTGCCGCTTGCCAGCTACACCTCGGCCGGCGCAGGGGGTGGCACCACGCATGCGTGGCGCTCCCAGGCAGAGAAAGTCCTCAACTTACGACCAGTTGGGTAGTCCTCGACTTACGACCAGTTGGGGGTCACAGCATTAAAAAGTTGAGAACCACTGGTCTAAGTCAATGTATGGATGTAATGGACAAGATAAAATGCAATTGAGACATATAATAATTTGGTGTAAACTGGATTATAGCAATATTTCTTTTGCTTAGCTCAGGACTTTAAATCATTTTGTTAACTATCCCTTACTTTTCCCCCACCCCATGTTATGCATATTATTCATACAAATGGTAACAGTGTGATGGTAATTTAGATGCAATCCCTTACTATTTGCACTTACCTCTTTTTTTCCCCAAAGCGGTAAAGAAAGCATCCTCTGATCTATCAGAGACTTCCTGTGGGAAGGTGGTCATTCCTTCTTTTACAGCTTTGAATCCAGACAGCACTACTGCAAGGTAATGTCCAAACCACAAGGAGTATATATTTCCATATCGTTTTGCAGGCTGCCAAGTGAATCAAAGTTGAGAAATGTTACAATCAAATAAAACAGATAATTTATAGTTAATATACTACTTACAGTCTTTCCCAAATCCTCAATATTAATATTTTTTCAATTTATCCCCCCCCCAGCCAGATTCCTGCCAAGACCTTTTGTGCTTGTATTTCCTTTATTTTCCTTTCTCTTTGTTTCTGCTTGCAATCCACCCTCTCCTCTCTGTTTCCTCCATTGCCCCTTGCCTTGGATGACAGATGGCCTTCTCTCTGTCCAGTCCTCCTGCGATTGACAGGATGGTCTTCAGAGCCTTTCTCAACCTCTTTGCCTTCTGATTTTTTCAGCCATCAACTCTCAACTGACAGAACATTTTAGAGCACAGGTACCCAACCTTTTGGGTACCCAGGGACCGGTGCCATGAAGGGGTTGTGGTTTTGCATACTGCCTGCATCCCTCAGGTGGGGCTTTGCATGTGTGTGTGGTCCGGCTGCTGGCATGCTGCGGACTTGTGCGGGTCCATGGACTGGAGGTTGGGGACCCCTGTTCTAGAGACTTTGGGCTGCCCTGAATCTGATGGGTTGTAACCTGAATTAAAATTGGCCACAAGAGCAATACTAGTTATATCAGTGGTTCTCAACCTGTGGGTCGGGACCCCATTTGGGGTCGAACGACCATTTCACGAGGGTCGCCAAACAACGCAGTCCGCCATTTCCCCCCCCCCCTTTTCCTTAGCTGTGCTACTCCCTTTTATTCTATTGGCTTTTGAAAGCCAATAGAATAGACTCTCTTGAATAGAGTCTAATTCTATTGGCTTTCAAAAGCCAATAGGAATTGTCCAGGCTGTCTCTGCCCTGCTGAGCCCGCCAAAAGTCCCATTCTGCAAACGGTGCTGCACCAGTTGAGTAGTCCTCGACTTACGACCGGTTGAGTAGTCCTCGACTTACGACCGGTTGGGGGTCGCGGCATTAAAAAGGTTGAGAACCACTGAGCTATATGAACTATTGGGTAAGTTGTTAAAACAATTGATAAACTTTCTCCTTCTTTTGGTTCTATTTTTATTTTATTCAAAAGAAAAATTAAAATACAAAACTCAAAACAAAAAAAAAAAATCACCCTTGGAGAAACAGACACCAAAGATTTTTTTAACTTCTAAATATTTTCAAATTATTAACCTGTCATATATTATATGAATGACAAAATAGTTAACAAGAAGAACAGTAACAATCAAACAGGAAAGATTAAACTTTCAAAACCCTCTGTTAATCAACTGTTATTTTAATCAACTCATAGTATATCTATCATGACATCTGGTCTATCCCAAATCCTCCCAAGAGTTAACAGTGATTTAGCATGGATCAAATATCCACATTTATTTTTAATACCATCTCTCTTCAATTTTTGTCTGGTTAAATATAATAAATTCAATATCCAAAATTCGTCTATTTACCCAAAAGAGTCCAGATGAAATTTTTTTTCCAGTTAAGTGTGATAAATCTAGTAATAATAATAAAGTTGGAAGGGAACTTGGAGGTCATCGAGTCCAACCCCCTGCTCAGGCAGGAAACCCTATACCATTTCAGACAAATGGCTGTCCAGTCTCTTCCTAAAAACTTCCGGTGTTGGAGCATTCACCACTTCTGGGGGCAGGTAGTTCCACTAGTTAATTGTTCTCACTGTCAGGAAGTTTCTCCTTAGTTCTAGGTTGCTTCTCTCCTTGACTAGTTTCCATGTGTTGCTTCTTGTCCTGCCTTCAGGCGCTTTGGAGAATAGCTTGACTCCCTCTTCTTTAGGGCAGCCCCTGAGATATAGGAAGACTGCTATCATGTCCCCCCTCATCCTTCTCTTCGTTAAACTAGACATACCCAATTCCAGCAACCGCTCCTTATATGCTTTAGCCTCCAGTCCCCTAATCATCTTTGTTGTTCTTTTCTGAAACTTTATCTAGAGTCTCAACATCTTTTTTACATCATGGTGACCAAAACTGGATGCAGTATTCCAAGTGTGGCTGGCTGACCGGCTGTACTCAGCGTGTGGTCTTCGATGGAACCGCATCTACATGGAGGGAAGTGTGTAGTGGGGTGCCCCAGAGCTCTGTTCTGGGCCCAGTGCTCTTCAACATCTTCATCAACCATTTGGACGAGGGGATAGATGGGGAAACCATCAAATTTGCAGATGACACCAAGCTGGCAGGAATAGCCAACACTCCAGAAGACAGGCTTAAGATACAGGAGGATCTGGACAGACTTGAACACTGGGCACTATCTAACAAAATGAAATTCAATAGTGAAAAAAGTACGGTTCTACATTTAGGCAAGAAAAACCAAATGCACAGGTATAGTATAGGGGGTACCTTGTTCAATTGCAGTAACTGTGAGTGGGACCTCAGAGTCCTAGTGAACAATCACTTAAATATGAGCCAGCAGTGTGCTGCAGCTGCCAAAAAGGGCAACACAGTGCAAGGCTGCATTAACAGAGGGATAGAATCAAGATCACGTGAAGTATTAATACCACTTTACAATGCCTTGGTAACACCACACTTGGAATACTGCATCCAGTTTTGGTCACCACAATATAAAAAAGATGTTCAATCCTCATATAAAAAACCAATTTATCACTTCTCCCCTCAGGTAGGTTTGCTTTGTAAAAGAATTCAGTCTTGAACTTCATGGAGGTGTGTGCAATCAGCTAGCTCTCAGTCTGTACAGTCCACATTTCTTTCTAATGAATCTGCTGCTTTCAAGTTGCATTCCTTTTGTGAATCTAATTTATCCACAGCTACATGCATTTGAATATTTTCATCAAACCTTTTCAAAAACCTTTCAACTAATAATTGCATGTTACCAAACTTTTTTCAGATATCAGCCATATTCGCTGGTCTGTAATCTGATACATTGTTGCTCTGTGTAATTTAGTAATGATAGATGAGGGAACACAGGAAGCATTTAAGCAGAATGAAGGAGAAACCATCCTTCTATCTGAAGAATTGGTTCCATTATCAAACATTTCTTTGTAAGACTGAACTATAATCTGTCCCCTAAAAACTCACCCCCGTTTATTTCACGTCCTGCTCTGTGAAACGGTGGTGAGCAGGTCTTAGCTTGGATATTCTGGCATGATATGGAAAATAATTCATCAAGAGTCATCACTATATTTGATTAATTAAATTCCTCATCATACAAGAATATTTTACTAGGTTAATACATTTTTTATAGTTATGGTATAGAAAAAATAATTGAGAATTATTTCATACATTGTTGATTAATTATTTAGAATGAAATACCTCACGAAAATAATCTTCATGAAGCCAAATCCCGGAAGCCCACAAGGTCCCAATGAGAAGTAGAGCCAAAGGACCGGGAGGCAAATGTCTTTGGATCCAAAGTTGTCTCAGGAAGAAAAGAATCAGCAGAGCAAACAGCAAAACAAACAAAATTGTCCCTACAGCCATCATTGTCCAGCTGGTTCCTTTTTCTTTCTTTTTTTTTTTGATGCTCACTAGTGGATCTGGAGATGGTTATATCCCTTTTAACTGATGCTTTTTTCTTCCCACTTTATATACTTCATTGATGGGAAACAAATAGCAACAAGTATTTTGATGCTGTATCTCATGTATCTCATGGCTGAAGGTCCGATCTATGGACCCAGATAGATTACCTGAGCATGCTACCTTGCAATTGGGTTAACCAATTTTCAAACGTCTTCACAATGTGGATTCTCCATCCAAATCCCAGTATAATCTGATTTAAAGGCCAAAGAAGCTGTCAACGAGTCATTGATGTGGCTGCCCAGGAGGATAAGCTGTGAGTACTGTTGTTGTAATGCCTTCTCACTCCCCAGGCCTTTGACCTGGAGCTTAATGCAGCTGTGTATTGATTGAGGACTGGCTTTGGACTTTGTTTGGCGTTTCTTGGACTGAATCAAAGTAATGGGTATTGTTGGAACAACATGTCCAGTTTCTTGTGTTCCTGTTTGCATCTTGACCTCTGGCTCTGTGTATTGATTTAGGGCTGGCTTTGGACTTTGTTTGGCATTTCTTGGATTGAATCCTGTCAAGAGTTCATCTCGTGTGGGGTTTGTAACCTGGCCAGCTCATCATTTGGTTTACTACTGAAACTGTTGAGGGTTTTGAATAAAAAAAACTTTGAACTTTCCATTGTGAGCATGTGTGCATGAGTGGGGCAGCACAATGAGGGCCTGGTAGGAGGTGGAGAGTTGAGTCTGATTCTAATCCAGTGCCAGTCTGAAGGGGTTGCAGGTGTGGGAGGACACAGCAAAGAGTGTGTGCTGAGGGTGAAAGGCTGGTTGAGGCATAGTGAAGAGCCAACTTGGTGTCACAGCTGCAGCAAAGAAGGATGACAAGCTGGAGGGGACTGGAAGCAAGAACTGGCCCAGAGAGTCAACAGGGGCCTTGGCAGTGAATATGTGGCCCAGATCAGAGATCAGAGGCCAGAGGGAGCAGTGCAGTGCTCAGAGATCAGAGATGGATTTGGGGCCCTCTGTAAGGTGGTTTGGTGCAAGCAGCGGCATAAAGGTCAATGAGCTGGCAACTGGCATTGGAAGTCTGACTGGGGCTACAAATCTGCAATTGGAGCCCAGAAGCTGGCAATAACTTGAAGGAGAAGGCCAGATCCTCTGAAGAACATTGGTTGAATGTTGAATCATTTTTTCTAAACAAAGTCCAGAAAGAGATTGAAGATGTGTTTGGCTTCTCAGGGACAATTTCCTATCAGAGAAAGTTCCCCTATATCAGTGATGGCAAATCTTTTAGAGGCCGAGTGCCCAAACTGCAACCCAAAACCCACTTATGCATCGTCGGGTGCTGGGTGGGTGTGGCCCATTGGGTGGGTGTGGCCCATTGGGTGGGTGTGGCTGCGGTGGTAACGGCAGACTGGATGGGACTAAAAAGTTCAATCAATCAATTCCAACTTTGCAAGATCTTTTTTTCCCCTGTGAGTTGAAACTGACTCATTGATTGCATCTTTTTTTTTTCACACAGCAGCAGAGGCCTATAGTGAAAAGGTTTTATAAAACCCAGCTGAAGGCCTAGGACTCGGATGACGGCGCGTGTGTCCACAGAGAGGGCTTTGAGTGCCACCTTTGGCACCCGTGCCATAGGTTCGCCACCACTGCCCTACACCAATGCTGTGATTCATTAAACGCTATGTGTAAAATATGTCTTTCTAGATGTAGCTCCTAGGCAAAGTACAAAGGATGTGCAGTTGAGGGGTGATGCTTAGAATACAAATTCTAAATTGTTCCACAATAATTTGGAACATTCATGGAAATGAGGTATGCTACTGTCTGAGATTCTCCAGACAGGATTTCAGCTCTTATACCAGCCCTGACTCCAAGGCAGAGGAAGGGAGGTGAAAATGATCCTCTGGGAGAACTTGGTAGTATCAAGATGCTTTGTTCCATAGGTAGCTTTCTATGGGGCTCTGCATAAGGAATCAAGTATAAGCTGTGAGTACTGCTGACATACTGCCTTCCTCACTGTCCAGGCCTTTGACCTCATTGCCCTGATGTTGGTAAATACATCCAGGCTTATTATACTCCAAAATAACAATCTCTAGGCTCTAGGCCATCAGTGCAGGGTCTGAGTGGCTCAGAAATTCATGGCCACCAAGACAAAACCAAGAGGTTATCATGATACTCCCTCACACTGAGAGCAATACACCCTTGGTCTGGTTTGTTTCTTAATTAACATGTGATCTGAAGATCTAGGACATTCACGTCACTTGTGGTGAGATCATTTTCCATATTCCAGGAAGCTGGCTGCTAGGATCCAGCTCCCTGTTTCGATTGCATCTAACCAGATCCAACTAGTTTCCAAGAGGCACTGGGGGAAATATCCTGACAGGTCCTTCTACTTGCAATCTACTCAGTCTCCAGAATACGTGGATAACAAAGGGACCAGGCAGGATTAACCCCAAGGGGCCTCTTTCTTTGCATTGATTCAGAGGAAGATTTTGAATAAGAATTCTGGGAGAGGAATTTGCAGAAACTGGCAGAACTGGAGCAATACAGGTAGTCCTCAATTTACAACCACAATTGATCCCAAAGTTTCTCTTGTTAAATGAGACATTGGTTAAGTGAGTTTTGCCCCATTTTATGACTTTTCTTGCCTCAGTTGTTAAGTGAATCACTGCAGTTGATAATTTAGTGACCAGGATGTAAGCGAATTTGGCTTCCCCATTGATTTTGCTTATGAAAGGTCACAAACGGTGATCACATGATTTTGGGAGACAGCAATGGTCATAAATATGATCCATTTCCCAAGCATCTGAATTTAGATCACATGATCATTGGGATGCTGCAAAGTCTCCACTGTGAAAAGTGGTCATAGGTCATTTTTCAGGGCCGTTGTGTACTTTGAAATGTCACTAAATGAACTGTTGTAAGTTGAGGACTACCTGTACTGTCAAACATATTAGGGGAAGGTTGTAGAGAAAGTGATTAGGCTGTAGAGGGCTTCAGATGAAGCATAAGTTCAGCTCTAAGTGTGGGATGAAAGATGGATTGGTTGCTTCAGTGGATGTTCTGCCTTGGGGTGTGGATGGGAGCCACACTCTTTCTTCTCCTATTAATTCTCTCAGCATCGTTTCAACCCTTCAAGCATGGCATCCTTTTGGTCTATCTATGAATTTTGCCCTGAGTGGGGAACATGGTCCATAGCAGAAATTTAGTAAAAATGAAAAAGATACCAAAAAAAATGGAAAGTAATATGTTTTATTGGCGCCCAAAAGGAAACAAAGATAAAGCATGATAAGGTTAGTTAGCACATTTTTCAAACATAGTCACTGGTTGACCTTGTTAGGTACGTTGTGTGACCCCAGCAATAGGTTAAAGAAGTTTCAGTATTGAGTAAATAGAAGCAAAGCACAATATTAAGTGAATAGGTACATAGGAAACATTCGTCATACTGAATAACTATTCTGTAAATTTAATGCTTTTTATGGGGTTTAATTTTAAGCCTTTGTAGGAATAGCACACAGTTTGTAAGGATGTGGATGCATTGTCACATTTATAATAGGGGCTTCATGGAGTTCTTTCACTCCTTCAGGCAACCGGAAGCTGAAGGCCCTCAACAGATTGGTCAGAAAGATGAAGATCTCAATTCTTGCCAGCTGCTCTCCC
Source organism: Crotalus tigris (assembly GCF_016545835.1). NCBI lineage: Eukaryota > Metazoa > Chordata > Lepidosauria > Squamata > Viperidae > Crotalus > Crotalus tigris. The sequence continues at coordinate 552,892 of NW_024096614.1, read as the reverse complement.
ACACATATGCGTTTACCTGTAGATATAAAAGCATGCATAAAGAGGATAATAATCAATTCTCCAGAATATATCCCATCAGCAAGGAAACGTGAAAGAAGATTGAATCTTCCTATCTTCTAGTATTACTTATTGATTAGCACATTTTTTTAGTACACAGGAACAGCTTTTGGAGATAATGCTTTGAATCTATTGATGTGGTTAGCCATTGGTCAAACTGCTTTATTAAAGCAGTTTATGAGCCCTGGTGGGACAGTGGTTAGAATGCAGTATTGCAAGCTAACTCAGGTCACTAAAAGGAATTTGATTACGAAAGACTCAAGCTTGACTCATCCTTCCATCCTTTCAAAGTCGGTAAAACGAGGACCCAGATTGTTGGGGGCAATATGCTGATTCTGTAAACCACTCAGAGAGGGCTATAAAAGCACTATGAAGCGGTATATAAGTCTAAGTGCTAAGTGCTTGCTATTGCTAAACAGAAATAGCGCCAATTTGAGCAGACCATCTATTTCTTGCTCAGGAATCTCTGACCACAAAGGCGATGGGCAGGACCAGGATACCAAATGCATAGGAAGGTTTTTAGTAAGGAGGAACACTATTGGTGATACTGATAAAGTCTTAGACTACCTTGCAACCTTTAACATGTAACCTTTAGCAATAGCAAAAACAATAGCGGTTAGAGTTATATACCTGTCATAATCCAATTATATTTCATCTCTAGTTATCAATTACAGACAACCCCATTTCTGCCTTCTATGGATTCTGTCATATGATGAAGGGAAGGGGGTGAACAAAGGGGCTTTATGGCCCTCACTTCCTTCGGTACACTTCAAAGGAACTGGACGTGGATATCACCAAAAGGACTAACCATAATAATGGGGCTATTACCTTTCATGTAGTTTTCTCTGAAGTCTCCATCCAGCCAGCAGTAAGGAAAAGGGGGTGGGAGTGTAATGCCTGAGACTGTCGCTGGAAGTAGGGGGTGATTGGGTAGGGCTACTGGGGAACCCCTTAAAACCTTGAATGGGAGAGCTTGGACCCAAGTCCTGTCTAGAACACCTGCAATCATTTTCTCTTAATAAAGGATGCCTGTTGGAAGAACTATTCCAAGAGTTCTGTCTTCTTAAGATGCAAAGTGGGGTGGGTCCTTACAATACCACTCCATTGGGCTTTACCGCACTCTTCTCAGCAATTTACACTGTCGGCATATTACCCCCAACAATCAGGGTTCCCATTTTACTGACCTCAGAAGGATGGAAGGCTGAGTCAGTTCAAGCTTTAGCTGAACTAAGGAACCCACACTCATTTTATTATAAGGTGGATGACATATTGAATAATTAAAACTGTCTTACTATGATCCTGAAGATGTAAGCAAGATGTATACTGCTTTTAATGATTATTTTATAATGATATGTATTTCCATGATTGGCATCATGGCAATGTCTGCTTTTCAAAATTACATCAAAAGGGGGTCCACTCCATTTTGGACTGATAGGTTTATCTATATGAAAATTATTATTTAATGGAAGGAAGACAATTGAAGAGATGTTTTATATCTGGATTGATTTAATAACTAATTGAATGTTAATCTAATAAGATGATTTGTTTGTTTGATGCCCAATGGATTGAAATGATCTAAGGTTTGATATTATTTTGTCAGCTTAAAGAGATTGATTGATTGATGGATTAGATATATTTAGGATAGATCAATATTTTAGCTTAAAAAGGAGTTTGGAGAAAGTATTACAAAAATGATTTTAAAGTACCATTATGGGCTATACCTTGGCATGCGATAGAGGGAATAAAAAGAGGTGTCAAAATGGATATGGTGTCTTATAGACAATTACTCAGATGGGATGGATAAAATTGGCAATTAAAACTACGGGAGGATTTAGCACAAGAAAATTTCATTTATTCTTGGTTCCAATATAGGCAACTAGCAGATAGATGGAAGGTGGATTGTAAGGTGGGCTTTCTTAGAGAAGATGAAAATCTTATTAAGCAAGTGAAGGATCAAAGACAAGCCCATATTAAGAGAATTTATGGGGTGCTAGTCGAATTGGATTCGGAAACGGAACTAATTAAAGATTGTATGATTAAATGGGCCCAAAACTTTGGTGAACCAGTCCCATTGGACATATGGGAAACCATATGGGTAAGAAATGTCAAGTTTACGCAGGCACAGAACTTAAGGGAAAATTTTTACAAAATGTTTTATAGATGGCACCTTGACCCACAAAAAAATGTCTTTCATGTACCCTGACCTACAGCCAAATGTTGGAGATGTGATTGTTTGGATGCCACTTATTATCATATTTGGTGGTCGTGTAAAGAGATAAAAGCATTTTGGATCAAGATATGGTGGAATATCCAGAGAATTTTTAGAAGGAGGGTAAAATTTACTCCGCAGTTATTTTTGTTGGGTATAACTATTGATTGTGATACAAAGGAGGCTATATTGATGTTAAATTTGATCACAGCCGCAAGGCTGTTAGTAGGACAATATTGGAAGAAGGAATCCTTGCCTACACTGCAGGAATGGTTTTCCAAAGTGTCTTATCTGGCGGAAATGGCAAAGATTTCGGCTTTTTTAAAGGATCAAACGCAAGAGAAATTTCTTGCTGTTTGGGATAAATGGATAGAATTTATACAATTTAAATTGGATATAAAAAAATATCATGTTGCCTTTTTATAATTTTTATATATATATATATATATATATATATATATATATATATATATATATATATATTTCTTAGTTTTAAATTTCTTTTTCCTTTTTACATATATATTTTTTAATTCCTTTTTAATTAAGCCTATATTCTGCTCTGGGAAGCTTGGGGGGGGGAAGGGGGGGTGTTTTGGGGGTGGGTGGGGAAGGGGATGTTATGTTTAGTTTTTTTGTGTATTTTGTATTTTTTGTTTTTGAATTGTTGTATTTCTTTTCTGTTTTTTCGTCTTTTTGTCTTTTTTGTAAAAATTTATAAAAATGAAAAATGAGAAGCCAATTTTTTTTTTTAAAAAAAAAGGAGATATTTTTATGTAATGGATTAAAGGCAATCTAGAATTATGGACTGATTAAAGGACTAAGATTGTGAGTTAGAAAAAAGAGAAAAATGGGTGATTAATGGAATATACATTTTAAATTGATTAAGAATGTGTCTTTTAGAAGGATAGGTTTATTTGTATGAAAATGATTATTTAATGTTGAGTTAATCTAATAACATGATTTGTTTGTTTGATAATATGGATGAAATTTGAATTCTGTCTAATGGATTGAAATGATTTAAGGTTTGATTTTACTCTGTCAGCTTAAAGAGATTGATTGATTGATGGATTAGATATGTATAGGATAGATTAATATTTTATTTTAAATAAGGGATATTAGTGGAAGAAGAAATAAATAAGATTTTTGATAAAATTAAGGAACTAGAACAAAATTGGAAGGGATACCTGAATTGATAATGTTTTTATTTAAAGTTAATTTGATTACGGTATTGTAAATTTATAAAGCTTTAAAAAAAGGTCCATCTTGAATAAATTTAAGCAAGAATTGTATTACTTTAAATAAATTATGCTATTTAAGGGAAAAAGAGAGGGAATATTTGATGTATTGATGGAATTATGTATATATGTTTTGTTTTTGGATGTTTGATTACCCTAGCATCACAGTGTGTCTTGAGCACTTTGTCTTAAGAATTAAAAAACTAATAAAATTTGTTTTTTTAAAAAAAGAAGCTAAAAGTAGGCTTGTTTTCTTTGGATTTAGCTAATAATTCTCCCCCAAACAACAGAGATAATTGTGCAAAGCTCTACTGATTACCATATAAATATAATTAGTATTTCTTTGTAGTTTAAACATTATAGCCTAAGAGGAACTTCAGATTCTCATGCTTTTGAAAGTAGAAGGAATAGAGATTCATGGATTTTCTATTCAGTCCATGATGACTTCAGAATAACACAGTGATGGGGGTGGTCGGAATCTATATGTGATAAACTGCTTTGGGCTCATGGATGTACCTATTCCGAAGGGCAGAAACTCTTCCCGTTCCATGAACTTCCCATCCTTATCTAAAAAGTGATTAGGGTTGAATTCTTCAGGTGTCTCCCATTGTTCAGGGTCAAGAAGAACAGAGCGCAGGTCTGCCAAAATCATGGTCCTCTGCAAAAATATTCAAACAATATTACTGAAATGTTTGGTTTTAGCTTGTCTTGATAGACCCATATTTGTTGATTTCCAAAGCAGTTTCTGGGAGCAGTGGCTATTCTTAGCATTTCTCACCTTTGGAATGTGGTAACCCTTCATCGTCACATTTTTTGTACTTTGCCTGGGAAGCCCAAATAGCAAAATATATTTTAAACGCTGAATTTCATGAATCACGGCATTGGTGTAGGGCAGCTTCTTCCTATCCTGATAGGAAATTGAGGCCGAGGAACTAAAGGCTTCTTCAATCTCTTTCTGGACTTTCTCTAGAAAAAAACAACAGAAATAGAAGCCTCTTTTTTATTATTATGTTTCATTTCGTTTCCAAATTTTAATCCTTAACAGAAGTTTAGGACATAGAATACCCTTTAGGGCAGGGCTTTTCAATCTTTTCACCCATTGCACCACTTTTAGGATATGGCAACGTCCGAGTAGCACCAGTCGCCTAACAATGTGTCAAAAACTTGATGACCCCCCCCAAAAAAAAAGAAAAAGGAAAAAGTGATAAAGTACAGGTAGACCTCGACTTACAACAGTTCGCTTAGTGACTGTTCAGAATTACAATGGCAGTGAAAAAAAGTGCCCCCCAAGCCACAGCCGAGCAAGACACCTGCCCGCCTGGCCACACTCTTCCTCCTGTCTGAGGTTTTCATTGTTGTGAGCATTTCTTTTGAGGATTGGCAGCGGGGGTGGGGTGGTGGGTGTTTGGTTTTTATTCCCCCCATCGTCTGGGTAGTTGTAGCAGGTTTTGGTCACTTCATATGACCCTGGGCCACTGTGACCGTCATAAATATGAATCAGTTGCCAAGCATCTGAATGTAAATCACAAGACCCTGGAGATGCTGCAACATTCCAGCTGATCTGCGCTTCTTCTGGGCTCATCAGAAGCACCAGGATCAGTGCTGCTTTCCAGCTGATTGGTGCTTCTTCTGGGCTCAGCAGAAGTGTCAGGATCAGCGCCGAGATACAGCTGGAGACTGGCACTGATCCCGGTGCTTCCGCTGAGCCCTGAGAGCCCTGCAGCTCCACCCATCTCTCGCTCAGGCTTGTGCGGTGCTGCCACCAGTTCAGCTCATTCCCCTCCCCTGCTACCACTTTTCTAGGATGGTCACATACCACCTGCCAGGTGCCAATGTACCACAGGTGGAACCCGTACCACTGGTTGAAAAGCCCTGCTTTAGGGCATTAAATGTAATCCTATCCTTTTTAAAAAATATTATGAAGGAGAGTAGATTGAAAATGCATTTCCTGTGCTCTGATCATAACCAGTCCAAACAGGTTCAGAATATTGATGAAAACTTTTGATTCAGTTTAAATATTCCATGGAATCTTTTTCAATCTACACTGTGTGCACAAATATTAGGCAAGTGAATATTTGGACATACATCATTTTTATGTATATTTTCCACTTCCAAGCTATATAAACATGAATGCTTAGTGGATATAAGACTATCATTTGATGTGTAGTTGTGTAATGAGGGAGGGTTTGGCCTAAGGAGATCAAGACCCTTTATCAAGGGATACATAATTATTAGGCTGCTTCTTTTCCTCAGGCAAAAGAGACATTCAACTGACTCTGAAAAGTCAAATATAGTAAAAAGTCTTTCAGAGGGATGCAGCACTCTTGAATTTTCCACACAACCATCAAAGATTTTGTTGGAAATGCTCAACAGGATCGCAAGTAATGTGTTGAGAAAAAGAGACACACATTAACTGCCAAAGATATGAGAAGAATCAAATGTGAAGCTACCCAGGAACCCATTATCCTCCAGTGCTGACATAGTCCAGATTTGCAATCTACCTGGAGTATCTTGAAGTACAAGGTTCTCCATGCCCAGAGACGTGGCCAAGGTAAGGAAGACTGAAACCCAAACCCCACTGAACAAGACACGGAAGATGAAATGGTAAGACTACGCCAAGAAATCTCTGAAGACAGAATTTTCAAAGGTTTTATGGGCTGATGAGATGTGAATGACTCTTGATAGAGCAGATGGATGGCCCCATGGCTGTATCAGTTATGCACACAGAGCTCCAATTTGACTCAGACACCAGACAGGTGGACGTGGCATACTGGTATGAGCTGTTATTATTAAAGATGAGCTAGTTGGACTTTTTCAGGTTGAAGATGGACTCAAAATCAACTCCTAAAACTACTGCCAGTTTTTAGAAGACAATTTCTCATGCAGTGGTACAGGAAATAGTCTGCATCATTCAAGAAGACCATGATTTTTATGCAGGACAGTGCTCCATCACATGCATCAAAGCACTCCATTGCATGGCTAGCCAGTAAACGCCATAAAGATGAAATAGCAATGACATGGCCCCCTTTGTCATCTGACCTAAACCCTATTGAGAACTTGTGGGCCCTTCTTAAATGGCAGATTTACGATGAAGGAAAACAGTACACCTCTCTGAACAATGTTTGGGAGGCTGTGGTTGCTGCTGCACAAAACTTTGATCATCAACAGATCAATAAACTGACTGACTCCAATTTTCTTTTGTTTTTTGAAATATCAGAAATGTTTATTTGTACATTTTGAGTTGTTTATTATTCTCACTTTAACAGATGCAAATAAACGAGTGAGATGGGCAAATTTTCATTTTTTTTCATTTAGTTACATGATAATTCTGCTCACTAATATTTGCCCAGTAATTGTGCACACATAGATATTCTCCTAAAAAAGACAAAACTACACTTTTGCTTTCTTACATATTCAGGTTTGAGGTTTATTACCATTTTGGATTGACCGACAGCACTGTAGTTATTGAATAAGAAAATTAATCTTCCAAAATACAACTTGCCTAATAATTGTGCCCAAAGTGTAGTCAATCCCCAGAATTCAATCCCAAACCAGTTTAGAAATCTGATTCAATTTAAAGAAAGGTCTATAATTATCTTGAAAAAAATGTGGATCAAATTTTTGTAAAGCACTTGTTTCTTTACTTATTTTTATTGTTTTTTAAAATCATTATATGTATATGTTACCCATCTCACTGTTACAGTAACTCAGAAGGGGAGGCTTACTATAGAATAAAAAGAGAGAAAAAATAGTACAGAACAATTAAAATAAAGAGGATTAAATAAACTAAAAACCAAGAGGATGGGTAACAAGGAGAGGGATCATCTCTCTACAATACCAGTCACTCCCATAGTAGTGCACCTCTATCAGGGCTCCAGAGCAATTGGCAGAGCGAAGTTTTAAGACTCTTCCTGAAGATCTGCAGGGTAAGGGTGGACTTCATCTTCAGGAGGAGAATATTTTAGACAGTGGGGCCACAGCAGAATAACCTCTTCTCCTGAATACTGCCAGCTAAAATTCTATAGCAGTCAGTATTCAAAGTAGGTCTCTTCTGCTAAAGAAACTAGGATGGGCTTGTCACATTGGATTGAGACAGTTCCACTAGACCAGTGTTCCCCAACCTATGGGCCACAGCCCATTACCAGACCGTGGTTTTGGTGGGCTCATTTAGGGGATATGAAAGGAATCCCCAAATGAACATTCCCCAGGCATCATGATAGTACTTTTAACATCTTGGTACTTTCAACATTTTACAATGATGAACAGTCTGTTCTCCTAGTTGTGTCCCTCAGTGCTGCAGACAATGGCCCTAGATTGACTCCCCACCCCTCCACCCCAAATCCGCGGCCAGGGGTCTTCCCTGGTTGGCAGGATGAAAATACAAGCCTCAGTGGGCTCCCAGCTCCAGACCAATCCCCTCTCTTTGCCACACCATTCTAGCTTGGTCTCTTCAGCTTCTGGTCTCCGGTCAAGAAGCAGACCCAGCAGAAGCAGGGCAGGAAGAAAGTAGGATTAAGGAGAAGACTGAGGGGTTTATTTCCTGCCCCAAGTTGTAACCGCCTCCTCCCCCACAATTTCCCCATTCCTTCCCTTCATGTCAGGAAGCCTTGTGTTATGCATTTGCTTGCTGCCTCCATCTTCACTTTTTTCTATAGTTATTATCATGCTGAAATTTGGTCCTCTATATCCAATTTAGGCCAAAAACAAGTAGCAAATCTGAAAAACATGGTAGATTTCTACACTGAATGTATTAAATGTACTGATTCCAGTTTTCAGGTGCTCACTCAACATTTTATTGAAAATTCAAAGAAGGCTCTCTATTTGTACATTCCTGGCTTTCCTTTAATCCTAAATTCATGCCCCTGCTTATAAGGTCAAGAATCTACATAGGAAAATTATTATGAAGAATAGATTCAGTTGCTCATTCAATAGCTTAGAATTTCAAATAATTTCTGTGTATTATAGAATCTGAGACTGGCCCTTGTATCCACCGCCCAGATTTCTCTCACCTTGGATGTCGGGATGATTGGTCAAGAGGAGCAGTGCCCACATCAGAGTAGCCAAGCTTGTCTCTGTCCCAGCAACAAAAAAATCAAAAATACACTGAGCCAGGTTCTCTTCATCGTAGGTAGAGTTGGGATCATTCCTGCTCTGATGTTTAAAATGGAAAATAAAAATTACAGTGAATTCTATGCAAGTTTTTAATAGTTATTTTTATCTTTGTGTAGCAAGCCATGAGAATAAATATAATCTTGGTAGTTACATTGGAAAATCAATGCATGAGAGTAAGAATTAAAGTGGTAGGTTCACATTGAGTAAGATACTATATTGAAGTAGCTAAGATCAAAGAAAGATTTGGCTTTGGAAGAACTTGAATTCATTTCCTTTTATTTTATGATTGGTTACCTCAGTGAATGCTTGCATGTGGAACAGTGATTAATGTGCACCTACTAGAGTGAATCACAAAACATCAAAAGCAGGAGTATCTGCATGCATTCTAATTTAACGTTATGGCCAAAGGTGATGTACATGACCGATCTAACTGCCAGCTTTTGTGACTACTATGCCACACTATGACAATTCATGCATTTGTTAGAGTGCAGGAAGATCTCAACTTACAACCATTCATTTGGTGATCGTTCAAAGTTTCAACAGCAGTGAAAAACATGACTTATGACCTAATTTCATACCATTGCAGCATCCCCATGGTCACGTGATCAAAAGTCAGGTGCTTGGCAACGGGCATGTATTAATGACATTTGTACTGTCCTGGGGTCATGTGACCACCATTCGTAACCTTTCTAGCTGGCTTCTGACAAGCAAAGTCAATGGAGAAGCCAGATTCACTTAACGATCCCATGGTTCACTTAACAACTGTAGCAAGAAAGGTTATAAAAGGGGGGTAGAATTCACTGTCTTGCTTAGCAATAGGAATTTTGGGCCCAGTTGTACATCGAATAATACCTGTACTGGATTCTTGTGAGACCTCAATAACCTTTCACCAAACTAGTGTAATGTCCTGAAGAATTATGGGACAAACGAGACAATCCAGTCTACCTGCCTATTGATGGAAAAGCATCTTGTGAAACAAACCACAGGTATGGCAATCACTGAGATACAGAGGCGTTTGAGCAAGTACCACATGACCTATTCCTTTCCCAACCACAAATGGTCCAACCACTCACCATCGCTCTTTATAATTAGTGTGGACACTGTAACCAGAAACCTACAATTACAACACCCATGGATGCTATTATGTATTGATAATAGCATGATAGAGAGTGAAAAATGAACTGAAGCACTGCACCACCCTTGAACCATTTGTACACTCAAGACTGATGGTATCAAATTGTAAATAAAGTGACCAAAGGCAAATGTAACTTCAAACTGATAAAAGTTGTTCTAAAAAAAAATCAATCTTATTCTGAAAACAATGGAGAGGAGGATCTTTATTGCTTGTTTCAAATTGTTGTACATTTTTACTTATGCCAAAGTAAATATTTGTTTAAGTATGAATCAATCAAATGTCTCTGCCTTGTTAATTCTTTTCCTTCTTAATGGAACTTCTTTTAAAAAGGGGGAAAGGAATGGTAGGCAAACATTACAGGATGACAAACAAACATTTCTAACTTCCCCAAGGAACCTCCCATGTATAACAAGAGTCTAATATTACAGATGTACAATATAGTCCTTATTTAGAAGCAACCGGAATTTAGAACGGGTTAAATTCAGAATGGGAGTTGAATGAAAAAGAAAACAATACCAGTATCTCTTCTTCTTACTTATAGCCAGGAATGTAATAATTCCTTGCCCATGTATTGAACTACAATAAACTCACACCTTCTCCATCTGAAGAAGATAGAGATCAATGAAATCTTGTGGATCATGCAGACAGCTGGATTCCTTGTGTTTCTCTATTTCCTGCTTTGCAAATGACACAATCAAATCCACAGCAGCCAGGGCCTCCTTGTGAGGGCCTGGGAAGTATCTCATTAATCGTGGGAAGGCAATAAACATCTAATAGAAATGGAAAAGGAAAGAGTGTGTATTTATTTCCTACTACAACTAAAGAAGACTTTCAGCAGCTCACAGTAATAGACAGCACTTAATAACCAAAGAAAAACATTGCAAGCACATTGAAACATGGCAAACTTTACATGGTGTCAGGTCCCAAAGATCCTCCAGAAAAGCTGTTTCCAAATTCTTCCAGAAAAGAATCGTGTTAGAGGCAGATAGGTTACTTTAAAGCTAATATAAAATTGTCTTATTCTCTCATTCTCTCCAGGAGCCTTTGTAATTATGGTAATCTATGGTTAACTGATTTAATAAATTAGACCAACTGGATCCACATGTGTGGGAAGAATCCAGAGAAAGAAATATTTTGGGGAATATTAAATAGGCAGAATATATTTCCCCAAAGGATCTTAAAGACAGAAAAGCAAGCCCAGTTTTTCTTAATAGCTCTAAGCAGAAACTCAGCAGAAACCAGCTTTTAAAAATGCAGATGTAATAATCCATTCAGGAAGGTTGGAGCCAGGAATCTAGAAGCTCATGAGATTAAGAAGACAAAGACCCCTAAAATCTATATACCCAACCCAAACTCTAAAAACATGACCTTTGGTGACATAATAGGATTAACCCACCATCAGAATACCAAAAGGACACACTCAAAAGCCTCGGAAGGTATAAAAACCCATCACTCCCAGCTACATGTGGTCAGATTTCCCAGAGCCATCTTTCTGCCCGGCTCTCCTCTTCAATAAACTACAACCTTCTTTCTAAAGCAGTCTCCATTTTGTTTATTCCCGGCTTGGACTGGACCCTGATGAAAACTTTTCTTTCAACACATGGCAGGCTAAATAATGAATTAACTACATGGATTGGATTTTCGGTCTGCTAGCTTTTCATAACAGAATATCAGGTTGGAAGGGACCTTGGAAGTCTTCTAGACTAACCCCCAGTTCAATCAAGAGACTCTATATCATTTCAGACAATGGCTGGCCTATCTCTTCTTTAAAATCTCCAGTGGTGGAGCACCCACAACATCTGGAGGAAAGCCATTCCACTGGTTAATTGTTCTCAGGAAATTTCTCCTTAGTTCTAGCTTGGTTCACTCCTTGATTAGTTTCCATCCATTGCTTCTTGTCTTGTCTTAAGGGGCTTTTGAGAATAGGTTGACCCCCTCTTCTTTGGGGCAACCCTTTAGATATTGTACTGCTACCACGGCACCACTAGTCCTTCTTTTCACTAGATTAGATATACCCAATTCCTGCAGTTCTTCTTTATATGTTTTAGTCTCATGCCCCCTAATCATCTTTGTTGCTCTTCTCTGCACTTGTTCCAGAGTCTCAAGATCTTTTTTATATTGTGGCAACCAAAACTGAATGCAATATTCCAAGTGTGGTCTTATCAAGGCCTTATAAATTAGTACTAAGCCTTCATGCGATCTTTATTCCATCTCTCTGTTAATGCAAACGATGACTGCATTGGCTTTTCTGGTAGCTGCAGAAAAAGAATTTCTGCATGGAAGCAATAGGCTTAAATCATAATGAAGCAGACGTTGGTATGCTGTTAAGAAAAAATTGAAAGAACTGTGCAATATCAGATTGACCCAGAAAGTGGTGGACCATCTTTTATTGAGATATTCTGAGTATTTGTTCCAATTGAAGCACTAAGTCAATTGATTGACACTAGACAAGTCCCTCTCTCTCAGCCCTAGAAAGTGGGCAATGGCAAACCACTTCCGAAATCTTGACAAGGAAACTGCAAAGGACTGCAAAGGCTTGCCTTGGCCACTGGGGATAATAGTACAATAGATGATTTCCAAGGCTTCCTCCATGAATTCCATTTGTGATTACATGAAAATATTCATGAAAATAGTTTTGTCTCTTTAACGGAAAACATGACTCACCACATGAAAAAAGCTGCCACTGACTTCCACAAGAATTTCAAGGGCTTGAATTAGCTTCTGGAAGCCTTCATCTTCAGGAGAAAACTGATGACCAAAACTCAAAGTACATATGATATTAGAAACTGCATTTATTACTGGAATTGAAGGGTCAAATGGCTGTCCTGCAAATGAAGTTATTTCATAATGAATTATTAAAGAACAGGACTTCTAGGCAATGAACAACATTATTGGGAACTCTGTCAATTATTTCAAAAATTTTAAAACATCATAGCAAATACACCTGTTCTTGTTAGAAATAGAGAGAATGGAAAAACATTCTGCAGACAGAGACTTGAGCGATTAGCCCAAATTGCATACCTTTTGTTTCTTTAAATGTTTCCACCAACGTCTGAGCTATGTCTTCTATCTGATGCTCAATGCTCTTCTTCCCTAGGCCCAGCTTCCTCAGAGAAGTGATGCCAATGTGTCGCTGCTCTTTCCAGATGTGGCCATTGGAGAAAACAATACCTGAGGGCATCAGCAGAGAACGATAAGTGATTCCTGAGGACATTCCATGTTGAAAAATAAAACAGATCTAGTTCTTCCCAAACATTGCTCTGAATTTCAGGTAGAAAACCTTTGTGCAATTTTGCCATTTTGTAAAATTTCGGCCATGTTAAGTTTTATTATAAAAACATTTATTCATGTAGGGAGTCACATGGACAAATGTGTGATATGATGAACACAGTTGCAGTGCTTTCCAGCTTCTATGATGGACATCAAAAGCTTCTAAGATGATGTAAAGGTTCATGTGTGAGAACATTTTATAAGCACATGGGACAGAATGGGCAGCTTCTAAAAAAGCCGCCATCGTTGCGGCTTGATCCACCGGAAGTCGCAACTGGACTTTCTTGTTTTTCTTTGAAGATCTTTCGCTTCTCATCCAAGAAGCTTCTTCAGCTCTGACTGGGTGGTGGAGAATGGAAGGATTTATACTCCTTGCAGACTGCTAGTCATTTGCATTCTTTTAGAGAGTCATTGAAGCCATTTGGAGGTTTACCTGTGTCTTCAGTTTCATCTGAGTAATGCAAATGTGTGTGGAGCCTTCTTGGCTGTAGGATGTTTTCTGCCCTGTGTCCCTTCACTGTTGAAGACAGGCGTGGGCTGTTGGGAATGAGTCTGTGATGTCTTCATCTCAAACTGAATCCCTGGATTACCCAGAATCTCCATAGACATTTGCAGACGTTTCATTCCACGAACAAGGTAACATCATCAGTTCTCTCTTTGACAAGTTTCCATCCGTTACAGGTAGTCCTTGACTAACACCAGTTTGTTTAGTGACTGTTTGAAGTTACAATGCCATTTTAAAAAGTGACTTATAACTATTTTCACACTTACAACCATGCAGCATTCCCATCCTCATGTTCATTAAACAAATTTAGATGCTTTGCAACTGGTTCATATTTATGTCAGTTGCAGTGTCATGAGATCATGTGATCCATTTTTGAAACTTTCTGACAAGCAAAGTCAATGGGGAAGCCAGTTTCACTTAACAAACGTGTTACTAATGATTCCCTTAACAACTGTAGCAAGAAAGGCTGTAAAATAGGGCAAAATTCACTTAACAAATGTCTCTCTTAGCAACATAGATTTTGGGCTCAACTGTGATTGTATGTCAACCTGTACTTCTCTTTTTTTATATATTTTATTGGTTTTTTAATTTTAACAAAAAGTATTTAAGACACACCGTGGTGTTTGGGTAAACAAACATTCCAAAGGGAAAAAGAACATACAAAAACAGTTCAACTTAATACTGTACATTCACTATCATCTCTCTATTTCTCACAGATAACATAATAGATTTAATATATTCCGTTTCTAGCTTAAGTTTCTATTACAACCCTACCAAGTATGTTAAAGTTCTTAATCTCTCTCAACCCTCTTTTTATCATCAATCTCATTCATTTCTTCTTCAATAATAACTAACTTAATTTAAAAAAACAATGTTAAACCTTAATTCCTTTCACTTCATTACACAAATTTCAAATTCTATTCAATTAATTATCATACCTTATCAACCATAAAGCCAAGGATCTTTTTTCCAAACAAATTTCCATACAAAAAAATAACTAACTTAATTAAGAAAGAGAGAAAAGAAAAAAAAATAATTATCATACTTTATCAGATCATATTATTATCAAAAATCACCTAAACAGTTTAAGTATTTCAAAATTCCATTTCCATAACTGAACATTTTTTCAGTTCCTGAACATATATATCTGTATGTATATGATTATATATTTTCTATCCTTAATAGTCTTTCGAAAAAAAAATCATCTAACTAATTTAAACACACATGTATGTAATTGCATTTTTCTTACTTCTAACTTTAAATCATTATCCTTAAAACAATCCATAAAATCAGCATTGCCTTTTACTCCATTAAATATTTGGGTTTGCAGTGTCACTAGTGACACGGGGAGACTTCTCTCCTCGTCAGCTAGGTTTCCCTCCATCGATGGACCCTTATATGGGTCCGAAGTCGCCCTGGTGGGTGTGACTTCTCTCAAGGAGGCTGCTGTCCAGCTGCGGAGGAGCGGCAGCTCCTTCAGCTGTCCGGACGAATCTCCGAGTGCCAACGGAGAAGAAGATCAGCCAGTAAAATGGCCGATCGCCCTGCCACTTCAGACCATAAGTCAGACAACATCTAAGCTAAGAGTGCCCCTGTGGTGAATCCGGGTGAAAATTTTTTCTTGTTTTTTCTCTCTTTTCTGATTTTTTTGTTTTTGTACCTGTAAGAGCCTCTGGAATTATTTCCCTGGCTTGGAAAGGCAGCTTCTGCTTTTTGGGGGGAAGAAAGTCATTTTACAAATACTGAAAGTCTATTTACTTCTATTTGGATACTAAAAAGGAAAAAAAGATGGAAAAGGTTTTCTCTCTCCTCTCTTTTTAAGAATTGTACCATTTCTTTTTTGATATATATATATCAACTTAATGGACACAACTTAACGGACACTCGCACGTTGGATTTTATGGCGGCGCTAGAACCAACGTTACACCGTGTTGGTATGGAGGAGGTTGGAGATGACATCAGACACCGTGTGGTGGGATTACTTATGAGTCATCGACCCCACCAAGCTCTATCGAGAAATGAGTTGGAAGCTCTTGCCCAGCTCAAGAAGGATGATGCAACCCTCATATTGCCAGCTGACAAGGGGGGAGCTACGGTTGTCATGGATAGAGCACATTTCATCAGTAAGGCGTCGGGGTTGCTTGAGGACACTACGGCCTACAGGAATGTGAGTGGGAACCCCATGGTGACCGTTAAAAATCGAGTCAATAAGATGCTCAATGCCCTGAAACGAGGTAGAAGATTAGACGACGTAACCCTTTTGAGGATACGCCCTAGCGACACGGCGGCGGCTAGATTCTATGGGCTACCCAAAGTGCACAAAGAAGGGGTTCCCCTCCGCCCCATAGTATCTTTTAGGGATACCCCCACGTCTGGTTTGGCCAAGTGGCTGAGTCTTCGTATCGGCCACTTGATCGTTGATAGCCAGACAGTGGTAAGATCAGCAGAGGAATTCCTGGACAAGGTTAGGTCCTTAAGGATAGAAGATGATGAGGTGATGGTATCTCCCTCTTCACCTCTATCCCACAGGACCTAGCCCTTGTGACCGTTAAAGATCTTTTGAGTCGCAGGGGCTTAGGACAGCACCAGGATTCCCTTCTCCTGGAAGATCTTGTGGACCTTTTGGGCTTATGCCTCAACACCTACTTCACGTTTCAGGGTAACACCTATGAGCAAATAAAGGGTACTCCCATGGGGTCACCCATTTCCAGCATTATTGCCGAGGCTGTATTGCAGTGGATAGAACAAGTGTCAATGGCTCAGTATTGTCCCAAATTCTGGGCCCGCTATGTTGATGACACCTTTGTTGTCATCAAAAAGAGTCGGAAGGCTGACTTTGTGGGCATACTTAATTTGGTGTGTGTGGACTTGCAGTTTATGGAGGAGGAGGAACATCAAGGCAGGCTGGCGTTCCTTGACGTTTTGGTCCATTGCCAACCTGATGGGACCCTTGCTACTAGGGTCTACCACAAGCCCACGCACACCGATAGGATCTTGCATTTTAACAGCAACCATCTGGTGGCCCACAAGGTCAGCTGTATTAGAACCCTTTTTAAAAGAGCTGACTCACACTGCAGCACGGCCAAAGCTAAGGCTGAAGAAAGGAAATACCTGTTCCACACCTGTAGACGTAATGGATACCCCAATAAATTCATCAAGCGCCACAGTGCTCTATCCAGACCTCCCCATAATCCACCTATTGGAGAGCTACTTCCACAGACTACATGTATTACTCTCCCCTATGTCAGTAACGTTTCTGAAGCCACGGCTAGGCTATTGTCACCCTATGGAATAAGGGTGGCACATAGACCGGATTGCACATTGCGTTCCTGTATCATGAGGTTGAAAGATCTACTCCCCGTTACTGAGAAATCTGGGGTGATCTATAGAATCCATTGTATGGATTGCCCAGGTAATTACATGGGAGAAACCTCTAAAAGAGTAAGGACAAGAATACAGGAACACAAGCTGGCAATAAAAAGAGGGGAGCATTATTTGCAGATCCTCACTCACATGGTAGAGCTTGGACACAAGTTTGATTTCAGTGGAGTGCAGGTTATTGCTAGTGATGCCTCCAAGAGCGGCAGACTCCTCAAAGAGGCTTGGTTCTCGGATTGTAAGTCTATTAATCGATATGTGGAGTTACATCCTGCACACCAGGTCATGAAAGCTTGGGAGGCACACATTTGTTCCAGACGTAGGAAGCACCCCACTGTTTCAAATCCTGATTGTCCCAACGAAGAGATAGACAATGAGATAAGGGCGATCCTACCATCCGGAGTGCCCCCGGCTATTAGCGATTCCTGCACACACCCAGTGATGAACGAAGAATTCGTTGACAATAGCAACCCACCCCCTGGTACCCTGGATGCTCCGAACACTCCTCCCCTTCCCCCTCTCCCTCCTTGACATTGCGTCTGACCTACTGAATGGTATAGAGCAGTCCTCCCCCCCACTCTTGAGGTGATACAAGACAGCTCTCCTTGCGGTGACTTTGGTGCTTGCGTACCGGATGATCTGCTTATTGTACCTGGCTTGGATGCCTGTTTGAAGATCGGAACCCCTGGAGTGGATGATGACTGCAACTGCCCCACTAAGGGTCCCATCACGCATTCCCGAACAGCACGGTGGACGCATGAGGGCGCACGTGCGAAGACCGCAGTTGGAATTTCCTCTGAGGGAAGAGTTGAATCAGACGCCAAACTGACAGGAACGGAGATCGCAATGAACTGCTGTGCATCCCACGCACGAAAGGGCAGCAGGTTGGGGGCTATAGGGGAAGATGGGAGCACAGATGCATGCCCCCGGAGAGTGATATGACAGACACCGGGGAGGGAGATAGCCGGATCCAGGATTTCATCGCAGGATTGGTCTGCAGTTACACAGGTTACTCTGGTGCGAAGTAACATGGAATGCTCGCCTCCCAGCTTAGGAGCCACGCGCAACAGAGAAGTAATCAGCTGCAGGAACTTAGAACTCAGAAATACATCTGACATGAGTGATGGGAGGATTAATCGACCGGGCCCCATAACGAGGTCTATGAGCATGTGCAGGCGCGTTTGTGCTTATAAACGAGCTCCCCCACCCTCTGGCTTTTAACACCCTGACGATGATGGCAGCAATACAGCCATCGAAAGCTAGGTTATCTATTTATTAAACATTTAATTGTTTTATCTCCTGATGCTCGTCTTTATCTTTTGAAATGTATACACCCAGGAGACTACATTCCTCAATTTTTATATATATATATATATATATATATATATATATATATATATATATATATATATATATATATATAAAATTAACCTAAAAATTGAGGAACGTAGTCTCCTGGGTGTATACATATTCAAAAGATAAAAACGAGCACCAGGAGGTAAAACAATTAAATGTTTAATAACACGTTTAAAAAATGTTTAACAACACGTTTGTAGTCATCAAGAAGCAGCACAAGACTGACTTTATGGGCATTTTGAATTCGGTATACCCAGACATCCAGTTCACAATGGAAGAAGAAAACCAGGGCTCATTAGCATTTTTGGATGTATTAATTCAACGCCAACTGGATGAGTCTTTGAACACCAGGGTATACCGAAAGGCAACTTATACGGATAGGATTCTCCATTATAAGAGTAACCATCCAATAGCCCATAAAGTCACTTGTGTTAAAACGTTATTTAAACGAGTGGAGTCACACTGTAGTACTGCTAGAGCAAAGAAGGAGGAAAGAAATCATCTTTTCCGGATATGCAAGCGCAATGGGTACCCGGCAAGATTCATTAATCATTATAGTACATCATCTGAATCCCGGAGTAATTCACTAATTGATGAACCAATGCCACAGATGACACGGGTTACCCTCCCCTATATCTGTAATGTCACAGAGGCAACAGCAAGAATTCTAGCACCATATAACATAAAAGTAGCACATAAACCTAATCAAACGCTACGTGCTGCTGTTATGCGCCCTAAGGACCCGCTCCCCAACATGGAGAGGTTGGCAGTCATATACAAGATTGATTGTATGGACTGCCCAGGTAACTATGTTGGGGAGACCTCTAAACGAGTGAAGGCCAGGGTCCACGAGCCTAAACTGGCAGTTTAAAGGGGCGAGCAGCACTCCCAGATATGGGTATATATGGCAGAATTTGGCCACCATTTCAACTTCAATGAGGTATGCGTCTTAGCTGGTGACAATATGAAGGGAGGCCATCTGCTCAAAGAAGCATGGCTCTCCAACAGGGACTCTATTAACCGACGCATTGACCTCTGCTCAGTGCACCTGGCATTAAGATCATGGAGTGTGAACAACCACCCACCCCGTTGCCGGCAGCCTGATGACATATTTAGTACACCAATAAGAGAAATTAAGGAAGATATGTCAATCCCCCAACAGATTGTGGATAATTTAGAGGAGAAGGAGCAACATTCAAAAGCCCCCACCCCCCCTGTAGCACGGACGCGCCTCCAAAAGATCAGGGAGGCAGCAAAAATCGAAGCCCGAAATCTCCACATCATGAACACTGGAGACACCCCATTTGGAACGCGGAAAAGCATCATGGACGGAGAAGCGAGGAGACAATTAGGATTGACATCCCACTTGCAGCCCAGGAGAGGGAAAGCAATCGACCCAAAGGTGATGAGACGGCTCCCCCGCCTAGCAACGCTGACCCAATTAGGAAAGTGTGGAGCACGGAACATTAGGAGCGACGACGTGTGGATGAGTAGCCCAAAGACAAAAGAGAAGAGCGAACCCCGGCAGGAGGACGCATGGGGGGGGGCTGTATTTGCGATGGCCCAATGATCGGCCTACCACGTCTTGTACCAGCAACACTAATAGATCTAAACGATCTGCAGTATGCTTGCGTACGAACGGGACGCATCGGAGGGAGGAGGGGGGTGGAGGATGAGTACGATGGCACCCAAGGAGACCAAAGTCCCCCCTCCTCCCCCCATATGGATAGCAGCGTGTGGAGGGGAGACGCAGAGGATGGCAGGGAGAGGGGGGAGAGACATGACGACTGGGCAGGAATGTACTTGTGAAACGTATTATGCAGACAAACTGCTTGCCGAACCACCCCAACTCACCACTATGACCCAGATAGTTCAGAACAATATACAGGACCGCCCTAGTAACAACAATGTATGAGTGGGAGGCATTAGAGAAGGAAAGGACACCCATAGAAATGACAGCTGCATGGATGTGGATTGGGGAGGAAAGAAAAGGAGAGAATGTAAATCATCAAAAAAGCCCGAGCAAGAAAGAGAAATAGGGGATGAGAACAACCAGGGGGATAGGGAGGGTGTCCCACCTACCCTAGAACCCAAGGAGAAGAAGACAAGTGATAACGTACACACAGATAAGTGGTACAGGAAGAAATGGATCACCAGACCGCAATCCACCCAATTAGGTCCGGTAACAAGATCGAAGAGCTGGGCGCAGACCTTAGCTTACTTATAAAAGGGACTTCCTCACTTCCTAGTGTTTTAAGCCCTGATGATGCCGGCAGGTGAGGGCAAAAGCTTGGCGTTTTTTAATTAAACTTTTTATAGTTTTAACTACCCTGGTGCTCATTTTATTTTAAACATCAATATACCCAGGGTTCATATTTTTAATGTTATTACTCATGGATATGACAGAGCAGTTTTGCTCAGAGCTAGGAAGTGGGAGAAGTTTGTGCATCGTATTTCATCCAACTATTGTAAGCTAACATTTCTACATGGCTGCATTAAGGAGAACCTGCCCCCAAAGTCGCTGAGGAGGAAACCGACCGTTGACTCCTTGGAATGCCGACAAGCAGTTCACCAGTTTCAGCGCCATACCATGCATGCGCTGATCAACGACCAACACAGGCGCATAAACAACTTAAAAGCATGGGTTCAAGATCATCGAAAGTATTGCAGCATGGAGTTGACAAACCAGCATTTTTGGATACTGGATCAACACATTCGGCAAACTACAGAACAGACAAGCCGACACATGACGGAGGCATTCCAACGGAGAATGGACAATCTACGTGAGTCCTACAACAACACCTCCTCAGGAAGATTGGTATGCAACTTGTCTACTAAAACATTAACCCAACCACAATTTACCCTGCTGCAACGGGATGTGGGCTACAACCTCACAGACGCAGGTACGCTTGACTTTGTGGCAGCATTAGAACCTGCCTTGTGCCACATTGGAGTGGGGGAAGAGGTTAAGAGTTCCATTAAACAGCAAGTCACAGGCCTTATAATGAATCACAGATGCTACCAAACATTATCTAGGAGTGAAAGGGAAGCCCTGAGTCAACTTAAAAAGGATGACACTATTGTCATACTTCTGGCAGATAAGGGGAGGGCAACTGTCATCATGGATAAGGTAGTATATATAAACAAGGCGTTTGAATTGCTCAGTGATAGAACAGCATACAAGGTGGTGAATAAAGATCCCATGACTACACTCAAAAACTATACCAACAAGCTTCTTGATGGCTTAAAACAGAACAGGAGGATGGGTGATGACGTTTTGAGAAGGGTGCATCCTAGTGACTCGGCTCTAGCCAGGTTCTATGGACTACCCAAGATAGACAAGCCTAACATCCCCCTCCATCCTATTGTAGCATTTAGGGGCAGCCCCACCTCTGAATTGGCAAAGTGGCTGAGCGTGCGCATCAGCCACTTGGCCAACAATAGTAACACCACTGTGAGATCGGTAGACGACTTCCTAAATAAAATTAGAGCCCTGAGGATGGAGGAAGATGAACTCATGGTCTCTTTTGATGTGGTTTCCCTTTTTACTTCCATTCCACAAGACCTTGCGGTCGCGGTCCTAAGGGACCAATTGAATCAAACAAACCCGGAACAACAACAGGACTCCCTCCAGACTGAAGATCTTATAAAACTGGTGGGAGTCTGTCTAAAGACTTACTTCACCTTTCAGGGCACTATATTTGAACAAACCAAGGGAACACCCATGGGGTCTCCGATTTCCAGCATAATAGCAGAGGTGGTGCTCCAACAGTTAGAACACATAGCGATGGCCCAGTACCAACCAATGTTTTGGGCCCGGTATGTGGACAACACATTTGTAGTCATCAAGAAGCAGCACAAGACTGACTTTATGGGCATTTTGAATTCGGTATACCCAGACATCCAGTTCACAATGGAAGAAGAAAACCAGGGCTCATTAGCATTTTTGGATGTATTAATTCAACGCCAACTGGATGGGTCTTTGAACACCAGGGTATACCGAAAGGCAACTTATACAGATAGGATTCTCCATTACAAGAGTAACCATCCAATAGCCCATAAAGTCACTTGTGTTAAAACGTTATTTAAAAGAGTGGAGTCACACTGTAGTACTGCTAGAGCAAAGAAGGAGGAAAGAAATCATCTTTTCTGGATATGCAAGCACAATGGGTACCCGGCAAGATTCATTAATCATTATAGTACATCATCTGAATCCCGGAGTAATTCACTAACTGATGAACCAATGCCACAGACGATACGGGTTACCCTCCCCTATATCTGCAATGTCTCAGAGGCATTTTATACTCATATATATACTCATTTACGAGGCTCACCCCATGGACAAACAGCTTATCGAGCCACCCCAGTTTACCACTATACCCCAACCAACCCAGAATGTGATATATGACCATCTTGACAGCAGCTGGGTATGAGGGGGAGGTGCTGGGGATGAAAGGGAAAACATTCACAGAGAAAATAGCCGTGTAGATGTGGATTGGGAAAAGGAGAAATGCAAACCACTATATAAACCTGAGGGAGAGAATAGATCAAAGGATGGAGACAATCAGAGAGGTAGGGAGGCTGCTCCACCTACTTCAGAATCCAAAGAAAAGAAAGCAAATGAGGACACACGTTCGTCATCTTCAGGCTGGTGTTTTCAGCTTCGTGCTTGAGCAGCAATGTGTGGTCTTAGCTGTTTCTTCCTTTTAACTGCCAGTGGGGGTATGAACTGATTGGGTGGGAGCTTGGCTGTGTTCTGATTGGGTGGAGGTGTGTTCTGAATGGTTAGGGGCTTGGCTGTGCTCTGATTGGCTGGGGGAGTGTTCTGTTTGGTTGTGCTCAGGTTAGTCTGAGTTGCAGAGGGGTTTGAGATTTTGGGCTGCCTTGCTATTTTTTGGCTTCGCGTTCGTGGTCGTGCTCCTCTTCATGGAGGGTGTCAGTTTGCTTCATGTATGGATTGGAGGGGTTTAAAGTGGCTAATGATGCAGCTGTGGTCTGGCTTCTGGTTTGTGGTCGTGCCTCATCATCGGTGTGGCTTTGGGTTTGTTTTTTGCGTGGATGTGTGGTGGTGACTCCTGTGTGGTTTTTGTGAGTGTGGGTCTGGTATCATTTTTTGTGTTAGGGAGTCGTTTGTCAATAAGGGCGGGTTTCCAAATGGCTGGTAGGCGGGAGGTATCATCTCGCTTGTTCATGCTGTGTGGGCGTTTTTCTATCTCGATGGCTTCTCTGATTATTCTGTTATTAAAATGTTCACTTTTGGCAATGGTTCTGGTATTTTTAAAGTCAATTTCATGTCCTGTGGCTTTAAGGTGTTGGACCAGGGAAGATGTTGGTTCCTCTTTTTTGACTGAGTTCTTATGTTCTTCAATGCGTGCACTTATTCTTCTGTTGGTTTGTCCGATGTATGTGGTGGGACAAGTGGTGCATGGGATTTCGTATACTCCTTGATTTTCTAATTCAATTTTATCTTTGGGGTTTCTAAGGATGGTGGATATTTTTCTGTTTGGCAGAGCACAGCCAAGCCCCTAACCATTCAGAACACACCTCCACCCAATCAGAACACAGCCAAGCTCCCACCCAATCAGTTCATACCCCCACTGGCAGTTAAAAGGAAGAAACAGCTAAGACCACACATTGCTGCTCAAAGCACCAAGCTGAAAACACCAGCCTGAAGATGACGAATGGGACTTCGTCGAAACGTCGCCAAGACACTTCCAATTTTACGCGGGAGAAAACCCGAACAACCAAAGACCTATATACAAATACCCGCGAAAACCTCAGAAAACATATAATATATATATATATATATATATATATATATATATATATATATATATATATATGGTGTGTGTGTGTGTGTGTGTGTGTGTGTGTGTGTGTGTGTGTGTGTGTGTATGTGTATGTGTATGTATATGCATATGCATATGCATATGCATATGCATATGCATATGTATACGTATACGTATATGTATACGTATACGTATATGTATATATGTAGGTCTTTGGTCATTCGGGTTTTCTCCCGCGTTAAATTGGAAATGTCTTGGTGACGTTTCGATGAAGTTCATCATCTTCAGGCTGGTGTTTTCGGCTTCGTGCTTCTAGGAGCAATGTGTGATCATAGCTGTTTCTTCCTTTTAACTGCCAGTGGAGGTATGAACTGATTGGATGAGAGCTTGGCTGTGTTCTGATTGGATGGAGGTGTGTTCTGCTTGGTTAAGAGCTTGGCTGTGCTCTGATTGGATGGGGTTGGCTGTGCTCTGATTGGATGGGGGGTTGGCTGTGCTCTGATTGGTTGGGGAGTGTTTTGTTTGGGTGGGGGCTTTGTTGTGCTCAGGTTAGTCTGAGTTGCACGGTGATGTGAGATGGTGAACTGCATTGCTATTATTTGGCTTTGCGTTCGTGATCGGCCTCATCTTCATGGTGGGTGTCAGTTTGCTTCATGTATGGATTGGAGGGGTTTAAAGTGGCTAATGATGCAGCTGTGGTCTGGCTTCTGGTTTGTGGTCATGCCTCATCATCGGTGTGGGTTTGGGTTTGCTTTTTGCGTGGACGTGTAGTGGTGACATCCTTTGTGGCTTTTGTGAGTGTGGATCTGGTGTCATTCATTTTGTTAGGGACTCGTTTGTCAATAAGGGCGGGTTTCCAAATGGCTGGTAGGCGGGAGGTATCATCTCGTTTGTTCATGCTGTGTGGGCGTTTTTCTATCTCGATGGCTTCTCTGATTATTCTGTTATTAAAGTGTTCAGTTTTGGCGATAGTTCTGGTCTTTTTAAAGTCAATTTCATGTCCTGTGATTTTAAGGTGTTGGACCAGGGAAGAAGTTGGTTCCTCTTTTTTGACTGAGTTCTTATGTTCTTCAATGAGTGCACTTATTCTTCTGTTGGTTTGTCCGATGTATGTGGTGGGACAAACGGTGCATGGGATATCGTATACTCCTTGATTTTCTAATTCAATTTTGTCTTTGGGTTTCTTAGGATGGTGGATGTTTTTCTGTTTGTGCAGAATGCTGTCTTAATGTTGTGTTTGTGGAGGATCTTACTGATTCTGTCTGTGGTGTTCCTAACCAATCAGAACACACCTCCATCCAATCAGAACACAGCCAAGCTCTCATCCAATCAGTTCATACCCCCACTGGCAGTTAAAAGGAAGAAACAGCTACGATCACACATTGCTCCTAGAAGCACGAAGCCGAAAACACCAGCCTGAAGATGACGAATGAGACTTCGTCGAAACGTCGCCAAGACACTTCCAATTTGACACGGGAGAAAACCCGAATGACCAAAGACCTACATACAAACACCCGCAAAAACCTTAGAATATATATATATATATGTTTAGCTAGCAATAAATGCAAGAACACCAGGAAATTATAAAACTATGAAAAGTTTTAATAAATTTAAAACCCCAAGCTTCCACCGGCAACTGCCGGCATCATCAGGGTGGTTTCCAGTTGATGGGAGAGGCTATTTATGGCTGTGGCGTTCTTTATGCCCGGCTCATGGATCTCGTCACGGGCCCCAGCCAATCCATCTGCACTTTGATCCTAGTTTCCGTGTTACTGATTGTTGTTTTCTTGCTTTCCTTTGTACCAACATTCTCATCCTTTTTCTCCTCATGTGGTCGTGGGTTGGGGGAGCTTGCACGTTTTCGTTGTTTGTTTTCCTTATCCTCCTTCCTGTTACTCCCCCTCCTCATTCTCCTCCCACCTTCCATCTTTCCATAGTCTTTATTCGCAATTATCACTTCATTGCCTTCTCCTACATAACCAGCTTTCATTGTAGTTGTCTTATTGCGACTCCCATTCTCTGATGTTACTTCACTAACTTTCATTTTCTTTTCAATGGGGGCATTTCCAATAATAGTGTCAGGGTTTGTAACATTCTTATCCTGGCTGTCACTCCCCCCTTCGCACAAAATCCTTGGTGTGGGGGTCATCCCCTCTCCGTGGCTCATACTCTCCATTTCCTGAGGGTGAGCGATGGTCTTCAGGGGACGATAATATAGATGATGTCGCAGGTGCGACTGCTGCCTGTGGATGGCTCTGGATTGAGCTGATCCAGGCAAAAGAAAAAAGAAAAAGAAAGAAGATTTCTTTCTCCCATATTTGGGCCAACAGGGTGCATCAAGAAACACTCAAGGTAAATCTCCTCCCCCTGTCTCTTCCCTCCCTGATACAGCTGACAAAGTGAGAAAGAGCCTGTGGCCTAGAGGTTAATACAGCTGCCTAACAGGCTCGAATCTCAGAAGAGTAAGTTTGGCTGAAGAGAGTTAAGAAACTCAAAATAGCTATCCCATTCTCCCTTAATTCTTTGTTAGCAATCCAAATTTTATAATATAGATGATGTCGCAGTTGTGACTGCTGCCTGTGAATGACTCTGGATTGAGCTGATACAGGCAAAAGAAAAGAAAAAAGAAAAAGAAAGAAGATTTCTATCTCCCATATTTGGGCCGACAGGGTGCATCAAGAAACACTCAAGGTAAATCTCCTCCCCCTGTCTCTTCCCTCCCTGATTCAGCTGACAAAGTGAGAAAGAGCTTGTGGCCTAGAGATTAATACAGCTGCCTAAAATGCACACAGCTCAGGCTCGAATCTCAGAAGGGTAAGTTTGGCTGAAGAGAGTTAAGAAACTCGAAATAGCTATCCCATTCTCCCTTAATTCTTTGTTAGCAATCCAAATTTTATAATATATATATTACACTTCAGAAGACAGAAAAAAGAAATTGATTTTTGGAAAAGACTTTCTTAACTCACTGAGGGCATCTAGTGGCGAAGTTTCAATACTGCAATTTTGCTTATTTTTTATTCAATTTCAAAATACTAAAGATAAGCTGTGCACCTGTGAAGCTATGGGGGTGGATGTTTCTTGTATTAAATATAGCCTTCACAAAAAAGAAAAATAGATCTTCTTTTAAGCATTAGTATTAAAATGGAGAAACCTCAGTTACAACTGAACTGTGCACTTATATTGGAAAAGATTTATGAGGCCACTGCAGAAATATGTGCTACAATTAAAAACTCTAACTTAGAATTAAGATCCAGAGACTCTACTACATTTGCTCAAACTGATGTTCAGTTTCCAACTGACTATGGCATAAATCAAAATGTACCAGAAGAGGATTCTATAGAGATAGAAGAGGAATTTACTTCATCTGACAACCCTTTCCTCAGCAACTTAGAGAACCAGAAGAAGCAGAGACCAAGATTTCTAACTACAAAGCAACTACATTCCAAGGAGAACAGGAAAAGATGTTTACTGCAGAGGAAGGGATTCATATTTCCTCAAAGACCACTACAAGCAATAAGAATGGATTTATTGGTTGAAAGGGAAGCACTTTTATGGAAGCCTGTGTACCATAGAAAGAAACCCAGAATTAGACTTAAAAACAAATTCAAAAATGTCAACCTATACTTCTTGTCCTTCTTCTTTCTGACAGCCCTCAAGTGCTAAAAGACAACTTTCTCCCTAATCCTTCTCTTCGATGGGCTAGCCCAGGGTAGGCAACCTTGCTCTTTTATGACTCGTGTACTTCAACCATGCATGGCTGGCTCAGGAATTCTGGGACTTGAAGTCCACAAGTCATAAAAGAGCCAAGGTTGCCTACCCCTGGGCTAGACATACCTGTTAACCTCCAGATCCTTTATCATTTTTGTTCTCTTCTCTGCGCATGTTCCAGAGTTTCAATATCTTTTTTCTTTCTTGGTGACCAAAACTGGATGCAGTATTTTAAATGTGGTCTCACCAGAGTGATGTAAAGCAGTGCTATCAGTTCTCAATATCTTGATGGTACACTTTGGTTGATGCAGCCTAGAACTACATTGGCTTTTTTGTCAGCTTCAGCAAATCATTGGCTCATCTTTTGGAATCCGACCATCAGCCATTCTCACGACATACCATTATTCACACAAATGGTAACAGTGGTTATTTGGATACAATTCCTTACTATTTGCACTTACCCTTTTTTTTCCCCACAGCAGTAATGAAAGCATCCTCTGATCTATCAGACAATTCCTCTGGGAAGCTGGTCATTACTTCTTTCACAGTTTTGAATCCAGACAGCACTACTAGAAGGTGAGGTCCAGCACTTATGGTGTATATATTTCCATATCGTTTTACAAGCTGCCAAGAGAATCAAAGTTGAGAAATGTTATAATCAAATAAAACAGATTATTTATAAGGGGTGTTCTCTGAGTTTGCTTGTTTTCTTTTCTTTCGTTTCATTACCCTAACTAGGTGACATCATCAGTGCTAGTAAGGAGTGCTGTTTGCTGTTTTGTTCGAATGTCTTTCATATCTGGGTGGGAATAGCGGTCTTAGGATTCTTTGGTGAGGCTGTTTACTAATGGCTTTGTGGCAGTTTCTTGATTGGGGTTTTGCTTACTTCACTCTTAATCTATAATAATAATAATAATAATAATAATAATAATAATACCCCCAGTGAGGCACTACCTTGACGTGGTTGTGGGGCTTGTGTACTCTGAGGAAGATGAGAGCTATGCTAGAGGTTCAACCATACTGGACAGGTCTCATCAGAGGAGTCAGACAAAGAGTGTCTCTCCCATAAAAAATATGGTGAGACGTAAATTTCAGAATGCCATACCGGCTCGGACGTCGCCCGGGTTAACAAGGTCCGCACTAGATATTGGAGTTCCTGGATATCTGGTGAAAAATGGGTTACAGGACTCAGGACTGTTGGCTGAGCAACCAGGGCCAGCAGCTGCAGAACTACTGGAAGAAAAGGTGTTTACCCGTCGCAGATACACAGTGATGGAAAACAAAGAAATAATGATCTGTTACTACAGATCAAGTCCAACAAGAAGAGGATATCTAAAACGAATGCACCAGTTCTGGAAAGAACAACATCCAGAATCAGAAATAACAGAACAGAGACTAGCAGATCAACGCCGATTTATAACACGAAATAAAATATTCACAGAAACAGAATTGGACGAACTGCAAAGGTTTACCCAGGGCAAAGAAATCAAAGCCTTACCAGAAGTAATTCAGAATGTAGAGGCAAACCAGGGGGAGTTGGCAGTGAAGGAATCCAGCAGAGATATACAACTGTTCTCATTTGGAAACCAGGCACCTCTACCTCAGGAAGAACAAAACCCTCTAACTAAAGAAATAAAAGAATTGAAACAAAGAATAACTGAGCATCTAGAACAGCACAAAAACAACAGAATAAGGCTACCTGCATTGAAGCTTGTTCCAAAGAAACAGCTAGCACAAGCATTAAAAGATGCAAATATTGCAATATCAAGTATAAGCACCAATTCACTGCAAGAAACAAACAACTAATGTACAGCACAGCTGCAGTTATAACAGAATACCTGGGATGCAAAATCAACAAAAAAAGAAAAACAAACAAACAGTGCACCAGAAAAATGGAAGGTTAGACTAGAAAATAAGATCAGCAAGTTAAGATCACATGCAAGCAAGCTAGAACAGATGAAAGAAAAGAAGCTGAAGAACAAGAAGACCAAAGAATACCTAATCAAGAAATACCACTTAGAAACAAGGAAGATCAAGGAAGCACTGGAAATAATAAAGCAACAAATAACAGCTATAGCCAGGAAAATCAGTAGATATGAAGCTCGAATTGCAAACTATAGGCAGAACCTCCAATTTCAATCCAATCAGAAACGTTTCTACCAATCCATCAATGGAGAAACTGCAAGGAATCAGTCAGTACCTGACAAGGAAGAAAGAAACAGTGCAGTTCTGGAAGCAGGTATGGGATAACCCAAAGAAATACAACCCAAAAGGGGGATTTTGGCGGGGGGGGGGGGTTTTTGGGGGGTGTGGTTTTTCTTGGTTAAAAGAGTTGGATGCAAAAAAAACAGAAGTTGAAATGAAAGAACTAGTAATAACAACAAAATGGTAGAAAAAAGAGCAAGGAAAATCAAAAATTGGTCAGCACCAGGTGAAGATGAACTGCATGGGTTTTGGTTGAAACATCCAACTGTTATACACCCACTGATTTCCAAGCAGTTCAACAATATACTACAAGGAGGAGAAATTGAAAAGTGGCTAACAACTGGGAAAACCTACCTAATAATGAAAAATCCAACAAGAGGGGCAACACCAGGTAAATACAGGCCAATTACCTGCTTACCAACAACTTTCAAATTACTAACTGGTGTGGTAGCTGATGCAGTACAACAGCATCTAGTTGAAACAATCTCTTTCCACCTGAGCAGAAAGGAAATCACCCCAATAGCAGAGGAACAAAAGATCAACTCCTAATAGACAAAATGATCTTGGAAAACTGCAAGAAAATGAAGACCAACCTGAATGTGGCATGGATTGACTACAAAAAGGCATTTGACTCTCTGCCAAGTGCCTAGAAATAACAGGAGTCGTAGAAACATCAGAAAATTTGTGCAAAGATCGATGGCACAATGGAAGACACAGTTGCAGATCAATGGTGAGAGACTGGGAGAGGTTAATATCAAGAGAGGAATATTTCAAGGAGATTCATTATCACCATTACTATTTGTTATTGCACTGTTTCCTCTGTCAACACTACTGAATAACTCAGGACATGGCTATCAAACATCAAAAACATCTGCCAGACTATCCCACCTCCTTTATATGGATGATCTGAAGCTGTATGGAAAAACATCATCTGAAATAGAATCGCTGCTCAACACTGTCCGTATATATAGCCAAGATATTGTAATGGAGTTTTGCTTGGACAAATGTGCCACACTTAATATCAAACAAGGAAAAATAATGAAAACTGAAGGAATCAAGATGCCCCACGAAAATAACATTAAGAGTCTGGATGAGGAAGAGTACTACAAATACTTGGGTATTCTTCAAGCTGACAACATCAAGCACACTGAAGTCAAGAAAAAGATTAGAGGTGAATACATCAAGAGATTGAAGAAGATCTTAAAGTCCAAACTAATGGAGGAATACCAAAAGGCAAATCAAACACCTGGGCAGATCCCAGTCAGTAGGTACAAAAAAAAAAAAAAAAAAACAGCTGGAAGAGTGGACTGGACTAAAGCAGAACTAAAAGCAATGGATAGGAAGACCAGAAAAATAATGACAATGAATCACACCCTTCATCCATGCAGTGACATTGACAGACTTTATCTACCAAGCAAATAGGTGGGCGTGGAATGCTACAAGTACATCAGATGGTTGAAGAAGAAAAAATGGCTTTGGAAGAATATCTGAAGAACAATGATGAAGATGCACTGAAATTAGTATATCAGAAAGGCTTACTAACTACTGGAGAGACCAAACTGGCCTACAAGAAAGACCAAATGAAGGACAGAATAGAGGCATGGGAAGACAAAGCACTACATGGCCAATACATGAAAAAAAAAATAGCTGGGAAAGCAGATAATAATAAAACATGGCAATGGCTAAGAGCAGGAAAATTGAAGAAAGAGACCGAGGGACTAATTCTGGCTGCACAAGACCAAGCCTTAAGGACAAATGCATACAAAGTCAAAATTAAGAAGACAGCAACAGACAGTAAGTGCCGCCTATGCAAAGAAGCTGAAGAAACAGTGGACCACTTGGTAAGCTGTTGCAAGAAGATTGCACAAACAGATTACAAGCAGCAGCATGACAAAGTAGCAACAATGGTGCATTGGAAGATCTGCAAAAAATATCATTTACCTGTAAGCAAAAACTGGTGGGATCATAAAATAGAGAAAGTCATATAAAATGATAAAATTAAACTGCTCTGGGACTTCAGAATTCAAACAGACAAGCACCTGCAACATAATACCCCAGACTTAACAATTGTCGATAAGAAAGACAAAAAAGTTTGGATAGTGGATGTGGCAGTGCCTGGAGACAGCAGAATAGACGAGAAAGAACTGGAGAAGATAACAAAATACAAAGACCTACAAATAGAAATAGAAAGGCTGTGGCAAAAGCAAGCAAGGGTAGTACCAATAGTGATAGGCTCCTTGGGTGCAATCCCAAAACAACTGGGGCACCACTTGAACACCATTGGCATTGACAAATTCGCTATTAGTCAATTGCAAAAGGCGGCCTTACTAGGAACTGCTTCCATCCTGCGACGATATCTGTAATGCCATCAAACATCCACATCTGCCTATCCCAGGTCCTGGGTAAGGACTCGATAGGTAGACAAAATGCCAAATCCAGTCTGAACATCTGGCTGACTGTGCGATGATCGATAATAAAAAAATAATAAAATAATAGTAGTAGTAGTAGTAGTAAAGTGGAAGGGACTTGGAGGTCTCTAATCAAACCCCATTGCTAAGGAGGAAACTACACATTTCGGACAATGGCTGTCCAGTCTCTTCTTAAAAACTTCCAGTGTTGGAGCATTTACTGCTCTGGACGGCAAAGATGTTCCACTGATTAATTTGTTATCATGTCAGAAGTTTTCTCTTAGTTCTAGGTGCTTCTCTCCTTGATAGTTTCCCACCCATCATGCTCTTTCCTGCTCAGGTGCTTTGGAAAATAGCTTGACTCCCTCTTCTTTCTGGCAGCCCCTGAGATATTGGAATACTGCTATCATGTCCCCCCTTGTCCTTCTCTTCGTTAAACTAGACATACCCAATTCTAGCAACCGTTCCTTATATGTTTTAGCCTCCAGTCCCCTAATCATCTTTGTTGCTCTTCTCTGTACTCTTTCTAGAAGTTGACAATCTGAAGTTGATCTTGGAGTTAATCTATGCTGATCTGAGTGCTGATTCCTGGTGGAGAGGTGCTGGAGTCTTTTTTCTCTTTTGGGCTGTTTGATAGTCTCTTTTGCATAGTCCAGTGATGGCGAACCTTTTAGAGACCAAGTGCCCAAACTGCAACCCAAAACACACTTATTTATTACCAGGTGTCAGGTGGGCATGGCCCACTGGATGGGCATGGCTGTGGTGGTCATGGTAGATTGGGTGGGTATGGCCAAGGTGATCATCGCAATGTTGCTTGTGGGGAGGGATGTGGGGGCCGGGCAGGGTTGAGGGAGATCCAGGGGGTCTCTGGTAGGTGGGGCGGTGGGAAGAAGGCTCATCCTGCAGGGAGAGGCGAGGCAGGGCGGGGTGCCATTCTTGCAAGGCAAGGTGAAGCAGGGGCTGGGGTGGCTGCTGCCTGACACCATTGGCCCCTGCACACAGAGGCCAGTGAGCGCATGGGTTCTGGGATGAATACAGCCACATGAGACCTCGGCGAGTTAGCGGGCAGCTGGTTGAAGAGGAATGGTTGCCATCTCCAGGACATGGCATGTGTGCCCACAGAGAGGGCTCTGAGTGCCGCCTCTGGCACGCATGCTATAGGTTCACCACCACTGGTGTAGTCAATAGATGTTGATGTCCATGTGATCTATTGATTATGTGTCTACATGTCTATTGAGCATTGATTATTTATAGTTAATATGCCACTTATCCTCTTTATGGATTACTGTCTTGTCATGGCTAAGGGGCTTGCGTAACTCAATGAAGCTATAAGCTATGCCATGCAGGGCCACCCAAGATGGACAGGTTATAGCAGAGAGTTCTGACAAAAAGTGATCCACTGGAGAAAGAAATGGCAAACCACTCCAGTATCTTTGCCATGAAAACCCCATGGACAGTACTAAAAGGAAAAAAGATATGACACTGGAAGATGAGCCCCTCAGGTCGGAAGGTGTCTACTGGGGAAGAGCAGAGGGCTAGTACTAGTAGCGTCAGAAAGAATGAAGCTACTGGGCCAAAGCTGAAAGGACGCTCAGCTGTGCATATATCTGGTGGTGAAAGGAAAGTCCGATGCTGTAAAGATTTTTTCTCCATAGGAACCTGGAATGTAAGATCCATGAATCAAGGCAAGCTAGACGTAGTCAAAAATGAGCTTAACAACCCAGATAACCACAATGAGATGATCATTGACCTCGAACCAGACATCCTAGAATGTGAAGTGAAATGGGCCTTAGAAAATCTGAGCAACAACAAAGCTAGTGGAGGTGACAGTATTCCAGCTGAGCTATTCAAAATCTTAAAAGATGATGCAGTAAAAGTGCTACACTCAATTTGCCAGCAAATTTGGAAAACTCAACATGGCCACAGGATTGGAAAAGGTCAGTTTACATTCCAATTCCAAAGAAAGGCAATGCCAAAGACTGTTCAAACTATCGCACCATTGCACTCATTTCACATGCTAGTAAAGTTATGCTTAAAATCCTACAAGCTAGACTCCAGCAGTATGTAGATCGAGAACTACCAGAAGTACAGGCAGGATTTCGAAGAGGCAGAGGAACTAGAGATCAAATTGGCAACATACGCTGGATCATGGAGAAAGCTAGGGAGTTCCAGAAAAACATCTACTTCTGCTTCATTGACTATGCTAAAGCCTTTGATTGTGTGGATCACAAAAAATTGTGGCAAGTTCTTAAAGAGATGGGAGTACCAGACCATCTCATTTGTCTCTTGAGAAACCTATATGCGGGTCAAGAAGCAACAGTGAGAACCGAACACGGAACCACTGATTGGTTCAAAATTGGAAAAGGAGTCCGGCAAGGCTGTATACTGTCGCCCTGCCTATTTAACTTATAGGCAGAGCACATCATGAGAAAGGCAGGGCTAGATGAATCAAAAGTTGGAATTAAGATTGCCGGGAGAAATATCAACAACCTAAGATATGCAGATGATACCACTCTAATGGCAGAAAGTGAAGAGGAACTAAAGAGCCTCTTGATGCGGGTGAAGAAGGAGAGAGCAAAAGTTGGCTTGAAACTCAACATTAAGAAAACCAAAATCATGGCATCCGGCCCTCTCAATTCCTGGCAAATAGATGGGGAAGAAATGGAGGTAGTGACAGATTTTATTTTTCTGGGCTCCAAGATCACCTCAGATGGGGATTGCAGCCAAGAAATTAAAAGACGCTTGCTCCTGGGGAGGAAAGTTATGGCAAATCTAGACAGCATTCTAAAAAGCAGAGACATCACCCTGCCAACAAAAGTGCGTATAGTCCAGGCCATGGTTTTCCCAGTTGCAATGTATGGCTGTGAAAGTTGGACCATAAGAAAGGCTGAGCGCAAAAGAATTGAGGCTTTGAATTATGGTGCTGGAGAAGACTCCTGCGAGTCCCTTGGACTGCAAGGCGTTCAAACCGGTCTGTCCTAGAAGAGATCAACCCCGACTGCTCTTTAGAAGGCCAGATCCTGAAGTTGAAACTCAAATACTTTGGCCACCTAATGAGAAGGAAGGACTCACTGGAAAAGGGCCTAATACTGGGAAAGATTGAGGGCAATAGAAGAAGGGAGATGGCTGGAGGGAGTCACTGAAGCAGTAGGTGTGAATTTAAATGGACTCCAGAAGATGGTAGAGGACAGGAAGACCTGGAGGAACGTTGTCCATGGGGTCGCGATGGGTCGGACACGACTTCGCAATTAACAACAACAACAACAACAAAATGCCACTTATAGTTTTTCCTAAATCTTCAGTTCTAAGATTTTTCACCATAAGCAATTATCTGTTCTTTAGAAATTTATTCCCCCCAACCCTAGATTCCTGCCAAAAACTTTTGCACTTGTATTTCCTTTATTTTCCTGGGGTGTGCCTTTCTCTTTGTTTCTGCTTCAAACATCTGTTTCCTCCATTCACCCTTGTCTTGGATGAGAGATGGACTTCTCACTACCCAGTCCTCTTGTGATTGACAGATATGTGAGCCACAGCTTGTCTATGAGTCACAACCTTTGAACACTACCGTTTGGATGGTCTTCCAAGGCTTTCTCAACCTCTCTGCCTTCTGCTTTTTTCAGTCATCCATTCCTCAATTTTCCAACTGCAGTTCTATTGACAGAATGTTCTGGAGACTTGGGCTGCTGAATTAAACCTGAATTAAAATTAGCCACAAGAGTAGTACTATCCATATGAATTATTGAGTAAGTTGTTAAAATAATGGATCAGCTTTCTTTCTTTCTTTCTTTTTTGGTTCTGTTTTTATTTTATTCAACAAAAGTTAAAATACAAAACTCAAAAAATATTTAAAAAAAATAGAAAACAAACATTTTAAAAAGTGCATTAAAAGTGCACCCTTTGAGAAACTGACCCCAAATTTTTAAAATTCTATATCTATTTGCAAATTATTAATCTGTCATCTATATATTATACTGAGAAAGTAGATGATAATAATAACCATCATCATCATCATCATCTCTGCCACATGACTGGATAATCAAGTGCCTAGAAATAACAGGAGTCAGTAGAAACATCAGAAAATTTGTACAAAGATCGATGGCACAATGGAAGACACAGTTGCAGATCAATGGTGAGAGACTGGGAGAGGTTAATATCAAGAGAGGAATATTTCAAGGAGATTCATTGTCCACCATTACTATTTGTTATTGCACTGTTTACTGTTATTGCACTGTTTATTGACAAACGACCCCCTAACACAAAAAATGATACCAGACCCACACTCACAAAAACCACACAGGAGGTCACCACCACACATCCACGCAAAAAACAAACCCAAAGCCACACCAATGACGAGGCACGACCACAAACCAGAAGCCAGAACACAGCTGCATCATTAGCCACTT
This sequence comes from Crotalus tigris, assembly GCF_016545835.1. Lineage (NCBI taxonomy): Eukaryota > Metazoa > Chordata > Lepidosauria > Squamata > Viperidae > Crotalus > Crotalus tigris. The sequence continues at coordinate 516,122 of NW_024096614.1, read as the reverse complement.
TAAACCCCTCCAATCCATACATGCAGCAAACTGACACCCTCCATGAAGAGGAAGCACGACCACGAACGCGAAGCCAAAAAATAGCAAGGCAGCCCAAAATCTCAAACCCCTCTGCAACTCAGACTAACCTGAGCACAACCAAACAGAACACTCCCCCAGCCAATCAGAGCACAGCCAAGCCCCTAACCATTCAGAACACACCTCCACCCAATCAGAACAAGCCAAGCTCCCACCCAATCAGTTCATATCCCCACTGGCAGTTAAAAGGAAGAAACAGCTAAGACCACACATTGCTGCTCAAAGCACGAAGCTGAAAACACCAGCCTGAAGATGACGAATGGGACTTCATCGAAACGTCGCCAAGACACTTCCAATTTTACGCGGGAGAAAACCCGAACAACCAAAGACCAAACGGATCCTGAAAAGAACAGAATTGGCCCTAATCAGAAATGAACTTCACACAAAAAGATTCCTCTTAGACCGAATTAACAAAGATCTCCTCACACTCCACCTCAAACTCAGCAACAAGATCCACCCCGCACTTTGGGACAAATCCAAACAACTCGCCGTCTGGAGAGCCGAAACACAGACCACCCTCAAGACAGATACACATACCAACAAACTCCGAAGACTACAAGAACGCCAGAAACAAACCCCTCCTCCCTCACAGCCACACATGAAACAAACAGTGCATAACATCTCAGATAGGATCCTCACCAAAGCCGAAACCAATGTCCGTTCCAAAGGATTCAACTTTGCAGTCGCTCCCAAACACATCCCCACTGAAACCATTATATGTGGAGTTGAAACCAGCCTGACCAAAATCAACCCCGACGACGCCAACAGAATCAGACTCGAAATCACCAACATCCTCTGCACCAGCAAGCCACCCAAAAGCAACTTACCCAAAGAGGAACAGACAGCACTACGTAACCTGAAAGAAGACACCAGCATAATAATCCTACAGCAGACAAGGGCAACGCCACGGTGGTTATGAACACATCTGACTACCAAACCAAATTAACCAACCTACTCCAAGACTCCACATACAAACCCCTAAATACAGATCCCACCACCTACCTGGAAAAACCACCAGATCCAAAATAAAAGCCTCCCCCATTAGCGAAGAGATCCAGCAAAGAATCATTCCCCGAGAGAAATCATCCAGATGCCCCAAACTCTATGGTCTCCCCAAGATACACAAAGAAGGAACCCCACCAGACCTATAGTCAGCTCCATAGGCTCACCTCTACAAAACCTAGTCAAATTTCTCGCCAAACAACTACAGCCCTATGCAGAATCCATCACCTCACACGTTAAAAAACTCATTCCAGTTTATAGAGATCATAAAGAAACAAAACTTACAGCCCAGCGACCTACTAGTGAGCTTCGATGTCATATCCCTCTTCACCCAAGTGCCTATCAAAGAAGCCTTGACAGCTATTCAAAACAAATATAACCCCCCCAAACACATCTTAGATCTGACCAACCACTGCCTATCCAACACATACTTCATCTATAATGGACAAAAATACAAACAAACAGAAGGAGCACCCATGGGATCACCCCTCTCACCTGTCATTGCCAACCTCTACATGGAACACTTTGAAACCCAAGCTCTAGAAAAATCGGATCACAAACCCAAACTCTGGCTCAGATACGTAGACGACACCTTCATAATCTGGCCACATGGGAAAGAAAAACTGGACAACTTCCTCACACACCTCAACAGCCTACACCCCAAAATACAGTTCACCATGGAAACAGAAGCTAACAACCAACTTCCCTTCCTGGATGTCTTAGTCTACAAGAAATCCAATGGCTCCCTAGGACACACCATCTACCAGAAGAAAACACACACAAACCGCTATCTGCACGCTCTCTCACACCACCACCCAGCACAGATCAACTCTGTAGCCAAGACACTCATCTCCAGAACAAAACGCTTAGCTGATGAACAACACCTAAAAACCGAACTACACACTCTCACCAATGTACTAACATCCAATGGATTCCAAAGAAATAAGATTACAAACCTAATCCAAAAAGAAACCCCCACTAAAATCCAAGACAAAGAACAAGAAAACGGCAAAGCCCTCCTCCCATACATAAAAGGCACCACAGACAGAATCAGTAAGATCCTCCATAAACACAACATCAAAACAGCATTCTGCACAAACAGAAAAATATCCACCATCCTTAGAAACCCCAAAGATAAAATTGAATTAGAAAATCAAGGAGTATACGAAATCCCATGCACCACTTGTCCCACCACATACATCGGACAAACCAACAGAAGAATAAGTGCACGCATTGAAGAACATAAGAACTCAGTCAAAAAAGAGGAACCAACATCTTCCCTGGTCCAACACCTTAAAGCCACAGGACATGAAATTGACTTTAAAAATACCAGAACCATTGCCAAAAGTGAACATTTTAATAACAGAATAATCAGAGAAGCCATCGAGATAGAAAAACGCCCACACAGCATGAACAAGCGAGATGATACCTCCCGCCTACCAGCCATTTGGAAACCCGCCCTTATTGACAAACGACTCCCTAATACAAAAAATGATACCAGATCCACACTCACAAAAACCACACAGGATGTCACCACCACACATCCACGCAAAAAGCAAACCCAAAGCCACACCGATGATAAGGCACGACCACAAACCAGAAGCCAGACCAGAGCTGCATCATTAGCCACTTTAAAGCCCTCCAATCCATACACGAAGCAAACTGACACCCTCCATGAAAATGAGGCACGACCACAAACGCGAAGCCAAAAAAATAGCAAGGCAGCCCAAAATCTTAAACCCCTCTGCAACTCAGACTAACCTGAGCACAACCAAACAGAACACTCCCCCAGCCAATCAGAGCACAGCCAACCCCCCAGCCAATCAGAGCACAGCCAACCCCCCAGCCAATCAGAGCACAGCCACGCCCCTAACCAATCAGAACACACCTCCACCCAATCAGAACACAGCCAAGCTCCCACCCAATCAGTTCATACCCCCACTGGCAGTTAAAAGGAAGAAACAGCTAAGACCACACATTGCTGCTCGAAGCACGAAGCTGAAAACACCAGCCTGAAGATGACGAATGGGACTTCGTCGAAACGTCGCCAAGACACTTCCAATTTTACGCGGGAGAAAACCCGAACAACCAAAGACCTACATACAAACACCCGCGAAAACCTCAGAAAACATATATTTCTGAGGTTTTCGCGGGTGTTTGTAAGTAGGTCTTTGGTTCTCCCGCGGGAGAGAAAACCCGAACAACCATATATATATATATATATATATATATATATATATAATATATATATATATATATATATATACACACACACACACACATATACATACATATACACATTAAAGGTAAAAAAGGATATATGCAGTGTTATCTTCATTTTAGATATCAAAAGGGTTTTGCGGCTCCCCATGTTTTGTTTTCGGTGGGAAATGGGTCCAAGTGGCTCTTTGAGTGTTTTGGGTTGCCTACCCCTGGGCTAGAACAAAGATCCATAGAGCTTTTGAAATCATTATAAAATGTCTAGCTTCATTTAGGCAGAATGAAGGAGAAACCTCCCCTCTCTGAAGAACTGGTTCCATTTTCAAACATTTCTTGGTAAGACTGAACTAGAATCTGCTGCCTAAAAACTCAGCCCCATTTATTTCACATTCTACTTTGTGAAACGGTGATGAGCAGAACTTGGCTTGGATATTCTGACATGAAGAGGAAAATAATCAAGTGTCATCGCTATCATTTAATTAATTATATTTCTCGTCATGCAAGAATATTTACTAGGTTAATACATTTTTCTACAGTTATGTTACAGAGAAAATAATTGAGAATGATTTTATATATTGTTGGTAAATTATTGAGAATGAAATACCTTACGAAAATAATCTTCACAAAACCAAAACCCGTGAGCCCACAAGGTCCCAATGAAAGGTAGAGCCAAAGGACCAGGAGGCAAATGTCTTTGGATCCAAAGTTGTTTCAGGAAAAAGAGAATCAGCAGAGCAAGCAGCAAAACAAACAAAATTGTCTCTACAGCCATCATTTTCTGGCTTTTTTTTCTTTGATCTTCACTTGTGGATCTGAAGATGGTTGTATCCTTTTGTCTGATGCTTTTTTTCTTTGTGTTTTATATACTCCATTGATGGGATACAAATAGCAACATGATGCTGATGTTCTGCCTCATTTTTGAACTTTGTCAAGAAGATACTATCACATTAATTCAGGTTAATGAGGTTGCCTCTGATCACATGCCACAAAAATAAGTCATGAGAGTCAGTGGCCAGTTCTTTCAACAACTTGTTTTCCCAGGTCAACTCATGGGAAGTTTAATAATAATAATAATAATAATAATAATAATAATAATAATAATAACAACAACAACAACAACAACAACAACAACAACACTTGAACATTGGAGCACCACTTGAACACAATTGGCATTGACAAATTCGCTATTAGTCAGTTGCAAAAGGCGGCCTTATTAGGAACTGCTTCCATCCTGTGACGATATCTGTGAGGCACTACCTTGACGTGGTTGTGGGGCTTGTGTACTCTGAGGAAGATGAGAGCTATGCCAGAGGTTCAACCATACTGGACAGGTCTCATCAGAGGAGTCAGACAAAGAGTGTCTCTCCCATAAAAAATATGGTGAGACGTAAATTGCAGAATGCCATACCGGCTCGGACGTCGCCCGGGTTAACAAGGTACGCGCTAGATATCGGAGTTCCTGGATATCTGGTGAAAAATGGGTTACAGGACTCAGGACTGTTGGCTGAGCAACCAGGGCCAGCAGCTGCAGAACTACTGGAAGAAAAGGTGTTTACCCATCGCAGATACAAGTGATGGAAAACAAAGAAATAATGATCTGTTACTACAGATCAAGTCCAACAAGGATTCTTTGGTGAGGCTGTTTACTAAAGGCACTGTGGCAGTTTCTTGATTGGGGTTTTCCTTACTTCATTGTTAATCTGAAGTTGACCTTGGAGTTAATCTATGCTGATCTGAATGCTGATTCCTGGTGGAGAGGTTCTGGAGTCTTTTTTCTCTTTGGGGCTGTTTGATAGTCTCTTTTGCATAGTCAATAGATGTTGTTGATGTCTATGTGACCTATTGATTATGTATCTACATGTCTATTGAGCATTGATTATTTATAGTTAATATGCCACTTATAATCTTTCCTAAATCTTCAGTTCTAAAATTTTTCACCATAAGCAATTATCTGTTCTTTAGAAATTTATTCCCCCCAACCCCAGATTCCTGCCAAAAACTTTTGCACTTGTATTTCCTTTATTTTCCTGGGGTGTGCCTTTCTCTTTGTTTCTGCTTCAAACATCTGTTTCCTCCATTCACCCTTGCCTTGGATGAGAGATGGCCTTCTCACTGCCCAGTCCTCCTGTGATTGACAGATATGTGAGCCACAGCTTGTCTAGGAGTCACAACCTTTGAACACTACCGTTTGGATGGTCTTCCGAGGCTTTCTCAACCTCTCTGCCTTCTGCTTTTTTCAGTCATCCATTCCTCAACTTTCCAAGTGCAGTTATATTGACAGAACGTTCTAGAAACTTGGGCTGCTGAATTAAACCTGAATTAAAATTGGCCACAAGAGTAGTACTATCCATATGAATTATTGGGTAAGTTGTTAAAATAATTGATCAGCTTTCTTTCTTTCTTTTTTTTGGTTCTATTTTTTTTCTTTTATTATTATTTTAGACCAACAAAACAAAACAAAACACAACAAACATTACACACATACACACGTAATATATCCTTTTTTGTTAACAGCAGTTTGTAACAGTACTATTCTATTCTTTACAATTCCCCCCTCTTTCTTCTTTGAAATATTTGTCGTTATTGCCCCATTGTTTCTTATTTACATTTTCCTTCTTTCATATTCTACTACTTACTAGGAATCCAACATTATTCATTGTAGTAACACTCATATTTTTTATAAGACTCAACCGGAATTCCATCTAAGCATGGTGATCATACAAATATTCTATTATTATTTAGTGCATATACTGTTTTTACTCTAATACTATTTCCAACATTAAAATTCACCCCTTTTCATCCAAGTATATTTATTTAATTCTATTTTTCTTTGATATATATAATTCCTCCTTTCTTATTTTATGCTAATATAGTGTATAATGTTTTTAAATTTTACTTTCTCTAATAATTTTCTATAATCCTATTTTATGTAAACTTCCTAAAGATACATCACATCTATATCCAATTTTCTTAAATTGTTAAACGTCTAAACTCTCGATCAACTTCCTCTAATAGATCTTCATCATAACTTTTACTCTCCGGCTCTTCCCTATTTTCTTGTTCTTCTCCTTGTGAAAAGTAACTCTCATAAAAGTCCTGTGCTTTCTCAAGTGTATCTATCTTCTATTTTTTTCTCCTGCCAAGTTAAAAGTATGCCTTCAGGTATTAACCAATGAAACTTGACTTTATATTTAATTAATTGAGTCATTAAAAATTGGTATTCTCATCTCTGATTTCGTATACTACGTGGTATTTGTTTTCATACAATTATTTCTTTACCCTTATACATTATTGATTCGTCTCTTGTTTTTTTATATATTTCATCCCTTATTGATCTTCTACTACAGCGGTTCTCAACCTGTGGGTTGCGACCCCATTTGGGGTTGAACGACCATTTTACGGGGGTCGCCAAACAACGCGATCCGCCATTTTTTCCCTCAGCTGGCGGCCCCGCATGGGGGCGCCGCCGCGCATGCGCGCCGTGCATGGGGCACCGCCGTGCATGCACATCACACATGGGGCAGCACCACGCATGCGCATCGTGCATGGGGCGGCACCGCTCATGCGTGCCACGCCACGCATGCGCAATGCGTCCTTATGACCGGGGTCGCCGGTATAAAAAGGTTGAGAACCACTGTTCTAGTAAACCTTATATGAACCTCTCTTGCCAATCTATGCCTTCGTGCATAATTTATGTATACTCTATATCAGTGGTTCTCAACTTTTGTGTGACGGCGACCCCGTCACACAAACGTTACGCGCATGCGCGGCGGCACGCGCATGACCGGCGGTGCCCCCATGCGTGGCGCGCTTGCGCGGTGGCGCCTCCCTTTGCGTGGCACGCATGCGTGGTGCCCCCCTTGCGCTGCGCACGCGCGGTGGTGCCCCCTTGTGCAGCGTGCATGCACGGCGGCCCCCCCTTGCGCAGTGTGCATGTGCGGCATCGCCCCCATGCGTGGCACGCATGCGCGGCGCGCCCCCTGAGGGGAGAAAATGGTGGATCGCCTTCTTTGGTGACCCCCGAAAAATGGTCGATCGACCCCAAATGGGGTCGCGACCCATACGTTGAGAACCGCTGCTCTGTATGTTTCATCCATGTCTCTTTTTACTTCCAATTTTTCTTTGCCTAAAATCACCGCCAAAATCTCTGCCATCTTTTCTCCCAAATCTTCCTCCTTTTCCTCAACAATATTTTGAAATCTTAAACAAAACGAAGCTTTGTTCATTTCCAGAAAAGCAAAAGATTGTCAACTCCCTATTTGCTTGATCAGATTTCTGTATCATCCCTTCTATTTTACTATCAACAAGCTCCATTTTTGTTTCAACTTTTTGAATTCTTTGTTCATTTTCCATCATTGTTTGTTGTATATTACCTATCTTATCATTCATATTTTTAATTTCATCCCTCATTTTTCCAATATCATTCTTAATTTCTTTATGATGTATTTTCATTTCTTCATGATTATTTGCTATTGCCTCTTGGGTCATCATCATTGTTTCTTGAATCATTTGTAGTGTTATCTGCAAACTCTGTGGGTTCATTGCCAATTCTACTTTTACTTTTTCTTTCCCCAACATGATTCTTTGACCTGAAGGAGAGGCCATTGTATTTGTGGTATTTGTAATTGTTTTTTTGCTAACTTTAGTTGTAGTTACAGTACTTGTCATTTTTATAACTTGAATAATATTTCTCCACTTTTGCATAGAGAATATATATATAATACTTCTAACTATAAATCAAGCCTTTTTTTCTCAGTCTCAATTTAATATGTCCACCAATCCACCAAATATCACCTCTTATTTCTTCTTCTCTGTATCCAATATTTCCAAAACATCCACTCATCAGTTTGTCCACATATATGTCAATTAAAGTCCAAGTTTCAATGTTATTTATTCTTCAAAAATAAGCTAAATTTCTCCGTTGTCTCCCTTCACCTTTTAGTCCTTATGTTAATTTTTCAAAGTCCTTCTTAATCACCTTTAATTGTCTCCAACCGTCCTTTCTCCAGTCCTTTCTTTGATTTCATTCACACCTTCTTGCCATTCTTAAATTCCAGTCTCTCACATTTTGTAAAACTTTACAGTGGGCACTCAGCATTCTTCACGCTGTTCTCATTCTGCTCCCTTCTCCGCTCTCTTTCAATTCAGTTGCCGCTGTGATTCTCTCCTTATAGCTTTACTTTTCCTGCACCTTCTCTCAGCCAAATGATCCTCACTTCCTTCAGGGGTTTCCTCGTCTCCTGTTACAAAGCTGTCGGTTCAATTTTCCACTCCTTCTCAGGCTGCCACCATCGCTCCAGGCCGGTCTAAAAGACCGGTTTCATCTCTGCCATTTTTAAGAGTGTTGCTTCATTCTGCTCGGGTGTTTGCTTTCCACCCGGTTTCTCTGAAGCTTCCTCTTTAATTTACCAATCTCTCTGGGATCGGCAAAGCCCTTGCTGGGCTCTTGGCGAAGATTTTCCCGGGACCTAGGAACAGAGATCTGTTCCTTCACCCGTTCGACGATGACGTCACAGGTGGAAGTCTATTTTTATTTTATTAAAAAAAAAGTTAAAATACAAAACTCAAAAAATATTTTAAAAAAAAACAAAAAATAGAAAACAAACATTTTTAAAAGTGCATTAAAAGTGCACCCCTTGAGAAACTGGCCCCAAATTTTTAAAATTCTACATTTATTTGCAAATTATTAATTTGTCATCTATATATTGTATTAAGAAAGTAGATAATAATAGTAATAGTAATAGTAATAGTAATAATAATAATAATAATAATAATAATAGTAATAATAATAATAATAATAATAATAATAATAATAATAAAGGCAAGGTTAAAGTTTCAAAATCCTGCTAAAAAATGTTATTTTAATCAACTCATAGAAAATCTACCATGGCATCTTATCTATCCCAAATCAATCCAAGAGTTCATAGTGATTCATCCTAAATTAAATATCAACATTTATTTCCCCATACCACATCTTTTCAATATTTATCTGGTTAAATATAATAAATTCAATCTTCAAAGTTGGTCTATCTACCCAAAAAAGTCCAGATGAAATTGTTTTCCAGTTAAGTGTGATAAATCCATTCCCCAAATTGCCTTCAACCCTCCTAGGGAAAATCAGTTTATCACTTCTCCATTCAGTTAGGTTTCTGCCGTTGTAAAAGAACTCAGACTTGAACTTCATTGAGTTGTGTGAAATCAAATTATGCTCAGTCTGTACAGTCCACATTTCTTAGAAATGAATCTGCTGCTTTCAAACCACATTCCTTTTCTGGATCTAATTTATCCACAGCTACAAGCATCTGAATATTATCCAAAGCCATTATCATTTCATCAAACTTTTTAAAATGGCTTTCAAAACTAAGGATGGCATGTTATCAAACTTTTTATCAGATATCAGATACATTTACTGGTCTGTAATCTGATACATTGTTGCTCTGTGTAATTTAGCATTGATACATGAAAGAAAACAGGAAACACAAAATTCTGAAGCAAAGTGAAGAAGTAGATAATGAAGCAGGGAAAATATTTTCTGGATACTTTGATCAAAAGTTAAAATAAAAATAAAAAAATAAGCTCCAAATATTTTTGCAAAATTAATAAGATGCAAAAACCCTGTGGTGAGAGTCCAACATAGATGTAAATCAGATAAAAGTATTTCCACTATCCAAGAACATGCTATATTTCCTTACAGAAAAGCAAACCTTATTCAAAACAACCACATAAATCAAAGGGAAAAAGAAAAAAAAAGAAGTTATAAAGTCCAACAAGGGGTTAAAATAAATCAGCATTCTGCCAGCCAGTCTACTTTTAAATATAAAAGGCAAAGTAAAACAAAAGATTCAAAACATGAATGTAAAACCCAGGCATGCTTAAGAAAACAAACTAATGAGAGGAAGATAAATGATTGGTAACATTCTGACTACTTCCACGGGGACCTGGAATCTTCACAACTCCCCTTCATGAGCTGTCTTGGCTCATTTCTAAGTGCTCTCATTCAAATCCAGGGAGCAGCACTGCCAGAGAACCAGCTTTGGAAGCAAAATCAGCAGATCATCAGTAGAAAAATGAAAAATTCTGACCATCCACTAGCCAACTTAAAGAGGAAATACTTCCTTGTAATATTATGAATCATGCAGATAGTGGAAATAGATGTCTAGAACAAAGATCCATAGAGCTTTTGAAATCATTGTAAAATGTCTAGCTCCATTTAGGCAGAATGAAGGAGAAACCTCCCCTCTCTGAAGAACTGGTTCCATTTTCGAACATTTCTTGGTAAGACTGAACTAGAATCTGCTGCCTAAAAACTCAGCCCCATTTATTTCACATCCTACTCTGTGAAACGGTGATGAGCAGATCTTGGCTTAGATATTCTGACATGAAGAGGAAAATAATCAAGTGTCATCGCTATCATTTAATTAATTACATTCCTCATCATGCAAGAATATTTACTAGGTTAATACATTTTTCTACAGTTATGTTACAGAGAAAATAATTAAGAATGATTTTATATATTGTTGGTTAATTATTGAGAATGAAATACCTTACGAAAATAATCTTCACAAAACCAAAACCCGTGAGCCCACAAGGTCCCAATGAAAGGTAGAGCCAAAGGACCAGGAGGCAAATGTCTTTGGATCCAAAGTTGTCTCAGGAAGAAGAGAATCAACAGAGCAAGCAGCAAAACAAACAAAATTGTCTCTACAGCCATCATTTTTCTTGTTTTTTGTTTCTTTGATCCTCACTTGTGGATCTGAAGATGGTTGTATCCTTTTGTCTGATGCTTTTTTTCTTTGTGTTTTATATACTCCATTGATGGGATACAAATAGGAACATGATGCTGATGTTCTGCCTCATTTGTGCTGGAACTTTGTCAAGAAGATACTATCACATTAATTCAGGTTAATGAGGTTGCCTCTGATCACATGCCACAAAAATAACTCATGAGAGTCAGTGGCCAGTTCTTTAAATAACTTGTTTTCCCAGGTCAACTCATGGGAAATTTAATAATAATAATAATAATAATAGTAATAGTAATAATAATAATAATAATAATAATAATAATAATAATAATAATAATAATAATAAAAAGTTGGAGGGAACCTTGAAGGTCATTGAGTCCAACCCCTTCTCAGGCAGGAAACCCTACACCACTTCGAATAAATGGCTGTCCAGTCTCTTCTTAAAAACTTCCAGTGTTGGAGCATTCACCGCTTCTGGAGGCAGGTTGTTCCATTGGTTAGTTCTAACTGTCAAGAAGTTTCTCCTTGGTTTTAGGTTGCTTCTCTCCTTGATTAGTTTCCATCAGTTGCTTCTTCTCCTGCCTTCAGGGGCTTTGGAGAATAGCTTGACTTCCTCTTCTTTGTGGCAGCCCCTGAGATATTGGAACAGAGGAAGCCTTTTGCAACTAAACTAAGTGTAATCCTTGTGCTAATAAGGAGGGCTGTTGTAATAGATTCTGCAACATGTTATTGATTGAAAAGTACCCTTAATCCAAGCATCTAATTATGGATCAAGAGCTATAAGTGTTTAGAAATACTTACCTAAAAATTATGTCACCAATCAGCTGCCTAACCCATTAGCACATCTGAATATGATACATGCTAAAGTTTTAGCAGCAACAATTTACCTAACTGAACTAATATTAGACTCAATAGAGACCACACGGCTTGAGTAGGCCCTAGCCATCCTTTGTGATATTTTGTTTTGCTTTATGGTCCAATATTTTTGTTATCCTTTTTATTCCTTACAACTATATTACTGATTGCTATGATGTATCTCATTCTGAGCACAGACTGAATCTTTGGAAGTTTTTTTGAAGCTCACATCTGCCCTTGTTCCTGAGCTCCAGGTGTTTACTTTTTCTCTGTGGGAACATAGCAGAACTCAGAATGACTCGTGTTTCACTTGATTTCTAGAGTCATTCCATAATTATTCTTTTATAGGACCACCTTTATGGTAATTGGGTGCCAGGCCATGCCTCATGGATAGGGAACCCCCAGTTCTCTCCTTGAATCACCTCCTTTCTTGCTTTTAATTTATTTATTTACTCAATGTATAAATTATCTCATTCAGAGCCATGGTGTTGCAGTGTATTAAGGACTACAATATTGTAGACTGACTATGCCCACTGCCAGCAGTTCAATCGTGAGTGGCTAAAGGTTGACTCAGCTTTCCATTATTTCGAGGTTGATCACATGAAAACCCAGATTGTTGGGGTCAATATGCTGACTCAGTGAACTGCTTAGACAGGGCTGTAAAACACTATGAAGTAATATATTAGTCTAAGTTTTATTGCTATTCACCAAGGTGACTGTAGGTGATATGCAATACGTGGATTTCTTTCCCTAACTGCTTTTGCCCCTACCCCAGACCTTGCCATTCATTTAAAAATTCCCCTATTTATAGTAAGTGAAACATAATCAGGTATGTGAATTAATGGGCTAATGGCTTGTTAACAAAATATCAACACTGATTTGACAGAACATCAAAAGATGGGCTGCTATTAATGTGCAATCAGCAGAGTACAGCCATCAGGAAGAAGAGCTAAAGCATCAGATAAAAGAAAACAACCGCAATTGTAACAGCGATTACAGTAATCTCTGATACACTTTGACTTAAGTGAGGATTTTCAACAGAAGAGCAACCAGAAGGAAGACAATCTGGCAATTTTAAAAGATGAAGAAAGGTTGATCTTGCACCACTAAAAAAAAAACTGCATTTCCCCTGATGCCATTATTGTACCAAAGAGACTGCTGGGTAACTAAACCCCACTTCAGAAGAAAATCCAAAACTTTGGATCAACCCACTGCCACGAACAGTCGAACAAAACTTCTAGCTCAGAAGAGTCAATCAAATATTCAAGATCTTCAGACCTCTTCTAACATTGAGCCTAAGATGAACAACCTTAACACCAATGCATTGGAGTGCCAGGGGAAGGCTCACAAAGAAATTAGAGGAAACATTGCAACAAAGGGAAGACAATATGGTATAGAATTATATTGACCAGGGATGCTGCTTTGGCAAGTAGAGTCTTCATGGAAAAGCAAAATCACCAATCAGCGTGTATACTTAAATATATCAGATTCCCAGACTTCTGGTCCTATGTGGTAGCGACTGGTTGCAGGCTTGCCGACTGCCCAACCTCTGTGGCCAACTTTCATCCTGCCTAAAGACCCTAATGGGTTCAACCGCCCCCGAGAGGTGATGAAAAAAGAAGGGTGCCCCAGCGACTCTGGAATGATGGTGGTCATTCCGTTTGTCTTGGGGAAAGCCTTCTAACCCGACAGGAGAAAGGCTTTATTTCATCGATCAGCCCAAGCTACTTGCAATCGGCGTCCAAAAGAACTAACCAGCACTACAACAGCGTGCTTGAAACTGGGTGAGGAATCTGATTTTCTCTTCTCTATTCTAAATTTCCTGGAAAAGATCCTCAAGAAGCAAAATACCGCCAAAAGTGAAGGAGGAGGACTTCTACCCCATCTTTATACTAACAGAAGTAGCAAATTAAAATTTCTATGGAGGATCAAAATATATGGTAGTGAAATAAATTTATAAACTTGAAAGCTAAAATTTAACTTTGGACAAGTTTAAGATGGTTGAATGGTTAAGGCTCTCATTTTAAAGACCATTGTTCATATTGAAAACTGACACCTAGTGGTGGATGAAGATTATGACAGCTGATTTCCATAGAGAACTTGCCAAAACCTGGAAAAAGCTAATCTGTGTTTGTGACCTTCAAAGCTTTAATAATAAAGAACAGCTGTGACAAAAAAAGAAAGCAAACAAAGAGAGAATTATAAACGTTAGAAAAAAAATCTGTTTTGAACTCTTTGGATTACAAATATCTATTTAACCAGGACTCTAAAGCTATTTGTAGATAAGAGGGAAAACTCCAACTTTTGGCTATCATGGATCAAAGACATTGAGAGAACACACCAAGGAAAAATAAATATCTTTCATGAGGAGATATATAGTATAGTGCAATTAATTCAAATAACACTGAGTTCAAATCACAAAGAAATCCAAAATAACTTTGAAAATACAAATCAATCTATCTCTAAGTTAGCGTTACAACCAAACAACTTCCAAGAAACAACAACAGAGAAGGAGCAGATAAAACAAATAAGTGGACATAAAATTGAAACTAGAGACTCAAAGACAGAACTTAATAAAGCAAGAAAACATGATTTAATCCTGGTGGAAATTTTTTACAAGAAATGGAAAAAACAACTCATCCCTTAAGACTACAAAATAAATCTGAGGACAAAAAAACAGATTGGATAAAATGGAATGAAGAAATGTTGAAAACATCAAAGAGAAAGGAAGTGATAAGAGAAGCAAAGAAAGAGAAAGAGAGAAACATTTTCAAGAAATACAGAAAGGCAAAAGCCTCACATAAAGACACTTTATTCGATTTACTTCTTATACCTACAGCAACAGTCATGAATATATGGAAAAACTTTTTGATTCAGCAAAACACATTGATTAAGAAAGATACTGGTCAAAGGAAAAAGATCAAAATGAACATTAAGAAATAGATGATGGGATCTACCAGAGAGAATATTTTAAAAAGAAACATTTGTTTGAATATGGTTAAAGAAATAGAAAAGATTCTGAATACATATGTCATTCTAAGAGAGATGAATTCCTTAAATATCCCATCCTCTAAGAATAGCGGCAACTGACAATCCAGGGGAGTTAAAACACTGAAAGAATAACCTTAATCTAACTGAATTTATACGCTTCTAAAATTTGGGGACCAAAAATTTATTATCTTTACTGAAGATTTTGGTTTTTATTGACAAAAAAGAAATAAAATTGGAAAAAGGATTATAAAAAATTTGGACTTAAAAAACTTTAAATGGCATTGGTGACATCTTGTGGCCAAGTTTGATATTACAAGTTGTTATTGTCTAAAGGCCCCTTTATGGATTACTGCCTTGTCGTGGCGAAGGGGCTTGCGTAACTCAATGAAGCTATAAGCTATGCTGTGCAGGGCCACCCAAGACGGACAGGTTATAGCAGAGAGTTCTGACAAAATGTGATCCACTGGAGAAGGAAATGGCAAACCACTCCAGTATCTTTGCCATGAAAACCCCATGGACAGTACTAAAAAGAAAAAAGATATGACGCTGGAAGATGAGCCCCTCAGGTCAGAAGGTGTCCAATATGCTACTGGGGAAGAGCAGAGGGCTAGTACTAGTAGCGCCAGAAAGAATGAAGCGACTGGGCAAAAGCCGAAAGGACGCTCAGCTGTGGATATATCTGGTGGTGAAAGGAAAGTCCAATGCTGTAAAGATTTTTTCTCCATAGGAACCTGGAATGTAAGATCCATGAATCAAGGCAAGCTAGACGTAATCAAAAAAGAGATGACAAGACTGAACATCGACATCTTAGGAATCAGCGACCTACAATGGACAGGAATGGGTGAATTTAACTCAGATGACCATCAGGTATACTACTGTGGGCAAGAATCCCTCAGAAGAAATGGAGTAGCCTTCATAGTCAATAAAAGAATAGGAAAAGCAATAATGGGATACAATCCTCAAAATGACAGAATGATCTCTATTCGAATCCAAGGCAAACCATTCAATATCACAGTAGTCCAAATCTATGCCCCAACCACTGCTGCTGAAGAGGATGAAATTGACCGGTTCTATGAAGCCCTACAGCACTTTATAGAATTAACACCAAAAAATGATGTCCTTATCATCATGGGGGATTGGAATGCTAAGGTAGGAAGCCAAAGATAACCGGAATAACAGGCAAGTTTGGCCTTGGAGTACAAAATGAAGCAGGGCACAGGCTAATAGAATTTTGTCACGAGAATACGATGGTCATAACAAACACTCTTTTCCAACAACCCAAGAGACGGCTCTACACATGGACATCACCAGACGGTCAACATAGAAATCAGATTGACTATGTGCTCTGCAGCCAAAGATGGAGAAGCTCTATACAGTCAGTAAAAACAAGACCAGGAGCTGACTGTGGCTCGGATCATGAGCTTCTCGTTGCAAAATTTAGGCTTAAATTGAAAAAAGTAGGGAAAAGCACTAGGCCACTCAGGTATGAACTAAATCATAGTCCTGATGAATATACAGTAGAGGTGACAAATAGATTTAAGGAACTGGATCTGATAGACAGAATGCCTGAAGAACTATGGATGGAAGTTCGCAACATTGTACAAGAGGGAGCAACTAAAATCATCCCAAAGAAAAAGAAATGCAAGAAAGCAAAATGGCTGTCTGAGGAAGCTTTGCAAATAGCTGAGGAAAGAAGGGAAGCAAAAGGCAAAGGAGAAAGAGAAAGATACACCCAATTGAATGCAGAATTCCAGAGAGCAGCTAGAAGAGATAAGAATGCCTTCTTAAATGAACAGTGCAAGAAATAGAAGAAAACAACAGAATAGGGAGGACCAGAGATCTCTTCAAGAAAATTGGAGATATGAAGGGAACGTTTCATGCAAAGATGGGCATGATAAAGGACCAAAATGGCAGAGACCTAACAGAAGCAGAAGAGATTAAGAAGAGATGGCAAAACTACACAGAAGAACTATACAAGAATGAGCTTAACATCCCAGATAACCACAATGAGATGGTCACTGACCTCGAACCAGACATCCTAGAATGTGAAGTGAAATGGGCCTTAGAAAATCTGAGCAACAACAAAGCTAGTGGAGGTGACAGTATTCCATCTGAGCTGTTCAAAATCTTAAAAGACGATGCAGTAAAAGTGCTACACTCAATTTGCCAACAAATTTGGAAAACTCAACAGTGGCCACAGGATTGGAAAAGGTCAGTTTACATTCCAATTCCAAAGAAAGGCAATGTCAAAGAATGTTCAAACTATTGCACCATTGTACTCATTTCACATGCTAGTAAAGTTATGCTTAAAATCCTACAAGCTAGACTCCAGCAGTATGTGGATCGAGAACTACCAGAAGTACAGGCAGGATTTCAAAGAGGCAGAGGAACTAGAGATCAAATTGCAAACATACGCTGGATCATGGAGAAAGCTAGGGAGTTCCAGAAAAACATCTACTTCTGCTTCATTGACTATGCAAAAGCCTTTGATTGTGTGGATCACAAAAAATTGTGGCAAGTTCTTAAAGAGATGGGAGTACCAGACCATCTCATTTGTCTCTTGAGAAACCTATATGCGGGTCAAGAAGCAACAGTGAGAACTGGACATGGAACCACTGATTGGTTCAAAATTGGAAAAGGAGTCCGGCAAGGCTGTATACTGTCGCCATGCCTATTTAACTTATATGCAGAGCACATCATGAGAAAGGCAGGGCTAGATGAATCAAAAGTTGGAATTAAAATTGCCGGGAGAAATATCAACAACCTAAGATATGCAGATGATACCACGCTAATGGCAGAAAGTGAAGAGGAACTAAAGAGCCTCTTGATGCGGGTGAAGAAGGAAAGTGCAAAGGTTGGCTTGAAACTCAACATTAAGAAAACCAAAATCATGGCATCCGGCCCTCTCAATTCCTGGCAAATAGATGGGGAAGAAATGGAGGTAGTGACCGATTTTATTCTTCTGGGCTCCAAGATCACCTCAGATGGGGACTGCAGCCAAGAAATTAAAAGACGCTTGCTCCTGGGGAGGAAAACTATGGCAAATCTAGACAGCATACTAAAAAGCAGAGACATCACCCTGCCAACAAAAGTGCGTATAGTATATAGGCCATGGTTTTCCCAGTTGCAATGTATGGCTGTAAAAGTTGGACCATAAGAAAGGCTGAGCATCAAAGAATTGAGGCCTTTGAACTATGGTGCTGGAGAAGACTCCTGCGAGTCCCTTGGACTGCAAGGCGTTCAAACCGATCAGTCCTAGAAGAGATAAACCCCGACTGCTCTTTAGAAGGCCAGATCCTGAAGTTGAAACTCAAGTACTTTGGCCACCTAATGAGAAAGAAGGATTCACTGGAGAAGAGCCTAATGCTGGGAAAGATTGAGGGCAATAGAAGAAGGGGACGACAGAGAATGAGAGGCTGGATGGAGTCACTGAAGCAGTAGGTGTGAATTTAAATGGACTCCAGAAGATGGTAGAGGACAGGAAGACCTGGAGGAACGTTGTCCATGGGGTCGCGATGGGTCGGACACGACTTCGCAATTAACAACAACAACAACATTGTCTAAAGGAAACTTGGCTTGAAGCCCAGACTACAGATAAGACTTTTTCAACCTTGACAAATATCAGCTGTGAGAAGCTCAGCTATGTTCTACACTCAGTTATAAAATTATTTTCATTCTCTGACCTTAAAGCCCTCAATTTAACACACCATTAAGAAAATATGGATGAAGACGAGGAACAGATTCTTTTTATGTTGAACGCAATACATAAAACCATTCTTTCAGCTTGTGATGAAATAAGATGCTACAGAAAAAAACAAGATGTCAGCCTAGATATACAAATCCAAATTTTGACTACAATTAAAAAATCAACTATGCAGAAGAAAATAGAAGAAGTGGAACAATTAAATACTATGATAGAGGATTCAACTGACCAACAAATACAGTCACTGGAAAATCCAGAAAAGGGACTGACAACACTGAAAATGAAAAAGACTTTCTATATAAACCAGAAGAAACTTGAGGAGCTAGAAGAAGAACAGACTGAAGGGAAGACAAACATATCAGGACAGCTATGGGGATCTGGAATAATAGAGAGACAATTCGCTAGCCCTTCCCAAAAAATGGTGACTGGATGGTTTCTTTTATTTCAAATAATATATATATAACAACAGAGGGAGATCTATTTGATGACTTAAAAGCAGTGACATGGAAGGCGAGCTGGCAAAGGAAGAAAGCCAGAATAAGGCTGAAGAAAATTGGGGTTTTGATTTATTAGAGAGGATTTAATAATAATAATAATAATAATAATAATAATAATAATAATAATAATAATAATAATAATAATAATAATAATAATAATAATAATAATAATATAGAAAGACTGTGGCAAAAGCAAGGAAGGGTAGTACCAATAGTCATAGGCTCCTTAGGGGCAATCCCAAAACAACTGGAGCACCACTTGAACACCATTGACATTGACAAATTCGCTATTAGTCAATTGCAAAAGGCGGCCTTATTAGGAACTGCTTCCATCCTGCGATGATATCTGTAATACCATCAAACATCCACATCTGCCTATCCCAGGTCCTGGGTAAGGACTCGATAGGTAGACAAAATGCCAAATCCAGTCTGAATATCTGGCTGACTGTGCGATGATCAATAATAATAATAATACTGCAATATCAAGTATAAGCACCAATTCACTGCAAGAAACAAACCAACTAATGTACAGCACAGCTGCAGTTATAACTGAATACCTGGGATGCAAAATCAACAAAGAAGAAAAACAAACAGACAGTGCACCACAAAAATGGAAGGTTAGATTAGAAAATAAGATCAGCAAGTTAAGATCACATGCAAGCAAGCTAGAACAGATGAAAGAAAAGAAGCTGAAGAACAAGAAGACCAAAGAATACCTAATCAAGAAATACCACTTAGAAACAAGGAAGATCAAGGAAGCACTGGAAACAATAAAGCAACAAATAACAGCTATAGCCAGGAAAATCAGTAGATATGAAGCTCGAATTGCAAACTATAGGCAGAACCTCCAATTTCAATCCAATCAGAAACGTTTCTACCAACCCATCAATGGAGAAACTGCAAGGAATCAGTCAGTACCTGACAAGGAAGAAACAGTGCAGTTCTGGAAGCAGATATGGGATAACCCAAAGAAATACAACAAGGATGCGGCTTGGTTAAAAGAGGTGGATGCAAATAAAACAGAAGTTGAAATGAAAGAACTAGTAATAACAACAAAAATGATAGAAAAAAGAGCAAGGAAAATCAAAAATTGGTCAGCACCAGGTGAAGATGAACTGCATGGGTTTTGGTTGAAACATCTAACTGTTATACACCCACTCATTGCCAAGCAGTTCAACAATATACTACAAGGAGGAGAAATTGAAAAGTGGCTAACAACTGGGAAAACCTACCTAATAATAAAAAATCCAGCAAAAGGGGCAACACCAGGCAACTACAGGCCAATTACCTGCTTACCAACAACTTTCAAATTACTAACTGGTGTGGTAGCTGATGCAGTACAACAGCATCTAGTTGAAAACAATCTCTTTCCACCTGAGCAGAAAGGAAACCGCCCCAATAGCAGAGGAACAAAAGATCAACTCCTAATAGACAAAATGATCTTGGAAAACTGCAAGAGAAGGAAGACCAACCTGAATGTGGCATGGATTGACTACAAAAAGGCATTTGACTCTCTGCCACATGATTGGATAATCAAGTGCCTAGAAATAACAGGAGTCAGTAGAAACATCAGAAAATTTGTGCAAAGATCGATGGCACAATGGAAGACACAGTTGCAGATCAATGGTGAGAAACTGGGAGAGGTTAATATCAAGAGAGGAATATTTCAAGGAGATTCATTATCACCATTACTATTTGTTATTGCACTGTTTCCTCTGTCAACAATACTGAATAACTCAGGACATGGCTATCAAACATCAAAAACATCTGCCAGACTATCCCACCTCCTTTACATGGATGATCTGAAGCTGTATGGAAAAACATCATCTGAAATAGAATCGCTGCTCAACACTGTCCGTATATATAGCCAAGATATTGTAATGGAGTTTGGCTTGGACAAATGTGCCACACTTACTATCAAACAAGGAAAAATAATGAAAACTGAAGGAATCAAGATGCCCCACGAAAATAACATTAAGAGTCTGGATGAGGAAGAGTACTACAAATACTTGGGTATCCTTCAAGCTGACAACATCAAGCACACTGAAGTCAAGAAAAAGATTAGAGGTGAATACATCAAGAGAGTGAAGAAGATCTTAAAGTCCAAACTCAATGGAGGAAATACCATAAAGGCAATCAACACCTGGGCAATCCCAGTCATTAGGTACACAGCTGGAATAGTGGACTGGACTCAAGCAGAACTAAAAGCAATGGATAGGCAGACCAGAAAAATAATGACAATGAATCATGCCCTTCATCCACGCAGTGACATTGATAGACTTTATCTACCAAGGCATATAGGTGGGCGTGGAATGCTACAAGTACATCAGATGGTTGAAGAAGAAAAAAAGGCTTTGAAAGAATATCTGAAGAACAATGATGAAGATGCCCTGAAATTAGGATATCAGGAAGGTTACTAACTACTTGAGAGACCAAACTGGCCTACAAGAAAGACCAAATGAAGAACAGAATAGAGACATGGGAAGACAAAGCACTACGTGAAAAAAATAGTTGGGAAAACAGATAATAACAAAACCTGGCAATGGCTAAGAGCAGAAAAATTGAAGAAAGAGACCAAGGGACTAATTCTGGCTGCACAAGACCAAGCCTTAAAGACAAAAGCATACAAAGTCAAAATTGAGAAGACAGCAACAGACAGTAAGTGCCGCCTATGCAAAGAAGCTGAAGAAACAGTGGACCACCTGGTAAGCTGTTGCAAGAAGATTACACAGGCTGACTACAAGCAGCGGCATGACAAAGTAGCAACTATGGTGCATTGGAAGATCTGCAAAAAATATCATTTACCTGTAAGCAAAAACTGGTGGGATCATAAAATAGAGAAAGTCATAGAAAATGATAAAATTAAAGTGCTCTGGGACTTCAGAATTCAAACAGACAAGCACCTGCAACATAACACCCCAGACTTAACAATTGTCGATAAGAAAGACAAAAAAGTCTGGATAGTGGACGTGGCAGTGCCTGGAGATAGCAGAATAGAAGAGAAAGAACTGGAGAAGATAACAAAATACAAAGACCTACAAATAGAAATAGAAAGACTGTGGCAAAAGCAAGCAAGGGTAGTACCAATAGTCATAGGCTCCTTGGGTGCAATCCCAAAACAACTGGAGCACCACTTGAACACCATTGGCATTGAGAAATTTGCTATTAGTCAATTGCAAAAGGCGGCCTTACTAGGAACTGCTTCCATCCTGCGACGATACTGTAATACCATCAAACATCCACATCTGCCTATCCCAGGTCCTGGGTAAGGACTCGATAGGTAGACAAAATGCCAAATCCAGTCTGAACATCTGGCTGACTGTGCGATGATCCAAAATAATAGTAAAGTTGGAAGGGACCTTGGAGGTCATCTAGTCCAACCCCCTGCTCAGGCAGGAAACCCTATACATTTCAGACAAATGGCTGTCCAGTCTCTTCTTAAAAACCTCCAGTGCCGAAGGAGCCAGGATGTGGGGCAGCGGCAGGCGGACATGCTGTGTCCGGTCAGGCGAAGGACCAAGGGGGCGGGGTTTCACGGGAAGAGGGATTGGGTCACAAGGAAGGCTTTATAAGGGTGATTGGGCGGATGGTGGTTTGTGGGTGGAGGGTGGGGTTTTGGGCGTGGTGTTATTATAAAGAGCACTGGGAGCAAACCACTCCCAGTGCTGACTTTATTTGTTAGGCATAAACTTCCTAACTTACACTAAGTTCCTGCGTTCCTGGTTTCTTCGTTCCGGATGACAAAGGACCTAGTTTGAAAGTAAGTCAGCACTCACCCCTTCTTTTGCTACCTTCTGCCTTTTCCCCATACCTAGGGAATGGCGGAGGGGATGCAAGACGCTCCTCAGGTGGAGGACATTGCAATGGCTGGCGCTGCAGCAGTTGCCCCTGTGGACTCTATCCAGGCAGCCATAACAGGGGAGGAGCATCCGGTGGTGAGGCCAAGGACCACCCAGGTGCCTGGCCCCTTGGCGGTGTCTAAGGAAGTTGGGGTCACCAAACCAAGAGAGGAATGGTGGCAGAACCTGGCTTTAACATCTCTGGATTCTGGAAGGCCTCGTAACCCCCAGACAGGTCATCGCTTCTGGGGTGGAGGGAAAGGCGATTGACAGGTGATGACGAAGAGGAGTGGAGCTACTCCATCGCTCTGGGGGAGTATACATTGGATGTCCTTCGTGAGCGCTTCGGTGAAGGCAGCTGCCAGGGCTTCTCAACTAGGCAGCGGACGAACGGCCTCTCTGGACGTGCAGACGCTTCGCAGTTCTGGTTAAGCAGTCCTTGGCTTCGGCTGCCCCAGCTGGGGATGCAGCAGCAATGGGGGCTGCTATCTCTGGGTTCTGCAGGGCCTTTGGACCAGGCAGCTTGGCCCAGTGGTCCAGGGGCCGATAGCTGGGCCCAACACCCTGGCAGGATGGCACAAAGCCGAGCTGCAGCACCTGGCTCAACTACACCGGTTGGAAATGGTGGGTTAATGCCACAAGCTCAATGGGGCCCAGGACATCCATGGGCCCCACCGTCTATTCCCATATCTTTCGATAGGGATCCTGACAGATTGGCTATGTTCCTGAGCCACGTGGTCAGCCACCTCGATCGGTATGCCCACTTATACCCATCCCAATGGGCTATGGTGGTGGCGGTCATGGCAGGGCTGCAGGGAGAGGCAGCAGCTTGGGCTGCCGACCTCTATAGCGATCATGCCAGGGAGCTTGGCAACGTGCGATTTTTTCTGGAAGCACTTCATGGTCGATTCGAGGACGCCTCCTGTATCCAGCGGGCCGAGTCGGAACTCCTCTCTTTAAGACAGCGGGGGTGGGCAGTAGCGGAGTATATCCATGACTTCCGTTGGCTGGGCGGCCAACTTAGCTTGTCGTGGCCAGAAAGGCTATTGATTTACCATTTCTGGGCTGGGCTTGACCAGGAATTGCACCAAGCTTGTATCTACAGGGGTGTCCCCAACCGCCTTCGGGAGTGGTTCTGGATAGCAGCAGACCTTGACACTAACCTCAGAGAGCTCCAGAGAAGCTGGGACACTGGTCGGGCACGACCACTCGTGGGGCAGCTGTGGGAGAGCGGACAAAGTCAACCCATCGGTTTGGCCGGTTACCCTAAGGCGGTTGGTCCACCCAGTGGCACGTCCTTCCATTGTTTCTGGTGTAATCAGCCGGGGCCTCGGGCGGCTGAGTGCCCAGCTCCTACTCCATTGGGATCCGGAACACCAAGAGGACCTGCTCCGACACACACACAAAAAAGCCCCGAAGCGTCAAAAGCGGCAAAACGATCCAATGTTAAGTGAACCCATAGCACCTTTCATCTTGCCCATAGTGTTAACGAGTCCACAGACTGGGGCACGATGGGAGTGCCGGGCATTAATAGACACAGGATGCATCTGGTGTTTGATAAGCCGGGCGTTGGGTCTGGAGCATGGAATCTGGTTACATAAACTGGCCCAGCCTGTGCGCTTTGAGCAGGTAGACGGTTCCCTGTTAGGCGGGGCTCCAGCTATCCATATCACGGAACCAATCTGTTTGGAGCTTGGGGCCCATTGGGAAACCCTCCGGTTTATAGTGGCCCCGGCTATGAGTGAGGCCGTGATCCTCGGCCTGGCATGGCTGGATAAATGGGAGCCCACCATTTGGTGGGAGGGTGGGTACCGCAAGGTATGCCTTGGTGTTGGGCCCCAACCCCCTGAACAGCAGCCAAAAGGTCAGTCCCTGGCCCCAGGCCCTACCAACCAAGCCCCGGTGTATGGGGTTGTAGGGGGGGGAAGGACCCTTTCCCTGTGGAATATCAGGATCTGGCTGAGTTATTCAGCGAGGAAGAGTGCAACCAGCTACCCCCTCATTGGCCGACGGACTGTGCCATCGAAATTGAACAGGGGGCTAAGCTGCCAAAGCCTCGGATGTATGCCATGGCGCCCAGGGAATTGGAGGAGTTACGGCGATTCATTGATTTAAACCTGGAAAGAGGGTTCATCCAACCGGCCCGTTCCCGAGTTGCTGCACCTGTCTTGTTCCGGGAGAAAAAGGATGGATCGCTTCGTCTCTGCATTGACTTCCGAGGTCTTAACGCTGTGTGTGTTGCACATCAGTACCCACTCCCGCTCATGAAAGACCTACTAGCCCAATTAGGGAAAGGGCGGATATTTACCAAATTGGACCTTCGGGAGGCGTACTATCGAGTACGAATACAAAGTGGAGATGAGTGGAAGACAGCGTACAACTGCCCGTTAGGTAGTTTTCAACACTGGGTCATGCCGTTCGGGCTATAGGGGGCCCCCGCAGTGTTCATATAGTTGATCAACCAGGTACTGCACGAACACCTATATCGAGGGGTCCTTGTATATCTCGACGATATTCTTATTCTACAACCCTGGAAGAACACATTAGCCTGGTACGACAGGTATTGCAAAAGCTACTTGCGGCAAAGTTATATGTAGAACTATCCAAGTGTGAGTTTCACCGTGACCAGTTAGACTACCTTGGATATCGTATATCAGCAGCGGGAGCGGAGATGGACCCACTTAAAGTTCAAGCAGTTCTGGACTGGAAGGCGCCCACCACACGAAGACAGTTAGAAAGCTTTCTGGGGTTCGCCAACTTTTACCATTAAATGCTGACCTTTTACATTCATAAGTTTAACTATTAGATGCTGACATAAAGTTTCTTTATTGGAAAATTCCTTCATATAAGCAACTATTTTCTAGTAACATATTACCTGTTCAGAGACCAGGTAAAAACCAATACACGGAGATGAAAGACAGGAAGAGATAAGAGGGGACTTAAACATATTATTTATTTAGGTAAGTAAGATATCAAGTCAAAAGGGGATGACCTTCTGGCTGCTTCATTAGGAGAAAGGGTATCAAAAGGTTATGAGGTTTGTGGGGGGGAAAGCATGGCAGTTTGCTGCACGTGCAGTTTTACCCACAACAGGTAGTCCTTGACTGACAGCCATTCATTTAGTAACTATTGAAAGTTACAATGGCAATTAAAAAAAAAGACTTAATGGCTGTTTCCACACTTACAATCATTACAGCAACCTCATTCTTGTATGATCAAAATTTGTACACTTGCCAACTGACAACTATTTGTGGATCATGTGATCATCTTTTGCAACCTTCTGATAAGCAAAATCAATAGGGAAGCCAGATTTACTTAACAATTGTGTAACTAATTTAACAACTGCACTGATTCATTTAACAACAATGTCTAGAAAGATCATAAACTGGGGCAAAATTTACTTAAAAACTATTGTGCTCGGCAATGGACTAGCTAAATGAATAAAATCCCAAGGTCCCTCCATTTAACCAATATGCATATCCCCAGAATTAAACATGTAAACATTGTGCTCTATGCAGATCAGTTAGTATTAATATCATGTATCCAGGTAGGGATAATTCATATTGTGCACTCAGTGACCTGAAGGTCAATAAATTCAAACCTAAAGTAATTGTTTTGAGGAGAGGCGGAGTATGTATAGTTGGAACTTGGATAGGGAATGTACACCTTTATTTCATACAGATATTGTACATAACAGCAAAATCATCCCAATGATCACAAATGGCGCCGATTTGTAGGACTATATAACTGCCCCTGTAGTGGAAATGATGCACTCTACTTTTCTCAAATGTATTCTCGGGGTGGATTACTCTACACCACTTCCAGCAATACAGATCTAGTTGGATCTACCGCTTATATAAAGCCATCCAGTAATTAAAATATTCAACTAGAAAATATGCAAAACATACTGTGGCTGAAAGTCCGATCTATGGACCCAGATAGATTACCTGAGCATGCGACCTTGCAATTGGGCTAACCAATTTTCAAATGTCTTCACAATGTGGATTCTCCATCCAAATCCCAGTTCAATCTGATCTAAAGGCCAAAGAAGCTGTCAACGAGTCATTGATGTGGCTGCCCAGGAGGATAAGCTGTGAGTACAGTTGTTGTAATGCCTTCTCACTCCCCAGGCCTTTGACCTGAGCTTAATGCAGCTGTGTATTGATTGAGGACTGGCTTTGGATTTTGGTGTTTCTGGGACTGAATCAAAGTAATGGGTATTGTTGGAACAATATGTCCAGTTTCTTGACCTCTGGCTCTGTGTACTGATTTAGGACTGGCTTTGGACTTTGTCTGGCATTTCTTGGATTGAATCTTGTCAAGAGTTCATCTCCTGTGGGGTTTGTAACCTGGCCAGCTCGTCATTTAGTTTACTACTGAAACTGTTGAGGGTTTTGAATACAAAACTTTGAACTTTCCATTGTGAGCATGTGTGCATGAGTGGGGCAGCACAATGAGGGCCTGGTAGAAGGTGAAGAGCTGAGCCTGATTCTAATCCAGTGCCAGTCTGAAAGGGTTGCAGGCATGGGAGGACACAGCGAAGAGTGTGTGCTGAGGATAAAAGACTGGTTGAGCCATAGTGAAGAGCCAACTTGATGTCAGAGCTGCAGCATAGAAGGATGACAAACTGGAGGAGACTGGAAGCAGGAACTGGCCCAGAGAGTCAACAGGGGCCTTGACAGTGAATACAAGGCCCAGATCAGAGATCAGAGGCAAGAGGGAGCAGTGCAGTGCTCAGAGATCAGAGATGGATTTGGGGCCCTCTGTAAGGTGGTTTGGTGCAAGTAGTGGCATAAAGTTCAATGAGCTGGCAACTGGCATTGGAAGTCTGACTGGGGCTACAAATCTGCAACTGGAGCCCAGAAGCTGGCAATAACTTGAAGGAGAAGGCCAGATCCTCTGAAGAACATTGGTTGAATGTTGAATCATTTTTTCTAAACAAAGTCCAGAAAGAGATTGAAGACGTGTTTGGCTTCTCAGGGACAATTTCCTATCAGGATCAGAGAAAGTTCCCCTACACCAATGCTGTGATTCATGACCCCATTGCCCTGATGTTGGTAAATTCATCCAGGCTTATTATACTCCAAAATGACAATCTCTAGGCCATCAGTGCAGGATCTGAGTGGCTCAGAAATTCATGGCCACCAAGACAAAACCAAGAAGTTATCATGATACTAACTCACACTGAGAGCAATACACCCTTGCTCTGGTTTGTTTCTTAGCTAACATGCGATCTGAAGATCTAGGACATTCCCGTCACTTGTGGTGAGATCACTTTCCATATTCCAGGAAGCTCCCTTCTAGGATCGAGCTCCCTGTTTCGATTGCATCATTCACATCCAACTGGTTTCCAAGAGGCACTTGAGGAAATGTCCCACAAGCCTGGCAGGTCCTTCTACTTGCAATCTACTCAGTCTCCAGAATACGTGGATAACAAAGGGACCAGGCAGGATTAACCCCAAGGGGCCTCTTTCTTTGCATTGATTCAGAGGAAGATTTTGAATAAGAATTCTGGGAGAGGAATTGCCAGAAACTGGAAGAACTGGAGCAATACAGGTAGTCCTCAATTTATGACCACAATTGATCCCAAAGTTTCTCTCATTAAATGAGACATTGGTTAAGTGAGTTTTGCCCCATTTTATGACTTTTCTTGCCTCAGTTGTTAAGTGAATCACTGCAGTTGATAACTTAGTGATCAGGATGTAAGCGAATTTGGCTTCCCCATTGATTTTACTTATCAAAGGTCGCAAATGGTGATCACATGATTTTGGGACACAGCAATGGTCATAAATATGATCCATTTGCCAAGCATCTGAATTTTGATCACATGATCATGGGGATGCTGCAAAGTCATCACTGTGAAAAGTGGTCATAGGCCATTTTTCAGGGCTGTTGTAACTTTGAAAGGTCACTAAATGAACTGTTGTAGGTAGAGGACTACCTGTACTGTCAAACATATTAGGGGAAGGTTGTAGAGAAAGTGATTAGGCTGTAGAGGGCTTCAGATGAAGCATAGAATTAGATCCAGTCTAAGTTTAGCTCTAAGTGTGGGATGAAAGATGGATTGGTTGCTTCAGTGGATGTTCTGCCTTGGGGTGTGGATGGGAGCCACACACTTTCTTCTCCTGTTAGTTCTCTCAGCATCGTTTCAGCCCTTCAAGCATGGCATCCTTTTGGTCTATCTATGAATTTTTCCCTGAGTGGGGAACATGGTCCGTAGCAGAAATTTAGTAAAAATGAAAAAGATACGAAAAATAAATGAAAAGTAATATGTTTTATTGGCATTCAAAAGGAAACAAAGATAAAGCATGATAAGATTAGTTAGAACATTTTTCAAATATAATCATTGGTTGACCTTGTTAGGTATGTTGTGTGACCCCAGCAATAGGTTAAAGAAGTTTCAGTATTGAGTAAATAGAAGCAAAGCACAATGTTAAGTGAATAGGTACAGAGAAAACATTCGTCATACTGAATACCTATTCTGTAATAATTTAATGCTTTTTATGGGGTTTAATTTTAAGCCGTTGTGGGAATAGCACACAGTTTGTAAGGATGTGGTTTCATTGACACCTTTACAATAGGGGTTTCAATGAGTTCTTTCACTCCTTCAGGCAATCGGAAGCTGAAGGCCCTCAACAGATTGGTCAGAAAGATGAAGATCTCAATTCTTGCCAGCTGTTCTCCCACACATATGCGTTCACCTGTAGATATAAAAGCATGCATAAAGGGGATAATAATCAACTCTCCAGAATATATCCCATCAGCAAGGAAACGTGAAAGAAGATTGAATCTTCCTATCTTCTAGTATTACTTATTGATTAACACATTATTATTTAGTACACAGGAACAGCTTTTGAAGATAATGCTTTGAATCTATTGATGTGGTTAGCCATTGCTCAAACTGTTTTATTAAAGCAGTTTATGAGCCTTGGTGGGGCAGTGGTTAGAATGCAGTATTGCAAATTAACTCAGGTCACTACCAGGAATTTGATTATGACAGACTCAAGCTTGACTCATCCTTCCATCCTTTCAAAGTTGGTAAAACGAGGACCCAGATTGTTGGGGGCAATATGCTGATTCTGTAAACCACTTAGAGAGGGCTCTAAAAGCACTATGAAGTGGTATATAACTCTAAGTGCTAAGTGCTTGCTATTGCTAAACAGAAATAGCGCCAATTTGAGCAGACCATCTATTTCTTGCTCAGGAATCCCTGACCATAAAGGTGATAGGCAGGACCAGGATACCAAATTGCATAGGAAGGTTTTTAGTAAGGAGGAACACTATTGGTGATACTGATAAAGTCTTAGACTACCTTCTAACCTTTAACATGTAACCTTTAGCAATAGCAATAACAATAGCGGTTAGAATTATATACCACTCCATTGAGCCTTAACACACTCTGGGAGTCATTTACACTGTCAGCATATTGCCCCCAACCATCAGGGTTCTCATTTTACTGATCTCAGAAGGATGGAAGGCTGAGTCAAACATGAGCCGGTCAGGATTGAACAGCTGGCTATGGGCAGTTCAAGCTTTAGCTGAACTAAGGAACCCACGCTCATTTTATTATAAGGTGGATGACATATGGATTAATTAAAACTGTCTTACTATGACCCTGAAGATGTAAGCAAGATGTATACTGCTTTTAATGATTATTTTATAATGATATGTATTTCCATGATTGGCATCATGGCAATGTATACTTTTCAAAATTGCATCAAAGGGGGTCCACTCCAAGCAGAGGTGTGCCCATTCAGAACTTGCTTCCGAGTAGATCTTTTATTTACATAGAAAAGGATTTTTTTTCCTTTCCACCTGACTGGTGTGGGTCATTGGGGCTGTATGTTTAGGTAGGAGGACATGAGTTTTGGGGGACAACAATAGTTTTTCCATATCTATCATAACTGAAGCTGTGCCTTTTATGCCGTTTGTTATCAGCACCAGCAATAGAAAAACACTCATTGGTATATAAGCAGTACCAGACAGGATGAAAACGCTGTTGTAGGGGGAGCACTGCAGCCATTAAAAAGAGTGAGCTTAATGCATCTAGGACCAAAACTCTGTGATGCAGATCCATCATTAAGAAGCTAAAAGTGACTTCTGGATCCAGATCACGGTGCCTCTAATCTCACGAAGAGACTTGTCTCCTCATTGGCTAGTTTCCCTCTGCCGGTAGACCCTTATGCGGGTTGAAAGTCACCCTGGAGGGTGCGACTTCTGTCAAAGAGGCTTTGCTCGGATGCGGAGGAGCGGTGGTTCCTCCAGCTGTCCGGGCCAACTCTGAGGGCGGACGCAGAAGAAGAACGGCCAGTAAAATAACCGATCACCTAGCCGCTTCAAACCGTAAGTCAAAGAACATCTAAGCTTTAAAAACCACTGTGGTGAATCCGGGTGAGACTTTTTATTTTGCTCCTCTTTTCATTCTATTTTGCTTTTTTTTTTGCCTGTAAAAGCCCTGCTGGAATTATATCCCTGGCTTGGAAAAGCATCTTCTACATGTTTGGTAAGAAAGGCGTTGAACAAAAGAATAGAACAAAATCTTAAAGACTACATTTTATTTTCACATGTTTTGGGGTACTGAAAAAATTATTTTCTAAGAGCTGTACCATCATCTTATGCTGTTTTTTTTGGGGGGGGAGCGGTATTATCATCTTATATTGGAAGAGTATTTCTTTCTCCACTTTTTCGTTAAAAAATAGAAAAAAGGGGAAAATGGCATTTGAAAAAGATTTTTTAGCTGACTGAGGACAGTCTACTGGTCAAATGTTAATATTGTAATTGTTGACTATTTGGAGATGAGATGGTTTTGGCCTTCAAATTGTTTTTTAAGAGAAAGATAACTTGATGCAGCTGTGGGATTTCTGGGGGTGGATATTTTTCTACTGCTATTAGCAACAGCTTCCACCAAAAGGGAAAAAAAAGGATTTCTCTTCAACTATTTTTAAAACGGAGCCTCACTCATATTTAAATTGTAAACTTATACTGGAAAAGATCTATGAGGCTAAAGAAGAAATATGTGCTACAATGAAAGAGTTTATTACAGAATTAAGAGCCAGAATCTCTCCCTTAAACTTCAAAACTGACTCTCAGACTATACCTGACTATTCTATAAAACAGATTACACAAGAAGAGGATTTAACTGAGAATAAAGAGAAATTTATTTTGCCTTATAAGCAGTTCACTTAGGACTTTGAGGACCAGAAAAAGCAAAGACTGAGATTTGAACTGTTAAAGCAACGAGGCTTTATGGTTAAGAGAAACAGAGGGCCAATGCAGAGGCCAAGATAGTTTTGACTGATTCAAATGACATTGCAAGCAACAAAGAGAGACTTATCAGCTGGAAGGGAAGCTATGCTATGGAACCCTGTTTGGCATAAGAAGAAGGCCAGAATAAGAGTGAAAAGAAATGAAATTTAAAACTTTTATGTAATGGACTAAAGACAATCTAGAATTATGGATCGATTTAAGGATTAAGATTATGAGCTAGAAGTAAGAGAAAAATGGGCGACTAATGAAATATATATATTAAATTGACTAAGAATGTATTTTTGGACTGATAGATTTATCTATATGAAAATTATTATTTAATGGAAGGAAGACAATTGAAGAGATGTTTTAGATCTGGATTGATTTAATAACTAATTGAATGTTAATCTAATAAGATGATTTGTTTGTTTGATGCTCAATGGATTGAAATGATCTAAGGTTTGATATTATTTTGTCAGCTTAAAGAGATTGATTGATTGATGGATTAGATATATTTAGGGTAGATCAATATTTTAGCTTAAAAAGGAGATATTTTTTGTAATGGATTAAAGGCAATCTAGAATTATGGACTGATTTATGGACTAAGATTGTGAGTTAGAAGTAAGAGAAAAATGGATGATTAATGGAATATACATTTTAAATTGATTAAGAATGTGTCTTTTAGAAGGATAGGTTTATTTGTATGAAAATTATTATGTAATGTTGAGTTAATCTAATAAGATGATTTGTTTGTTTTATAATATGGATGTTATTAGTTATGATAATTAATTGGATGAAATTTGAATTCTGTCTAATGGATTGAAATGATTTAAGGTCATCTTAAAGAGATCGATTGATTGATGGATTAGATATGTATATGGATTGATGGATTAGATATGTATAGGATAGATTAATATTTTATTTTAAATAAGGGATATTAGTGGAAGAAGAAATAAATAAAATTTATGATAAAATTAAGGAACTAGAACATATTTCGAAGGGATACCTGAATTGATAATGTTTTTATTTAAAGTTAATTTGATTACGGTATTGTAAATTTATAAAGCTTTAAAAACAGGTCCAGGTTGAATAAATTTAAGCTAGAGTTGTATTATTTTAAATAAATTATACTATTTAAGGGAAAAAGAGAGGGAATACTTGATGTATTGATGGAATTATGTATATATGTTTTGTTTTGGGATGTTTGATTACCCTAGCATCACGTTGTGTCTTGAACACTTTGTCTTAAGAATTAAAAAACTGGATTTGCACGCTCGATGGCGGCTACGTTGTAGCCGTCCTCCTGAGAAAGTGTTAGAACCGCTATGAACAGCAGACATCAGCTGTTCTGTGGTTCAAAACCTCCTTCCCGGGCAAAGGGAGGGAGGTGAGTATCATCCGAATAGTGGTAGAGCCTCTGATGCACCCCCATTTTTGGGGGGTGAAAAGAGTGCTCCCACGGAGTTCGGATTGTCTCCGCTTCCCAGCTGTTTTTGTCTCTAGGGACAAAACAAGCCGCTGCACCCACCTCCGCGATTAAAGTGATCTGGTGAGTTTTTTTTTAAAGCGGACAGAGCTGAATAGAGGATTTTGCTTTTTCTGATTTCATTTTGATTTTAAATTTAAAGATTTACTTTTATTCCCTCTTTTTGTTTTCTCCTTTTGTTGAAAGGGAAAGTAAAATGGCGATCGGCAGTTTTTTTTGGGTTTTTTTTTTAATGACTGCAACGGAATGGAATGGATTTGATTATTTATAATGATTTTTTGATGTTGGGTTTGGATTTCAGGAGGATTATTTTCCCTTTCTGTCTAACTTTTTTTATTTTTTGAAGGAATTTTTTATTTTATTTTTTGTACTTTTAAAGGAAAAAAAACGGAATGGATTTTTTCTATTTAATTACTCTTTTTCCCCTTCCTTTTTCTTTTTTTCTAACTTTTTTCTTCTTATTATAATGATCTCCTTTTGAAGGAGTTTTTGATTTTTTGGAGTTAATCCCCCCTTTTTTGTTTAATTCCTTTTTCCCTCCTTTTTTGGGTATTTTTTAAGAAGGAGTAAAGATTTTCTAATATGGCTCCAAAGCGTCCAGTAATTTCCACAGCTCCTAAGGTGGTTCCTTCTTCGGTGATATCATCAGTGCAACAATCTAAATCAATAGTATCACCCTCTCCTTTGGTACAGTTATTAACGGTAAAAGATTTGCAAGACATAATGGGAAATGCTATATCCCAAATCAGGGGAGAAATGAAAGAGATTTTAGCGGAAAATAATAGGATTCTGAGGCAAGATATAGTTTTGGCTTTAAAAGGATTTGCCTCTGTTCTTGAAAAGTTGTATTTTCGTGTAGAAGAGGTTACAGATAAAGTGGACCTGTTGGAGGGAAAATTTGAAGGCATGGAAAAAGAGATGGAAAATTCTCAAGATGAGATTCTTATGCTTCAATATAGAGAAATGGAATATGCTTTAAGAATTAGAGGCTTGAGAGAGTATCTGCAAGGAGATCTGAGAGAGATGGTTGCAAATGACATTGCTGTGATTTTGGACAGAGAAAAAGAGGAAATATTTAGCCAAATTGAAAAAATATTTAGGGTCAATTCTGTGGTGGTAAAGCAAAGAAATTTGCCAAGAGATGTGGTAATTTATTTTGGGAAAAGATCCCTGCGCAATGAAATTATACAAGCTTTTTACAATAAGAGGTTTCAGATTGCTTCACAAGATGTTATAATTTTAAAGGAGATTCCATCTAAAATTTTAAGAAGAAGAAAGGAGTTTGCTTTTTTAGCAGATGAACTTAAAAAGAGGCAAATGTTGTTCAGATGGGATGTCCCGACCGGAATGGTGGTGAATTATGCGGGGACACGTTATAGACTTAATACTGTTTCTAAAGCAAAAGAGTTTTATACTTCAGTCCTGGAGGTATGTTTATCACCACCTATTATGTTTAAAGCTCTGGAAGAGAAGAAGGCAGACTTGCAGTCTGAAGAGCCTATATTGATGAAAACTGGGAAATCTCAGACTGAGGGGGCCTCAACAAGTTGAGAAGAAGGAGCAGAGGATAACTCGTGTAATACATAAACGCAAAGAAAAGGAGCAACAGAAGAAGGAGGTTAAGGAAGCCTCACAAGTATTTGTTTCTGAGCCTGCGGGAGAAGCAAGATCTATAAACTTTTGGGAGCAATCTTCAAGGGCAGATTTTCAAGCACTTCTCTTGAGGTTTTTGGATAAGAGAGATTGATAAAGAATGTATAGATTGTTTTTAGGTTATTGACAGATTATAGTTCATTGTGGATGGAATTGGTTATTGGTAAAGAGGAGAGAAGATTATGTAGATCGAATAAAAATTTTAGATAAGAAGTTTAAGTTCAGTAATTTAAGGAGTATTCAAAAGAATATTTTGTTTTAATGGTATAATTAACGTTTATATGTTTATTTTTGTGTTTGATGATAAAGAAAGAGGGATAGATTAGATCTTATATAATATAAGTATGATATTATGGAGATTGAATGAAAATTTTAGATAGGTAGTGCATGTTTAGATATTTAAGGAGTATTTAAAGGAATATTTTGTTTTAAATATGTATAAGGGAATTTCAATGATATAAGTAATGTTTATATGTGTGTTTTTGAGGGTGTTTATAAAGAAAGAGGGATGAATTTTAAATAATATAAGTAATGACATTAGAAAATGTTTAGGGTTTTTTTGAATAATTTACACTTAAAGTTTATAAAATTTTAAGGGTGGTTCAACCTGCCTCCAGAAGTTGTGAATGCTCCAACACTGGAAGTTTTTAAGAAGAGACTGGACAGCCATTTGTCCGAAATGGTATAGGGTTTCCTGCCTGAGCAGGGGGTTGGACTCGATGACCTCCAAGGTCTCTTCCAACTTTATTATTATTATTATTATTATTAAATCATAATTATTTTTTTTGCTTTTTATATATTGGTCTTAAAGTATTTTATAATTTGTTTAATTATTGTAATTAATTGTTTATGGTTTACAAGTGTTTAAATTTTTTTTTAAGTTTTAATTAAGCCTGTATTCAGCTCTGGGAAGGTTGGGGGGGGGGTTGGGGTGGGTTGGGAGGCTTTGGGGTGGGGAATCTTTTTTTTGTAAAATTTTAAAAATTTTCAATAAAAAAGAATTAAAAAACTAATACAATTTGTTTTTTAAAAAAGAAGCTAAAA
The DNA here is from genome assembly GCF_016545835.1 of Crotalus tigris. Lineage (NCBI taxonomy): Eukaryota > Metazoa > Chordata > Lepidosauria > Squamata > Viperidae > Crotalus > Crotalus tigris. Next base: position 479,766 of record NW_024096614.1, on the reverse strand, counting down.
GTAGGCTTCTTTTCTTTGGATTTAGCTAATAATTCTCCCCCCAAAAACAGAGATAATTGTGCAAAGCTCTACTGATTACCATATAAATATAATTAGTATTTCTTTGTAGTTTAAACTTTATAGCCTAAGAGGAACTTCAGATTCTCATGGTTTTGAAAGTAAAAGGAATAGAAATTCATGGATTTTCTATTCAGTCCATGATGACTTCAGAATAACACAGTGATGGGGGTGGTCGGAATCTATATGTGATAAACTGCTTTGGGCTCATGGACGTACCTATTCCAAAGGGCAGAAACTCTTCTCGTTCCATGAACTTCCCATCCTTATCTAAAAAGTGATTTGGGTTGAATTCTTCAGGCGTCTCCCATTGTTCAGGGTCAAGAAGAACAGAGCGCAGGTCTGCCAAAATCATGGTCCTCTGCAAAAATATTCAAACAATATTACTGAAATGTTTGGTTTTAGCTTGTCTTGATAGACCCATATTTGTTCATTTCCAAAGCAGTTTCTGGAAGCAGTGGCTATTCTTAGCATTTCTCACCTTTGGAATGTGGTAACTCTTCATCGTCACATCTTTTGTACTTTGCCTGGGAAGCCCAAATAGCAAAATATATTTTAAACGCTGAATTTCATGAATCACGGCATTGGTGTAGGGCAGCTTCTTCCGATCCTGATAGAAAATTGAGACCGAGGAACTAAAGGCTTCTTCAATCTCTTTCTGGACTTTCTCTAGAAAAAAACAATAGAAATAGAAGCCTCTTTTTCATTATTATGTTTCATTTACTCGTTTCCAAATTTTAATCCTTAACAGAAGTTTAGGACATAGAATACCCTTTAGGGCAGGGCTTTTCAATCTTTTCACCCATTGCATCATTTTTAGGATATGGCAACATCCGAGTAGCACCAGTCGCCTAACAATGTGTCAAAAACTTGATGACCAAAAAAAAAAAAAAGGAAAAGGAAAAAGTGATAAAGTACAGGTAGACCTCGACTTACAACAGTTCGCTTAGTGACTATTCAAAATTACAATGGCAGTGAAAAAATGTGCCCCCCAAGCCACAACCGAGCAAGACACCTGCCCGCCTGGCCACACTCTTCCTCCTGTCCGAGGTTTTCATTGTTGTGAGCATTTCTGTTGAGGATTGGCAGCGGGGGTGGGGTGGTGGGTGTTTGGTTTTTATTCCCCCCATCTTCTGGGTAGTTGCAGCAGGTTTTGGTCACTTCACATGACCCTGGGACACTGTGACCATCATAAATATGAATCAGTTGCCAAACATCTGAATGTAAATCACAAGACCCTGGAGATGCTGCAACATTCCAGCTGATCTGCGCTTCTTCTGGGCTCAGCAGAAGTGTCAGAATCAGTGCTGCTTTCCAGCTGATTGGTGCTTCTTCTGGGCTCAGCAGAAGTGTCAGGATCAGCACTGAGATACAGCTGGAGACTGGCACTGATCCTGGTGCTTCCACTGAGCCCTGACAGCCCTGCAGCTCCACCCATCTCTCGCTCAGGCTTGTGCGGTGCTGCCACCAGTTCAGCTCATTCCCCTCCCCTGCTACCACTTTTCTAGGATGGTCACATACCACCTGCCAGGTGCCAATGTACCACAGGTGGTACCCGTACCACTGGTTGAAAAGCCCTGCTTCCTTTTAAAAAAATATTATGAAGGAGAGTAGATTGAAAATGCATTTCCTGTGCTCTGATCATATCCAGTCCAAACAGGTTCAGAATATTGATGAAAACTGTTCATTCAGTTGAAATATTCCACGGAACCTTTTTCAATCTACACTATGTGCTCAATTATTAGGCAAGTGAATATTTGGACCGTATCATCATTTTTATGTATATTTTCCACTTCCAAGCTGTATAAACACGAATGCTTAGTGGATATAAGAATATCAGGTGATGTGTAGTTGTGTAATGAGGGAGGGTTTGGCCTAAGGAGGTCAACACTCTTTATCAAGGGATACATAATTATTATGCTGCTTCTTTTCTTCAGGCAAAAAAGACATTCAACTGACTCTGAAAAGTCAAATATTGTAAAAAGTCTTTCAGAGGGATGCAGCACTCTTGAATTTTCCACACAACCATCAAAGGTTTTGTTGGAAATTCTTAACAGGATTGGAAGAAATGTGTTGAGAAAAAGAGACACACATTAACTGCCAAAGATATGAGAAGAATCAAACGTGAAGCTACGCAGGAACCCATTATCCTCCAGTGCTGACATAGTCCAGATTTGCAACCTACCTGGAGTACCTTGAAGTACAAGGTGCTCCGTGCTCAGAGACATAGCCAAGGTAAGGAAGACTGAAACCCAACTCCCACTGAACAAGACACGGAAGATGAACTGGTAAGTCTAGGCCAAGAAATCTCTGAAGACAGAATTTTCAAAGGTTTTATGGACTGATGAGATGTGAATGACTCTTGATGGAGCAGATAGATTGCCCCATGGCTGGATCAGTTATGCGCACAGAGCTCCACTTTGATTCAGACACCAGAAAGTTGGAGGTGGGATATTCAAAATCAACTCCCAAAACTACTGCCAGTTTTTAGAAGACAATTTCTCATGCAGTGGTACAGGAAAAAGTCTGCATCGTTCAAGAAGACCATGATTTTTATGCAGGACAATGCTCCATCACATGCATCAAAGCACTCCATTGCATGGCTAGCCAGTGAACGCCTGAAAGATGAAATAGCAATGACATGGCCCCCTTTGTCATCTGACCTAAACCCTATTGAGAACTTGTGGGCCCTTCTTAAATGGCAGATTTACGGTGAAGGAAAACAGTACACCTCTCTGAACAATGTTTGGGAGGCTGTGGTTGCTGCTGCACAAAACGTTGATCGTCAACAGATCAAGAAACTGACTGACTCCAATTTTCTTTTGTTTTTTGAAATATCAGAAATATTTATTTGCACATTTTGAGTTGTTTATTATTCTCACTTTAACAGATGCAAATAAATGAGTGAGATGGGCAAATTTTCATTTTTTTTCATTTAGTTACATGATAATTCTGCTCACTAATAGTTGCCCCAAAATTGTGCACACATAGATATTCTCCTAAAAAAGACAAAACTACACTTTTACTTTCTTAAATATTCAGGTTTGAGGTTTATTAGCATCTTGGATTGACCGACAGCACTGTAGTTATTGAATAAGAAAATTAATCTTCCAAAATACAACTTGCCTAATAATTGTGCCCAAAGTGTAGTCAATCCCTAGAATTCAATCCCAAACCAGTTTAGAAATCTGATTCAGTTTAAAGAAAGTTCTATAATTATCTTGAAAATAATGTGGACCAAATTTTTGTAAAGCACTTGTTTGTTTATTTATTTTTATTATTTTTTAAAATCATTATATGTATATGTTACCCATCTCACTGTTACAGTAACTCAGAAGGGGAGGCTTACAATATAATAAGAAGAGAAAAAAGATAGTACAGAAGAATTAAAATGTGTTGTTGTTGTTAATTGCGAAGTCGTGTCCGACCCATCGCGACCCCATGGACAATGTTCCTCCAGGTCTTCCTGTCCTCTACCATCTTCTGGAGTCCATTTACGTTCACACCTACTGCTTCAGTGACTCCATCCAGCCATCTCATTCTCTGTCGTCCCCTTCTTCTATTGCCCTCAATCTTTCCCAGCATTAGGCCCTTCTCCAGTGAGTCCTTCCTTCTCATTAGGTGGCCAAAATATTTGAGTTTCAACTTCAGGATCTGGCCTTCTAAAGGGCAGTCGGGGTTGATCTCGTCTAGGACTGACCGGTTTGAACGCCTTGCAGTCCAAGGAACTCGCAGGAGTCTTCTCCAGCACCATAGTTCAAAGGCCTCAATTCTTTGATGCTCAGCCTTTCTTATGGTCCAACTTTCACAGCCATACATTGCAACTGGGAAAACCATGGCCTATATACTATACGCACTTTTGTTGGCAGGGTGATGTCTCTGCTTTTTAGTATGCTGTCTAGATTTGCCATAGTTTTCCTCCCCAGGAGCAAGCGTCTTTTAATTTCTTGGCTGCAGTCCCCATCTGAGGTGATCTTGGAGCCCAGAAAAATAAAATCTGTCACTACCTCCATTTCTTCCCCATCTATTTGCCAGGAATTGAGAGGGCCGGATGCCATGATTTTGGTTTTCTTAATGTTGAGTTTCAAGCCAACTTTTGCACTCTCCTTCTTCACCCGCATCAAGAGGCTCTTTAGTTCCTCTTCACTTTCTGCCATTAGAGTGGTATCATCTGCATATCTTAGGTTGTTGATATTTCTCCCGGCAATCTTAATTCCAACTTTTGTTTCATCTAGCCCTGCCTTTCTCATGATGTGCTCTGCATATAAGTTAAATAGGCAGGGCGACAGTATACAGCCTTGCCGGACTCCTTTTCCAATTTTGAACCAATCAGTGGTTCCATGTCCAGTTCTCACTGTTGCTTCTTGACCCGCATATAGGTTTCTCAAGAGACAAATAAGATGGTCTGGTATTCCCATCTCTTTAAGAACTTGCCACAATTTGTTGTGATCCACACAATCAAAGGCTTTAGCATAGGCAATGAAGCAGAAGTAGATGTTTTTCTGGAACTCCCTAGCTTTCTCCATGATCCAGCGTATGTTGGCAATTTGATCTCTAGTTCCTCTGCCTCTTCGAAATCCTGCCTGTACTTCTGGTAGTTCTCGATTCACATACTGCTGGAGTCTAGCTTGTAGGATTTTAAGCATAACTTTACTAGCATGTGAAATGAGTGCAATGGTGCAATAGTTTGAACATTCTTTGACATTGCCTTTCTTTGGAATTGGAATGTAAACTGACCTTTTCCAATCCTGTGGCCACTGTTGAGTTTTCCAAATTTGCTGGCAAATTGAGTGTAGCACTTTTACTGCATCATCTTTTAGGATTTTGAATAGCTCAGCTGGAATACTGTCACCTCCACTAGCTTTGTTGTTGCTCAGATTTTCTAAGGCCCATTTCACTTCACATTCTAGGATGTCTGGTTCGAGGTCAGTGACCATCTCATTGTGGTTATCTGGGATGTTAAGCTCATTCTTGTATAGTTCTTCTGTGTAGTTTTGCCATCTCTTCTTAATCTCTTCTGCCTCTGTTAGGTCCCTGCCATTTTGGTCCTTTATCATGCCTATCTTTGCATGAAACGTTCCCTTCATATCTCCAATTTTCTTGAAGAGATCTCTGGTCCTCCCTATTCTGTTGTTTTCTTCTATTTCTTTGCACTGTTCATTTAAGAAGGCATTCTTATCTCTTCTAGCTACTCTCTGGAATTCTGCATTCAATTGGGTGTATCTTTCTCTTTCTCCCTTGCCTTTCGCTTCCCTTCTTTCCTCAGCTATTTGCAAAGCTTCCTCAGACAGCCATTTTGCTTTCTTGCATTTCTTTTTCTTTGGGATGGTTTTAGTTGCTACCTCTTGTACAATGTTGCGAACTTCCATCCATAGTTCTTCAGGCACTCTGTCTATCAGATCTAATTCCTTAAATCTATTTGTCACCTCTACTGTATATTCATTAGGAATATGATTTAGTTCATACCTGAGTGGCCTAGTGCTTTTCCCTACTTTTTTCAATTTAAGCCTAAATTTTGCAACAAGAAGCTCATGATCTGAGCCACAGTCAGCTCCTGGTCTTGTTTTTACTGACTGTATATAGCTTCTCCATCTTTGGCTGCAGAGCACATAGTCAATCTGATTTCTATGTTGACCGTCTGGTGATGTCCATGTGTAGAGCCGTCTCTTGGGTTGTTGGAAAAGAGTGTTTGTTATGACCATCGTATTCTCTTGACAAAATTCTATTAGCCTGTGCCCTGCTTCATTTTGTACTCCAAGGCCAAACTTGCCTGTTATTCCGGTTATCTTTTGGCTTCCTACCTTAGCATTCCAATCCCCCATGATGATAAGGACATCATTTTTTGGTGTTAATTCTATAAGGTGCTGTAGGGCTTCATAAAACTGGTCAATTTCATCCTCTTCAGCACCAGTGGTTGGGGCATAGATTTGGACTATTGTGATATTGAATGGTTTGCCTTGGATTCGAATTGAGATCATTCTGTCATTTTGGGGATTGTATCCCAGTATTGCTTTTCCTATTCTTTTATTGACTATGAAGGCTACTCCATTTCTTCTGAGGGATTCTTGCCCACAGTAGTATACCTGCTGGTCATCTGAGTTAAATTCACCCATTCCTGTCCATTTTAGTTCGCTGATTCCTAAGATGTCGATGTTCAGTCTTGTCATCTCTTTTTTGACTACGTCTAGCTTGCCTTGATTCATGGATCTTACATTCCAGGTTCCTATGGAGAAAAAATCTTTACAGCATCGGACTTTCCTTTCACCACCAGATATATCCACAGCTGAGCGTCCTTTCGGCTTTGGCCCAGTCGCTTCATTCTTTCTGGCGCTACTAGTACTAGCCCTCTGCTCTTCCCCAGTAGCATATTGGACACCTTCCGACCTGAGGGGCTCATCTTCCAGTGTCATATCTTTTTGCCTTTTAGTACTGTCCATGGGGTTTTCATGGCAAAGATACTGGAGTGGTTTGCCATTTCCTTCTCCAGTGGATCACATTTTGTCTGAACTCTCTGCTATGACCTGTCTGTCTTGGGTGGCCCTGCACGGCATAGCTTATAGCTTCATTGAGTTACACAAGCCCCTTCGCCACGATAAGGCAGTAATCCATAAAGGGGAAGAATTAAAATAAAGAGGATTAAATAAACTAAAAACCAAGAGGATGGGTAACAAGAAATAGGATTGTCTCTCTACCCTACCAGTCACTCCCATAGTAGTGCACCTCTATAAGGGCTCCAGAGCAATTGGCAGAGCGAAGTTTTAAGACTCTTCCTGAAGATCCGCAGGGTAAGGGTGGACCTCATCTTCAGGAGAAGAATATTCTAGACAGTGGGGGCCACAGCAGAATAACCTCTTCTCCTGAATACTGCCAGTTGAAATTCTATAGCAGTCAGTAGGTCTCTTCTGCTAGAGAAACTAGGACGGGCTTGTCACATTGGATTGAGACAGCTCCACTAGACCAGTGGTTCCCAACCTATGGGCCATAGCCCACTACCAGACCATGGCCTCTTAGCCACTCGGTAATGTGAGTGGCTGGCCAGTGTGAGTGCACATGTGTGCACGCTCACCCCCCCCCTTGCTCCAGCACTAGCAATGCTGTGAGCCTTGCACAACCAACCCAGAAATGTGGGTGCCCTACACCCACTCCATAAAAGGTTTTAAATTCACCTTGAACTGCACCCAGAACCAAACTACCAACCAGCTCAGCTCATGTAAAAGTGGTGTTAAATGTGCCACCCAAGGGATCTCTAGAAGTAGCTGCACCACTGGATTTGCTACCAGCTGTAGATTACGAACATTCTTCAAGGGTAGCCCAAGTAGAGCACATTGCAGTAATCCAAATGAGAGATTACAAGGCATGAGTGACCCTGCACAGGTCCTCACAATCCATGAAAGGGTACAATTGGCAAATAACATGAAATTGCACAAAGAGTCTCCTAGCCTTGATGCCGCCTGCTCTTTCAATTGGAGTCATGAGTCTGGAAGAATCCACAAATTGCACACAGGACCTGTCTGACACCATCCAGTTCTGATTCCCATAGCCAGCTGAAAAGGATACCACAGTTGATGGTATCAAAAGCCGCAGACAGGAAAAGAAGAGCAATGATGGACGTGCTTTCCCCATCCCACTCCCTCCAGAGATCATCCAAGTATGGTTAATGTCTCTGTCCCATAACCAGGCCTGAAACCTGGCTGAAAGGGGTGCAGATATCCATTTCATCCAGGACCCATAGTGCAACCATTTTTTCCACTACTTTCCCCTTCACTAAAAAGGGGAGATGGCAAACTGGACAGAAATTGTCAAGAAAGGTGTGGTTCAGTGAAGGTGACTTAAGGAAGAGTCAGATCAAGGTCTCCTTAAATGATGCTGTGAACATCCCCTCTGCAGTGATGTGGCATTTTGTCGCTCTTAGCACCACGAGGTAAGGACTTAATGGCAATTCTGTTTTTTTTATTCCTTCACGGGCATTTGTCTCTTCAATATCCTCAACTCCTCCATAAACCACTGGAGTGTCAGAAGTGATGGGCCAAGAGAGGGCATATGGGCACAATCCTGTCCATGTCTGCAGCTGTTTTCTGATTCCAGGCTGTGGCCAGAGCCTCCAAAGGGCGACACAGCAGATCCCCCAGGACAATCCCACAGCTCCTTATGGAATCTGAATAGTCCATCAGTCATCAAGAAGAGACTATGTGAATCGGTCCAGTCTCACTGCAGAGGGGGCAGGGCTGGAAAATCTCAAGGACACCACTGTGTAGTCTGACCATGACAGAGGGAATAATGATAACTCCCAGAGCAGATCACATTGCCACTGTTTTGACAAGCAGATCATGTCTTCAAGGGTGTCCACTGTCCTGGGTTAGGTCATGGATAACCTGAAAAAGCTGCCGTGATGGCCATGAACACTTAAGCTGCTTCTGGGGCTTGCCCCTGGCACCTATTTATATTCCTACCCATCACTATTTGAATTGCTTTTTCTAAACCCTACGAGCTGCTCTTCTACCCCTAAACCTGACCTCCTACTGTGCTGGCAGACAAGTCATTCTGCCAGTCATACAGACTCACCCAATGTGGCATTTTCACTGTAGCTCTTAGTGCCAATGGGAATCCAGCTTCTGGGCTCTATGTGTGTTGGAATTCCAAAGTTTGCTGCCATAACCTGGTGTTCAGTACCAGATGGCCCCAAATCCATCCCTGATCTGTGGAATTTGTACTCCTCATTTCAATCTATGATCTGAATCACATACTTCCCTGATTCCCTAGGCCAGTTCTTGCTTCCAGTCCCTGACAGCGTGACATCTTTCTGAGCTGTCTCCAGCTCCAGCTCCAAGCTGGCTCTTTCCAGTACCTCCATCAGCCTTCCACCCTTAACACACACTCTTTGGCATGGCTTCCAGCCCTTCAACACCTTCAGACTGGCACCGGGTCAGACTCAAAGCCACCTCTCTACTTCCCACCAGTCTCATAGGAGCATGGTGGCTCACATGGCTAGAATGCTGGGCTGACAATCTGCAAGCCCCCGTTCAAGACCTGAGGGCTGCTTTGTTGTTGGGTGAGCTCCTGACACTTGCTCCAGTTCCTGCTGAACTAGCAGTTTGAAAGCTTATAAATGTGAGTAGATAAATAGGTACTACTTTGGTGGACTTTTTTAGGGGGCATGAAAGGAATCCCCAAATGAACATTCCCCAGGCATCATGATAGTACTTTTAACATCTTGGTACTTTCAACATTTTACAATGATGAACAGTCTGTTCTCCTAGTTGTGTCCCTTGGTGCTGCAGACAATGGCCCTAGATTGACTCGCCACCCCTCCACCCCAAATCTGTGGCCAGGGGTCTTCCCTGGTTAGCAGGATGAAAATGCAAGCCTCAGTGGGCTCCCAGCTCCAGACCAATCCCCTCTTTTTGCCAGACCATTCTAGCTTGGTCTCTTCAGCTTCTCGTCTCCGGTCAAGGAGCAGACTCAGCAGAAGCAGGGCAGGAAGAAAGTAGGATTAAGGAGAAGACTGAGGGCTTCATTTGCTGCTCCAAGTGGTAACCACCTCCTCCCCCACAATTTCCCCATTCCTTCCCTTCATGTCAGGAAGCCTTGTGTTATGCATTTGCTTGCTGCCTCCATCTTGACTTTTTTCTATAGTTATTATCATGCTGAAATTTGGTCCTCTATATCCAATTTAGGCCAAAAACAAGTAGCAAATCTGAAAAACATGGTAGATTTCTACACTGAATGTATTAAATGTTTTAGATTTGTACTGATTCCAGTTTTTAGTTCCTCACTCAACATTTTATTGAAAATTCAAAGAAGGCTCTCTATTTGTACATTCCTGGCTTTCCTTTAATCCTGCTAAATTCATGCCCCTGCTTATATGCTGGCTTTCCTTTAATACTGCTAAATTCATGCCCCTGCTTATCTATATTCTTATGAAGAATAGATTCAGTTGCTCATTCAATAGCTTAGAATTTCAAATAATTTCTGTATATTATAAAACCTGAGACGCGCCTTGTTCCCACAGCCCAGATTTCTCTCACCTTGGATGTCGGGATGATTGGTCAAGAGGAGCAGTGCCCACATCAGAGTAGTCAAGGTTGTCTGTGTCCCAGCAGCAAAAAAATCAACAATACACTGAGCCAGGTTCTCTTCATTGTAGGTAGAGTTGGGATCATTCCTGCTCTGATGTTTAAAATGGAAAATAAAAATTACAATGAATTCTATGCAAGTTTTTTATAGTTATTTATATCTCTGTGTAGCAAGCCATGAGAATAAATATAAACCTGGTAGGTTCACACTGAATAAGATACTAAATTGAAGTAGCTAAGATCAAAGAAAGATTTGGCTTTGGAAGAACTTGAATTCATTTCCTTTTATTTTATGATTGGTTACCTCAGTAAATGCTTGCATGTGGAACAGTGATTAATGTGCACCTACTAGAGTGAATCACAAAACATCAACAGCAGGAGTATCTGCATGCATTCTAATTTAACGTTATGGCCAAAGGTGATGTACATGACCGATCTCACTACCAGCTTTTGTGGCTACTATGCCACATTATGACAATTCATGCATTTTTTAGAGTGCAGGAAGACCTCAACTTACAACCATTCATTTGGTGATCGTTCAAAATTTCAACAGCAGTGAAAAACGTGACTTACTCTATGACCTAATTTCATCCCCATGGTCATGTGATGAAAAGTCAGGTGCTTGGCAACGGGCATGTATTAATGACAGTTGTACTGTCCTGGGGTCATGTGATCACCATTCGTAACCTTCCTAGCTGGCTTCTGACAAGCAAAGTCAATGGAGAAGCCAGATTCACTTAACGATCCCATGGTTCACTTAACAGCTCTAACAAGAAAGGTTATAAAAGGGGGTAGAATTCACTGTCTTGCTTAGCAATACTTGCTTAGCAATTTTGGGCCCAGTTGTACATCAAATAATACCTGTACTGGATTCTTGTGAAACCTCAATAACCTTTCACCAAACTAGTGTAATGTCCTGAAGAATTATGGGACAAACGAGACAATCCAGTCTACCTGCCTATTGATGGAGAAGCATCTTGTGAAACAAACCACAGGTATGACAATCACTGAGATAGAGAGGCGTTTGAGCAAGTACCACATGACCTATTCCTTTCCCAACTACAAATGGTCCAACCACTCACCATCGCTCATTATAATTAGTGTGGACACTGTAACCAGAAACCTACAATTATAACACCCATGGATGCTATTATGTACTGATAATAGCATTATAGAGAGTGAAAAATGAACTGAAGCACTGCACCACCCTTGAACCATTCATACACTCAAGACTGATGGTATCAAAATGTAAATAAAGTGACCAAAGGCAAACGTAACTTCAAACTGATAAAAGTTGTTCTAAAAAAAAATCAATGTTTTTCTGAAAACAATGGAGAGGAGGATCTTTATTGCTTGTTTCAAATTGTTTTACATTTTTCCTTATGGCCAAAGCTGTGAACATATCTGTCCCTTTCCAACCATTTCAGGGTAATATTTATTTAAGTATGAATCAATCAAACGTCTCTACTTGTTAATTCTTTTCCTTCTTAATGGAACATCTTTATAAAAGGGGGAAAGGAGTGGTAGGCAAACATTACAGGATGACAAAAAAACATTTCTAACTTCTCCAAGGAACCTTCCATGTATAACAAGAGTCTAATATTACAGATGTACAATATAGTCCTTATTTAGAAGCAACCGGAATTTAGAATGGGTGAAATTCAGAATGGGAGTTGAATGAAAAAGAAAAAAATTCCAGTATCGCCTCTTCTTACTTATAGCCAGGAATGTAATAATTCCTTGCCCATGTATTGAACTACAATAAACCCATACCTTCTCCATCTGAAGAAGATAGTGATCAATGAAATCTTGTGGCTCATGCAGAGAGCTGGATTCTTTGTGTTTCTCTATTTTCTGCTTTGCAAACAACACAATCAATTCCATAGCAGCCAGGGCCTTCTTGTGAGGCCCTGGGAAGTAGCTGATTAATCGTGGGAAGACAACAAACATCTAATAGAAATGGAAAAGGAAAGGTTGTTTATTTATTTCCTACTACAACTAAAGAAGACTCTCAGCAGCTCAGAGTAATAGACAGCACTTAATAACCAAAGAAAAACATTGCAAGCACATTGAAACATGGCAAACTTTACATGGTGTCAGGTCCCAAAGGTCCTCCAGAAAAGCTGTTTCCAAATTCTTCCAGAAAAGAATCATGTTAGAGGCAGATAGGTTATTTTAAAGCTAATATAAAATTCCCTTATTCTCTCATTCTCTCCAGGAGCCTTTGTAATTATGGTTATCTATGGTTAACTGATTTAATAAATTAGACCAACTGGATCCACATGTGTGGGAAGAATCCAGAGAAAGAAATATTTTGGGGAATATTAAATAGGCAGAATATATTTCCCCAAAGGATCTTAAAGGCAAAAAAGCAAGCCCAGTTTTTCTTAATAGCCCCAAGCAGAAACTCAGCAGAAACCAGCTTTTAAAAATGCAGATGTAATAATCCATTCAGGAAGGTTGGAGCCAGGAATCTAGAAGCTCATGAGATTAAGAAGACAAAGATCCCTAAAATCTACATACCCAACCCAAACTCTAAAAGACATGACCTTTGGTGACATAATAGGATTAACCCACCATCAGAATACCAAAAGGACACACCTCAAAAGCCCGAAAGGTATAAAAACCCACCACTCCCAGCTACATGTGGTCAGATTTCCCAGAGCCATCTTTCTGCCCGGCTCTCCTCTTCAATAAACTACAACCTTCTTTCTAAAGCAGTCTCCATTTTGTTTATTCCCGGCTTGGACTGGACCCTGATGAAGACTTTTCTTTCAACACATGGCAGGCTAAATAATGAATTAACTACATGGGTTGGATTTTCGGTCTGCTAGCTTTTCATAACAGAATAACAGATTGGAAGGGACCTTGGAAGTCTTCTAGGCTAACCCCCAGTTCAATCAAGAGATTCTATATCATTTCAGACAATGGCTGGCCTATCTCTTCTTTAAAATCTCCAGTGGTGGAGTACCCACAACATCTGGAGGAAAGCCATTCCACTGGTTCATTGTTCTCCCTGTAAGGAAATTTCTCCTTAGTTCTAGCTTGGTTCACTCCTTCATTAGTTTCCATCCATTGCTTCTTGTCTTGTCTTAAGGGGCTTTTGAGAATAGGTTGACCCCCTCTTCTTTGGGGCAACCCTTTAGATATTGTACTGCCACCATGGCACCACTAGTCCTTCTTTTCACTAGATTAGATATACCCAATTCCTGCAGTTGTTCTTTATATGTTTTAGTCTCGTGCCCCCTAATCATCTTTGTTGCTCTTCTCTGCACTTGTTCCAGAGTCTCAAGATCTTTTTTATATTGTGGCAACCAAAACTGAATGCAATATTCCAAGTGTGGTCTTATCAAGGCCTTATAAATCAGTACTAAGCCTTCATGTGATCTTTATTCTATCCCTCTGTTAATACAGCCTAGGACTGCATTGGCTTTTCTGGTAGCTGCAGCAAAAGAATTTCTGCATGGAAGCAATAGGCTTAAATCATAATGAAGCAGACATCGGTTTGCTCTTAAGAAAAAATTGAAAGAACTGTTCAATATCAGATTGACCCAGAAAGTGGTGGACCATCTTTTATTGAGATATTCTGAGTATTTGTCCCAATTGAAGCACTAAGTCAACTGGGTGACACTAGACAAGTCCCTCTCTCTCAGCCCTAGAAAGTGGGCAATGGCAAACCACTTCCAAAATCTTGACAAGGAAACTGCAAAGACTTGTCTTGGCCACTGGGGATAATAGTACAATAGATGATTTCCAAGGCTTCCTCCATGAATTCCATTCATGATTACATGAAAATATTAATGGAAACAGTTTTGTCTCTTTAACAGAAAACATGACTCACCATATGAAAAAAGCTGCCAGTGAATTTCACAATAATTTCAATGGCTTGAATTAGCTTCTGGAAGCTTTCATCTTCAGGAGCAAACTGATGACCAAAACTCAAAGCACATATGATATTAGAAACTGCATTTATTACTGGAATTGAAGGGTCAAATGGCTTTCCTGCAAATGAAGATATTTCATAATGAATTATTAAAGAACAGGACTTCTAGGCAATGAACAACATTATTGGGAACTCTGTCAATTGTTTCAAAAATTTTAAAACATCATAGCAAATATACCTGTTCTTGTTAGAAATAGAGAGAATGGAAAAACATTCTGCAGACAGAGACTTGAGCGATTAGCCCAAATTGCATACCTTTTGTTTTTTTAAATGTTTCCACCAACGTCTGAGCTGTGTCTTCTATCTGATGCTCAATGCTCTTCTTCCCCAGGCCCAGCTTCCTCAGAGAAGTGATGCCGATGTGTCGCTGCTCTTTCCAGATGTGGCCATTGGAGAAAACAATACCTGAAGGCAGCAGCAGAGAATGATAAGTGATTCCTGAGGACATTCCATGTTAAAAAATAAAACAGATCTAGTTCTTCCCAAACATTGCTCTGAATTTCAGGTAGAAAACCTTTGTTCAGTTTTGCCATTTTGTAAAATTTCGGCCATGTTAAGTTTTATTATAAAAACATGGACAAATGTGTGATATGGTGAACACAGTTGCAGTGCTTGCCAGCTTCTATGATGGACATCAAAGCTTCTAAGATGATGTAAAAGTTCACGTGCGAGAACATGTTATAAGCACAAGGGACAGGATGTTCTCACTGGTAATAGAATCCATTTGTAACTTCCTCCTACAAGATCTATGGAGATTCTCAGTCATCCAGGTCATGGTTGTCCCAAAGGTCCTTTTTCAGGAGGCAACTGGACTTTCTTGATTTTCTTTGAAGACGTTTCGCTTCTCATCCAAGAAGCTTCTTCAGCACTGACTGGATGGTGGGGAATGGAAGGATTTATACTCCTTGCAGACTGCTAGTCATTTGCATTCTTTTAGAGAGTCATTGAGGCCATTTGGAGATTTACCTGTGTCCTCAGGTTCACCTGAGTAATGCAAATGTGTGTGGAGCCTTCTTGGCTGTAGGATGTTTTCTGCCCTGTGTCCCTTCACTGTTGAAGACAGGCGTGGGCTATTGGGGATGAGTCTGTGATGTCTTCATCTCAAACTGAATCCCTGGATTACCCAGAATCTCCATAGACATTTGCAGACGTTTCATTCCACGAACTAGGTAACATCATCAGTTCTCTCTTTGACAAGTTTCCATCCATTACAGGTAGTCCTTGACTAACACCAGTTTGTTTAGTGACTGTTTGAAGTTACAATGCCATTTTAAAAAGTGACTTATAACTATTTTCACACGTACAACCATGCAGCATTCCCATCCTCATGTTCATTAAACAAATTTAGATGCTTTGCAACTGGTTCATATTTATGTCAGTTGCAGTGTCATGAGATCATGTGATCCATTTTTGAAACTTTCTGACAAGCAAAGTCAATGGGGAAGCCAGTTTCACTTAAGAAACGTGTTACTAATGATTCCCTTAACAACTGTAGCAAGAAAGGCTGTAAAATAGGGCAAAATTCACTTAACAAATATCTCTCTTAGCAACATAGATTTTGGGCTCAACTGTGGTTGCATGTCAAGGACTACCTGTACTTCTTGTCCTTCTTCTTTGTGACAGCCCTCAAGTGCTACAAGACAACTTTCTCCCTAATCCTTCTCTTCAATAGGCTAGCCCCGGGGTAGGCAACTTTGGCTCTTTTATGACTCGTGGATTTCAACCATGCATAGCTGGCTCAGGAATTCTGGGACTTGAAGTCCACGAGTCATAAAAGAGCCAAGGTTGCCTACTCCTGGGCTAGACCTACCTGTTAACCTCCAGATCCTTTATCGATTTTGTTCTCTTCTCTGCACATGTTCCAGGGTTTCAATCTTTATTTTATTTATTTTATTTTTAAAATTTATAAGCCGCCCCACTCCCGAAGGACTCTGGGCGGCTAACAATAGAAAACACATAAAACATAACAAACAAACAATATAAAGACAGTCATCCAGGGGTCAGGTTTTATAAACCTCAGGCCTGCCGGAAAAGCCAGGTCTTAAGTAGCTTATGGAAGACCAACAGGGTGGGAGCAGTCCTAATCTCCAGGGGGAGCTGGTTCCAAAGCGTGGGCGCCATCACAGAGAAGGCCCTCCTCCGCGGTCCTGCCAAATGGCACTGCTTGGCCGACGGGGCCTGAAGGAGGCCCAGCCTGTGGGATCTAACTGGACGTAGGGAACTATGAGGTTGTAAGCAGTCTCGCAAATAGCCTATCTTTTTTGTTTCATGGTGACCAAAACTGGATGCAATATTTTAAATGTGGTCTCACCAAAGTGATGTAAAGCAGTGCTATCAGTTCTCAATATCTTGATGGTACACTTTGGTTGATGCAGCCTAGAACTACATTGGCTTTTTTGCCAGCTTCAGCAAATCATTGGCTCATCTTTCGGAATCTGACCATCAGCCATTTTCACGACATACCATTATTCACACAAATGGTAACAGTGGTTATTTGGATACAATTCCTTACTATTTGCACTTACCCATTTTTTTCCCCAAAGCAGTCATGAAAGCATCCTCTGATCTATCAGAGAATTCCTCTGGGAAGCTGGTCATTACTTCTTTCACAGTTTTGAATCCAGACAGCACTACTAGAAGTTGAGGTCCAACACTCATGGTGTATATATTTCCATATCGTTTTACAGGCTGCCAAGAGAATCAAACTTTAGAAATGTTATAATCAAATAAAACAGATTATTTATAAGGGGTCCTTGGTGCTCTCTGAGCTTGCTTGTTTTCTTTTCTTTCGTTTCATTACCCTAACTAGGTGACATCATTAGTGCTAGTAAGGAGTGCTGTTTGCTGTCAGTTTTTGTTCTGATGTCTTTCATATCTGGGTGGGAACGGCGGTCTTAGGATTCTTTGGTGGGGCTGTTTACTAATGGCTTTGTGGCAGTTTCTTGATTGGGGTTTTGCTTACTTCATTCTTAATCTGAAGTTGACCTTGGAGTTAATCTATGCTGGTCTGAATGCTGATTCCTGGTGGAGAGGTTCTGGAGTCTTTTTTCTCTTTTGGGCTGTTTGATAGTCTCTTTTGCATAGTCAATAGATGTTGTTGATGTCTATGTGATCTATTGATTATGTATCTACTTGTCTATTGAGCATTGATTATTTATAGTTAATATGCCACTTATAGTCTTTCCTAAATCTTCAGTTCTAAGATTTTTCACCATAAGCAATTATCTGTTCTTTAGAAATTTATTCCCCCCAACCCCAGATTCCTGCCAAAAACTTTTGCACTTGTATTTCCTTTATTTTCCTGGGGTGTGCCTTTCTCTTTGTTTCTGCTTCAAACATCTGTTTCCTCAATTCATCCTTGCCTTGGATGAGAGATGGCCTTCTCACTGCCCAGTCCTCCTGTGATTGACAGATATGTGAGCCACAGCTTGTCTATGAGTCACAACCTTTGAACACTACCGTTTGGATGGTCTTCTGAGGCTTTCTCAACCTCTCTGCCTTCTGCTTTTTTCAGTCATCCATTCCTCAACTTTTCAACTTCAGTTCTATTGACAGAATGTTCTAGAAACGTGGGCTGCTGAATTAAACCTGAATTAAAATTGGCCACAAGAATAGTACTATCCATATGAATTATTGGGTAAGATGTTAAAATAATTGATCAGCTTTCTTTCTTTCTTTCTTTTTTGGTTCTGTTTTTATTTTATTCAAAAAAAGTTAAAATACAAAACTCAAAAAATATTTAAAAAACAAACAAAAAATAGAAAACAAACATTTTTAAAAGTGCATTAAAAGTGCACCCCTTGAGAAACTGGCCCTAAATTTTTAAAATTCTACATCTATTTGCAAATTATTAATCTGTCATCTATATATTATATTGAGAAAGTAGATAATAATAATAATAATAATAATAATACCTTGACCCCCAGTGAGGCACTACCTTGACGTGGTTGTGGGGCTTGTGTACTCTGAGGAAGATGAGAGCTATGCCAGAGGTTCAACCATACTGGACAGGTCTCATCAGAGGAGTCAGACAAAGAGTGTCTCTCCCATAAAAAATATGGTGAGACGTAAATTTCAGAATGCCATACCGGCTCGGACGTCGCCCGGGTTAACAAGGTCCGCGCTAGATATTGGAGTTCCTGGATATCTGGTGAAAAATGGGTTACAGGACTCAGGACTGTTGGCTGAGCAACCAGGGCCAGCAGCTGCAGAACTACTGGAAGAAAAGGTGTTTACCCGTCGCAGATACACAGTGATGGAAAACAAAGAAATAATGATCTGTTACTACAGATCAAGTCCAACAAGACGAGGATATCTAAAACGAATGCACCAATTCTGGAAAGAACAACATCCAGAATCAGAAATAACAGAACAGAGACTAGCAGATCAACGCCGATTTATAACACGAAATAAAGTATTCACAGAAACAGAATTGGACGAACTGCAAAGGTTTACCCAGGGCAAAGAAATCAAAGCCTTACCAGAAGTAATTCAGAATGTAGAGGCAAACCAGGGGGAGTTGGCAGTGAAGGAATCCAGCAGAGATATACTGTTCTCATTTGGAAACCAGGCACCTCTTCCTCAGGAAGAACAAAACCCTCTAACTAAAGAAATAAAAGAATTGAAACAAAGAATAATTGAGCATCTAGAACAGCACAAAAACAACAGAATAAGGCTGCCTGCATTGAAGCTTGTTCCAAAGAAACAGCTAGCACAAGCATTAAAAGATGCAAATACTGCAATAGCAAGTATAAGCACCAATTCACTGCAAGAAACAAACCAACTAATGTACAGCACAGCTGCAGTTATAACAGAATACCTGGGATGCAAAATCAACAAAAAAGAAAAACAAACAAACAGTGCACCACAAAAATGGAAGGTTAGACTAGAAAATAAGATCAGCAAGTTAAGATCACATGCAAGCAAGCTAGAACAGATGAAAGAAAAGAAGCTGAAGAACAAGAAGACCAAAGAATACCTAATCAAGAAATACCACTTAGAAACAAGGAAGATCAAGGAAGCACTGGAAATAATAAAGCAACAAATAACAGCTATAGCCAGGAAAATCAGTAGATATGAAGCTCGAATTGCAAACTATAGGCAGAACCTCCAATTTCAATCCAATCAGAAACGTTTCTACCAATCCATCAATGGAGAAACTGCAAGGAATCAGTCAGTACCTGACAAGGAAGAAACAGTGCAATTCTGGAAGCAGATATGGGATAACCCAAAGAAATACAACAAGGATGCAGCTTGGTTAAAAGAGGTGGATGCAAATAAAACAGAAGTTGAAATGAAAGAACTAGTAATAACAACAAAAATGGTAGAAAAAAGAGCAAAGAAAATCAAAAATTGGTCAGCACCAGGTGAAGATGAACTGCATGGGTTTTGGTTGAAACATCTAACTGTTATACACCCACTCATTGCCAAGCAGTTCAACAATATACTACAAGGAGGAGAAATTGAAAAGTGGCTAACAACTGGGAAAACCTACCTAATAATGAAAAATCCAGCAAAAGGGGCAACACCAGGTAACTACAGGCCAATTACCTGCTTACCAACAACATTCAAATTACTAACTGGTGTGGTAGCTGATGCAGTACAACAGCATCTAGTTGAAAACAATCTCTTTCCACCTGAGCAGAAAGGAAACCGCCCCAATAGCAGAGGAACAAAAGATCAACTCCTAATAGACAAAATGATCTTGGAAAACTGCAAGAGAAGGAAGACCAACCTGAATGTGGCATGGATTGACTACAAAAAGGCATTTGACTCTCTGCCACATGATTGGATAATCAAGTGCCTAGAAATAACAGGAGTCAGTAGAAACATCAGAAAATTTGTGCAAAGATCGATGGCACAATGGAAGACACAGTTGCAGATCAATGGTGAGAGCTGGGAGAGGTTAATATCAAGAGAGGAATATTTCAAGGAGATTCATTATCACCATTACTATTTGTTATTGCACTGTTTCCTCTGTCAACAATACTGAATAACTCAGGACATGGTTATCAAACATCAAAAACATCTGCTAGACTATCCCACCTCCTTTACATGGATGATCTGAAGCTGTATGGAAAAACATCATCTGAAATAGAATCGCTGCTCAACACTGTCCGTATATATAGCCAAGATATTGTAATGGAGTTTGGCTTGGACAAATGTGCCACACTTACTATCAAACAAGGAAAAATAGTGAAAACTGAAGGAATCAAGATGCCCCACGAAAATAACATTAAGAGTCTGGATGAGGAAGAGTACTACAAATACTTGGGTATCCTTCAAGCTGACAACATCAAGCACACTGAAGTCAAGAAAAAGATTAGAGGTGAATACATCAAGAGAGTGAAGAAGATCTTAAAGTCCAAACTCAATGGAGGAAATACCATAAAGGCAATCAACACCTGGGCAATCCCAGTCATTAGGTACACAGCTGGAATAGTGGACTGGACTCAAGCAGAACTAAAAGCAATGGATAGGCAGACCAGAAAAATAATGACAATGAATCACGCCCTTCATCCACGCAGTGACATTGATAGACTTTATCTACCAAGGCAAATAGGTGGGCGTGGAATGCTACAAGTACATCAGATGGTTGAAGAAGAAAAAATGGCTTTGGAAGAATATCTGAAGAACAATGATGAAGATGCACTGAAATTAGTATATCAGGAAGGCTTACTAACTACTGGAGAGACCAAACTGGCCTACAAGAAAGACCAAATGAAGAACAGAATAGAGGCATGGGAAGACAAAGCACTACATGGCCAATACATGAAAAAAATAGCTGGGAAAGCAGATAATAATAAAACCTGGCAATGGCTAAGAGCAGGAAAATTGAAGAAAGAGACCGAGGGACTAATTCTGGCTGCACAAGACCAAGCCTTAAGGACAAATGCATACAAAGTCAAAATTGAGAAGACAGCAACAGACAGTAAGTGCCGCCTATGCAAAGAAGCTGAAGAAACAGTGGACCACTTGGTAAGCTGTTGCAAGAAGATTGCACAGACTGATTACAAGCAGCGGCATGACAAAGTAGCAACAATGGTGCATTGGAAGATCTGCAAAAAATATCATTTGCCTGTAAGCAAAAACTGGTGGGATCATAAAATAGAGAAAGTCATAGAAAATGATAAAATTAAACTGCTCTGGGACTTCAGAATTCAAACAGACAAGCACCTGCAACATAACACCCCAGACTTAACAATTGTCGATAAGAAAGACAAAAAAGTCTGGATAGTGGACGTGGCAGTGCCTGGAGATAGCAGAATAGAAGAGAAAGAACTGGAGAAGATAACAAAATACAAAGACCTACAAATAGAAATAGAAAGACTGTGGCAAAAGCAAGCAAGGGTAGTACCAATAGTCATAGGCTCCTTGGGCGCAATCCCAAAACAACTGGAGCACCACTTGAACACCATTGGCATTGACAAATTTGCTATTAGTCAATTGCAAAAGGCGGCCTTATTAGGAACTGCTTCCATCCTGCGACGATACCTGTAATACCATCAAACATCCACATCTGCCTATCCCAGGTCCTGGGTAAGGACTCGATAGGTAGACAAAATGCCAAATCCAGGCTGAACATCTGGCTGACTGTGCGATGAATGATAATAATAATAATAATAATAATAATAATAATAATAATAATAATAATAATAATAATAATAATAAAAAGGCAAGGTTAAACTTTCAAAATCCTGCTAAAAAATTGTTATTTTAATCAACTCATAGAAAATCTACCATGGCATCTTATCTATCCCAAATCAATCCAAGAGTTCACAGTGATTCATCCTAAATTAAATATCAACATTTATTTCTCAATACCACATCTTTTCAATATTTATCTGGTTAAATATAATAAATTCAATCTTCAAAGTTGGTCTATCTACCCAAAAAAGTCCAGATGAAATTGTTTTCCAGTTAAATGTGATAAATCCATTCCCCAAATTGCCTTCAACCCTCCTAGGGAAAATCAGTTTATCACTTCTCCATTCAGTTAGATTTCTGCCGTTGTAAAAGAACTCAGACTTGAACTTCATTGAGTTGTGTGAAATCAATACAAGTTATGCTAGTTTGTACAGTCCACATTTCTTAGAAATGAATCTGCTGCTTTCAAACCACATTCCTTTTCTGGATCTAATTTATCCACAGCTACATGCATCTGAATATTTTCCAAAGCCATTATCATTTCATCAAACTTTTTAAAATGGCTTTCAAAACTAAGGATTGCATGTTATCAAACTTTTTATCAGATAACAGATAAATTTGCTGGTCTGTAATCTGATATATTGTTGCTCTGTGTAATTTAGCATTGATACATGAAAGAAAACAGGAAACACAAAATCCTAAAGCAAAGTGAAGAAGTAGATAATGAAGCAGGGAAAATATTTTCTGGATATTTTGATCAAAAGTTAAAATAAAAATAAAAAATAAGCTCCAAATATTTTTGCAAAATTAATAAGATGCAAAAACCCTGTGGTGAAAGTCCAATATAGATGTAAATCAGATAAAAGTGTTTCCACTATCCAAGAGCATGCTATATTTCCTTACAGAAAAGCAAACCTTATTCAAAACAACCACATAAATCAAAGGGAAAAAGAAAAAAAGATGTTATAAAGTCCAACAAGGGGTTAAAATAAATCAGCATTCTGCCAGCCAGTCTACTTTTAAAGATAAAAGTCAAAGTAAAACAAAAGACTCAAAAAGTGAAGTTAAAACCCAGGCATGCTTAAGAAAACAAACTGCTGAGAGGAAGATAGATGATTGGAAACTTTCTGACTACTTCCACGGGGACCTGGAATCTTCACAACTCCCCTTCATGAGCTGTCTTGGCTCATTTCTAAGTGCTCTCATTCAAATCCAGGGAGAAGCACTGCCAGAGAACCAGCTTTGGAAGCAAAATCAGCAGATCCTCGGCAGAAAAATGAAAAATTCCTACCATTCAATAGCCAACTTAAAGAGGAAATACTTCCTTGTAATATTATGACTCATGCAGGTAGTGGAAACAGATGTTAGTCTAGAACAAAGATCCATAGAGCTTTTGAAATCATTATAAAATGTCTAGCTTCATTTAGGCAGAATGAAGGAGAAACCTCTCCTCTCTGAAGAACTGGTTCCATTTTCAAATATTTCTCTGTAAGACTGAACTAGAATCTGCTGCCTAAAAACTCAGCCCCATTTATTTCACATCCTACTCTGTGAAACGGTGATGAGCAGAACTTGGCTTGGATATTCTGATATGAAGAGGAAAATAATCATGTGTCATCACTATCATTTAATTAATTGTATTTTTCGTCATGCAAGAATATTTACTAGGTTAATACATTTTTCTACAGTTATGTTACAGAGAAAATAATTGAGAATGATTTTTTATATTGTTGGTTAATTATTGAGAATGAAATACCTTACGAAAATAATCTTCACGAAACCAAAGCCCGTAAGCCCACAAGGTCCCAATGAGAGGTAGAGCCAAAGGACCAGGAGGTAAATGTCTTTGGATCCAAAGTTGTCTCAGGAAGAAGAGAATCAGCAGAGCAAGCAGCAAAACAAACAAAATTGTCCCTACAGCAATCATTTTTCTGGCTTTTTTTTCTTTGATCCTCACTTGTGGATCTAAAGATGGTTGTATCCTTTTGTCTGATGCTTTTTTTCCTTCCTGTTTTATATACTCCATTGATGGGATACAAATAGCAACATGATGCTGATGTTCTGCCTCATTTGTGGTGGAACTTTGTCAAGAAGATACTATCACATTAATTCAGGTTAATGAGGTTGCCTCTAATCACATGCCACAAAAATAACTCATGAGATTCAGTGGCCAGTTCTTTAAACAACTTCTTTTTCAGGTCAACTCATGAGAAATTTAATAGGTGTTGTTGTAGTAGTAGTATTAGTAGTGGTGGCAATAATAATAATAATAATAATAATAATAATAATAATAATAATAATAATAACCCCCAGTGAGGCACTACCTTGACGTGGTTGTGGGGCTTGTGTGCTCTGAGGAAGATGAGAGCTATGCCAGAGGTTCAACCATACTGGACAGGTCTCATCAGAGGAGTCAGACAAAGAGTGTCTCTCCCATAAAAAATATGGTGAGACGTAAATTGCAGAATGCCATACCGGCTCGGACGTCGCCTGGGTTAACAAGGTCCGCGCTAGATATCGGAGTTCCTGGATATCTGGTGAAAAATGGGTTACAGGACTCAGGACTGTTGGCTGAGCAACCAGGGCCAGCAGCTGCAGAACTACTGGAAGAAAAGGTGTTTACCCGTCGCAGATACACAGTGATGGAAAACAAAGAAATAATGATCTGTTACTACAGATCAAGTCCAACAAGAAGAGGATATCTAAAACGAATGCACCAGTTCTGGAAAGAACAACATCCAGAATCAGAAATAATAGAACAGAGACTAGCAGATCAACGCCGATTTATAACACGAAATAAAGTATTCACAGAAACAGAATTGGACGAACTGCAAAGGTTTACCCAGGGCAAAGAAATCAAAGCCTTACCAGAAGTAATTCAGAATGTAGAGGCAAACCAGGGGGAGTTGGCAGTGAAGGAATCCAGCAGAGATATACAACTGTTCTCATTTGGAAACCAGGCACCTCTTCCTCAGGAAGAACAAAACCCTCTAACTAAAGAAATAAAAGAATTGAAACAAAGAATAACTGAGCATCTAGAACAGCACAAAAACAACAGAATAAGGCTACCTGCATGGAAGCTTGTTCCAAAGAAACAGCTTGCACAAGCATTAAAAGATGCAAATACCGCAATATCAAGTATAAGCACCAATTCACTGCAAGAAACAAACCAACTAATGTACAGCACAGCTGCAGTTATAACAGAATACCTGGGATGCAAAATCAACAAAAAAGAAAAACAAACAAACAGTGCACCAGAAAAATGGAAGGTTAGATTAAAAATAAGATCAGCAAGTTAAGATCACATGCAAGCAAGCTAGAACAGATGAAAGAAAAGAAGCTGAAGAACAAGAAGACCAAAGAATACCTAATCAAGAAATACCACTTAGAAACAAGGAAGATCAAGGAAGCACTGGAAATAATAAAGCAACAAATAACAGCTATAGCCAGGAAAATCAGTAGATATGAAGCTCGAATTGCAAACTATAGGCAGAACCTCCAATTTCAATCCAATCAGAAACGTTTCTACCAATCCATCAATGGAGAAACTGCAAGGAATCAGTCAGTACCTGACAAGGAAGAAACAGTGCAGTTCTGGAAGCAGATATGGGATAACCCAAAGAAATACAACAAGGATGCAGCTTGGTTAAAAGAGGTAGATGCAAATAAAACAGAAGTTGAAATGAAAGAACTAGTAATAACAACAAAAATGGTAGAAAAAAGAGCAAAGAAAATCAAAAATTGGTCAGCACCAGGTGAAGATGAACTGCATGGGTTTTGGTTGAAACATCTAACTGTTATACACCCACTCATTGCCAAACAGTTCAACAATATACTACAAGGAGGAGAAATTGAAAAGTGGCTAACAACTGGGAAAACCTACCTAATAATGAAAAATCCAGCAAAAGGGGCAACACCAGGTAACTACAGGCCAATTACCTGCTTACCAACAACTTTCAAATTACTAACTGGTGTGGTAGCTGATGCAGTACAACAGCATCTAGTTGAAAACAATCTCTTTCCACCTGAGCAGAAAGGAAACCGCCCCAATAGCAGAGGAACAAAAGATCAACTCCTAATAGACAAAATGATCTTGGAAAACTGCAAGAGAAGGAAGACCAACCTGAATGTGGCATGGATTGACTACAAAAAGGCATTTGACTCTCTGCCACATGATTGGATAATCAAGTGCCTAGAAATAACAGGAGTCAGTAGAAACATCAGAAAATTTGTGCAAAGATCGATGGCACAATGGAAGACACAGTTGCAGATCAATGGTGAGAGGCTGGGAGAGGTTAATATCAAGAGAGGAATATTTCAAGGAGATTCATTATCACCATTACTATTTGTTATTGCACTGTTTCCTCTGTCAACAATACTGAATAACTCAGGACATGGCTATCAAACATCAAAAACATCTGCTAGACTATCCCACCTCCTTTATATGGATGATCTGAAGCTGTATGGAAAAACATCATCTGAAATAGAATCGCTGCTCAACACTGTCCGTATATATAGCCAATATATTGTAATGGAGTTTGACTTGGACAAATGTGCCACACTTATAATAATAATAGTAAAGTTGGAAGGGACCTTGGAGGTCATCTAGTCCAACCCCCTGCTCGGGCAGGAAACCCTACACCATATCGGACAAATGGCTGTCCAGTCTCTTCTTAAAAACTTCCAGTGTTGGAGCATTTACTGCTTCTGGAGGCAAGCTGTTCCACTGATTAATTGTTCTCACTGTCAGGAAGTTTCTCCTTAGTTCTAGGTTGCTTCTCTCCTTGATTAGTTTCCACCCGTTGCTTCTTGTCCTGCCTTCAGGTGCTTTGGAAAATAGCTTAATTCCCTCTTCTTTATGGCAGCCCCTGAGATATTGGAATACTGCTATCATGTCCCCCCTTGTCCTTCTCTTCGTTAAACTAGACATACCCAATTCTCGCAACCGTTCCTTATATGTTTTAGCCTCCAGTCCCCTAATCATCTTTGTTGCTCTTCTCTGTACTCTTTCTAGAGTCTCAACATCTTTTTTACATCGTGGTGACCAAAACTGGATGCAGTATTCCAAGTGTGGCCTTACCAAGGCATTGAAGAGTGGTATTAATACTTCACGTGATCTTGATTCTATCCCTCTGTTAATGCAGCCTAGCACTGTGTTGGCCTTTTTGGCAGCTGCAGCACACTGCTGGCTCATATTTAAGTGATTGTCTACTAGGACTCCGAGGTCCCTCTCACAGTTACTACTATTGAGCATGGTGCCACCTATGCTGTACTTGTGCATTTGGTTTTTCTTGCCTAAATGTAGAACCTTGCTTTTTTCACCATTGAATTTCATTTTGTTACTTAGTGCCCAGTGTTCACTTACTATCAAACAAGGAAAAATAGTGAAAACTGAAGGAATCAAGATGCCCCACGAAAATAACATTAAGAGTCTGGATGAGGAAGAGTACTACAAATACTTGGGTATCCTTCAAGCTGACAACCTCAAGCACACTGAAGTCAGGAAAAAGATTAGAGGTGAATACATCAAGAGAGTGAAGAAGATCTTAAAATCCAAACTCAATGGAGGAAATACCATAAAGGCAATCAACACCTGGGCAATCCCAGTCATCAGGTACACAGCTGGAATAGTGGACTGGACTCAAGCAGAACTAAAAGCAATGGATAGGCAGACCAGAAAAATAATGACAATGAATCATGCCCTTCATCCACGCAGTGACATTGATAGACTTTATCTACCAAGGCAAATAGGTGGGCGTGGAATGCTACAAGTACATCAGATGGTTGAAGAAGAAAAAATGGCTTTGGAAGAATATCTGAAGAACAATGATGAAGATGCACTGAAATTAGTATATCAGGAAGGCTTACTAACTACTGGAGAGACCAAACTGGCCTACAAGAAAGACCAAATGAAGAACAGAATAGAGGCATGGGAAGACAAAGCACTACATGGCCAATACATGAAAAAAATAGCTGGGAAAGCAGATAATAATAAAACCTGGCAATGGCTAAGAGCAGGAAAATTGAAGAAAGAGACCGAGGGACTAATTCTGGCTGCACAAGACCAAGCCTTAAGGACAAATGCATACAAAGTCAAAATTGAGAAGACAGCAACAGACAGTAAGTGCCGCCTATGCAAAGAAGCTGAAGAAACAGTGGACCACTTGGTAAGCTGTTGCAAGAAGATTGCACAGACTGATTACAAGCAGCGGCATGACAAAGTAGCAACAATGGTGCATTGGAAGATCTGCAAAAAATATCATTTGCCTGTAAGCAAAAACTGGTGGGATCATAAAATAGAGAAAGTCATAGAAAATGATAAAATTAAAATGCTCTGGGACTTCAGAATTCAAACAGACAAGCACCTGCAACATAACACCCCAGACTTAACAATTGTCGATAAGAAAGACAAAAAAGTCTGGATAGTGGACGTGGCAGTGCCTGGAGATAGCAGAATAGAAGAGAAAGAACTGGAGAAGATAACAAAATACAAAGACCTACAAATAGAAATAGAAAGACTGTGGCAAAAGCAAGCAAGGGTAGTACCAATAGTCATAGGCTCCTTGGGTGCAATCCCAAAACAACTGGAGCACCACTTGAACACCATTGGCATTGACAAATTTCGCTATTAGTCAATTGCAAAAGGCGGCCTTATTAGGAACTGCTTCCATCCTGCGACGATATCTGTAATACCATCAAACATCCACATCTGCCTATCCCAGGTCCTGGGTAAGGACTCGATAGGTAGACAAAATGCCAAATCCAGTCTGAACATCTGGCTGACTGTGCGATGATGATAATAATAATAATAATAATAATAATAATAATAATAATAATAATAATAATAATAATAATAATAATAATAATAATAAAGTTGGAAGGCACCTTGGAGGTCATTGAGTCCAACCTCCTGCTCAGGCAAGAAACACTACACCATTTCGGACAAATGGCTGTCCAGTCTCTTTTTAAAAACCTCCAGTGTTGGAGCATTTACTGCTTCTGGAGGCAGGTTGTTCCATACGTTAATTGTTCTAACTGTCAGGAAATTTCTCCTTAGTTTTACATTGATTCTCTCCTTGATTAGTTTCCATCTGTAGCTTCTTGTTCTGCCTTCAGGGGCTTTGGAGAATAGCTTGACTCCCTCTTCTTTGGGGCAGCCCCTGAGATATTGGAACAGAGGAAGACATTATTTTTTTAAAAATCAAGGGTTATGTAATCCATTTTGTCCCAAACATTATAGTATACCAGAATTATTTTAAAATCATAGTGTACCTCATGGGCCAAAGAGATAATATCCAGTCCAGGGTTATATCTCATACATATCCTTGCAAGTCCAATTTTAGGACGTTATCATAAAAATAAAACTACCTCAATTTTGTTTAGAAATAAGGGAATGTCTTCATGAAGGGTTCATTCAGTTAAGGACCATTTCTGGTGCTGTGCAGCCTTTTGCAACTAAACTAAGTGTAATCCTTGTGCTAATAAGGAGGGCTGTTGTAATAGATTCTGCAACATCTGTTATTGATTGAAAGGTGCCCTTAATCCAAGCATTTAATTATAGATCAAGAGCTATAAGTGTTTAGAAATACTTACCTAAAAACTATGTCACGAGTCAGCTGCCTAACCCATTAGCACATCTGAATATGATACATGCTAAAGTTTTAGCAGCAACAATTTACCTAACTGTAGTAATATTAGACTCAATAGAGACCACATGGCTTGAGTAGGCCCTAGCCATCCTTTGTGATATTTTTTTTTTGCTTTATGGTCCAATATTTTTGTTATCCTTTTTATTCCTTACAACTATATTACTGATTGCCATGATGTATCTCATTCTGAGCACAGACTGAATCTTTGGAAGTTTTTTTGAAGCTCACATCTGCCCTTGTTCCTGTGCTCCAGGTGTTAACTTTTTCTCCGTGGGAACACAGCAGAACTCAGAATGACTCGTGTTTCACTTGATTTCTAGAGTCATTCCATAATTATTCTTTCATAGAACCACCTTTATGCTAATTGGGTGCCAGGCCATGCCTCAAGGATAGGGATCCTCCAGTTCTCTCCTTGAATCACCTCCTTGCTTGTTTTAATTTACTTATTTACTCAATGTATAAATTATCTCATTCAGAGCCATGGGGTTGCAGTGTATTGAGGACTACTGTATTGTAGGCTGACTATGCCCACTGCCAGCAGTTCAATCATGAGTGGCTCAAGGTTGACTCAGCCTTCCATTATTTTGAGGTTGATCAAATGAAAACCTAGATTGTTGGGGTCAATATGCTGACTCGGTGAACTGCTTAGACAGGGCTGTAAAACACTGTGAAGTAATATATTAGTCTTAGTTTTATTGCTATTGCTATTCACCAAGGTGACTCTAGGTGATATGCAATATGTGGATTTCTTTCCCTAACTGCTTTTGCCCCTACCCCAGACCTTGCCATTCATTTAAAAATTCCCCTATTTACAGTAAGTGAAACATAATCAGAGTTATGTGAATTAATGGGCTGATGCCTTGTTAACAAAATACCAACACTGATTTGACAGAGCACCAAAAGATGGGCTGCTATTAATGTGCAATCAGTGGAGTGCAGCCATCAGGAAGAAAAGCTAAAGCATCAGATAAAAGAAAACAACCGCAATTGTAACAGCGGTTACAGTAATCTCTGATACACTTTGACTTAAGTGAGGATTTTCAACAGAAGAGCAACCAGAAGGAAGACAATCTGGCAATTTTAAAAGATGAAGAAAGATTGATCTTGCACCACTAAAAAACAACAGCTGCATTTCTCCTGATGCCATGTTTTTACCAAAGACTCTGCTAGGTAACTAAACCCCACTCCAAAAAAAAATTCACAAAACTTTGGATCAATTCACTGCCACGAACAGTCTAACAACACCTCTAGCTCAGCAGAGCCAATCAAATATTCAAGATCTTCAGACCTCTTCTAACATTGAGTCTAAGATGAACAACCTTAACACCAATGCATTGGAGTGCCAGGGAAGACTCACAAGGAAATTAGAGGAAACATTTCAACAAAGGGAAGACAATATGGTATAGAATTGCATTGACCAGGGATGCTGCTTTGGCAAGTAGAGTCTTCAAGGAAAAGCAAAATCACCAATCAGTATGTATAC
The DNA here is from genome assembly GCF_016545835.1 of Crotalus tigris. Classification (NCBI taxonomy): domain Eukaryota; kingdom Metazoa; phylum Chordata; class Lepidosauria; order Squamata; family Viperidae; genus Crotalus; species Crotalus tigris. Next base: position 448,914 of record NW_024096614.1, on the reverse strand, counting down.
TTAAATATATCAGGTTCCCAGACTTCCGGTCCTGTGCGGTAGCGACTGGTCGCAGGCTTGCGGCCTGCCCCACGCCCGTTGCCAACTTTCATCCTGCCTAAAGTCCTTCATGCATCCAAGCCGCCCTGGAGAGGTAATGAAGAAAGAAGGGTGCCCCAGCGACTCTGGAATCATGGCGGTCATTCCATTTGTCTTGGGGAAAGCCTTCTAACCCGACAGGAGAAAGGCTTTATTTCATCAATCAGCCCAAGCTACTTGCAACCGGCGTCCAAAAGAACTAACCAACACTACAATAAACAGCGTGCTTGAAACTGGGTGAGAATCTGATTTTCTCTTCTCTATTCTAAATTTCCTGGAAAAGATCCTCAAGAAGCAAAATGCCTCTGAAAAGGAAGGAGGAGGACTTCTGCCCTATCCTTATACTAACAGAAGTGGCAAATTAAAATTTCTATGGAGGATCAAAATATATGGTAGTGAAATAAATTTATAAACTTGAAAGCTAAAATTTAACTTTGGACAAGTTTAAGATGGTTGAATGGTTAAGACTCTCATTTTAAAGATCATTGCTCATATTGAAAACTAAATAGATGCTGACACATAGTGGTGGTTGAAGATTATGACAGCTGATTTCTATAGAGAACTTGCCAAAACCTGGGAAAAGCTAATCTCTGCTTGTGATTTTCAAAGCTTTAATAATAAAGAACAGCTATGATAAAAAAGAAAGCAGACAAAGAGAGAAGTATAAACTTTAGAAAAAAAAATCTGTTTTGAACTCTTTGAATTACAAATACCTATTTAACCAGGACTCTAAAGCTATTTGTAGATAAGAACGAAAACTCAAACTTTTGGCTATCATGGATATGAGACATAGACAGAACACACCAAGGAAACATAAATACCTCTCATGAGGAGATATATAGTATACTGCAATTAATTCAAATAACACTGAGTTCAAATCACAAAGAAATCCAAAATAACTTTGAAAATACAAATCAATCTATCTCTAAGTTAACTTTACAACAAAAAAACTTCCAAGAAACAACAACAGAGAAGGAGCAGATAAAACAAAAAGTGGACATAAAATTGAAACTAGAGACCCAGACAGAACTTAATAAAGCAAGAAAACATGATTTAATCCTAGTGGAGATTTTTTTTTACAAGAAATAGAAAAAACAACTCATCCCTTAAGACTACAAGATAAATCTGAGGCCAAAAAAACAGATTGGATAAAATGGAATGTAGAGATTGTGAAAACATCAAAGAGAAAGGAAGTGATAAGAGAAGCAAAGAAGGAGAAAGAGAGAAACATTTTCAAAAAACACAGAAAGGCAAAAGCCTCACATAAAGACACTTTATTCGATTTATTTCTTATACCTACAGCAACAGTCATGAATATATGGAAAAACTTTTTGATTCAGCAAAATACATTGATCAAGAAAGATACTGGTCAAAGGGAAAAGATCAAAGTGAACATTAAGAAAATAGATGATGGGATCTACCAGAGAGAATATTTTAAAAAGAAACATTAGTTTGAATATGGTTAAAGAAATAGAAAAGATTCTGAATACATATGTCATTCTAAGAGAGATGAATTCCTTAAATACCCCATCCTCTAAGAATAGCAGTGACTGACTATCCAGGGGAGTTAAAACACTGAAAAAATAACCTTAATCTAACTGGATTTATATGCTTCTAAAATTTGGGGACCAAAAATTTATTATCTTTACTGAAGACTTTGGTTTTTATTTACAAAAAAGAAATAAAATTGGAAAAAGGATTATAAAAAATTTGGACTTAAAAATCTTTAAATGGCATTGGTGACATATTGTGGCCAAGTTTGATATTACAAGTTGTTATTGTCTAAAGGAAACTTGGCTTGAAGCCCAGACTACAGATAAGACTTTTTCAACCTTGACAAATATCAGCTGTGAGAAGCTCAGCTATGTTCTATACTCAGTTATAAAATTATTTTCATTCTCTGACTTTAAAGCCCTCCATTTAACACACCATTAAGAAAATGTGGATGAAGACGAGGAACAGATTCTTTTTATGTTGAATGCAATACATGAAACCATTCTTTCAGCTTGTGATGAAATAAGATGCTACAGAAAAAACAAGATGTCAGCTTAGATATACGAACCTAAATTTTGACTACAATTAAAAAATCAACTATGCAGAAGAAAACAGAAAAAGTGGAACAATGAAATACTATGATAGAGGATTCAACTGACCAACAAATACAATCATTGGAAAATCCAGAAAAGGGACTGACAACACTGAAAATGAAAATGACTTTCTATATAAACCAGAAGAAACTTGAGGAGCAAGAAGAAGAACAGAATGAAGGGAAGACAAACATATCAGGACAACTATGGGGATCTGGAATAATAGAGAGACAATTCGTTAGCCCTTCTCAAAAAATGGTGACTGGATGGTCTCTTTTATTTCAAATAATATATATAACAACAGAGGGAGATCTATTTGATGACTTAAAAGCAGTGACATGGAAGGCGAGCTGGCAAAGGAAGAAAGCCAGAATAAGGCTGAAGAAAATTGGGGTGTTGATTTATTAGAGAGGATTTTATATTACTAATTAAAATAGAGTATAATCAAATAGACAAGATATGTATTTTGAATACTAGATTTTGTTGTGAATTGAGATAAATAAAATTTGGGTCACTTAAAACTTGGAAGTATAAATCTTAAAAGTTAAATTTGAATAGTGATGGGAAATTAAAAAATTGGGGAAAACAAATAAAAGAAATATTAAGGGAAAAAGAGAGGAAATACTTGAAATTGAAATAGGAGAAATTGTGGTCACTAAATTTAAAACATTTAGAAATTAGTTGGAAATAAGGATATTATACTGTATTAATAACTAGATGAGGTAAGATGGTAAGAAAAAGAATATACTCAAATAGATAAGATGTGTATCTTGAATATTAGACTTTGTTAGGAATTGTGATAAACAAAACTTTGGTTACCTAAAACTTGGAAATTATAAATATCAAATGTTAAATTTAAATAGTGATGGGAAACTAAAAATTGGGAAAAACTAACAACAGGACATTGATTGTCTATAAAGATTGAATGTTAAAGCAACTAGGATATTTATATGCTAAAAATTTATTGATAAATGTAACAATGTTTTTACTTAATTGATATAATAAGAACTGTATTAGTTCAAATTTGAGACTGTAGATATTAAGGGAAAAAGAGAGGAAATATTTGATATGGTAGCTTGAGATTTTGTATGTTATTGAATTTTCGATTAACCCAGCCACCACGTTGCTTTTTAACTACTTAAATGTAAAATTAGAAAATCAATAAAATATTACAAAAAAAGCTCCTTTTAGACAAGAGTACAGCTAAACTAGCAAGTTCATGAAGTCTCACCTTTTGATTTTGCATTCGGTTGAACATTGAAGGAATGTAGATTCCCCTTGGATATCTCTATACCTGCCTCCATGTGAGAGGACTATTACCTCCAATTATTTACTGCCCCAAGTTGTATTAGACTGGAGGATCCAAAAAAATGTTCTACAGATGGCCTGTACTCCTGTACTACTCCACCCTAGACTCCAGGAACTGAATGAGAGACTAGAGGAGTCATTCACATTCTGAAGGTCTCCTAAGAAACGTTTTCTACCCCTATTGTAATGTCACTTTGATTGGTGAGCTCCCTTATCTGCAAGTTTATTTACCCAAATAAATAATTCCTGCCAATTCCATCTGGTTGGCAGGTCTCTATTGTGGTCCCCATTTAGCAAAAGCTTGATCAGGATGATCCTTCGAATTATAGACTGGTTAGTCTCATTGATATCATAGCAAAATTATAGGCCAAATGTTTTTGATACAAGAATGAGGACTGGGTAATAGAAAAGGGCTTTCTACCAAAAAGCAAAGTGGTTTTAACTCTTTCATTTTATGTTATTTAATAGAAAAAGATACCAATAAGGGTAGACAGATATTTATAACTTTTATAAACCTCAGTGCAATATTTGATTCAATAAACATAGAACTTCTGTGGAAAAAAACCTATGGACCTGAGCATGGATCCTAAACTCCTCTCTTTATTCAAGACATTATATACAGATTCATGCCTAAGGTACACACAGGAATGCATAGCACCCTAACGGGGAAAATTAATACCAATAGAGGAGTCAGTCAAGGATGTATACTAGCTCCCATTATCTCTAATCTGGATACAGGTAATTGCATGCCCCCATCGGAGCTTGAATCTGCTGAGGAAAATGAGCTGGAACTGGAGAGGAATGTGGGGAAGAACAGGCTGAGGCAGGCCAGGGCCTTTCAGGATTGGGACAGGATGAACAGGAGAGACAGCTCAGGTGATGAGCAAGGGCCACCCCCTCCTGATCCTAGAGCACAGAGAGTGGAGAAAACAGGAAACAACACAGGTGGGCTCAACTACTGGGGAAGAGAGGCCCCACCCCTCTCCACAAGGCACACCTGGAGACTAAGACTTAAGGAGACACTGTGGGGAGGGGAATATTTTTAATGAATGGCAAGGACTGGGGTAGGGACAAGAGCAGTTAGGAAAAAAATTCATGTATTGCAAATCACACAGAGTCACTCTGGTGAATTAGCAATAGCAATAGCAAACTTAGACCTATATCAGCTTCACAGTGCTTTACAGCCCTCTCTAAGCAGTTCACAGAGTCAGTGTATTGGCCTCCAAAATTTGGTCCTCCTTTTACCGACCTCGAAATAATGGAAGCCTGAGTCAATCTTGAGCCAGTCAGGATTGAACTGCTGGCAGTGGGCAGAGTTAGCCTGAAATACGGTAGTACTAAATTTACTGTACCACCACGGCTCTGAATGAGACAATTTGTGCACTGAGTAAGTAAGTAAATTAACAACAAGCAAGAAAATGATTCAAGGATAGAACTGGGGGATCCCTGTCTTTGAGGCATGGGCCTGACACCCAATTACCATAAAGGTGGTGCTATGAAGGGATAATTATAGAATGACTGAAGGAATGAAGTGAAACATGAGTCATTCTGCTGTGTTCCCAAGGAGAAAAAGAAAGCACCTGAAGCTCAGGAAAATGTGAGCTTCAAAAAAACTTCAAAAGTTTCAGACTGTGCTCAGAATGAGATACATCATAGCAATCAGTAATATAGTTAGTGGTAAGGAATAAAAAGAACAATAAAAATATTGGCCCATAAGGCAAAACAAAATATCACAAAGGATGGCTAGGTCCTAATCAAGCCATGTGGTCTCTATTGGGTTTAATGTTACTTCAGAGTTAGATAAATTGTCCCTGGTAAACCTTTAGCATGGATCATATTCAGATGTGCTAATGGGTTAGGCAGTTGGAGTTGTGACATTGTTTTCAGATAGCTATTTCGAAACACTTATAACTCTACCTATAATTAGATGCTTGGATTAAGGACATCTTTCATTCAATAATAGTTGTTGCAGAATCTATTACAACAGCCCTCCTTATTAGCACTATGATTATGCTTATTTTAATTGCAAATCCTTTATGAAAATCCTAGAAAAGATAATTAAAAAAACAGATCTGCAAACAACTAGAAGCAAACAAAGTCATAACTAGGAGCCAGCACGGGTTTGTTAAAAACAGATCATGCTAGATCAATCTGACCTCATTCTTCAATAAAGTGACTAAACTAGTTGACTAAACTAGTAGACTAAACTAGTAGACTGCGAAAAGCAGTGGACATAGTATACCTAGATTTCAGTAAGGCATTTGACAAAGTAAACCACAACCTACTCCTTGGTAAAGTAGAAAAAGCTGGAATAGGCAACATCACCACCAGATGGATCTGTATCTGGCTGACAAACTGTACTCAATGAGTAGTCCTCAATGGCACTACATTCATATGGCAAGAAGTAAGAGTGGGGTACCACAAGGTTCCGTCTTAGGCCCAGTACTCTTCAATATTTATTTATTTATTTATTTATGAGACTTATATACCGCTTTAAGTGCAAGCACTCTCTAAGCAGTGTACACCAGTAAGCAATGTATATATATATGATATATATATATATATATATATATATATATATATATATATATATATTTACATTGCCCCCAACAATCTGGGTCCTCATTTTACCTACCTCGGAAGGATGGAAGGCTGAGTCAACCTTGAGCCGGTGAGATTTGAACCGCTGACCTGCTGAACACAGTCAGCTAAAGTGGCCTGCAGTACTGCACTCTAACTGCTGCGCCACCTCGGCTCTTTTTAAATATCTTCATTAATGACTTAGATGAAGGAATTGAAGGGAAACTCGTCAAATTTGCAGATGACACCAAGCTGTCAGGAGTACACCCCAGAAGACAAACTCAGGATCCAAAAAGATTGTGACAAACTCGATCAACGGGCCCTATCCAACAAAATGAGTTTCAGCATGGAGAAAAGCAAAGTCTTACACTTAGGCAGGAAAAACTAAAGGCACAAAGACAGATTGGGTGAGACCTGGCTTAAAAACAGTATCTGCTAGAGGGACCTTGGACTCCTAGTGGACGATCACTTGACTATGAGCCAGCTGTGTGCAGCAGCAACCATAAAAACTAATATAATCCCGGGTTGTATAAACAGTGTTTATAAACCTTAGTAAGACCACACCTGGAATACTGCAGCCAATTTTGGTCACCATATCACCAAAAGGTGTTGAGAGTTTGGAAAAAATTCAGAGAAGAGCAAATAAGATGATCAAAGACCTGGGGGCTAAAACATACGAAGAACAGCTACGGAACTTGGGTCTGGATAGTCTAAAGAAAAGAAGAAATAGGGGAGACATGATAGCAGTGTTACAGTATCTGAGGGGCTGCCACAAGGCACAAGGGGTCAGGTTGTTCACTAGAGCACCAGAGGGAAGGATGAGAAACAATGGTTGGAAACTGATCAAGGAGAGAAGCAACCTGGAATTATGGAGAAACTTCCTGACATGAGGACAGTCAACCAGTGGAACAGCTTGCCTGCAGAAGTTGTGAGTGCTTCATCATTGGAGGTTTTTCAGAAAAGACTGGACAGCCACCAATCTGAAAGGATACAGGATCTCCTGCTTGAGCAGGGGGTTGGACTAGAAGACATCCAAGGTCCCAGATATATTCTGATTGAAATGGCCCAGGATGTCAGCTATCATTGCTGTGGATCTCTCCTATCTACTGTTGGATGCCAGATTCTGGGTTCGATATTCTATTTCTATCTGAATAAGAAACAACATAACCTTTATTGCTATGGATGGATGTGGATGCCATTATGTCAGATGGAAACCAATCTCTGCAATAATTGGAGATTACCTTCTGCAGACCATGTTCTGCAGGGATGAAGTGCTACTAAAATACTGTGGTTGAGGTACTAGATAGGTCTGGATGGAATACACCAAGACAATCTTATGCCTTGTGCTTTGTGGAGTCTTTGCTGATTTGAAAAAATATGGAGATGGCCCAACATCACTTATAAGGGTCTCTTTTTACTGGTAGAGTTAAATCACCTTTTTTTATGAATATAGATCATTCTCAAATATTTCAAGCAATAAAGAAAGCAATGTCTCATAAGTACAGATGCATTTGGATGAAACTGGGCATTTCAACTGGTATTTTATTTACTTATGCTACTCAACATGTTTTGGTTCTCTTGAGAAAAAAAATTGCCAGAATATTGATGTGGGGAGAGATAATTCTCCTGCCTCCATCAATTACTTTCAATCCATTGACCATGCATGTCTCTGGGCCATCGGTTGGAGTTGGGCTTTGGGGGCAGAGTAGTTCCAGTCCTTCCTATTGGCCTATACCTAGAAAGTGATTCCGCAGGATTATGTACCAAAGGTGATTTTCAGGGATTTCTATGTGCTTTGATCATTGATGCTGGGTGAACAGAGCATGGGAGTGGAGTAACATAAGTAGGGCATGACTCCCATGTTTAATACTGCCTATTATCCAATGTAAGTAGATAGAAACTCAGTTTCCTGCAAGGAATATAATAACTCTGTGGTCCAGATCCATCAGTAAGAAGCTACAATTAAGCAAGTGTTCTTTGGATTTAGCTAATAATTTCCCCCAAACACTAGAGATAACCGTGCAATCTTGTCCATATATTACAAAGCTGCAATAGTAAAATTACAGTCTAACTATTCCTTCATAGCTCAAAGTTTATAGCCTAAGGGAAATTCAGGCTCTTCCTTTTGAAACTAGAAGGAATTTCGATTCCTTGGTTTCCTGTTCAGACCATGATGATCTCAGAATGTCAGGATGATAATTTAACAGCTTATTTCAGGCATGTCAAACTGCTGGACCATAGGCCGGATCCGTCACGCTGAAACTGCACCCACCCAATTGCCGGCAAAGGGGGAAAAGTCCCAATATGTTGCACGATGTCACATGACATTGCGGGTTTGACATACCCGTAATGCAGTGGTTCCCAACCTTTTTAATGCCGCAACCCCAACTGGTCGTAAGTCGAGGACTACTCAACCAGTCGTAAGTTGAGGACTACTCAACTGGTGCAGCACTGTTTGCAGAATGGGACTTTTGGTGGGCTCAGCAGGGCAGAGACAGCCTGGACAATTCCTATTGGCTTTTGAAAGCCAATAGAATTAGACTCTATTCAAGAGAGTCTATTCTATTGGCTTTCAAAAGCCAATAGAATAAAAGGGAGTAGCACAGCTAAGAAAAAGGGGGAAAAAATGTCGGACTGCGTTGTTTGGCGATCCCCGTGAAATGGTCGTTTGACACCAAATGGTGTCCCGACCCACTGGTTGAGAACCACTGCCGTAATGGAATGTGGCCGATGCAATGATAAGATGATGCAGCAAGGTCTGTGTCTGTGCCTTTAAGAGGCTGAGTATAAAAGGAGTTTTTACTGGAGTTTTTTCTCTCTCTTCCATTTAACCACATATATGTGTTTTATTTCTAGTGTATATTTGTAGATATAGTGTAATATCAACCACATTTAATTACAAACCACTGTTTACTGTATTTACTCCTGGGTTAACTCAGTGCAAGAAGACTGTGCATGCTCTGACAGGTTATGGGCCCACAGTGAGGAGAAACCCAGTGAGAGTTTGACCCAGAGTCAGAGGAGTTGAGGCTTGTGGTCTGTTGTGGTTTGTTATGGTTTGGCAACATGGACTCCATCAGCATAATGGGAAGAAGTTTCATAGTATCTAAGCTGAATGAGACAAACTACCTCTCCTGGAGTCTGAAAATGGAGATGTACCTGAGAAGGGAGGAGTTGTGGATGATAGTTACTGACCCACATGCAATCCTGAATGATGGGGACCAGAGAAGGCATGAGAAAGCACTGGCCAGCATATTCCTGAGTTTAGGAGATAGACAGCTGATACACATGAGGGGTCTCCAGTCTGCTAAGGAGTGCTGGTAAGCTTTGTGCAGTATATACATGAGAGGGACTGCGAGCAGCAAGGTAATGATGATAAGAAAGCTGTATAAAGCACAGCTGAAGCCAGGAGAGAGCATGTCTATGCATTTGCAATCCATGAGAAAGACATTCATAGAATTAGAGGACAGAGGAATGACTTTCACTGAGTCACATAAGGTGTATGTGGTGCTCAGTTCATTGGGACAATTCATGGGATGTCCTAATGACCAATTTAGAGTCCATGCAGGAGAAGGACTTAACCATGAGTTATTTGACTGGCTGGTTGCTGGAGGAGGAACAGAAATGTTTGGAAAAGCAGCAGAGAGGGGATAACAACACACCGCTCAAGCCTAGAACTGCTACATCCCAGGGTGCGGCAGAGTAGCTGAGAAAGTTTGCATGGTGTAATGCTGTTTCAAGTGTGGTTCTACAGAGCATCTCCAGAGACACTGCCCTGAGGGGAGAAACAGAGCAGTAGCGAGACAACTGACATTTTCCCTGGCAGCGACATTAACTGAGAAAAATACTTGGTTGTTGGACAGTGGAGGCAGTTAGTATATTGCAAATGACCCACAAATGTTTTCCAATTTGAGACCAGCTAAGCAAGCATTTGTTAGCTTGGCTAATGGACAACAGTCTGCTCTTAAAGGGGAAGGTAAAGTTTATGTATTTATGGTATAGGAGAAATAGATAATGTATTATATGTACCAGAGATAGACCATAATATCATGGTTCTGAAAGATGAAACTTTTCAAAGAACTGTGACGCATTGTTTACCTTAAAGAATCTTTATTCGAGCAGCATAGCTTTGGCATGTACATAGTAGAAGCCAAAATCTGACTTCCCCTCCCTTCAGCACATAGATCAAAGCACAATTCCATCTTACAAGTAACAGTAATAAATCACATTCTCCAATTAGTTTGAAATGCTAGCTTTCCACCCAGTTCTTTATTCTGCCATGCCTTATCAGCTCTTATTACAATTTTGTATGCCACATTCCTCCCCTCCTCCAGTATCATCTAAATCTAAACATGTAATATGAAATTCCATAATACATGTTGTATGGAACAAAACCTTCATTAGCTCACTTAAATAAGACACACACACCTTCAGCAGCCTCTGGCTGCAAGTAGTTTCATATGTTTTTAACTCTTTAGGCAGGGAAAGTGTGTGTATGGAACAAGCCATCCTTCTTCAGGTTTCGACTCACACACAGTTAGATTAGAAGAGTAATTTACTCAAGGCCACATAGATAACAAGGAAAGAAACATATATCCGAAATCTAAGGAGGCTGTGGAAATACAAGCTTGCCTGAGCAGTTTCAGAAAAGAAGCCAAAATCCAATCTGAGGTCTTTGAACACCAAATCAAGTTTGTAAGCCAGTCCAATGGTCAGAGTTTCAGGGTTTCCAAGCAAAATTCACAACACAAAACAAGAGATCAGAGAGTTGTTTCCAAGGTCAGCAATGGCACACAAAACTCCAAGCATTCAGCATTTGTAAGGAAATCAATGGGCTAATGTCTTGCTAAGAAAATACCAGCACTGATTTGACAGAGCATCAAAAGATGGGCTGCTATTAATGTGCAATCAGTGGAATACAGCCATCAGGAAGAAAAGCTGAAGCAATAGAAACTGTAACAGTGACAGGAAAGAATATCCCCAATCACTATGTGATGAGAAAAGGAAGAGAAAAATTTGGAATACCTATATCCTTCAAACTAGGCTGCCCTACATATATCTCTTAATAGAGTTAACATGAGTCATTGGAATATCAAAAAGAGAGATTGTGTTATCCTTAAGTCCACATCTCTGCTGTCAATATCTTTTAATAGGCCCAAAGGGAGCAGAATGGCTACCCAGTAAAAAGGAAAGTAAAAAAGTTTTGCTGACATTTAAATGCTCAATAAAACCAACTATGCTGCTTTAAAATAAAATCTTTTCTGGGTACAGAAATACTCCCACTAGATGTGTTTCATGATAATAAAATATGGTCACATTTTCATCCTTGTATATAAGCTGAAGATCGCCCTCTAGGTTCTGGGATTGGTAAGTGTCTACCACAAAGAGCTTTCGGAGTTTAGCCTTGACTCAAGTCATTTGGTGACAAAAACATAGTAGTAGTAAAGTTGGAAGGGACCTTGGAGGTCATCTAGTCCAACCCCCTGCTCGGGCAGGAAACCCTACACCATTTTGGACAAATAGCTGTCCAGTCTCTTCTTAAAAACTTCCAGTGTTGGAGCATTTACTGCTTCTGGAGGCAAGCTGTTCCACTGATTAATTTTTCTCACTGTCAGGAAGTTTCTCCTTAGTTCTAGGTTGCTTCTCTCCTTGATTAGTTTCCACCCGTTGCTTCTTGTCCTGCCTTCAGGTGCTTTGGAAAATAGCTTAATTCCCTCTTCTTTATGGCAGCCCCTGAGATATTGGAATACTGCTATCATGTCCCCCCTTGTCCTTCTCTTCGTTAAACTAGACATACCCAATTCTAGCAACCGTTCCTTATATGTTTTAGCCTCCAGTCCCCTAATCATCTTTGTTGCTCTTCTCTGTACTCTTTCTAGAGTCTCAACATCTTTTTTACATCGTGGTGACCAAAACTGGATGCAGTATTCCAAGTGTGGCCTTACCAAGGCATTGAAGAGTGGTATTAATACTTCACATGATCTTGATTCTATCCCTCTGTTAATGCAGCCTAGCACTGTGTTGGCCTTTTTGGCAGCTGCAGCACACTGCTGGCTCATATTTAGGTGATTGTCTACTAGGACTCCGAGGTCCCTCTCACAGTTACTACTATTGAGCATGGTGCCACCTATGCTGTACTTGTGCATTTGGTTTTTCTTGCCTAAATGTAGAACCTTGCTTTTTTCACCATTGAATTTCATTTTGTTAGTTAGTGCCCAGTGTTCAAGTCTGTCCAGATCCTTCTGTATCTTAAGCCTGTCTTCTGGAGTGTTGGCTATTCCTGCCAGCTTGGTGTCGTCTGCAAATTTGATGAGTTCCCCATCTATCCCTTCATCCAAATCGTTGATGAAGATGTTGAAGAGTCACTGGGCCCAGAACAGAGCCCTGGGGCACCCCACTACACACTTCCCTCCATATAGATGCAGTTCCATTGAGGACCACTCGCTGAGTACGGCCGGTCAGCCAGCTACGGATCCATCTGGTGGTGGTTCTGTCTACCCCACATTTTTCTATCTTGTCAAGTAGTAGGTTGTGATCTGCTTTATCAAATGCCTTACTGAAGTCCAAGTAAATTATGTCCACAGCATTCCTCTGATCCACTAATTTTGTCACTTGGTCAAAGAATGCAATAAGATTTGTCTGGCATGATCTATTTTTGACAAACCATGTTGGCTTTTAGTAATGACTTTGTTTGCCTCTAGGTGTTCGTTGATTCGTTGTTTGATTATCTTTTCCAGGATCTTCCCAGGTATTGAGGTCAGGCTGATAGGTCTGTAATTTCCTGGATCCATTTTTTTTCCTTTTTTGAGGATGGGAACTACATCAGCTCTTTTCCAGTCCTCTGGTAGTTCCCCTGTGTTCCAGGATCTTTGAAAAATATAGTTCAGTGGCTCCGATATCACATCTGCCAGTTCCTTGAGAACTCTGGGGTGTAATCCATCTGGTCCTGGCGATTTGAACTCATCTAGGCTGGACAGGTGCTCACTAACCATTTTCTTGCCTATCTTAACTTGTGTTTCTGTTTTGTTTTTTATGGCACTATTTTTGATAGGTTGGTCTGTTTTTTCCCTTTGTGTAAAGACAGATGCAAAAAATGAGTTAAATAGTTCTGCTTTCTCCCTGTTGCTTGTCACCTTCTTGCCACTTCCACCCACTAATGGACCAATCATTTCCTTCACTTTTTTCTTGTTTTTTACATGTTGAAAGAAGCTTTTTTTGTTATTTTTGACTTTGGTCGCAAGCCTTAGTGCATTTTGAGCCTTGGCTTTCTTCACTTCATCTTTGCAGGCTCGGGCTATTTGCTGATATTCTGACTTAGTTATGTTCCCCTCTTTCTACTTTCTATACTTGTCCTTTTTATCTTTCAATTTGTCAGAGAGTTCTTTATGCAGCCATGCTGGTTTCTTTTGAGAGCTGTTATTTTTCTTCTTTGTTGGTGTTGTGCTAGACTGTGCTTTTATTATCTCATTTTTCAAAATTTCCCAAGCTTCTTGAGTTGTTTTGCCCTTGAGGATTCTCATCCATGGAATCCTTCCCAAGCCCTCTCTAAGTTTATTGAAATTAGCTCTCTTGAATCCAAGACTCTAGTTTGACTGTGTTCTATTGCTTGTGCTTCTATAATGTTGAATTCTAATATTGCATGATCACTTCCTCCCAGGGTTCCTATGGCTTCAACACCGTCTATCATTTCATCTCTGTTAGTGAGAATTAGATCCAAAATGGCTAATCCCCTAGTTCCCTTCTCTACTTTTTGGGAGACAAAGTTGTCTGCTAGGTTTGCCAGGAACCTGTTTGATCTTCCACTTGGTGCGGAGTTTGTCTCCCAGCTGATGTCAGAGTAGTTAAAGTCCCCCATTACTATTGTCATGTGCTTCCTACATACCTTAGTTAGCTGACTAACAAAAAGTTCATCTATTTCCTCTGTTTGGTTGGGTGGTCTGTAGTATACACCTATAGCAATGTCATTTCCCACCCCCTTTTATATTGACCCAAATGCATTCAAGACAGTTTTTATCATTGTTGTACTCTATTTCTGTGGAGATATAGTTATTTCTTATATAGAGAGCAACTCCACCTCCTCTTTTATTTTGTCTGCTTCTTTTAAATAATTTAAATCCCTCTAGCTGTGTGTTCCATGTGTGGGTTTCATCCCACCATGTTTCCGTAATGGCAACAATATCGTATCTGCCCTCATTAACCTGAATTTCTAGTTCACCCTGTTTGCTGTTCATACTCTGTACATTGGTGTATAAACATTTGAGTCCTTTGTGGGTGGCCCTGTGTTTCCTTTCTACATAACCTGTGTGGTGCCTGAGTTCCCCTATTGTCTTACCACCTATTTGGTTAGTGCACTTTATGTGGCACTCGCTATTAGAGGCTTCATTTTGCTTGATAGCAAGGTTGGTATTCTTGTCCACACACACATCTATGCTACATGCACTGATAGCCCTATAGTTTTTAAATTGCCGGGGACAGGGTTGTTCCGTATCAATTAACTCCCTGTCCCCGCTGTTTAGTTTAAATTTCCCTCCAGAAAATCTGTGAATTTATAGCCGAGTAACTCAGTCCCTTTTTTTGATGGATGCAAACCATCTCTTTTGTACATCTTTTGATTGGACCAGCTACTGACATCATGACTAATATATCCAAAGCCTTCCCCTTTACACCACTCCTTTAGCCACATATTGAATTGTGCTATGCGCTGGCCTTTTCCATTTTGCTCCTTATACACTGGCAAAACCTCTGAGAAAGTAAGCCTACAGCCTATTCTGCTAAGTTCCTTCCCCAAGCTCTGGAAATCATTCTGCACAGAATGTCTAGAAACAGATCATTCATTCTTTTGGAGCCCCACCAAATAGTGAGCCAGATGAAATTAATGTAGTTACAATGGACACTGTTATCAACTCATACAGCAGCAGAATCTCTGACTGAATTGGTGGCAACATCTTCCCCAAAAGGGTTGCAGGAACAGTGATAGCCATCTACAAATGCCTCTGATACACTTTGACTTAAGTGAGGATTTTCAACAGAAGAGCAACCAGAAGGAGGACAATCTGGCAATTTTAAAAGATGAAGAAAGATTGATCTTGCACCATTAAAAACAACAACTTCATTTCCCCTGATGCCATGTTTTTACCAAAAGGACTGCTCGGTAACTAAACCCCACTCCAGAAGAAAATTCACAAAACTTTGGATCAACCCACTACCAAGAACAGTCTACCAAGAACAACGCCTCTAGCTCCGCAGACTCAATCAAATATTCGAGATCTTCAGAACTCTTCTAGCATTGAGCCTCAGATGAACAACCTTAACACCAATGCATTGGAGTGCCAGGGGAAGACTCACAAGGAAATTAGAGGAAACATTGCAACAAAGAGAAGACAGTATGGTATAGAATTGCATTGACCAGGGATGCTGCTTTGGCAAGTAGAGTCTTCAAGGAAAAGCAAAATCACCAATCAGTGTGTATACCTGAATATATCAGGTTCCATTAATCTCACATCTGCTGATGATTGAGAGAATGGGATACATTACAACCCACCCCTAAAAAAACTCTTTTTAGACAAGAGTATAGGTAAACTAGTCCTGGTGTCTCACCTTTTGATTTTGTATTCGGTTGCATATTGAGAAAACGTAGGCTCCCCTTGGATATCTCTATACCTGCCTCCATGTGAGAGAAATATTACCTCCAATTCTTCACTGCCCCAAGTTGTATTGGACTACAGGGTCCCAAAATATGTTCTACAAATGTCCTGTACTCCTGTACTACTCCACCCAGGATGCCAGGAACTGACTGAGAGACTAGAGGAGTCATTCAGATTTTGTAGTCCAGCAGGTCTCCTAAGAAACGTTTTCTACACCCTAAATTATTGAAATGTCCCTTTGATTGGTGAGCTCCTTTATCTGCAAATTTATTGACCCATATCCATAACTCCTATCAAAATTTCTACTGAGGTCCCCATTTAGCAAAAGTGTGATAAGGATGACCCTTCAGTTATAGATTAATTAGTCTCATGAATATCGTAGCTAAATCATAGGCCAAATGCCTTTGATACAAGAATGAGGACTGGCTAATTGAAAAGGGCTTTCTACCCAAAGAGTAAACTGGTTTTAAGTCTGGTCACTTCACCATTGATAATTGTTTCATTTTATGTCATCTAATAGAAATATATACCATTAAGGAGAGAGAGGCGTTTACAACTTTTATAGTTGTTTTAAAATTTTTAAAATGAATGTTCTTCTGAAAGTGTTGTTTCTATTTCAATGCATACAAATTTGGCTTAAAAAGGATTTTTTTACAAATTTGGATAGACTCATTTCAAAATTCATATGGCAAGGGAAACGACCAAGAATCAGATTAAAACTATTACAAGACGCTAGAGCCGTGTTTCTCAACCTTGACAATTTTAAGGCATGTGGACTTCAACTCCCAGAATTCCACAGCCAGGAATGCTAGCTGTGGAATTCTGGGAGTTGAAGTCCACATGCCTTAAAATTGTCAAGGTTGAGAAACACTGCGCTAGAGAAAGAGGAGGATTTGACCTACCAGACTGGAGAAAGTATTATCAGGCAGCAGCGTTGTTCTGGCTAAGCGAGTGGATGCATCTCAAAAATACAAGATTATTAGCAATAGAAGGTCATGACCTACAGACAGGGTGGCCTGCTATTTTGTGGGAAGAAAGACATTTAGCCCAGCAATACTTCCAGAAGCATTATATTAGGAGAGCACTATTGGATATCTGGAAAAAAATAAAAAGAAATAATTATATGAAAATCCCCAACTGGGTGTCTACATTAGAAATGTACACACATCCAAATTTGATAAATGTGGTGGTGCTGTCACCTATAAAGATATTTTGAATGAGAGAGGAGAATTAAAAGTGAGAAATACCTTAAAGGAAGAAGGAATTGATCTGGAATGGTGGGTGTATCTTCAGATCCAATCCATATTTAATAAAGACAAAAAGGAACGGGGAATAAAGCAAGACTCTTCAGAATTAGATGAAATCTTATTTAGTAGGGAAGGCAAGACTATAAGTAAACTATGTCGACATTTATTAGAGCAAGATATAATTGAGGAACAAGCAGTTCACTTATGACTTTGAGGACCAGAAAAAGCAAAGACTCAGATTTGAACTGTTAAAGCAATGGAGCTTTATGGTTAAGAGAAACAGAGGGCCAATACAGAGGCCAAGATGGTTTTCACTGATTCAAATTATATTGCAAGCAACAAAGAGAGACTTATCAGCTGGAAGGGAAGCTCTGCTATGGAAACCTGTTTGGCATAAGAAGAAAGCCAGAATAAGAGTGAAAATAAATGAAATTTAAAATTGTATGTAATGGACTAAAGGCAATCTAGAATTATGGATTGATTTAAGGACTAAGATTATGAGCTAGAAGTAAGAGAAAAATGAGCAATTAATGGAAGATATATATTAAATTGACTAAGAATGTATTTTTTGGACTGATAGGTTTATCTATGTGAAAATTATTATGTAATGGAAGGAAGAAAATTGAAGAGATGTTTTAGATCTGGATTGATTTAATAACTAATGGAATGTTAATCTAATAAGATTATTTGTTTGTTTGATACCTAATGGATTGAAATGATCTATGGCAGTGCTTCTCAACGTTTGTGTGACGGCGACCCCCGTCACACAAACGTTCTGCGCATGCGCGGCGCTGCGCGCATGGGTGCGGGCCCCCATGTGCGGCACGCATGCATGATGCCCTCCATGCGCGGCACGCATACATGGCGTTGCCCCATGCGCGACGCGCATGTGCGGCGCGCATGTGCGGTGGCCCCCATGCGTGGCGCGCATGTGCGGTGGCCCCCATGCGTGGCACATGTGCACGGCACCGCCCCCATGCGCGGCGCACGTGCACGGCGCCACGAAAAATGGCAGATCGCCGCCTTTGGCGACCCCCGAAAAATAGTCGATCGACCCCAAATGGGGTCGCGACCCATAGGTTGAGAACCGCTGATCTATGGTTTGATATTATTTTGTCAGCTTAAAGAGATTGTTTGATTGATGGATTAGATAGGTTTAGGATAGATCAATATTTTAGCTTAAAAAAGAGATATTTTTATGTAATGGATTAAAGGTAATCTAGAATTATGGACTGATTTAAGGAATAAGATTGTGAGTTAGAAGTAAGAGAAAAATGGGTGATTAATGGAATATACATTTTAAATTGATTAAGAATGTGTCTTTTAGAAGGATAGGTTTATTTCTATGAAAATTATTATGTAATGTTGAGTTAATCTAATAAGATGATTTCTTTGTTTGATAATATGGATGTTATTAGTTATGATAATTAATTGGATGAAATTTGAATTCTGTCTAATAGATTGAAATGATTTAAGATTTGATTTTACTCTGTCAGCTTAAAGAGATCGATTGATGGATGGATTAGATATGTATAGGATACATTAATATTTTATTTTAAATAAGGGATATTAGTGGAAGAAGAAATAAATAAGATTTATGATAAAATTAAGAAACTAGAACATATTTTGAAGGGATACCTGAATTGATAATGTTTTTATTTAAAGTTAATTTGATTACGGTCTTGTAAATTTATAAAGCTTTAAAAACAGGTCCAGGATGAATAAATTTAAGCTAGAATTCTATTATTATGTTCTAGGATGTTTTAGGATGTTCTGTCTTGGGGTGTGGATGGGAGCCACACTCTTTCTTCTCCTGTTAGTTCTCTCAGCATTGTTTCAACTCTTCAAGCATGGCATCCTTTTGGTCTATCTGTGAATTTTGCCCTGAGTGGAGAACATTGTCCTTAGGAGAAATTTAGTAAAAATGAAAAAGATACGAAAAATAAATGGAAAGTAATATGTTTTATTGGAGCCCAAAAGGAAACAAAGATAAAGCATGATAAGCTTAGTTAGCACATTTTTCAAACATAGTCACTGGTTGACCTTGTTAGGTACGTTGTGTGACCCCAGCAATAGGTTAAAGAAGTTTCAGTATTGAGTAAATAGAAGCAAAGCACAATATTAAGTGAATAGGTACAGAGGAAACATTCGTCATACTGAATAACTATTCTGTAAATTTAATGCTTTTTATGGGGTTTAATTTTTAGCTTTTGTGGGAATAGCACACAGTTTGTAAGGGTGTGTATGCATTGTCACATTTAGAATAGGGGCTTCGTTGAGTTCTTTCACTCCTTCAGGCAACCGGAAGCTGAAGGCCCTCAACAGATTGGTCAGAAAGATGAAGATCTCAATTCTTGCCAGCTGCTCTCCCACACATATGCGTTCACCTGTAGATATAAAAGCATGAATAAAGGGGATAATAATCAATTCTCCAGAATATATCCCATCAGCAAAGAAACGTGAAAGAAGATTAAATCTTCCTATCTTCTAGTATTACCTATTGATTAGCACATTATTATTCAGTACACAGGAACAGCTTTTGGAGATAATGCTTTGAATCGATTGATGGGGTTAGCCATTGGTCAAACTGCTTTATTAAAGCAGTTTATGAGCCCTGGTGGGGCAGTGGTTAGAATGCAGTATTGCAAGCTAACTCAGGTCACTACCAGGAATTTGATTATGACAGACTCTAGCTTGACTCATCCTTCCATCCTTTCAAGGTCAGTAAAACAAGGACCCAGATTGTTGGGGGCAATATGCTGATTCTGTAAACCACTTAGAGAGGGCTATAAAAGCACTATGAAGCAGTATATAAGTCTAAGTGCTAAGTGCTTGCTATTGCTAAACAGAAATAACGCCAATTTGAGCAGACCATCTATTTCCAAATTGCATAGGAAGGTTTTTAGTAAGGAGGAACACTATTGGTGATACTGATAAAGTCTTAGACTACCTTCTAACCTTTAACATGTAACCTTTAGCAATAGCAATAACAATAGCGGTTAGAATTATATACCACTCCATTGAGCCTTAACACACTCTGGGAGTCATTTACACTGTCAGCATATTGCCCCCAACCATCAGGGTTCTCATTTTACTGATCTCAGAAGGATGGAAGGCTGAGTCAAACATGAGCCGGTCAGGATCGAACAGCTGGCTGTGGCAGTTCAAGCTTTAGCTGAGCTAAGCAACCCAAACTCATTTTATTATAAGGTGGATGACATGTGGATTAATTAAAACTGTCTTATTGTGACCCTGAAGATGTAAGCAAGATTATACTGCTTTTAATGATTATTTTATCATGATATGTATTTCCATGATTGGCATCATGGCAATGTATACTTTTCAAAATTGCATCAAAGGGGGCCCACTCCAAGCAGAGGTGTGCCCATTCAGAACTTGCTTCCGGGTAGATCTTTTATTTACATATAAAAGATTTTTTTTCCTTTCCACCTGACCAGTGTGGGTCATTGGGCCTGTATGTTTAGGTAGGAGGACATGAGTTTTGGGGGACAACAATAGTTTTTCATATCTATCATAACTGAAGGTGTGCCTTTTATGTCCTTTGTTATCAGCACCAGAAATAGAGAAAGATTCATTGGTGTACAAGCAGTACTAGACAGGATGAAAACGCTGTTGTAGGGGGAGCTCTGCAGCCATTAAAAAGAGTGAGCTTAATGCATCTAGGACCAAAACTCTGTGATGCAGATCCATCATTAAGAAGCTAAAAGTAGGCTTGTTTTCTTTGGATTTAGCTAATAATTCTCCCCCTAACAACAGAGATAATTGTGCAAAGCTCTACTGATTACCATATAAATATAATTAGTATTTCTTTGTAGTTTAAACTTTATAGCCTAAGAGGAACTTCAGATTCTCATGGTTTTGAAAGTAGAAGGAATAGAGATTCATGGATTTTCTATTCAGTCCATGATGACTTCAGAATAACACAGTGATGGGGGTGGTCGGAATCTATATGTGATAAACTGCTTTGGGCTCATGGACGTACCTATTCCGAAGGGCAGAAACTCTTCTCGTTCCATGAACTTCCCATCTTTATCTAAAAAGTGATTTGGGTTGAATTCTTCAGGTGTCTCCCATTGTTCAGGGTCAAGAAGAACAGAACGCAGGTCTGGCAGAATTATGGTCCTCTGCAAAAATATTCAAACAATATTAATGACATGTTTGGTTTTAGCTTGTCTTGATAGACCCATATTTGTTCATTTCCAAAGCAGTTTCTGAGAGCAGTGGCTGTTCTTAGCATTTCTCACCTTTGGAATGTGGTAACCCTTCATCGTCACATCTTTTGTACTTTGCCTGGGAAGCCCAAATAGCAAAACATTTTTTAAACGCTGCATTTCATGAATCACGGCATTGGTGTAGGGCAGCTTCTTCCGATCCTGATAGGAAATTGAGACCGAGGAACTAAAGGCTTCTTCAATCTCTTTCTGGACTTTCTCTAGAAAAAACAATAGAAATAGAAGCCTCTTTTTCATTCTTATGTTTCATTTACTCATTTCCAAATTTTAATCCTTAACAGAAGTTTAGGACACAGAATAGCCTTTAGGGCATTAAATGTAATCCCATCCTTTTTAAAAAATATTATGAAGGAGAGTAGATTGAAAATGCATTTCCTGTGCTCTGATCATATCCAGTGCAAACAGGTTCAGAATATTGATGCAAACTGTTGATTCAGTTTAAATATTCCATGGAATCTTTTTCAATCTACACTGTGTGCACAATTATTAGGCAAGTGAATATTTGGACTGTATCATCATTTTTATGTATATTTTCCACCTCCAAGCTTTATAAACATGAATGCTTAGTGGATATAAGAATATCAGGTGATGTGTAGTTATGTAATGAGGGAGGGTTTGGCCTAAGGAGATCAACACCCTTTATCATGGGATACATAATTATTACGCTGCTTCTTTTCCTCAGGCAAAAAAGACATTCAACTGACTCTGAAAAGTCAAATATTGTAAAAAGTCTTTCAGAGGGATGCACCACTCATGAATTTTCCACAGAACCATCAAAAGTTTTGTTGGAAATTCTCAACAGGATCGGAAGAAATGTGTTGAGAAAAAGAGACACACATTAACTGCCAAAGATATGAGAAGAATCAAATGTGAAGCTACCCAGGAACCCATTATCCTCCAGTGCTGACATAGTCCAGATTTTCAAGCTACCTGGAGTATCTTGAAGTACAAGGTTCTCCGTGCTCAGAGATGTGGCCAAGGTAAGGAAGGCTGAAACCCGACCCCCACTGAACAAGACACGTAAGATGAAATGGTAAGTCTAGGCCAAGAAATCTCTGAAGACAGAATTTTCAAAGGTTTTATGGACTGATGAGATGTGAATAACTCTTGATGGAGCAGATGAATGGCCCCATGGCTGGATCAGTTATGCGCACAGAGCTCCACTTTGATTCAGACACCAGAAAGGTGGAGGTGGGGTACTGGCATGAGCTGTTATTATTGGACTTTTTCAGGTTGAAGATGGACTCAAAATCAACTCCCCAAACTATTTCCAGTTTTTAGAAGAAAATTTCTCATGCAGTGGTACAAGAAAACGTCTGCCTTGTTCAAGAAGACTATGACTTTTACGCAGGACAATGCTCCATCGCATGCATCAAATCACTCCATTGCATGGCTAGCCAGTAAACGCCATAAAGCTGAAATAACAATCACATGGCCCCCTTTGTCATCTGACCTAAACCCTATTGAGAACTTGTGGGCCCTTCCTAAATGGCAGGTTTATGGTGAAGGAAAACAGTATACCTCTCTGAACAATGTTTGGGAGGCTGTGGTTGCTGCTGCACAAAACGTTCATCGTCAACAGATCAAGAAAATGACTGACTCCAATTTTCTTTTCTTTTTTGAAATATCAGAAATGTTTATTTGTACATTTTGAGTTCTTTTTTATTCTCACTTTAACAGATGCAAATAAACGAGTGAGATGGGCAAATTTTCATTTTTTTTCATTTAGTTACATGATAATTCTGCTCACTAATAGTTGCCCCAAAATTGTGCACACATAGATATTCTCCTAAAAAAGACAAAACTACACTTTTACTTTCTTAAATATTCAGGTTTGAGGTTTATTAGCATTTTGGATTGACCGACAGCGCTGTAGTTATTAAATAAAAAAATTAATCTTCCAAAATACAACTTGCCTAATAATTGTGCCCAAAGTGTAGTCAATCCCCAGAATTCAATCCCAAACCACTTTAGAAATCTGATTCGGTTTAAAGAAAGTTCTATAATTATCTTGAAAATAATGTGGATCAAATTTTTGTAAAGCACTCGTTTGTTTATTTATTTTTATTATTTTTTAAAATCATTATATGTATATGTTACCCATCTCACTGTTAAAGTAACTCTGAAGGGGAGGCTTACAATATAATAAAAAGAGAGAAAAGATAGTACAGAAGAATTAAAATAAAGAGGATTAAATAAACTAAAAACCAAGAGGATGGGTAACAAGGAGAGGGATCATTTCTCTGCAATACCAGTCACTCCCATAGTAGTGCACCTCTATCAGGGCTCCAGAGCAATTGGCAGAGCGAAGTTTTAAGACTCTTCCTGAAGATCCGCAGGGTAAGGGTGGACCTCACTTTCAGGAGGAGAATATTCTAGACAGGGGGGCCACAGCAGAATAACCTCTTCTCCTGAATACTGCCAGCTAAAATTCTATAGCAGTCAGTATCCAAAGTAGGTCTCTTCTGCTAGAGAAATTAGGACGGGCTTGTCACATTGGATTGAGACAGTTCCACTAGACCAGTGGTCCCCACCCTATGGGCCACAGCCCATTACCAGACCGTGGCCTCTTAGCCACTCGGTAATGTGAATACCTGGCCAATGTGATGTGCACATGTGTGCGCGCTCATCCCCCCTTGCGCCAGCACTAGCATTGCTGTGAGCCTCTTGCCAATATGAGCCTCACCATAGCCTTGCACCCATGCCACCAGCCCCATTTGCAGAATGCTCATGCTTGCGGCCCCATTTGTGCACATGCATGCACAGCCACATTTCCATGTGTGTGCATGCACACATAAAGATTCCTAGCCCTCCCTTTCCCACTGGGCAACCAACCAGAAATGTGGGTGCCCTGTACCCACTCCATACAAGGTTTTAAATTCACCTTGAACTGGACCCAGAACCAAAGTAGCAACCAGCTCAGCTCATGTAAAAGTGGTGTTAAATGTGCCACCCAAGGGATCTCTAGAAGTAGCTGCACCACTGGATTTGCTACCAGCTGTAGATTACGAACATTCTTCAAGGGTAGCCCAAGTAGAGCACATTGCAGTTATCCAAATGAGAGATTACAAGGGCATGAGTGACCCTGCACAAGTCCTCACAATCCATGAAAGGGTACAATTGGCAAATAACATGAAATTACACAAAGGGTCTGCTAGCCTTGATGCCACCTGCTCTTTCAATTGGAGTCATGAGTCTGGAAGAACCCACAAATTGCACACAGGATCTGTCTGACACCATCCAGTTCTGATTCCCATAGCCAGCTGAAAAGGATACCACGAGTGATGGTAGCAAAAGCCACAGACAGGAAAAGAAGAGCAATGATGGACGTGCTATCCCCATCCCACTCCCTCCAGAGATCATCCAAGTATGGTTAATGTCTCTGTCCCATAATCAGGCCTGAAACCTGGTTGAAAGGGGTCCAGATAATCCATTTCATCCAGGACCCATACTGCAACCATTTTTTCCACTACTTTCCCCTTCACTAAAAAGGGGAGATGGCAAACTGGACAGAAATTGTCAAGATAGGTGTGGTTCAGTGAAGCTGACTTAAGGAAGAGTCAGATCAAGGTCTCCTTAAATCAGTGGTTCTCAACTTGTGGGTCGGGACCCCATTTGGAGTCGAACGACCATTTCACGGGGGTCGCCAAACAACGCAGTCCGCCATTTTTTCCCCTTTTCCTTGGCTGTGCTAGTCCCTTTTATTCTATTGGCTTTTGAAAGCCAATAGAATAGACTCTCTTGAATAGAGTCTAATTCTATTGGCTTTCAAAAGCCAATAGGAATTGTCCAGGCTGTCTCTGCCCTGCTGAGCCCGCCAAAAGTCTCATTCTGCAAATGGTGCTGCAAGTTGTCTGCAGCGAAGGTGAGCTGTCTGGAAGTTTCCATCCCTCCCTGCTGAGCAGCTACTAAAAATGTAAGTAAAAGACAGTCAGGGGTGGGAGGCCGGCGGGGGCTGGGAGGGTTGCTGGCACGCGTGGGGCCCGGTGGGTGCCTTACCTCCCTTGGGCTGGGCCAGCTGGTGGCCCAGCCGGTGGTCAGCCTGTGCCGTCTCTGCCACTTGCCAGCTACGCCTCGGCCAGTGCAGGGGATGGCACCACGCATGCGTGGCGCTCCCAGGCAGGGAAAGTCCTCGACTTATGACTGGTTGGGTAGTCCTCAACTTACGACCAGTTGGGTAGTCCTCTACTTACGACCGGTTGGAGTCGTGGCATTAAAAAGGTTGAGAACAACTGCCTTAAATGGTGCTGTGAACATCCCTTTGTAGTGATGTGGCATTTTGTCACTCTTAGCACCACGAGGTAAGGACTTAATAGCAATTCTGTTTTTTGTATTCCTCCAGTGGCATTTGTCTCTTCAACATCCTCAACTCCTTCATAAACCACTGAAGTATCAGAAGTGATGGGCCAAGAGAGGGCATATGGGCACAATCCTGTCCATGGCTGCAGCTGTTTTCTGATTCCAGGCTGTGGCCAGAGCCTCCAAAGGGCGACACAGCAGATCCCCCAGGACAATCCCACAGCTTTTTCTGGAATCTGAATTGTCCATCAGTCATCAAGGAGGGACTACGTGTATAGGTCCAGCCTCCCTGCAGAGGGGGCAGTGCTGGAAAATCTCAAGGACACCACTGTGTAGTCTGACCATGACAGAGGGAATAATGATAACTCCCAGAGCAGATCACATTGCCACTGTTTTGACAATAAGATCATGTCTTCAAGGGTGTCCACTGTCCTAGGTTAGGCCATGGATAACCTGAAAAAGCTGCCGTGATGGCCATGAACACTGAAGCTGCTTCTGGGACTTTCCCCCGGCACCTATTTATATTCCTAGCCATCACTATTTGAATTACTTTTCCTAACCCCTACAAGATGCTCTTCTACCCCTAAACCTGACCTCCCACTGTGCTGGCAGACATGTCATTCTGCCAGTCATACAGACTCACCCAATATGGCATTTTCACTGTAGCTCTTAGTGCCAATGGGAATCCAGCTTCTGGGCTCTATGTGTGTTGGAATTCCAAAGTTTGCTGCCATAACCTGGTGTTCAACACCAGATGGCTCCAAATCCATCCCTAATCTGTGGAATTTGTACTCCTCATTTCAATCTCTGATCTGAATCACATACTTCACTGTGAAAGCCACTGTTGATTCTCTGGGCCAGTTCTTGCTTCCAGTCCCTGCCAGCGTGACATCTTTCTGAGCTGTCTCCAGCTCCAGCTCCAAGCTGGTTCTTTCCTATACCTCCATCAGCCTTCCAGCCTTAACACACACTCTTTGGCCTGGCTTCCAGCCCTTCATCCGTTTCAGACTGGCACTTGGTCAGACTCAAGGCCACCTCTCTACTTCCCACCATTCTCATAGGAGCATGGTGGCTCACATGGCTAGAATGCTGGGCTGACAATCTGCAAGCCCTTGTTCAAGACCTGAGGGCTGCTTTCTTGTTGGGTGAGTTCCTGACATTTGCTCCAGCTCCTGCTGACCTAGCAGTTTGAAAGCTTATAAATGTGAGTAGATAAATAGGTACCATTTTCGTGGGCTCATTTAGGGGACATGAAAGGAATCCCCAAATGAACATTCCTCAGGCATCATGATAGTACTTTTAACATCTTGGTACTTCCAACATTTTACAATGATGAACAGTCTATTCTCCTAGTTGTGTCCCTCAGTGCTGCAGACAAAGGCCCTAGATTGACTCCCCACCCCTCCACCCCAAATCTGTGGCCAGGGGTCTTCCCTGGTTGGCAGGATGAAAATGAAAGCCTGAGTGGGCTCCCAGCTCCAGACCAATCCCCTCTCTTTGCCACACCATTCTAGCTTGGTCTCTTCAGCTTCTGGTCTCCGGTCAAGGAGCAGACCCAGCAGTAACAGGGCAGGAAGAAAGTAGGATTAAGGAGAAGACTGAGGGCTTCATTTGCTGCTCCAAGTGGTAACTGCCTGTTCCTCCACAATTTCCCCATTCCTTCCCTTCATGTCAGGAAGACTTGTATTATGTATTTGCTTGCTGCCACCATCTTGACTTTTTTCTATATTTATTATCATGCTGAAATTTGGTCCTCTATATCCAATTTAGGCCAAAAACAAGTAGTAAATCTGAAAAACATGGTAGATTTCTACATTGAATGTATTAAATGCTTTAGATTTGTACTGATTCCAGTTTTTAGTTCCTCACTCAACATTTTATTGAGAATTCAAAGAAGGCGCTCTGTTTGTACATTCCTGGCTTTCCTTTAATCCTGCTAAGTTCATGCCCCTGCTTATAGGGTCAAGAATCTACATAAGAAAATTATTATGAAGAATAGATTCAATTGCTCATTCAATAGCTTAGAATTTCAAATAATTTCTGTATATTATAGAACCTGAGACTGGTCCTTGTTCCCACAACCCAGATTTCTCTCACCTTGGATGTCGGGATGATTGGTCAAGAGG
Source organism: Crotalus tigris (assembly GCF_016545835.1). Lineage (NCBI taxonomy): Eukaryota > Metazoa > Chordata > Lepidosauria > Squamata > Viperidae > Crotalus > Crotalus tigris. Next base: position 421,292 of record NW_024096614.1, on the reverse strand, counting down.
AGCAGTGCCCACATCAGAGTAGCCATGGTTGTCTCTGTCCCAGCAGCAAAAAAATCAACAATACACTGAGCCAGGTTCTCTTCATTGTAGGTAGAGTTGGGATCATTCCTGCTCTGGTGTTTTAAATAGAAAATAAAAATTACAATGAATTCTATGCAAGTTTTTAATAGTTTTTTTATCTTTGTGTAGCAAGCCATGAGAATAAATATAATAAATATAATCCTGGTAGTTATATTGGAAAATCAATGCAGGAGAGTAAGAATTAAAGTGGTAGGTTCACATTGAGTAAGATACTATATTGAAGTAGCTAAGATCAAAGAAAGATTTGGCTTTGGAAGAATGTGAATTCATTTCCTTTTATTTTATGATTGGTTACCTCAGTAAATGCTTGCATGTGGAACAGTGATTAATGTGCACCTACTACAGTGAATCACAAAACATCAAAAGCAGGAGAATCTGCATGTATTCTAATTTAACGTTATGGCCAGAGGTGATGTACATGAATGATCTCACTACCAGCTTTTGTGGCTACTATGCCACACTATGACAATTCATGCATTTTTTAGAGTGCAGGAAGACCTCAACTTACAACCATTCATTTGGTGATTGTTCAAAGTTTCAACAGCAGTGAAAAACATGACTTATCACCTAATTTCATCCCCATGGTCATGTGATCAAAAGTCAGGTGCTTGGCAACAGGCATGTATTAATGACAGTTGTACTGTCCTGGGGTCATGTGATCACCATTCATAACCTTCCTAGCTGGCTTCTGGCAAGCAAAGTCAATGAGGAATCCAGATTCACTTAACAATCCCATGGTTCACTTAACAACTGTAGCAAGAAAGGTTATAAAAGGGGGTAGAATTCACTGTCTTACTTAGCAATAGGAATTTTGGGCCCAGTTGTACATCGAATAATACCTGTACTGGATTCTTGTGAGACCTCAATAACCTTTCACCAAACTAGTGTAATGTCCTGAAGAATTATGGGACAAACGAGACAATCCAGTCTACCTACCTATTGATGGAGAAGCATCTTGTGAAACAAACCACAGATATGACAATTACTGAGATAGAGAGGCATTTGAGCAAGTACCACATGACCTATTCCTTTCCCAACCAAATGGTCCAACCACTCACCATCGCTCTTTATAATTAGTGTGGACACTGTAACCAGAAACCTACAATTATAACACCCATGGATGCTATTATGTACTGATAATAGCATTATAGAGAGTGAAAAATGAACTGAAGCACTGCACCACCTTTGAACCATTCGTACACTCAAGACTGATGGTATCAAATTGTAAATAAAGTGACCAAGGACAATGTAACTTCAAACTGATAAAAGTTGTTTTAAAAAAAAATCAATCTTTTTCTGAAAACATTGGAGAGGAGGACTTTTATTGGTTGTTTCAAATTGTTGTACATTTTTACTTATGGCCAAAGCTGTGAACATATCTGTCCCTTTCCAACCATTTCAGGGTAATATTTGTTTAAGTATGAATCAATCAAATGTCTCTACCTTGTTAATTCTTTTCCTTCTTAATGGAACTTCTTTATAAAAGGGGGAAAGGAGTGGTAGGCAAACATCACAGGATGACAAACAAACATTTCTAACTTCCCCAAGGAACCTCCCATGTATAACAAGTGTCTAATATTACAGATGTACAATATAGTCCTTATTTAGAAGCAACCGGAATTTAGAATAGGCAAAATTCAGAATGGGAGTTGAATGAAAAAGAAATAACTCCAAGGAAAACAATACGAGTGTCTCCTCTTCTTATTTGCCCGTATTGAACTACAATAAACCCATACCTTCTCCATCTGAAGAAAATAGTGATCAATGAAATCTTGTGGCTCATGCAGACAGCTGGATTCCTTGTGTTTCTCTATTTCCTGCTTTGCAAAGGAATTGATCACCTCTATCGAAGCCAAGGCATCCTGGTGAGGGCCAGGGAGATAGTTCATTAATCGTGGGAACATAATAAACGTCTAATAGAAATAGAAAAGGAAAAGGTTGTTTATTTATTTCCCAATACAACAAAAGAAGACTCAGCAGTTTACAGTAATAGACAGCACTTAATAACCAAAGAAAAACATTGCAAGCTCATTGAAACATGGCAAACTTTACATGGTGTCAGGCCTCAAAAGTCCTCCAGAAAAGCTGTTTCCAAATTTTTCCAGAAAAGAATCAGGTTAGGGACAGATAGATTATTTTAAATCTAGTATAAAATTCTCTTATTCTCTCATTCTCTCCAGGAGTCTTTGCAAATATAATAACCTACGGCTAACTGATTTAATAAATTAGACCAACTGGATACACATGTGTGGGAAGAATCCAGAGAAAGAAATATTTTGGGGAATATTAAATAGGCAGAATATATTTCCCCAAAGGATCTTAAAGGCAGAAAAGCAAGCCCAGTTTTTCTTAATAGCCCCAAGCAGAAACCAGCTTTTAAAAATGCAGATGTAATAATCCATTCTGGAAGGTTGGAGCCAGGAATCTAGAAGCTCATGAGATTAAGAAGACAAAGACCCCTAAAATCTACATACCCAACCCAAACACTAAAAGACATGACCTTTGGTGACATAATAGGATTAACCCACCATCAGAATATCAAAAGGACACACCTCAAAAGCCCCGGAAGGTATAAAAACCCACCACTCCCAGCTACACGTGGTCAGATTTCCCAGAGCCATCTTTCTGCCTGGCTCTCCTCTTCAATAAACTACAACCTTCTTTCTAAAGCAGTCTCCATTTTGTTTATTCCCGGCTTGGACTGGAAACTGATGAAGACTTTTCTTTCAATATATGGCAGGCTAAATAATGAATTAACTACATGGGTTGGATTTTCGGTCTGCTAGCTACAGAATAACAGGGTCGGAAGGGACCTTGGAAGTCTTCTAGGCTAACTCCCAGTTCAATCAAGAGACTCTATATCATTTCAGACAATGGCTGGCCTATCTCTTCTTTAAAATCTCCAGTGGTGGAGCACTCACAACATCTGGAGGAAAGCCATTCCACTGGTTAATTGTTCTCCCTTTCAGGAAATTTCTCCTTAGTTCTAGCTTGGTTCACTCTTTGATTAGTTTCCATCCATTGCTTCTTGTCTTGTCTTAAGGGGCTTTTGAGAATAGGTTGACCCCCTCTCCTTTGGGGCAACCCTTTAGATATTGTACTGCTACCATGGCAACACTAGTCCTTCTTTTCACTAGATTAGATATACCCAAGTTGTTCAGTCTATGCCCCCTAATCATCTTTGTTGCTCTTCTCTGCACTTGTTCCAGAGTCTCAAGATCTTTTTTATATTGTGGCAACCAAAACTGAATGCAATATTCCAAGTATGGTCTTATCAAGGTCTTATAAATCAGTACTAAGCCTTCATGTGATCTTTAGTCTATCCCTCTGTTAATGCAGCCTAGAACTGCATTGGCTTTTCTGGTAGCTGCAGCAAAAGAATCGTAATGAAGCAGACATTGGTTTGCTATTAAGAAAAAATTGAAAGAACTGTTCAATATCAGATTGACCCAGAAAGTGGTGGACCATCTTTTATTGAGATATTCTGAGTATTTGTCCCAACTAAAGCACTAAGTCAATTGGGTGACACTAGACAAGCCCCTCTCTCTCAGTCCTAGAAAGTGGGCAATGACAAACTGTTGGAATATTTATGAGCAGGAAGAGTCATGTGGTAACTCAGTCAGCCAATGTGAAGAAAGTGCTACTGAGTCTGTGCAAAAGAGTATTGAGTTAGAAGCTGAATTCGCATTCTCAGGTTTGTCTCTGTATCTCTCTGTAAGAAGTCTTCATTGAGCTATGTTGCTGTAAAGAAGAATGTATGGTATTGTAAATATTTTGATATAAATATAAAGAAGTTATTTTGAATCAGCTAAATGCAGTCAACTGTGAGAGCTTCTGATTTATTTTTCACCAACAGAAAAATTAAAATTCTCTAATATGTTATGGGCCCAGAGCTTACTAAGGATTACATGTAATTTAAAGCTGGAAGAAATTGCCTGTGTTTAGAAAGTATAAGAACAAGGCAGAATTAGCAGAATGGCTGCAATGGAATTTAAGGGAAGCTCTTTGCCTCGTTTGGGCCAGAAGAATTACATTATATGGGCTACAAAAATGGAATGTTTGCTCAAAGCAAAAGAGCTGTGGTATATCGTAGAAAATCCACCACAAGTGTTTGTAGCTGCTGATCAGAAAAGTCATGATCAAGCAATGGCTTATCTCATCTTTAATTTAGATGATGAACAATTTCTAAATGTTGCAAATTTAAAGATTGCAAAGGAGATTTGGTTGAAGTTGAGAGCTGTGCACGTGAATGTCTCTGCATGCAATATAGTACAATTGTCAAGGGCCTGTTTGCAACCATGTGAATCTGTGGAACAGCATTTAAATAAAATGCAAAGTTTATTTTTGGACTTAGAACAATGTGGGATTAAATTCCCTGAGTCCCAGAAGGTTTTATTGGTGTTGAACAGTTTAGATAAAACCTGGGACAGTATTTGAGTGTAAAGAAGAGCAAGACTTAAATTTTGAGGCTTTAAAGGCATGTTTGTTTAATGAAAAAGAAAAGCAACATTTTAGGAACAGCCAAGAGGAGGAGAAATTCCTGAGGAGGGGGTCCAGACTGCAAGTCTCCGGAGAAGAAACAAGGAGCAGATGGGACCAAGTTGCATCAAAAGATAGATTTTGCAAGCAGAGAGCACAGCAAGAAAAGGATTGCTACATTTGTGGAAACACACATCTGAAAAGGAACTGTTTGCAGAGGAACAATTTGCAGCAAAGGACATTTGTGCAAGCAAAAAAGACTGATTTGCAAAAGGAACATTTTGGTGTTGCAAACCTTTGTTATAGCAACAATAGAGACAAGTGACTAATAGATAGTGGGGCAAGTCAAACAATTGTTAATGACTCTGAATTATTTTTCAGGCTTGTTCCAGTAGCACAAGAAGCTGTGGCTTTGGCAAATGGCCAGAAAGCAAAAGTCATTGGAAGAGGTGATGTAAAAATTCCATATTTGGAATCAAAGTTTACCAGTGTGCTTTGTGTACCTGAGATGGAACATAATTTGTTAAGTGTGTCTAATTTAGACAAACAAGGTTTTGAGATCATTTTTGTAAATGGGAAGTGTTATGTCCCGAGCCTTGCAAACGGGCTCGGGGCGTTTGCAGGCAGTCCCGGGCAGGTGCAAGCTGCCCGGGACCAGACAGGCTGTCGCCAGCGCCTGTGCACATGTGCGGGTGCTGGCGCGGGAAAAGTAACACATTGACCTGGGAAATGCCTATATAAGAGGCTGGGAGCTTTTGGGCATTGCTGAAGCCTTCATCTGTAAGCTGAACACAGAATAAAAGAAAACCTGAGAACTACAACTGCTTCTCGAGTCTTGCCTTTCGCGAAGGACTCAATACTGGCGATGAAGGTGGGATGCCTTACATCGACTGAAAAGGAAGAGGTGTAAGCTTACCCAAGTGAGTCCTGAGCGGCGGAATGGCATTGACCCGGCAGCTACCCGCCAATCCAGTGCGCATTCGGGGGTAGGCTGGCTGATAGACCCGTCTCCTGAAGATGGCAAAGGTTGGAAGGCTTTCGGATTTCGACGTCTCACATCCAGAGCGGTGGGAGTCCTACGTAGCCAGGGTGGAAAACTACCTCAAGGTGAACCAAGTGAGGGAAGATAGCTTGAAGGCTGCCACCCTGCTTTGTGTCTGCAGTCAAGACGCCTTCGAAATCACAGAGAACCTTGCAGCACCTGTTCCATTAGAGTCTGTCAGCTACGCAGATCTAAAGAAGCTACTGAAGGAGCACTTCCAGCCCAAAATGTCCGTCATCGCATGGCGCCACACCTTCGAGCAGAGGGATCAATGATCCGGAGAATCAGCCAAAGAGTACATCGCCGCATTGAGGAAGGCCGCCAAGCACTGCAAGTTCAAGGACCTCGAAGAACGACTGACGGACCGATTCGTGTGCGGGTAAGGCATCGAGATCTACAACAGAGGCTTTTCGCCAAAGAAGACTTGTCCTCCCAAGATGCCTTAAGAGAGGTCACCGCAGAAGAAGCAGCAGGCGGTGCCGTCAAGAACATGCGGCCGATCAGGAACAGTCCAGATGTTGCATCCGTGCACCAAGAGGACGTCCAAGGGAACTCCGAGGAGGATCCGGACGAGGAAGTCGACCGTCTCCACCCCACAAAGGAAGGGAATCAGAAAGGAAGCTCTTCAGCTCCCCTCAAGTGCATCGGCTGTGGAGGTTGCCACAGGAGAACCGACTGCAAGTTCCGCTCCGCTATCTGCCGGGCGTGCGGGAAACAAGGACATATTGCAGCTGTGTGTCTGGGCCGACGAAAGGTACAACCTCAGGAAGAACTGCGCCTGAAAGGTACCAGGGTCCCCAGCCAGAATAGGGTAGGTTTTTGCGCTTCGCGAAGGAGCATCTTCAGGACAGGCACACACAAGCCCATCAAGAAAAAGCTGTCACTCAAGGTGAAGCTACAAGGGGTTCCATTAACTATGGAACTAGACACGGGGATCTGCCCTTTCAATCATATCCTTGCATACATTTAGGAAGATTTGTTCCGGCAGTGGAACTCAGGCCAAGTTAAGGCCTTCTGACATTGTGTTAACAGACTTTCAAAATTCGAGAGTGTGTGTTAAGGGGGAGGCCACCCTTAACGTACAGTATAAGAATTTTGAAGGTCCACTAGACATATTAGTAGTAGGGGGTGAACGAACGAGTCTCATAGGACTCGATTGGTTTGAAGCCTTGGGGATACACGTCACGGGGCTCAACAGCTTACAAACACTCGACCTACAGGAAGTCTGCAAAGAATTTGCAGATGTCTTCAGCCCCCAGCTGGGCACATTCAAGGGACCCCCTGTGTCCTTAAAACTAGACCCCACTGTCACTCCCATTAGAATTAAAGCAAGAAGGGTCCCTTTTGCTTTAAAGAGTAAAATTGACACTGAGTTGGACAAACTGATCCAACAGGGAATTCTAGAACCTGTTGATTCCAGTCCTTGGGAGACCCCCATTGTCACGCCTCTAAAGGCCAATGGGGACATTCGCATTTGTGCTGATTACAAATGCACTCTTAATAAGGCATTGCAGCAACATGCCTATCCTGTTCCTGTAGTCAGTCATATTTTGGCCTCCCTTAAGGGGGGGGCGTGTTTTTGCAAAGCTTGACCTAGCTCAAGCATATCAACAGCTGCCTGTTGATGATGATGCTGCTATAGCTCAGACTATTGTGACCCACAGAGAGGCCTTTAAGGTAAAAAGGCTACAGTTCGGAGTGAATGTCGCTCCTGGGATTTTCCAAAGCGTAATGGAAAACACACTACGGGGTATACCGGGGGTTTGCCCCTACTTTGATGATGTCTTAATTGCAGGAGACTCCACACACATTCTAGCTGAAAGGCTAAGGGCTGTTCTGTTAAGATTCAGGAAAACAGGCCTCAAGCTAAAAAAAGACAAATGCAAAATTGGGGTGCCTTCTACTGAATTTCTGGGGTTCAAAATTGATGCTGCTGGGATTCACCCTGCTGAATCCAAACTAACTGCCATTTTAGAAGCACCTAGGCCAAAGTCTAAGGCCGAACTTCAGGCCTTTCTGGGCCTCCTGAATTTCTACAATTCCTTTCTTCCACATAAAGCTAGTGTAGCTGAGCCTCTTCACAGGCTATTAGATAAACAAGCAGTGTGGCAGTGGTCACAAACACATGAGGCTAGTTTCAATGAGGTCAAGGCCTTACTCACTTCTAACAGTGTACTTGCACACTTCAATGAGTCCCTTCCTGTGTGCATCGCTTGTGATGCTTCCCCTTACGGGGTAGGAGCTGTCCTGAGCCACCTCAGGTCTGATGGAACTCAGGTTCCTGTTGCATATTACTCCAGAACATTGTCTTCTGCTGAGCGCAACTACGCTCAGATAGACAGGGAGGCTTTGGCTGTTGTTGCTGGAATTAAAAAATTCCATGATTTTTTGTATGGCAGGCATTTCACGGTCTTTACTGACCATAAGCCTCTGCTGGGACTGTTTACCACACGTAAGCAAACTCCCCAAAACATTTCCCCTAGAATGCTTAGGTGGTCTATTTTTTTGTCTGCATATGATTTTTTTTTACTCCACAAGCCTGGGAAAGAAATGGGCCATGCTGATGGCCTCAGTAGATTGCCCCTGCCAGTAGTAGAAGCTGACCCTGCGCCAGCTGTCAACATTCTATCCATCCAAGCCTTGCCCAAGTCCCCTCTGAATGCCAGGGATGTTGCCGCTGAAACAGGCACAGATCACACACTCTCACGTGTCCTTTCTTGGGTTTTGTCTGGATGGCCTGAGCACTGCCCTAGTCCTGAGTTTCAGAGTTTCTGGTCCAAAAGGAACGAGTTGTCCACTTCTCAGGGTTGTCTGCTTTGGGGAAACAGAGTTGTCATTCCCACCTCAATGAGGACTAGGATCTTAGAGTCCCTCCACGAGGGTCATCCTGGCATTGTTCGCATGAAGGCCCTTGCGCGCAGCCACTTGTGGTGGCCTGGTTTAGATAAGGACATTGAGGCTAAGGTGCATGCATGCCACCTGTGCCAGCGCTCTCGCCCAGAGATGCCCCAAGCTCCTGTGCATAGATGGGAGGAAACACAGTCCCCATGGTCTAGGGTGCACATTGACTACGCTGGGCCCTTTCAGGGCCAGTTCTTCTTGGTCCTCATTGACAGTCATTCAAAATGGCTTGAGGTTGTACCTGTCTCATCCACCACCACTGCAAAGACTATTCAGGTACTGAGAGGGATTTTTGCTGCACACGGGCTCCCAGATGTCATTGTGTCTGACAACAGCCCTCAATTTACTTCCTCCGAATTCCAAGCTTTCTTACAGGCTAACATGATTCATCATGCCACGTCTGCACCCTTCCACCCATCCACCAACGGTATGGCTGAACGCATGGTCCGCATCACAAAGGACGCCTTGAAAAGACTCACCTATGGGGACTGGCATCACAGGTTGGCTGACTTTCTCCTTTCTTACCGCACCACACCGTCCACTTCTACAGGGAGAAGCCCAGCTGAACTTCGCTGGGGGCGTAAACTTACTACTAAGCTTGACCGGTTGCATCCGGACAGACTGCCTTCATCTACCTCACATCCTAGGGCACCTAGACAACTACTTGTGGGTTCCCCGGTTTGGACTCGCAATTACGGGCCTGATCATACATGGGTCCCCACTTCTATTTCCAGGGTCACAGGTCCTCTATCCTACGAGGTAGCCCTGGACAACGGTCATGTCCTGCGCAGGCACATCGACCAACTCTGCCCTAGGCGGGATCTTCCAGCTGAGATTCCTGGGTCTTTTCCAGGGGGGGAGGGGGACCCTTTGGAGCAAAGGGAAGGGCACGAGTTGCTGCCCACCTCCAATGATGGAGCCACAAACGGCCCATTCCAAGATTCCGCGAGTGCTCCAAACAGGAATTCATGGAGCTTACCCAATCATCAGGCATTCACGCCTACTCCAGCCAGGGAGTCACCCCGGGGGCACAATCACTATCCATCTACACCACACAGTACTCCAGTCAGGGAAAATACCTGGGAGCGTCCCAATAAATCATACCCCACAAGAGAGCTGGCACACAATCCCCAGAGTTGGCCTGACCTTACCCCAAGTCCTACAGGGGGTCAAACATACAGGGAGGTGGTCGAGGAACCAAGTCCCGACCACAACACCTCTAGCCCAAATCAGGGAGTAACTGAGTTTTGGGAAGGCACAGAAACCCACACAAGCCCGGACACAGAACGGGGTTTAGGGGATGGACAGCCTCCTGACAGGTCTTGGACGGACCTAGGAGGTTCTACAGAGATGCCCAGCAGTGGCTATCACTTCAAGGGGCCCGAGGGCCTACAGCTAGGCGGGTCAACCAGGTCACAAAGTGACAGAAGCCCTGGCCTGACGAGCCCGGTGGGCAAGCAAGCAGGCCAGGCATTGGGGCACAGTCCTTGGAAGGCACCAAGGCATGATAAGGAGAACAGGCTCACATCACCCCTCAGTCAGGGAACACCTGTCAGAAACCCAGAGCTGAGAAGGTCACAGAGAGCAAGGAAATCTCCTAAGTACTTAGAGGATTACATAACATTGCTGGCTAAACAAAAGCCAGTAAACAGTAGGAGCACTGGGGAGTAGAACATTGCGTTAAGAAATGATTGTATGTTGGTAGTAGTCTTAGCCCGGGGGAAAAGGGGTGTTATGTCCCGAGCCTTGCAAACGGGCTCGGGGCGTTTGCAGGCAGTCCCGGGCAGGTGCAAGCTGCCCGGGACCAGACAGGCTGTCGCCAGCACCTGTGCGCATGCGCGGGTGCTGGCACGGGAAAAGTAACACATTGACCTGGGAAATGCCTATATAAGAGGCTGGGAGCTTTTGGGCGTTGCTGAAGCCTTCATCTGTAAGCTGAACACAGAATAAAAGAAAACCTGAGAACTACAACTGCTTCTCGTGTCTTGCCTTTCGCGAAGGACTCAATAGGAAGTGTCTCATCAAAAGGAATGGGAATATTTGTGCAGAAGGCATAAAGGAAAATAACCTATATGTATTGCAGGGACAAAAGGTTCAATGTTCCCATATATTTAAGAATGTTGCAGAGCATGATTCGAGTGTTCATCTTCTACATAGAAGACTTGGCCATGCAAGCTTTAAAGTTTTGCAGCAAATACAAGAGTTTGCAGAAGGGCTAAATTTGAAGGGATGCAAAACATATTTGGACTGTGCAGTATGCAAAGCATCAAAGTAAAAGGCATTCCCAGTTAGTAAATGTAGCACAAGACAAACAAAAAGAGTTCTAGAGCTGGTCCATGCAGATCTGGTGGGACCTATGCAAGCCAGTTGGGAGGAGCAAAATATGCACTGGTAATTGTTGATGATTATAGCAGGTATAGTTTTTGCTACTTGCTTAGAGCAAAGACAGAGGTGTTACAACAATTCAAACAGTGGGTAAGTTTTGTAGAGAGAAGGTACAGACAACAAGTGTGTCAGTTGCAAACTGACAGAGGTACTGAATTTATGTCTACTAAATTCCAACAATGGTTGGGGCAGTTGGGGATAAGACACAGACGTACAAATCCTTACACAGCAGCAGAGAACGGTGTAGCTGAAAGAAAGAATGGTGTTTTGCAAACAATGAAAGATTCATTATTAGAGGGTTCTGGTATGAGCAGGTCATATTGGGGAGAAGCCATATTGACTGCCAATTCTATAGTTAACAGGCTGTGGAGTTCCTCCATTAATAATACTCCATATGCCATTCTATATGGGAGAAAGCCATCACTGGCACATTTGAAAATTTTTGGAAGTACTGCATGGGTACATATTCCAAAAGCAATCAGAAGAAAGAGACAGCAAAAGGCAAGAAAGCTCAGGTTTGTGGGCTATGAGCCAGGGTCAAAAGGCTATCGCTTTAGCGATGGAAGTAAAAGAATTATAATTTCAAGGTCTGCTAATTTTGCAGAACAAAATTGGGACAGAATTAATGCAAATTCTGGGTATGTCTCACTTAATGACAGTGATCTATTTAATGACAATAACTCATCTAATGATAAAAAATTGATTATTGAAGATGTCAATGTTCAGGGAGGAGAGGCTGAACAAGACATGAAGCCAAATAGACTTGAGACACATGAGCAGTTAATATCACGTAGGTCAGAGCGATGTAATAAAGGAATTCCTCCTGACAGGTATTCTGCCAGCAAGGTAAAGGTTTGCAATATGTGGTAGGAGCCAAGAAGTTATAAAGAGGTGTTGGCATTACCAAAAGCTGAAAAAGAAAGATGGAAGGAGGCCATGGATAAAGAGATGAAATCCATGGGAGACCATGAAGTATTTAAATCAGTGACTTTGCCACAGGGAACCAAAGCTGTGGATTGTAAGTGGGTATATAAGAAAAAGATATTGCCAAATAATGATGTACAGTTGTTACAAGATTTAAATATTGATGTAAAAGAATCTGTAAAGGTATTTGAAGACAATGCTGCCTGTATAAAAATGGCAACTGGTGACAGGGTGAAGAATAGAAGTAAACATGTAGACATTAAGTATTGTAATGTCAGGGAAGCTGTAAAAGGAAAATTGATTAGTTTACATCATTGTTCTTCTGAGGATAATTTGGCAGACATGATGACTAAACCATTGGGTAGTGTTCACTATGGGGAATGTATTAAGTCAGTAGGTCTGATGTCTCTTCCTGTCATGAAGGGAGGAGAGTTGGAATATTCATGAGCAAGAAGAGTCATGTGGTAACTCAGTCAGCCAATGTGAAGAAAGTGCTACTGAGTCTGTGCAAAAGGGTATTGAGTTAGAAGCTGAATTTTCAGTCTCAGGTTTGTCTCTGTATCTCTCTGTAAAAAGTCTTCATTGAGCTATGTTGCTGTAAAGAAGAATGTATGGTATTGTAAATATTTTGATATAAATATAAAGAAGTTATTTTGAATCAGCTAAATGCAGTCAACTGTGAGAGCTTCTGATTTATTTTTCACCAACAGAAAAATTAAAATTCTCTAATTCAAACCACTTCCGAAATCTTGACAAGGAAACTGCAAAGACTTGTCTTGGCCACTGGGGATAATAGTACAATAGATGATTTCCAAGGCTTCCTCCATGAATTCCATTCGTGATTACATGAAAATATTCATGGAAATAGTTTTGTCTCTTTAACGGAAAACATGACTCACCATATGAAAAAAGCTGCCACTGAATTTCACAATAATTTCAAGGGCTTGAATTAGCTTCTGGAAGCTTTCATCTTCAGGTTCAAACTGATGACCAAAACTCAAAGCACATATGATATTAGAAACTGCATTTATTACTGGAATTGAAGGGTCAAATGGCTGTCCTGCAAATGAAGATATTTCATAATGAATTATTAAAGAACAGGACTTCTAAGCAATGAACAACATTATTGGGAACTCTGTCAATTGTTTCAAAAATTTTAAAACATCATAGGAAATACACCTGTTCTTGTTAGAAATAGAGAGAATGGAAAAACATTCTGCAGACAGACTTGAGCAATTAGCCCAAATTGCATACCTTTTGTTTTTTTAAATGTTTCCACCAACATCTGAACTGTGTCTTCCATCTGATGCTCAATGCTCTTCTTCCCCAGGCCCAGCTTCCTCAGAGAAGTGATACCGATGTGTCGCTGCTCTTTCCAGACGTGGCCATTGGAGAAAATAATACCTGAGGGCATCAGCAGAAAATGATAAGTGATTCCTAAGGACATTCCATGTTAAAAAATAAAACAGATCTAGTTCTTCCCAAACATTGCTCTGAATTTCAGATAGAAAACCTTTTCCCATTTTGTAAAATTTCGGCCATGTTAAGTTTTATTATAAAAGCATTTATTCATGTAGGGAGTCACATGGACACTGAGAGACATATGCGGTATGGTGAACACAGTTGCAGTGCTTGCCAGCTTCTATGATGGACATCAAAAGCTTTTAAGATGATGTAAAGGTTCACGAGTGAGAACATATTATAAGCACAAGGGACAGGATGTTCTCACTGGTAATAGAATCCATTTGTAACTTCCTCCTACAAGATCTATGGAGATTCTCAGTCATCCAGGTCATGGTTGTCCCAAATGTGCTTTTTCAGGAGGCAACTGGACTTTCTTGTTTTACTTTGAAGACGTTTCGCTTCTCATCCAAGAAGGTTCTTCAGCTCTGACTGGATGGTGGGGAATGGAAGGATTTATACTCCTTGCAGACTGCTAGTCATTTGCATTCTTTTAGAGTGTCATTGAGGCCATTTGGAGATTTACCTGTGTGCTCAGGGTCACCTGAGTAATGCAAATGTGTGTGGAGCCTTCTTGGCTGTAGGATGTTTTCTGCCCTGTGTCCCTTCACTGTTGAAGACAGGCGTGGGCTGTTGGGGATGAGTCTGTGATGTCTTCATCTCAAACTGAATCCCTGGATTACCCAGAATCTCCATAGACATTTGCAGACGTTTCATTCCACGAACTAGGTAACATCATCAGTTCTCTCTTTGACAAGTTTCCATCCATTACAGATAGTCCTTGACTAACACCAGTTTGTTTAGTGACCGTTTGAAGTTACAATGCCATTTTAAAAAGTGACTTATAACTATTTTCACACTTACAACCATACAGCATTCCCATGCTCATGTTCATTAAACAAATTTAGATGCTTTGCAACTGGTTCATATTTGTGTCAGTGTCATGAGATCACGTGATCCATTTTTGAAACTTTCTGACAAGCAAAGTCAATGGGGAAGCCAGTTTCACTTAACAAACGTATTACTAATGATTCCCTTAACAACTGTAGCAAGAAAGGCTGTAAAATAGGGCAAAATTCACTTAACAAATGTCTCTCTTAGCAACATAGTTTTTGGGCTCAACTGTGGTTGTATGTCAAGGACTACCTGTACTTCTTGTCCTTCTTTGTGACAGCACTCAAGTGTTAGAAGACAACTTTCTCCCTAATCCTTCTCTTTGATAGGCTAGCCCAGGGGTAGACAACCTTGGCTCTTTTATGACTCGTGGACTTCAACCTTGCATGTCTGGCTCAGGAATTCTGGGACTTGAAGTCCACGATTCATAAAAGAGCCAAGGTTGCCTACCCCTGGGCTAGACCTACCTGTTAACCTCCAGATCCTTTATCGTTTTTGTTCTCTTCTCTGCACATGTTCCAGGGTTTCAATACCTTTTTTGTTTCATGGTGACCAAAATTGGATGCGGTATTTTAAATGTGGTCTCACCAGAGTGATGTAAAGCAGTGCTATCAGTTCTCAATATCTTGATGGTACACTTTGGTTGATGTAGCCTGCTTTTTTGTCAGCTTCAGCAAATCGTTGCCTCATCTTTCAGAATCCGACCATCAGCCATTCCCATGACATACTAGTATTCACACAAATGGTAACAGTGGTTATTTAGATACAATTCCTTACTATTTGCACTTACCCTTTTTTTTCCCCAAAGCAGTCATGAAAGCATCCTCTGATCTATCAGAGAATTCCTCTGGGAAGCTGGTCATTACTTCTTTCACAGTTTTGAATCCAGACAGCACTACTGCAAGGTGAGGTCCACCACTCAAGGTGTATATATTTCCATATCGTTTTACAGGCTGCCAAGAGAATCAAAGTTCAGAAATGTTATAATCAAATAAAAGAGATTATTTATAAGGGGTGCTCTCTGAGTTTGCTTGTTTTCTTTTCTTTCGTTTTATTACCCTAACTAGGTGACATCATCAGTGCTAGTAAAGAGTGCTGTTTGCTGTCAGTTTTTGTTCTGATGCCTTTCATATCTGGGTGGGAATGGCGGTCTTAGGATTCTTTGGTGAGACTGTTTACTAATGGCTCTGTGGCGGCTTCTTGATTGGGGTTTTGCTTACTTCATTGTTAATCTGAAGTTGACCTTGGAGTTAATCTATGCTGATCTGAGTGCTGATTCCTGGTGGAGAGGTGCTTGTGGAAAGGGATGTCTGTGGGGGCCGGGCAGGGTTGAGGGAGATCCAGGGGTCTCTGGCAGGTGGGGCGGTGGGAAGAAGGCTCGTCCTATGGGGAGAGGCGAGGCAAGGCGAGGCAGGGCAGGGGTACCATTCTCAAAAGGCAAGGTAAGGCAGGGGTTGGGGTGGCTGCTGCATGACACCATCGGCCCCTGCACACAGAGGCCAGCAAGCGCATGGGTGCTGAGATGCATCCGGCCACATGGGACCTCGGTGAGTTAGCAGACGGCTGGTTGAAGAGGGATGGTTTCCATCTCTGGGGCATGGCGCACGTGCCCACAGAGAAGGCTCTGAGTGGCACATCTGGAACGCGTGCCATAGCTTCACCACCACTGGCATAGTCAATAGATGTTGTTGATGTCTATGTGATCTATTGATTATGTATCTACATGTCTATTGAGCATTGATTATTTATAGTTAATATGTCACTTATAGGAGTGATGTTTGCTGTCAGTTTTTGTTCTGATGTCTTTCATATCTGGGTGGGAACGGCGGTCTTAGGATTCTTTGGTGAGGCTGTTTACTAATGGCTTTGTGGCAGTTTCTTGATTGGGGTTTTGCTTACTTCACTCTTAATCTGAAATTGACCCTGGAGTTAATCTATGCTGATCTGAGTGCTGATTCCTGGTGGAGAGGTGCTGGAATCTTTTTTCTCTTTTGGGCTGTTTGATAGTCTCTTTTGCATAGTCCAGTGATGGCGAACCTTTTAGAGACCAATTGCCCAAACTGCAACCCAAAACACACTTATTTATTACCAGGTGTCAGGTGGGCGTGGCCCACTGGATGGGCATGGCTGTGGTGGTCATGGCAGATTGGGTGGGTATGGCCAAGGTGATCATCTCAATGTTGCTTGTGGGGAGGAATGTCTGTGGGGGCCGGGCAGGGTTGAGGGAGATCCAGGGGGTCTCTGGTAGGTGGGGCGGTGGGAAGAAGACTCATCCTGCGGGGAGAGGCGAGGCAGGGTGGGGTGCCATTCTTGCAAGGCAAGGTGAAGAAGGGGCTGGGGTGGCTGCTGCCTGACACCATTGGCCCCTGCACACAGAGGCCAGCGAGCGCATGGGTGCTGGGATGAATACAGCCACATGAGACCTTGGCGAGTTAGCGGGCGGCTGGTTGAAGAGGGATGGTTGCCATCTCCAGGGCATGGCGCGTGGGCGCACAGAGAGGGCTCTGAGTGCCGCCTCTGGCACGCGTGCCATAGGTTCACCACCACTGGTGTAGTCAATAGATGTTGATGTCTATGTGATCTATTGATTATGTATCTACATGTCTATTGAGCATTGATTATTTATAGTTAATATGCCACTTATAGTCTTTCCTAAATCTTCAGTTCTAAGATTTTTCACCATAAGCAATTATCTGTTCTTTAGAAATTTATTCCCCCCAACCCCAGATTCCTGCCAAAAACTTTTGCACTTGTATTTCCTTTATTTTCCTGGGGTGTGCCTTTCTCTTTGTTTCTGCTTCAAACATCTGTTTCCTCCATTCACCCTTGTCTTGGATGAGAGATGGCCTTCTCACTGCCCAGTCCTCCTGTGATTGACAGATATGTGAGCCACAGCTTGTCTATGAGTCACAACCTTTGAACACTACCGTTTGGATGGTCTTCCGAGGCTTTCTCAACCTCTCTGCCTTCTGCTTTTTTCAGTCATCCATTCCTCAACTTTCCAACTGCAGTTCTATTGACAGAATGTTCTAGAGACTTGGGCTGCTGAATTAAACCTGAATTAAAATTGGCCACAAGAGTAGTACTATCCATATGAATTATTGGGTAAGGTGTTAAAATAATGGATCAGCTTTCTTTCTTTCTTTTTTTTGGTTCTGTTTTTATTTTATTAAACAAAAGTTAAAATACAAAACTCAAAAAATATTTTAAAAAAAATAGAAAACAAACATTTTAAAAAATCATTAAAAGTGCACCCTTTGAGAAACTGACCCCAAATTTTTAAAATTCTATATCTATTTGCAAATTATTAATCTGTCATCTATATATTATACTGAGAAAGTAGATAATAATAATAACCATCATCATCATCATCATCATCATCATCATCTCTGACACATGACTGGATAATCAAGTGCCTAGAAATAACAGGAGTCAGTAGAAACATCAGAAAATTTGTGCAAAGATCGATGGCACAATGGAAGACACAGTTGCAGATCAATGGTGAGAGACTGGGAGAGGTTAATATCAAGAGAGGAATATTTCAAGGAGATTCATTGTCCACCATTACTATTTGTTATTGCACTGTTTACTCTGTCAACAATATTGAATAACTCAGGACATGGCTATCAAACATCAAAAACATCTACCAGACTATCCTATCTCCTTTACATGGATGATCTGAAGCTGTATGGAAAAACATCATCTGAAATAGAATCGCTACGTAACACTGTCCGTATATATAGCCAAGATATTGTTATGGAGTTTGGCTTGGACAAATGTGCCACACTTACTATCAAACAAGGAAAAGTAGTGAAAACTGAAGGAATCAAGATGCCCCACGAAAATAACATTAAGAGTCCGGATGAGGAAGATTACTACAAATACTTGGGTATCCTTCAAGCTGACAACATCAAGCACACTGAAGTCAAAAAAAGATTAGAGGTGAATACATCAAGAGAGTGAAGAAGATCTTAAAGTCCAAACTCAATGGAGGAAATACCATAAAGGCAATCAACACCTGGGTAATTCCAGTCATTAGGTACACAGCTGGAATAGTGGACTGGACTCAAGCAGAACTAAAAGCAATGGATAGGAAGACCAGAAAAATAATGACAATGAATCATGCCCTTCATCCACACAGTGACATTGACAGACTTTATCTACCAAGGCAAATAGGTGGGCGTGGAATGCTACAAGTACATCAGATGGTTGAAGAAGAAAAAATGGCTTTGGAAGAATATCTGAAGAACAATGATGAAGATGCACTGAAATTAGTATATCAGGAAGGTTTACTAACTACTGGAGAGGCCAAACTGGCCTACAAGAAAGACCAAATGAAGAACAGAATAGAGGAATGGGAAGACAAAGCACTACATGGCCAATACATTAAAAAAATAGCTGGGAAAGCAGATATTAACAAGACCTGGCAATGGCTAAGAGCAGGAAAATTGAAGAAAGAGACCGAGGGACTAATTCTGGCTGCACAAGACCAAGTCTTAAAGACAAAGGCATATAAAGTCAAAATTGAGAAGATAGCAACAGTCAGTAAGTGCTGCCTATGCAAAGAAGGTGAGGAAACAGTGGACCACTGGTAAGCTGTTGCAAGAAGATTGCATAGACTGACTACAAGCAGCGGCATGACAAAGTAGCAACAATGGTGCATTGGAAGATCTGCAAAAAATATCATTTGCAAATATCAGTTTTTGTAAGCGAAAACTGGTGGGATCATAAAATAGAGAAAGTTATAGAAAATGATAAAATTAAACTGCTCTGGGACTTCAGAATTCAAACAGACAAGCACCGGCAACATAATACCCCAGACTTAACAATTGTCAATAAGAAAGAAAAAAAGTCTGGATAGTGGACGTGGCAGTGCCTGGAGACAGCAGAATAGACGAGAAAGAACTGGAGAAGATAACAAAATACAAAGACCTACAAATAGAAATAGAAAGACTGTGGCAAAAGCAAGCAAGGGTAGTACCAATAGTCATAGGCTCCTTGGGTGCAATCCCAAAACAACTGGAGCACCACTTGAACACATTGGCATTGACAAATTCGCTATTAGTCATTGCAAAAGGCAGCCTTATTAGGAACTGCTTCCATCCTGCGACGATATCTGTAATACCATCAAACATCCACATCTGCCTATCCCAGGTCCTGGGTAAGGACTCGATAGGTAGAGAAAATGCCAAATCCAGTCTGAACATCTGGCTGATGTTCATGGTCATGCCTCCTGTTCATGGAGGGTGTCAGTTTGCTTCATGTATGGATTGGAGGGGTTTAAAGTGGCTAATGATGCAGCTGTGGTCTGGCTTCTGGTTTGTGGTCGTGCCTCATCATCGGTGTGGCTTTGGGTTTGCTTTTTGCGTGGATGTGTGGGTGTGACATCCTGTGTGGTTTTTGTGAGTGTGGGTCTGGTATCATTTTTTGTGTTAGGGAGTCGTTTGTCAATAAGGGCGGGTTTCCAAATGGCTGGTAGGCGGGAGGTATCATCTCGCTTGTTCATGCTGTGTGGGCGTTTTTCTATCTCGATGGCTTCTCTGATTATTCTGTTATTAAAATGTTCACTTTTGGCAATGGTTCTGGTATTTTTAAAGTCAATTTCATGTCCTGTGGCTTTAAGGTGTTGGACCAGGGAAGATGTTGGTTCCTCTTTTTTGACTGAGTTCTTATGTTCTTCAATGCGTGCACTTATTCTTCTGTTGGTTTGTCCGATGTATGTGGTGGGACAAGTGGTGCATGGGATTTCGTATACTCCTTGATTTTCTAATTCAATTTTATCTTTGGGGTTTCTAAGGATGGTGGATATTTTTCTGTTTGTGCAGAATGCTGTTTTGATGTTGTGTTTATGGAGGATCTTACTGATTCTGTCTGTGATGCCTTTTATGTATGGGAGGATGGCTTTGCCGTTTTCTTGTTCTTTGTCTTGGATTTTAGTGGGGGTTTCTTTTTGGATTAGGTTTGTAATCTTATTTCTATGGAATCCATTGGATGTTAGTACATTGGTGAGAGTGTGTAGTTCGGGTTTTAGGTGTTGTTCGTCAGCTAAGCGTTTTGTTCTGGAGATGAGTGTCTTGGCTACAGAGTTGATCTGTGCTGGGTGGTGGTGTGAGAGAGCGTGCAGATAGCGGTTTGTGTGTGTTTTCTTCTGGTAGATGGTGTGTCCTAGGGAGCCATTGGATTTCTTGTAGACTAAGACATCCAGGAAGGGAAGTTGGTTGTTAGCTTCTGTTTCCATGGTGAACTGTATTTTGGGGTGTAGGCTGTTGAGGTGTGTGAGGAAGTTGTCCAGTTTTTCTTTCCCATGTGGCCAGATTATGAAGGTGTCGTCTACGTATCTGAGCCAGAGTTTGGGTTTGTGATCCGATTTTTCTAGAGCTTGGGTTTCAAAGTGTTCCATGTAGAGGTTGGCAATGACAGGTGAAAGGGGTGATCCCATGGGTGCTCCCTCTGTTTGTTTGTATTTTTGTCCATTATAGATGAAGTATGTGTTGGATAGGCAGTGGTTGGTCAGATCTAAGATGTGTTTGGGGGGGTTATATTTGTTTTGGATAGCTGTCAAGGCTTCTTTGATAGGCACTTGGGTGAAGAGGGATATGACATCGAAGCTCACGAGTAGGTCGCTGGGCTGTAAGTTTTGTTTCTTTATGATCTCTATAAACTGGAATGAGTTTTTTACGTGTGAGGTGATGGATTCTGCATAGGGCTGTAGTTGTTTGGCGAGAAATTTGGCTAGGTTTTGTAGAGGTGAGCCTATGGAGCTGACTATAGGTCTGAGTGGGGTTCCTTCTTTGTGTATCTTGGGGAGACCATAGAGTTTGGGGCATCTGGATGATTTCTCTCTGGGAATGATTCTTTGCTGGATCTCTTCGCTAATGGGGGAGGCTTTTATTTTGGATCTGGTGGTTTTTTCCAGGTAGGTGGTGGGATCTGTATTTAGGGGTTTGTATGTGGAGTCTTGGAGTAGGTTGGTTAATTTGGTTTGGTAGTCAGATGTGTTCATAACCACCGTGGCGTTGCCCTTGTCTGCTGGTAGGATTATTATGCTGGTGTCTTCTTTCAGGTTATGTAGTGCTGTCTGTTCCTCTTTGGGTAAGTTGCTTTTGGGTGGCTTGCTGATGCAGAGGATGTTGGTGATTTCGAGTCTGATTCTGTTAGCGTCGTCGGGGTTGATTTTGGTCAGGCTGGTTTCAACTCCACATATAATGGTTTCAGTGGGGATGTGTTTGGGAGCGACTTCAGTGGGGATGTGTTTGGGAGCGACACCCTCCATGAAGAGGAGGCACGACCACGAACGTGAAGCCAAAAAATAGCAAGGCAGCCCAAAATCTTAAACCCCTCTGCAACTCAGACTAACCTGAGCACAACCAAACAGAACACTCCCCCAGCCAATCAGAGCACAGCCAACCCCCCAGCCAATCAGAGCACAGCCAACCCCCCAGCCAATCAGAGCACAGCCAAGCCCCTAACCAATCAGAACACACCTCCACCCAATCAGAACACAGCCAAGCTCCCACCCAATCAGTTCATACCCCCACTGGCAGTTAAAAGGAAGAAACAGCTAAGACCACACATTGCTGCTCGAAGCACGAAGCTGAAAACACCAGCCTGAAGATGACGAATGGGACTTCATCGAAATGTCGCCAAGACACTTCCAATTTTACGCGGGAGAAAACCCGAACAATATATATATATATATATTCTGAGGTTTTCGCGGGTGTTTGTATGTAGGTCTTTGGTTATTCGGGTTTTCTCCCACGTAAAATTGGAAGTGTCTTGGCAACGTTTCGACGAAGTCTCATTCGTCATCTTCAGGCTGGTGCTTTCGGCTTCATGCTTCTAGGAGCAAACAGCTACAATCACATATTGCTCCTAGAAGCACGAAGCCGAAAGCACCAGCCTGAAGATGACGAATGAGACTTCGTCGAAATGTCGCCAAGACACTTCCAATTTTACGTGGGAGAAAACCCGAATAACCAAAGACATATATATATATATATATATGTTTTCTGAGGTTTTCGCGGGTGTTTGTATGTAGGTCTTTGTATGTAGGTCTTTGGTTGTTCGGGTTTTCTCCCGCGGAAGAAAACCCAAACAACCAAAGACCTACATATATATATACACACACACATATACATACATATACACATTAAAGGTAAAAAAGGATATATGCAGTGTTATCTTCATTTTAGATATCAGAAGGGTTTTGCGGCTCCCCATGTTTTGTTTTCTGTGGGAAACGGGTCCAAGTGGCTCTTTGAGTGTTTTGGGTTGCCTACCCCTGGGCTAGAACAAAGATCCATAGAGCTTTTGAAATAATTATAAAATGTCTAGCTTCATTTAGGCAGAATGAAGGAGAAACCTCTCCTCTCTGAAGAAGTGGTTCCATTTTCAAACATTTCTTGGTAAGACTGAACTAGAATCTGTTGCCTAAAATCTCAGCCCCATTTATTTCACATCTTACTCTGTGAAACGGTGATGAGCAGGTCTTGGCTTGGATATTCTGACATGAAGAGGAAAATAATCAAGTGTCATCGCTATCATTTAATTAATTATATTCCTCGTCATGCAAGAATATTTACTAGGTTAATACATTTTTCTACAGTTATGTTACAGAGAAAATAATTGAGAATGATTTTATATATTGTTGGTTAATTATTGAGAATGAAATACCTTACGAAAATAATCTTCACGAATCCAAAGTCCAGAAGCCCAGAAGGTCCCAATGAGAGGAAGAGCCAAAGGACCAGGAGGCAAATGTCTTTGGATCCAAAGTTGTCTCAGGAAGAAGAGAATCAGCAGAGCAAGCAGCAAAACAAACAAAATTGTCCCTACAGCCATCATTTTTCTGGCTTTTTGTTTTTTTGATGCTCACTTGTGGATCTGAAGATGGTTGTATCCTTTTGTCTGATGCTTTTTTTCTTCGTGTTTTATATACTCCATTGATGGGATACGAATAACAACATGATGCTAATGATCTGCCTCATTTGTGCTGGAACTTTGTCAAGAAGATACTATCACATTAATTCAGGTTAATGAGGTTGCCTCTGATCACATGCCAGAAAAATAATTCATGAGATTCAGTCGCCAGTTTTTTAAACAACTTGTTTTCCCAGGTCAACTCATGGGAAATTAATACTTAGTAATAATAATAATAATAATAATAATAATAATAATAATAATAATAATAATAATAAAGTTGGAAGGATGATGCTTTTTTTTCTTCCTGTTTTATATACTCCATTGATGGGATACAAATAGCAACATGATGCTGATGTTCTGCCTCATTTGTGCTGGAACTTTGTCAAGAAGATACTATCATATTAATTCAGGTTATGCCACAAAAATAAGTCATGAGAGTCAGTGGCCAGTTCTTTCAACAACTTCTTTTCCCAGGTCAACTCATGGGAAGTTTAATAATAATAATAATAATAATAATAATAATAATAATAATAATAATAATAATAACAACAACAACCCCCAGTGAGGCACTACCTTGACGTGGTTGTGGGGCTTGTGTACTCTGAGGAAGATGAGAGCTATGCCAGAGGTTCAACCATACTGGACAGGTCTCATCAGAGGAGTCAGACAAAGAGTGTCTCTCCCATAAAAAATATGGTGAGACGTAAATTTCAGAATGCCATACCGGCTCGGATGTCGCCCGGGTTAACAAGGTCCGCGCTAGATATTGGAGTTCCTGGATATCTGGTGAAAAATGGGTTACAGGACTCAGGACTGTTGGCTGAGCAACCAGGGCCAGCAGCTGCAGAACTACTGGAAGAAAAGGTGTTTACCCGTCGCAGATACACAGTGATGGAAAACAAAGAAATAATGATCTGTTACTACAGATCAAGTCCAACAAGAAGAGGATATCTAAAACGAATGCACCAGTTCTGGAAAGAACAACATCCAGAATCAGAAATAACAGAACAGAGACTAGCAGATCAACGCCGATTTATAACACGAAATAAAGTATTACAGAAACAGAATTGGACGAACTGCAAAGGTTTACCCAGGGCAAAGAAATCAAAGCCTTACAAGAAGTAATTCAGAATGTAGAGGCAAACCAGGGGGAGTTGGCAGTGAAAGAATCCAGTAGAGATATACAACTGTTCTCATTTGGAAACCAGGCACCTCTTCCTCAGGAAGAACAAAACCCTCTAACTAAAGAAATAAAAGAATTGAAACAAAGAATAACTGAGCATCTAGAACAGCACAAAAACAACAGAATAAGGCTGCCTGCATTGAAGCTTGTTCCAAAGAAACAGCTAGCACAAGCATTAAAAGATGCAAATACTGCAATAGCAAGTATAAGCACCAATTCACTGCAAGAAACAAACCAACTAATGTACAGCACAGCTGCAGTTATAACTGAATACCTGGGATGCAAAATCAACAAAGAAGAAAAACAAACAAACAGTGCACCAGAAAAATGGAAGGTGAGACTAGAAAATAAGATCAGCAAGTTAAGATCACATGCAAGCAAGCTAGAACAGATGAAAGAAAAGAAGCTGAAGAACAAGAAGACCAAAGAATACCTAATCAAGAAATACCACTTAGAAACAAGGAAGATCAAGGAAGCACTGGAAATAATAAAGCAACAAATAACAGCTATAGCCAGGAAAATCAGTAGATATGAAGCTCGAATTGCAAACTATAGGCAGAACCTCCAATTTCAATCCAATCAGAAACGTTTCTACCAATCCATCAATGGAGAAACTGCAAGGAATCAGTCAGTACCTGACAAGGAAGAAACAGTGCAGTTCTGGAAGCAGATATGGGATAACCCAAAGAAATACAACAAGGATGCGGCTTGGTTAAAAGAGGTGGATGCAAATAAAACAGAAGTTGAAATGAAAGAACTAGTAATAACAACAAAAATGGTAGAAAAAAGAGCAAAGAAAATCAAAAATTGGTCAGCACCAGGTGAAGATGAACTACATGGGTTTTGGTTGAAACATCTAACTGTTATACACCCACTCATTGCCAAACAGTTCAACAATATACTACAAGGAGGAGAAATTGAAAAGTGGCTAACAACTGGGAAAACCTACCTAATAATGAAAAATCCAGCAAAAGGGGCAACACCAGGTAACTACAGGCCAATTACCTGCTTACCAACAACTTTCAAATTACTAACTGGTGTAGTAGCTGATGCAGTGCAACAGCATCTAGTTGAAAACAATCTCTTTCCACCTGAGCAGAAAGGAAACCGCCCCAATAGCAGAGGAACAAAAGATCAACTCCTAATAGACAAAATGATCTTGGAAAACTGCAAGAGAAGGAAGACCAACCTGAATGTGGCATGGATTGACTACAAAAAGGCATTTGACTCTCTGCCACATGATTGGATAATCAAAGTGCCTAGAAATAACAGGAGTCAGTAGAAACATCAGAAAATTTGTGCAAAGATCGATGGCACAATGGAAGACACAGTTGCAGATCAATGGTGAGAAGCTGGGAGAGGTTAATATCAAGAGAGGAATATTTCAAGGAGATTCATTATCACCATTACTATTTGTTATTGCACTGTTTCCTCTGTCAACAATACTGAATAACTCATGACTATCAGACATGGACTATCCCACCTCCTTGACATGGATGATCTGAAGCTGTATGGAAAAACATCATCTGAAATAGAATCGCTGCTCAAACACTGTCCGTATATATAGCCAAGATATTGTAATGGAGTTTGGCTTGGACAAATGTGCCACACTTACTATCAAACAAGGAAAAATAGTGAAAACTGAAGGAATCAAGATGCCCCACGAAAATAACATTAAGAGTCTGGACTGAGGAAGAGTACTACAAATACTTGGGTATCCTTCAAGCTGACAACATCAAGCACACTGAAGTCAAGAAAAAGATTAGAGGTGAATACATAAAGAGAGTGAAGAAGATCTTAAAATCCAAACTCAATGGAGGAAATACCATAAAGGCAATCAACACTGGGCAATCCCAGTCATTAGGTACACAGCTGGAATAGTGGACTGGACTCAAGCAGAACTAAAAGCAATGGATAGGCAGACCAGAAAAATAATGACAATGAATCATGCCCTTCATCCACGCAGTGACATTGATAGACTTTATCTACCAAGGCAAATAGGTGGGCGTGGAATGCTACAAGTACATCAGATGGTTGAAGAAGAAAAAATGGCTTTGG
Source organism: Crotalus tigris (assembly GCF_016545835.1). Lineage (NCBI taxonomy): Eukaryota > Metazoa > Chordata > Lepidosauria > Squamata > Viperidae > Crotalus > Crotalus tigris. The sequence continues at coordinate 394,962 of NW_024096614.1, read as the reverse complement.
AAGAATATCTGAAGAACAAAGATGAAGATGCACTGAAATTAGTATATCAGGAAGGCTTACTAACTACTGGAGAGACCAAACTGGCCTACAAGAAAGACCAAATGAAGAACAGAATAGAAGCATGGGAAGACAAAGCACTACATGGCCAATATATGAAAAAAATAGCTGGGAAAGCAGATAATAATAAAACCTGGCAATGGCTAAGAGCAGGAAAATTGAAGAAAGAGACCGAGGGACTAATTCTGGCTGCACAAGACCAAGCCTTAAGGACAAATGCATACAAAGTCAAAATTGAGAAGACAGCAACAGACAGTAAGTGCCGCCTATGCAAAGAAGCTGAAGAAACAGTGGACCACTTGGTAAGCTGTTGCAAGAAGATTGCACAAACTGATTACAAGCAGCGGCATGACAAAGTAGCAACAATGGTGCATTGGAAGATCTGCAAAAAATATCATTTGCCTGTAAGCAAAAACTGGTGGGATCATAAAATAGAGAAAGTCATAGAAAATGATAAAATTAAACTGCTCTGGGACTTCAGAATTCAAACAGACAAGCACCTGCAACATAACACCCCAGACTTAACAATTGTCGATAAGAAAGACAAAAAAGTCTGGATAGTGGACGTGGCAGTGCCTGGAGACAGCAGAATAGACGAGAAAGAACTGGAGAAGATAACAAAATACAAAGACCTACAAATAGAAATAGAAAGACTGTGGCAAAAGCAAGCAAGGGTAGTACCAATAGTCATAGGCTCCTTGGGTGCAATCCCAAAACAACTGGAGCACCACTTGAACACCATTGGCATTGACAAATTTGCTATTAGTCAATTGCAAAAGGCGCCTTATTAGGAACTGCTTCCATCCTGCGACGATATCTGTAATACCATCAAACCATTCCACATCTGCCTATCCCAGGTCCTGGGTAAGGACTCGATAGGTAGACCAAAGCCAAATCCAGTCTGAACATCTGGCTGACTGTGCGATGATCAATAATAATAATAATAATAATAATAATAAAAAATAATAATAATAATAATTGCCTGGAGATAGCAGAATAGAAGAGAAAGAACTGGAGAAGATAACAAAATACAAAGACCTACAAATAGAAATAGAAAGACTGTGGCAAAAGCAAGCAAGGGTAGTACCAATAGTCATAGGCTCCTTGGGTGCAATCCCAAAACAACTGGAGCACCACTTGAACACCATTGGCATTGACAAATTTGCTATTAGTCAATTGCAAAAGGCGGCCTTATTAGGAACTGCTTCCATCCTGCGACGATATCTGTAATACCATCAAACATCCACATCTGCCTATCCCAGGTCCTGGGTAAGGACTCGATAGGTAGACAAAATGCCAAATCCAGTCTGAACATCTGGCTGACTGTGCGATGAATGATAATAATAATAATAATAATAATAATAATAATAATAATAACAGAATACCTGGGATGCAAAATCAACAAAAAAGAAAAACAAACAAACAGTACACCAGAAAAATGGAAGGTTAGACTAGAAAATAAGATCAGCAAGTTAAGATCACATGCAAGCAAGCTAGAACAGATGAAAGAAAAGAAGCTGAAGAACAAGAAGACCAAAGAATACCTAATCAAGAAATACCACTTAGAAACAAGGAAGATCAAGGAAGCACTGGAAATAATAAAGCAACAAATAACAGCTATAGCCAGGAAAATCAGTAGATATGAAGCTCGAATTGCAAACTATAGGCAAAACCTCCAATTTCAATCCAATCAGAAACGTTTCTACCAATCCATCAATGGAGAAACTGCAAGGAATCAGTTAGTACCTGACAAGGAAGAAACAGTGCAATTCTGGAAGCAGATATGGGATAACCCAAAGAAATACAACAAGGATGCAGCTTGGTTAAAAGAGGTGGATGCAAATAAAACAGAAGTTGAAATGAAAGAACTAGTAATAACAACAAAAATGGTAGAAAAAAGAGCAAAGAAAATCAAAAATTGGTCAGCACCAGGTGAAGATGAACTGCATGGGTTTTGGTTGAAACATCTAACTGTTATACACCCACTCATTGCCAAGCAATTCAACAATATACTACAAGGAGGAGAAATTGAAAAGTGGCTAACAACTGGGAAAACCTACCTAATAATGAAAAATCCAGCAAAAGGGGCAACACCAGGTAACTACAGGCCAATTACCTGCTTACCAACAACTTTCAAATTACTAACTGGTGTGGTAGCTGATGCAGTACAACAGCATCTAGTTGAAAACAATCTCTTTCCACATGAGCAGAAAGGAAACCGCCCCAATAGCAGAGGAACAAAAGATCAACTCCTAATAGACAAAATGATCTTGGAAAACTGCAAGAGAAGGAAGACCAACCTGAATGTAGCATGGATTGACTACAAAAAGGCATTTGACTCTCTGCCACATGATTGGATAATCAAGTGCCTAGAAATAACAGGAGTAAGTAGAAACATCAGAAAATTTGTGCAAAAATCGATGGCACAATGGAAGACAAGTTGCAGATCAATGGTGAGAAGCTGGGAGAGGTTAATATCAAGAGAGGAATATTTCAAGGAGATTCATTATCACCATTACTATTTGTTATTGCACTGTTTCCTCTGTCAACAATACTGAATAACTCAGGACATGGTTATCAAACATCAAAAACATCTGCCAGACTATCCCACCTCCTTTACATGGATGATCTGAAGCTGTATGGAAAAACATCATCTGAAATAGAATCGCTGCTCAACACTGTCCGTATATATAGCCAAGATATTGTAATGGAGTTTGGCTTGGACAAATGTGCCACACTTACTATCAAACAAGGAAAAATAGTGAAAACTGAAGGAATCAAGATGCCCCACGAAAATAACATTAAGAGTCTGGATGAGGAAGAGTACTACAAATACTTGGGTATCCTTCAAGCTGACAACATCAAGCACACTGAAGTCAAGAAAAAGATTAGAGGTGAATACATCAAGAGAGTGAAGAAGATCTTAAAGTCCAAACTCAATGGAGGAAATACCATAAAGGCAATCAACACCTGGGCAATCCCAGTCATTAGGTACACAGCTGGAATAGTGGACTGGACTCAAGCAGAACTAAAAGCAATGGATAGGCAGACCAGAAAAATAATGACAATGAATCATGCCCTTCATCCACGCAGTGACATTGATAGACTTTATCTACCAAGGCAAATAGGTGGGCGTGGAATGCTACAAGTACATCAGATGGTTGAAGAAGAAAAAATGGCTTTGGAAGAATATCTGAAGAACAATGATGAAGATGCACTGAAATTAGTATATCAGGAAGGCTTACTAACTACTGGAGAGACCAAACTGGCCTACAAGAAAGACCAAATGAAGAACAGAATAGAGGCATGGGAAGACAAAGCACTACATGGCCAATACATGAAAAAAATAGCTGGGAAAGCAGATAATAATAAAACCTGGCAATGGCTAAGAGCAGGAAAATTGAAGAAAGAGACCGAGGGACTAATTCTGGCTGCACAAGACCAAGCCTTAAGGACAAATGCATACAAAGTCAAAATTGAGAAGACAGCAACAGACAGTAAGTGCCGCCTATGCAAAGAAGCTGAAGAAACAGTGGACCACTTGGTAAGCTGTTGCAAGAAGATTGCACAGACTGATTACAAGCAGCGGCATGACAAAGTAGCAACAATGGTGCATTGGAAGATCTGCAAAAAATATCATTTGCCTGTAAGCAAAAACTGGTGGGATCATAAAATAGAGAAAGTCATAGAAAATGATAAAATTAAACTGCTCTGGGACTTCAGAATTCAAACAGACAAGCACCTGCAACATAACACCCCAGACTTAACAATTGTCGATAAGAAAGACAAAAAAGTCTGGATAGTGGACGTGGCAGTGCCTGGAGACAGCAGAATAGAAGAGAAAGAACTGGAGAAGATAACAAAATACAAAGACCTACAAATAGAAATAGAAAGACTGTGGCAAAAGCAAGCAAGGGTAGTACCAATAGTAATAGGCTCCTTGGGTGCAATCCCAAAACAACTGGAGCACCACTTGAACACCATTGGCATTGACAAATTCGCTATTAGTCAATTGCAAAAGGCGGCCTTACTAGGAACTGCTTCCATCCTGCGACGATATCTGTAATACCATCAAACATCCACATCTGCCTATCCCAGGTCCTGGGTAAGGACTCGATAGGTAGACAAAATGCCAAATCCAGTCTGAACATCTGGCTGACTGTGCGATGATCCACCATAATAATAATAATAATAATAAGCCTTGGGTGCAATCCCAAAACAACTGGAGCACCACTTGAACACCATTGGCATTGACAAATTCGCTATTAGTCAATTGCAAAAGGCGGCCTTACTAGGAACTGCTTCCATCCTGCGACGATATCTGTAATACCATCAAACATCCACATCTGCCTATCCCAGGTCCTGGGTAAGGACTCGATAGGTAGACAAAATGCCAAATCCAGTCTGAACATCTGGCTGACTGTGCGAGGATCCATAATAATAATAATAATAATAATAATAAAGTTGGAAGGGACCTTGGAGGTCATCGAGTCCAACCCCCTGCTCAGGCAGAAACCCTACACCATTTCAGAAAAATGGCTGTCCAGTCTCTTCTTAAAAACTTCCAGTGTTGGAGCATTCCCCTCTTCTGGAGGCAGGTTGTTCCACTGGTTAATTGTTCTAACTGTCATGAAGTTTCTCCTTAGTTCTAGGTTGATTCTCTCCTTGGTTAGTTTCCATCTGTTGCTTCTTGACCTGCCTTCAGGGACTTTGGAGAATAGCTTGACTCCCTCTTCTTTGGGGCAGCCCCTGAGATATTGGAACAGAGGAAGACATTATTTTTTAAAAAGTCAAGGGTTTTGTAATCCATTTTGTCCCAAACATTATAGTATACCAGAATTATTTTAAAATCATAGTGTACCTCATGGGCCAAAGAGATAATATCCAGTCCAGGGTTATATCTCATACATATCCTTGCAAGTCCAATTTTAGGACATTATCATAAAAATAAAACTACCTCAATTTTGCTTAGAAATAAGGGAATGTCTTCATGGAGGGTTCATACAGTTCAGAACCATTTCTGGTGCTGTGCAGCCTTTTGCAACTAAACTAAGTGTAATCCTTGTGCTAATAAGGAGGGCTGTTGTAATAGATTCTGCAACATCTGTTATTGGTTGAAAGGTGCCCTTAATACAAGCATATAATTATAGATCGAGAGCTATAAGTGTTTAGAAATACTTATCTAAAAACAATGTCACCAATCAGCTGCCTAACCCATTAGCACATCTGAATATGATACATGCTAAAGTTTTAGCAGCGACAATTTACCTAACTCTGAAATTTCAATAGAAACCACATGGCTTGAGTAGGCCCTAGCCATCCTTTGTGATATTTTGTTTTGCTTTATGGTCCAATATTTTTGTTTTCTGTTGAGTCCTCGAGTCAACGGCGAATGAATACAGCACATTCTGTAATTCCAACAGCCCTTTATTTCAGTACTTCTCTCTCCGTCACAGCTCTGAGGCTCGCAGGCCTCTCAGACTCTTTTAATAGAATCCCCAGGCAAAAAGGTAACATTCTGGCGTGCGAAGCTAGCACCACTCAGTCTGGTCTCGGGCAGCTTGCAACTGCCCAGGACCATTGCAACGTCCTGAACCTGTCTTTGCAGGCTCGGGATACAACACCCCTTTCCCCCCGGATGAGACTTATTAACTATATAGGTAGTTATACGCGACCTCAACACGGGTGTGGTGTGCCAACCCCAAACCTGCACATCTATTGCAGCTGTTCACTAGCCACACCACAAATGGTACTGGGCTATTGTTTTGGAATTAACTGCCCAATACTCACACTCCCAGTTTCCAACAACAGCAGGCACCCTCTCACTTTCCTTGCTTTGACAGCAGGGTTACAAAATCCTCAAGACGCTTGAGAGATCTTTTTACTCTCTGTGACCTCCTCAGGTTCTAAGGATGGAGTAGAGTTGCCCCCTCTTTCAAACCCTGGTGTCCCCATGAACTGTGTCCTGTTGCCTGGTCTGCTTGCTTGCACACCGGGCTCGTCAGACCAGGACTTTGCTCCCCCCTGAACCTGGTTGACCTGCCTAACTTTAGGCTCTCGGGCCCCTCTGTATGCCTGCCAATGTTTGGCATTTCTGTGGAACTCTCCAAGTCCACAATGGACCTATCAAGGGAACACATCCCTTCATTCCCAAGCCCCATAACGGGATTGTCTGGGGTTTCTGCAGTTCCCCAATACTCAGTTGCCCCACAATCTATGCCGGAGGTGCCAGAATCAGGATTTGCCTCTCTGACTACCTCCCTATGTGAAGACTTCCTTTTGGAAGCAGTAGCAGTACTGGGCCAGCTTGGCTGTTCGTCACTTCTTAAATGGCTAAGTACAGCTCCCACCCCATAAGGGGAAGCATCACAAGCAATGCACACAGGAAGAGTTTCATTAAAATGTGCAAGCACATCATTTGATATAAGTAAGGCCTTGACCTCATTGAAGCTTTCTTCATGTGCTTGTGACCACTGCCACACTGCTTGTTTGTCTAAGAGTCTATGAAGTGGCTCTGCTACATTAGCTTTGTTAGGTATGAACGCACTGTAAAAATTCAAGAGGCCCAGAAAAGCTTGTAACTCAGCTTTAGACTTAGGCCTAGGAGCTTGCAGTATAGCCTTTAATTTAGACTCAGCAGGGTGAATGTCCTTGGCATCTATTCTGAATCCCAGGAAATCTGTAGAAGACACTCCAATTTTGCATTTGTCTTTTTAAAGCTTGAGACCTGTTTTCCTGAAATGCAGCAGAACAGCCCTCAATCTCTCAGCTAAATTTTGAGTGGATTCTCCTGCTATTAGGACATCATCAAAATAGGGGCAAACCCCTGGTATACCTCTCAGAGTGTTTTCCATTACACTTTGGAAAATTCCAGGAGCTACATTCACTCCAAATTGTAGTCTTTTGACTTTGAATGCCTCCCTATGAGTTACAATAGTCTGTGCTTCAGCAGCAGCTTCATCAACAGGTAACTGATAAACCTGTGCTAAATCCAGCTTTGCAAAAACACGCCCTCCTTTGAGGGAGGCCAAAATGTGGCTGACTACAGGATATGCATGCTGTTGTAATGCCTTGTTTAAAGTGCTTTTGCAATCTGCACAGATGCGAATGTCCCCATTAGCCTTGACAGGTGTGACTATGGGAGTTTCCCATGGACTTGAATCAACAGGTTCTAAAGCACCTTGCTGGATCAATTTGTCCAATTCAGCATCAATTTTTCCTTTCAAAGCAAAGGGTACTCTCCTTGCTTTCACTCTAATGGGAGTGACAGTGGGGTCCAGTTTTAAGGAAACTGGGGGGCCATTGTGTGCTCCCAGCTGGGGGCTGAAGACATCTGCAAATTCTTTGCAGACTTCTTGTAGACCTAATGTTTGCAAATTGTGAAGCCCTGTAACTTGTATTCCCAAGGCCTCAAAGCAATCGAGTCCAATGAGACTCGTTCGTTCACCCCCAACTACTAATACATCTAATGGATCTTCAAAATCCTTGTATTGTACTTTAAGGGTGGCCTCCCTCTTAACCCACACCTTGGAATTTTGGAAGTCTGTTAAGACTATATTGGTTGGCCTAAGCTTGGCCTGGAACCCACTGCTAGAGCAAATCTTTCTGAAAGTGTGAATAGAAATGATTGAAAGGGCAGACCCAGTGTCCAGTTCCATAACCAATGGAACTCCTTGCAACTTCACCTTAAGTGACAGTGTAAGAACGTCCTAACTGCGCTTCACAAAAGCCAAGAAACAGGAACGTTGCAGTATCCAACAAGTTTAATTCACTATGTTGAAAACGAAGTTAGCACTGGAAGGGACCTCCATCCAGTGCCCTAAATACATTACACCACCACGCCCAGAGTACACACCCTAATTAACAGTCAATTAGATTCCACCTGTACCGCGCCCAATAACCCCCATGATAAGACTCCACCCTCACCACGCCCCGACCCAGCTAGCACGTATATCCCAATATTACATTGAGTCCAAGTGTTACGTTCACACCGTTCTCATCCTAAAAGTCACAGTAATCACAACAGCGTTAACCTCCTTCCGTACTGTCACCCCTCTTCCTATCCCAGCATCCAAACTTGTCAGACCCAGTGACCCGAGCCATGACAGTAACGAAACAATGTTTCCTCAATTGGCTCCTCCCGCTCCCTATCGTTGCATAGCGGCTGTCCGGGTGTTTTCTATCGATGTCAGATGGTCACATGACCTGCTCCGCTGCCGCTCCGGAAGCCCCAGCACCAACTTCATAGCTGTGATGGCGGTGTAGTCCACGGAGCCACCGGACTCAACTGGGAGCGCATGGAACCTCTACTGAAACATTCCAAGCTGGAAATGGGGCTATTGGAAGGCAGGTATCACGCTGGGTCTGACATTCGGCCCCCCTCACCACAAAGCCCCCTGGAATAAAACATAGGAGGTTGATTAAACCTGTCGATGTACATATACAATACACTACTTAACCTCCCCCTGGTTTGTGTGGTAGTGTCCTGTGATACCTGCGGATCAGATCAGGGGCAGATATATCCTCCTTCCATACCCAGGAGGCGTCGGACAGAGGGTATCCCTTCCATAATACTAGGTAATACAGTCTACCCCTCTTCATTCACGAATCAAGTATGTCTTGTATTTCATACCGCCCTGGCGTGACAGGTCCTGGGGGTTTTTCATGGGGTTGTCCTCTCACGGGTTTTAATAAACTCACATGGAAAACCGGATGTATCTTACCAAGTAGTTTCGGTAAGTGGAGCTTCACCATCACAGAATTGATAATCCGGATTATGCGGAATGGTCCAATGTATTTTGGTGCCAGTTTTCTGCATGGCACCTGTAACTTAATATACTTAGTTGACAGATATACTAGGTCACCTACTTGTAATTGAACCGGTACTCTACGACCTTTATCTGCCTGGTATTTTGCTGCATGTGCTGCCTGCCCCAGAGCTTGCTTTACTGTGTTCCACACCTTATTCACATGGGACAACCACTCATTTGGCTGGCGGGCCTGGGATTCCTGGGACTCGCACTCTGGTATTGGAATAATGTCATGTCCATAGACCACTTGGAATGGGGTTAGACCAGTACTTTTATGTATCGCATTATTATATGCAATCTCTGCGAATGGTACAAAATCTACCCAGTTTGACTGTTGGTAGGATACGTAACATCGTAGATATCGCTCGATCGCCGCATTGGCGCGCTCTGCTGCCCCATTGGTACAAGGGTGGTATGCAGAACTAAGTCCTTGTGTAGTACCAATGAATTTGAGAAATTGATGCCAGAATTGAGCCGTAAATTGAACGCCCCGGTCGGAAATAATCCGGCAAGGTGCTCCATGCAATCGGTAAACCTGCTGTACAAACATTTTTGCCAATTTCCTTGCCGATGGCAATCCCTTACAGGGTATGAAATGGGCTTGCTTTGAAAATAGGTCAACCACTGTCCATATAACAGTATATCCTTTTACGTCTGGTAAATCAACGATAAAATCCATTCCGATGTCCTGCCATGGCCAAGTTGGATTGGACACCGGTTGCAGCAACCCCATCGGTTTTTTAGGAACCGCCTTCACCTGTGCGCAGATGTGACACCCTTTCACATACGTTTCGATATCCTTCCTCAAGCCCGGCCACCAGAACTGACGTCTCGCTAAATGTAATGTCTTCAAAAACCTGAAATGGCCTGCTAATTTGGAATCGTGGCATCGGTGATACACCCGATTCTGTAACTCCTGTGAGATATATAGTTTATCACCATACCAGGCCAAACCATTTTGGTGGGTCAACAATCCGGGATTAGCCAATAGCCAAGAGTCATTTAACAGTAACTGATTTTACTTCATCCTCGAATGCTATTGTTTTTGCGCAGGCGTCCGCCCGTGTAGCCCCAACGGTGTAAGGAGGCATAATGGCCTGGACCACCTCTTCCCTCTTTCTGTCATATTGCAGTAGACGGGAGAGTGCGTCCACCAAGAAATTCTTCCCTCCCGGGACAACTTTAAGGTGGAACTGGAAGTGTTGGAAATATTGCGCCCAACGTACATGTTTGGGAGCTAACCTCCTCGGTGTTTGGAGAACCGCTAAGTTTTGGTGATCTGTCCACACCTCGAAGGGATGCTGTGCGTCCTCCAACAAATGGCGCCAGGTGGATAGGGCCCATTTTACCACAAATGCCTCCTTTTCCCACACCGCCCATCTTCTTTCCGTATCTGTGAGTTTCTTGGAGGTATAGGCACACGGTTGTAGATTGCCCTGGTCATTACGTTGCAACAAGACCGCTCCAACAGCTACGTCACTAGCATAGGCCTGTACAACGAACGGCCGTCCCAGGTCAGGATGTACTAATACAGGTTCTTGGGCAAATAACTTTTTTAAGGATTCAAATGCCCGTTGACAGGCAACAGTCCAGTCCAAAGATTGTCCCGGATGGGGTTTCCCTGCGGCATGCTTGGTACGCAATAGTTGGGTTAACGGCAGTGCCACAGTAGCAAAAGAGGGAATAAATTGCCGATAGAAATTAGCAAACCCCAAGAACCGCTGTAACTAGCGACGGGTCCTTGGGGCTTGCCACTCTAATACACTCCATACTTTACCAGGATCCATCTCTACCCCTGCTGCCGAAACTCGGAATCCCAGATATTCAATGCGCTCCTTGTGAAATTCACACTTAGATAGCTTGCAATACAATTGAGCGTCTAACAGTTTTTTCAACACAGTCCGTACCAATTCCACGTGTTCCTCCAGTGTTTGTGAATAAATAAGTATGTCATCCAGATACACAAGAACACCCCAGTACAGATGATCATGCAGGACTTCGTTGATAAGCTGCATGAATACAGCTGGGGCTCCTTGTAATCCGAAAGGCATCACTTTAAATTGATAACTGCCAAGTGGGCAATTAAACGCTGTCTTCCACTCGTCTCCTTCCCTAATTCTTACTCTATAATACACTTCACGGACATCTAACTTCATGAAGATCTTTCCGGCAGCTAAATGGGTAAGGAGATCTTTCATAAGTGGTAGGGGATATATCGGTTCTATGCATACAGCGTTAAGGCCCCGAAAATCCACACATAACCTTAACCCTCCATCCTTTTTCCCTTGGAATAATACCGGGGCCGCTATCCGGGACCACGCCGGCTCTATGAAACCCCTTGTCAGATTTTTATCTATGTATTTCCTCATCTCTTGCAGCTCCGAGAAGGTCATCGGATACATCCTGGGCTTCGGTAACTTAGCACCAGGGACGATCTCGATTGCGCAATCCGTTGACCAATGAGGTGGTAGACTATTACATTCGTGCTCGCTAAAGACGGCCGCCAGATCACTATACACCTCCGGATATCCAGGATCACTCCCAGCCTGCAACGTTTTTGAGTCCTCCACCGCCTTATCCTCACTATTACTATGTGGCCGGGGTGGCTGGGGACCTACTGCAAGTCTCAAATGACGGGACCCATCCGCCCACCATATGGTCGAGGTCCATTTATCTAGCCACGCTAAACCAAGGATGATAGGTTCGGACATAGATGGTACCACTATAAATCGTATTACCTCCCAATGGACACCTATTTCCATCCTTACAGGTTCTGTCACCATAGTGGTCGGGGCTCCCCCCAATAGGGACCCATCTACTTGCTCAAAATGAATTGGAGACTTTAACCGGGTCACTCTAATGTGCATCCGCCATGCCACCTCCCTACTAATTAAGCATCGGGTGCACCCGGTGTCAATCAATGCCTGGAACAGCCCTGACTCACCAGTAACCCGGCTTGTTAATGTTATTGGGATGGTAAACGGGACTATGGAGTCACTCACCATCGGATCTTCCACCGGGCCTTCTTCTTCATATTCCTCCAATGCTGGGGAAACATCAGCTAGGGATTGTTGGACAGGCGTCTGTCCTATTTGGTGAGCGACTTGTGATTTCTCTGCCACCTTCTTTGGTGTAGCACCAGGCCTGCCAACTGCCGTTGGTGTGCTAGTCGGCTCAGGAACCGTACACTCCGCTGCTCGGTGCCCCGGCCGGTTGCAACGGAAACACCGGAATACGGATTTAGGGCGCACATTGCTCGTTGGTATCTGATTGGCGCTGTCCCTGGGTTGGTCCTGGTTCCGGCGGGTCTGTGACCGTTCCTCACGTGCCCCGAGAAATTCCCTCAACCCAACATCTAATTCTACAGCTGCTTTGAACCACTCGGAAAGCCACCCTACAATCCCTCTGACCACACATGCCCGGCGTAAGTCAGTATCTAGCCTAGCGCGAAAGTGATGGACCAACAGTGTATTGCCCCGGAGCCATGGAATAGCTCCATTCCTCTTCGTCGTCCCCAGTTACCTGGCGTTCTCTCCAGCCACTCAAACTCGGCGCCAACCCTCGTTCCCCGCTCTCCTCAGGATGCCGCAGTGCAGGACTCAGCCACCATTCTCCATCTGAAGCTGTGGTTGCTCGTTGTTTCACCCCAGCCTCCGCGATCCCAGGAACATGTGGCTTCTCCTTTGGCCGAACTACCTGCTGAGGTTCTCCTGATTCAACGACTGCCGGGACCTCCGACTGCTCGGTGGACTCTAACGGCTCCTCCTCCAACGGATCCACCCCCTGTGTCCCCTCTGCCATTACATTGAATTGCCGATTGGCTTCGGGGTGAGTGCTAACTTACTGTAAGGACATCCTAACTGCGCTTCACAAAAGCCAAGAAACAGGAACGTTGCAGTATCCAACAAGTTTAATTCACTATGTTGAAAACGAAGTTAGCACTGGAAGGGACCTCCATCCAGTGCCCTAAATACATTACACCACCACGCCCAGAGTACACACCCCAATTAACAGTCAATTAGATTCCACCTGTACTGCGCCCAATAACCCCCATGATAAGACTCCACCCTCACCACGCCCCGACCCAGCTAGCACGTATATCCCAATATTACATTGAGTCCAAGTGTTGCGTTCACACCGTTCTCATCCTAAAAGTCACAGTAATCCCAACAGCTCCTTCTGTACTGTCACCCCTCTTCCTATCCCAGCGTCCAAACTTGTCAGACCCAGCGACCCGAGCCATGACAGTAACGAAACTATGTTTCCTCAATTCGGCTCCTCCCGCTCCCTATCGTTGCATAGCGGCTGTCCGGGTTTTTTCTATCGATGTCAGATTGTCACATGACTTGCTCGGCTGCCGCTCTGGAAGCCCCAGCACCAACTTCGTAGCTGTGATGGCGGTGTAGTCCATGGAGCCACCGGACTCACCTGGGAGCGCATGGAAACTCTACTGAAACATTCCAAGCTGGAAATGGGGCTATTGGAAGGCAGGTATCACGCTGGGTCTGACAGACAGTTTCTTTTTAAGTGGCCTGTATGTGCCTGTCCTATAAATGCTTCTATGTGATGCACAGAAACCCACCCTGTTTTGGCTGGGAACCCTGGTACCTTTCAGGCGCAATTCTTCTCGGGGTTGTACCTTCTAATGGCCCAGACACACAGCTGCTATGTGGCCTTGCTTTCCACATGCTCTACAGATTGCAGAACGGAACCTACAGTAGGTCCTCTTGTAGCGATCTCCACACCCGAAGCACTTGGGTACAGCTGAAGACTTTTCTTTGTCTTCCTTCTGCTTCCTTTCTTTGGCTGGGTAGAGATGTTCCACCTCATCTTCAGGATCTTCTTCCGAGCTCTCCTGGACTCCCTCATGGTGCACGGAGATGGCTTCTGGGTTGTTCCTGATAGGCCTCATTTTCTTGACTGCCCCATCTGCTGCCTCTTCTGCAGTGACCTCTCTCAAGGCATCTTGGAATGAAATGTCTTTTCAAAGAGTCTGTGTTGCAAGTCTCTGTTCCTAAGCCCACATACAAATCGGTCTCTCAACCTTTCTTCTAAATCTTTAAAAACCCAAGGCTTAGCTGCTCTTCTCAAGGCTGCAATGTATTCTTTAGCTGATTCACCAGCTCTTTGATCCTTCTGTTCAAAAATGTGTCTCCACGCAATAACAGACAACTTGGGCTGAAAATGTTCCTTCAATAATTTTTTTAAATCTGTGTAAGTGACAGATTCAAGAGGAGCAGGGGCTGCCAAATTTTCTGCAATTACAAATGCATCTTGACCACAGACACACAGCAAAGTAGCGGCCTTCAAGCCATCTTCTCCTACTTGATTTACTCTAAAGTAATTTTCTACTCTGGCAACATAAGACTCCCATCTTTCTGGGTGAGTGATATCGAATTCAGAAAGTGTCCCTATCTTCGCCATTCTTGCTTCTATGTTAGGAAGGGGTCTATCAGCCAGCTTACCTCCAGTGACACTGTATTGGCAGGCCAGGTGGTGAATTTAAAGCCGTCTTCCTCTCTCCAGGACTCTTGGGGTAAGCTTACAATTATTCTTTTTTGTTTTTGTAAGCCATCTCACCCTCGTCACCAGTGTTGAGTCCTCAAGTCAACGGCGAATGAATACAGCACATTCTGTAATTCCAACAGCCCTTTATTTCAGTAGTTCTCTCTCTGTCACAGCTCTGAGGCTCGCAGGCCTCTCAGACTCTTTTTAATAGAATCCCTGGGCAAAAAGGTAACATTCTGGCGTGCGAAGCTGGCGCCACTTAGTCTGGTCCCGGGCAGCTTGCAACTGCCTGGGACCATTGCAACGTCCAGAGCCTGCCTTTTCAGGCTCAGGACACAACACCCCTCCCCCCCGGATGAGACTTATTAACTATATAGGTAGTTATACACGACCTCAACACGAGCGTGGTGTGCCAACCCCAAACCTGCACATCTCTTGCAGCTATTCACTAGCCACACAGAAATGGTACTGGGCTATTGTTTTGGAATTAACTGCCCAATACTCACACTCCCATTTTCCAACAACAGCAGGCACCCTCTCACTTTCCTTGCTTTGACAGCAGGGTTACAAAATCCTCAAGATACTTGGGGTATCTTTTTACTCTCTGTGACCTCCTCAGGTTCTGAGGATGGAGTGGAATTGCCCCCTCTTTCAAACCCTGGTGGTCCCCGTGATCTGTGTCCTGTTGCCTGGTCTGCTTGCTTGCCCACCGGGCTCGTCAGACCAGGACTTTGCTCCCCCCTGAACCTGGTTGACCTGCCTAACTGTAGGCTCTCGGGCCCCTCTGTTTGCCTGCCAATGTTTGGCATTTCTGTGGAACTCTCCAAGTCCACAATGGACCTATCAAGGGAACGCATCCCTTCACTCCCAAGCCCCGTAACGGGATTGTCTGAGGTTTCTGCAGTGCCCCAATACTCAGTTACCCCCCAATCTATGACAGAGGTGCCAGAATCAGGATTTGCCTCTCTGACTACCTCCTTATGTGAAGACTTCCTTTTGGAAGCAGTAGCAGTACTGGGCCAGCTTGGCTGTTTGTGTGCCTGTTCTCTTGCAATGTTTGGGTTATTTGGATGCTCCTGGTAATTCTCCCAGACTGGAGTGCTGAATGGTAGTTGTGAATGATGAGTATGCCCCCTGGGTGACTCCCTGGCTGGAATAGGCACTGGTACCTGTATTATTTCTTGTTCCCCTGAATTCCTGTTTGGAACACTTGCGGAACCCTGGAACATGCCTTCTTTTGCCTCTCCATTTGGCCCCAGCTGCTGCCAACACCCTTCCCTTTGCCCATAGTGGTCCCCCTCCCCCCTGGAGGAAACCCAGGAGTTGCAGAGGGTAAGTCCAGTCCCGTACGCAGCTGATCGATATGCCGCCAAAGGACATTAGCGTCGTCCACAGAAACCTCGTAGGACAATGGACCAGTGAAAGGGTGGAATGGTGCACTGGTGGCATGACGAATCATGTTGGCCTGCAAGAAAGCCTGAAGCTCGAAAGAAGTGAATTGAGGACCATTGTCAGACACCAGGACATCTGGGAGCCCATGTGCAGCAAAAATCCCTCTCAATACTTGAATGGTCTTGGCAGCAGTGGTGGAAGAGATAGGTACAACCTCAAACCACTTTGAATAGCTGTCAACAAGGACCAAGAAGAATTGACCCTGAAAGGGCTCAGCGTAATCTACGTGCACCCTAGACCAAGGTGACTGTGTTTCCTCCCATCTATGTACAGGAGCCTGAGGCATTTCAGGGCATGAGTGCTGACATAAGTGGCATCCGTGCCCTTGAGCCTCTATCTCCCTGTCTAACCCTGGCCACCATAAATGAAGAAAGGTTGATCTTGCACCATTAAAAACATCAACTTCATTTCCACTGATGCCATGTTTTTACCAAAAGGACTGCTGGGTAACTAAACCCCACTCCAAAAGAAAATTCACAAAGCTTTGGATCAACCCACTGCCAAGAACAGTCTACCAAGAACAAAGCCTGTAGCTCAGCAGACTCAATCAAATATTCGACATCTTCAGAACTCTTCTAGCATTGAGCCTCAGACAAACAACCTTAACACCAATGCATTGGAGTGCCAGGGGAAGACTCACAAGGAAATTAGAGGAAACATTGCAACAAAGGGAAGACAATACCGTAAAGAATTGCATTGACCAGGGATGCTGCTTTGGCAAGTAGAGTCTTCAAGGAAAAGCAAAATGACCAATCAGTATGTATACCTGAATATATAAGGTTCCATTAATCTCACATCTGCTGATGATTGAGAGAATGGGATACATTACAACCCACCCCTAAAAACTCTTTTTAGACAAGAGTATAGGTAAACTAGTCCTGGTGTCTCACCTTTTGATTTTGTATTCAGTTGCATATTGAGAAAACGTAGGCTCCCCTTGGATATCTCTTTACCTGCCTCCATGTGAGAGGAATATTACCTCCAATTCTTCACTGCTCCAAGTTGTATTGGACTAGAGGGTCCAAAAATATGTTCTACAGACAGCCTGTACTCCTGTACTACTTCACCCTGGACTCCAGGAACTGAATGAGAGACTAGCGGAGTCATTCAGATTCTGAAGTCCAGCAGGTCTCCTAAGAAACGTTTTCTACACCCTAAATCATTGAAAGGTCCCTTTGATTGGTGAGCTCCTTTATATGCAAATTTATTGACCCATATCAATAACTCCTATCAAAATTTCTATTCTGCTCCCCATTTAGCAAAAGTGTGATAAGTATGACCCTTCAGTTATTAGACTCATGGATATCGTAGCTAAATCATAGGCCAAATGTCTTTGATACAAGAATGAGGACTGGATAATTGAAAAGGGATTTCTACCCAAAGAGTAAACTGGTTTTAAGTCTGGTCACCTCACCATTGATAATTGTTTCATTTTATGTCATCTAATAGAAATATATACCATTAAGGAGAGACAGGTGTTTACAACTTTTATAGTTGTTTTAAAATTTTTAAATGAATGTTCTTCCGAAAATGTTGTTTCTATTTCAATGCATACCAATTCGGCTTAAAAAGGATTTTTTTTACAAATTTGGATAGACTCATTTCAACATTCACATGGCAAGGGAAATGACTGCAAATCAGATTAAAACTATTACAAGACACTAGAGAAAGAGGAGGATTTGGCCTACCAGACTGGACAAAGTATTATCAGGCAGCGGCGTTGGTCTGGCTAAGCGAGTAGATGCATCTCAAAAATACAAGATTATTAGCAATAGAAGGTCATGACCTACAGACAGGGTGGCATGCTATTTTGTGAGAAGAAAGATATTCAGCCCAGCAATACTTCTGGAAGCATTATATTAGGAGAGCACTATAGGATATCTGGAAAAAAATAAAAAGAAATAATTATATGAAAATCCCCAACTGGGTGTCTACATTAAAAAATGTACACACATCCAAATTTGATAAATGTGAGGGTTCTGTCACCTATAAAGATATTTTGAATGAGAGAGGAGAATTAAAAGCAAGAAATACCTTAAAGGAAGAAGGAATTGATCTGGAATGGTGGGTGTATCTTCAGATCCAATCCAAATTTAATAAAGACAAAAAGGAACGGGGTAGAAAGCAAGACTCTTCAGAATTAGATGAAATCTTATTTAGTAGGGAAGGCAAGACTATAAGTAAACTATATCGACATTTATTAGAGCAAGATATAATTGAGGAACAGGTGAAAGAAATGATGATAATTTGGTGTAAATATTTTGGGCACAATATTGATTTGGATAATTGGCAATGTTTATGGGAAAAAACCCTAGCAATCTCTAGCAACCTCCTATAAGGAAAACCTCTATAAGATGTTGTATAGGTGGCACCTCCCTCCCATAAGATTAGCACAAATGAACAAGGGAAAATCCTCGATATGCTGGAAGTGTGGAGAGACCGTTGGGAATTACTACCACATGTGGTGGCAATGCCCAAAGGCACAAACATTTTGAAACTTATTAAAGAAAAGGCTGGAAGAAATTTTGTTAATAGATATAGAGGCCAAACCGGAATTTTTTTTATTGGGACTTATAGAAAGAAAATATAAGAAAGATGCAAATTATTTACTACTGCATACAGTAACAGCGGCACGAATAGCCTTCGCTCAAAAATGGAAAGAGAAGAGTACTCCAATCGAAGAGGAAATATTACTGAAAATTTTCAATTGCGCTGAAATGGATAGACTTACATAGGAACTCAAGGATAAAAGTGAAACCAAGTACTATAAAATCTGGGAACAATTTTATGATTGGATAGACAATAAGAGGGTAGCCAAGACAAATGTATAGTGTTAGAATAAAATAGAGATTATAGATAAATGTATATTTAAAAGATAAATAGATATACAGAAATAAGGGGAAAAGTGTCAATATTATATTATAAATAGTGAGCAAAGCTCAAGAACTATATGTCTCTATAAGTACTAATACTACTGTAAAATGTTGGAAGATGTATGGAACCAGTGACATTATATCTAGGTCCATTGTGTTTTTAATTTTGTATTATTAATAAAAAATTATAATAAAACAACTTTTATAGACTTTTATTTGATTTAATAAACAGGGACCGCCTATGGAAGAAACCTATGGACCTAAGCATGGATCCTACACTCCTCTCTTTATTCAAGGCATTAAACACAAATTTATGCCTAAGGTACATACAGGAATGCATAGTACTTAATACCAGTAAGGGAGTCAGTCAAGGATGTATACTGGCTCCCATTTTCTCTAATCTGGATACAGGTAATCCCTGACTCACAACCATTCATTTAGTAACTACTGAAAGTTACAATGGCACTGAAAAAGAGACTTAACGACTGTTTCCACACTTACAACCATTACAGCAACCTCAAGGTCATTTGATCAAAATTTGGGTGCTTGCCAACTGACATCTATTTATGAATCATGTGATCATCTTTTGCAATCTTCTGACAAGCAAAATCAATAGGGAAGCCAGATTTATTTAACAATTGTGTAACTAATTTAACATCTGCACTGATTCATTTAACAACAATGGCAAGAAAGATCATAAACTGGGGCAAAATTTACTTAAAAACTAGCGTGCTTAGCAATGGACTAGCTGAATGAATGAAATCCCAAAGTCCCTCCATTTAACCAATATGCATATCCCCAGAATTAAACACGTAAACATTGAGCTCTATGCAGATGAGGTAGTATTAATGTCATGTATCCAGGTAGGGATAATTCATATTGTGCACTCAGTGACCTGAAGGTCAATAAATTCAAACCTAAAGTAATTGTTTTGAGGAGAGGCGGATTATGTAAGTTGGAA
Organism: Crotalus tigris; assembly: GCF_016545835.1. NCBI lineage: Eukaryota > Metazoa > Chordata > Lepidosauria > Squamata > Viperidae > Crotalus > Crotalus tigris. Next base: position 375,301 of record NW_024096614.1, on the reverse strand, counting down.
CTTGGATAGGGAATGTACACCTTTATTTCATAAAGATATTGTACATAACAGCAAAATCATCCCAATGATCACAAATGGTGCAGATTCGTAGGACTATATAACTGCCCCTTTAGTGAAAATGATGCAGTCTACTTTTCTCAAATGTATCCTCGGGGTGGATTCCTCTATACCACTTCTAGCAATACGGATCTAGTTGGCTCTACCACTTATATAAAGCCATCTAGTAATTAAAATGTTCAACTAGAAAACATGCAAAACATACTGTGGCTGAAGGTCCAATCTATGGACCCAGATAGATTACCTGAGCATGCTATCTTGCAATTGGGCTAACCAATTTTCAAATGTCTTCACAATGTGGATTTTCCATCCAAATCCCAGTTCAATCTGATATAAAGAAGCTGTCAAAGAGTCATTGATGTGGCTGCCCAGGAGAATAAGCTGTGAGTACTGTTGTTGTACTGCCTCCTCACTCATCAGGCCTTTGACCTGGAGCTTAATGCAGCTGTGTATTCATTTCGGACTGACTTTGGACTTTATTTGGCATTTCTTGGACTGAATCAAAGTAATGGAACAACATGTCCAGTTTCTTGTGTTCCCCTTTGCATCTTGTCCTCTGGCTCTGTGTATTGATTTAGGGCTGGCTTTGGACTTTGTTTGGCATTTCTTGGATTGAATCTTGTCAAGAGTTCATCTCGTGTGGGGTTTATAACCTGGCCACTCGTCATTTGGTTTACTACTGAAACTGTTGAGGGTTTTGAATAAAAAACTTTCAACTTTCCATTGTGAGCATGTGTGCATGAGTGGGGCAGCACAATGAGGGCCTGGTAGGAGGTGGAGAGCTGAGCCTGATCCTAATCCAGTGCCAGTCTGAAGGGGTTGCAGGCATGGGAGGACAAAGTGAAGAGTGTGTGCTGAGGGCGAAAGGCTGGTTGAGCCATAGTGAAGAGCCAACTTGGTGCCAGAGCTGCAGCATAGAAGGATGACAAGCTGGGGGGGACTGGAAGCAGGAACTGGCCCAGAGAGTCAACAGGGGCCATGACAGTGAATATATGGCCCAGATGAGAGATCAGAGGCCAGAGGGAGCAGTCCAGTGCTCAGAGATCAGAGATGGATTTGGGGCCCTCTGTAAGGTGGTTTGGTGAAAGTAGCGGCATAAAGGTCAATGAGCTGGCAGCTGGCATTAGAAGTCCAACTGGGGCTACAAATCTGCAACTGGAGCCCAGAAGCTGGCAATAACTTGAAGAAGGCCAGATCCTCTGAAGAACATTGGTTGAATGTTGAATCATTTTTTCTAAAGAAAGTCCAGAAAGAGATTGAAGATATGTTTGGCTTCTCAGGGACAATTTCCTATCAGGATCAGAGAAAGTTCCCCTACACCAATGCTGTGATTCATGACCTCATTGCCCTGATGTTGGTAAATTCATCCAGGCTTATTATACTCCAAAATGACAATCTCTAGGCCATCAGTGCAAGGTCTGAGTGGCTCAGAAATTCATGGCCACCAAGACAAAACGAAGAGGTTATCATGATACTCACTCACACTGTGAGCAATACACCGTTGGTCTTGTTTGTTTCTTAGCTAACATGTGATCTGAAAATCTAGGACATTCACGTCACTTGTGGTGAGATCACTTTCCATATTCCAGGAAGCTCACTGCTAGGATCCAGCCCCCTGTTTCGATTGCATCATTGACATCCAACTGGTTTCCAAGAGGCACTTGAGGAAATGTCCCAAAATATTTTAATTACTAGATGGCTTTATATAAGTGGTAGAGCCAACTAGATCCGTATTACTTGAAGTCATGTAGAGTAATTCAACCAGAGTAAAGTGGGAAGCTGGAAAAATACTGATTGTCTAACAGATTGTGGGTGAAAGGGAGGTTTTCCTGCTTACCAGACAACCCTTAAAATTAGAATGGCCAGACATCCTGTTCTCAGCTCTGCACATGATGTATTGCAAACTGTTTATCACATGATATATTGAAAACTGCTTAACACTTGAAATATTGCTAACTGCTAAAAACATTCCTATGTTAAAAGAGGAACTATAGATTATAACCATGTCTAGTAACTTTCCTATGTTAGAATAAGGAGCTATAGAATGTAACCATGTATGGAATATGTCTTACTCAGGAAATAACCACGTATTGGGGGGTTATAAAAATGATCATCCACACCCCAGTCGGGTGTTCAGACTTCTTTAGCTGTGTACAGCTCTCTGAACCTGCGCAAATAAACTTCCCTTTCCACAAAAGAGCTGACTCAAGTCTCTCACTTCTACAACATTTGAGAAAAGTAGACTGCATCATTTCCACTAAAGGGGCAGTTATTGCTTGTAATGTCATTTGGGTCAGTAAAAGACCTCCCATTCTCTGTTTTTGATGCCTGGCTCCTATCTGCTGGATAAAACATGCGATCATGTCCAATTTTATAATTAGTGGTTGATTATCAAAGTTGTCATAATTCTCCAATAGTTGTAATTTCAAGTTCATTTCTGTTAGTTTTGCAATTGTAGATAGTTTAGTTACAATCATTTTTTGATCATCCAAAGTCTCCATAGGTTGTATGTAAATTAATTCCTCTTCTATTGCTTTTTGGTCTGTAGAATGATCAAATAGAGTCTGAAGGTCAGTTTGTAAGTTCACAGTATAATTGCTGTTTATTATTTCTGCAGTTTTCTCTCTTATTTGGGAACATATTTCCTCAGTAGCTTCAGAAATTTTTTCCAATATGAGTTTACAGTTGAGTTGTGAATATGGCTTCTCCATTTAAGTAGTAACTAAATCCAATCCTGTTATCTTTTAGTGGAGGCTATATTCCAAAACATTTAGTCAGTATCCACACCAAGAATGAGATTAGCAAAGTCAAAGAGCTATGGAGTCTCTTTTCCGGCTTCTCATAGAGTTGTTTTTTTTTTCCAAACAATAAAGATTTATCCCTTTAAAAAAATAAGTCCAAGACATAGGAAAACAATATATTCCAACTTAGAAGATATAATAATAAAGTTTTATTATAAGGATTTTTCCAGGGCCCCCAAGTAACCAAAAATAAAAATAGTCAGTAAGAAGTTTTTTCCTTTGTTATGGAAAGCTCTTTTCCCCAGATAAACAAAGGCAGCTCTTTCAAAACAGGGAAGTAATTCCAAAAGGCTTTTAACAGGAGAGTAGTTAGGCAAAGAGAGAGAAGGAAAAGTCTCACCGGGATCATCCACAATGTTTTCTTTTCTTTTTTTAAAATTTATTATTAAAAAGTTTTTATTTTCCATTTATTCATTCAAAATACAATTAACCATTGGTACCGCCTGCCCATTCCCCCCAGGTTTCGTCCACCCTCTCTAAACCTTCCCTACTTCCCTCCTCTTTCTCTCCTCCCCTCCAACTCTCTTCCCCTCCCCATCTCCTCTAACCATCCTACTTCCTCCCTACTCCTTCCTCCCCTCTCTTCCCTCTCACACACATGAACGCAGCATAGGGGAAATGCCCAAGCATTTACCATGACTATATTATCATTACCCACCCACTCACCCACCCACCCACCCTCAACCCTCCCCCCCTCGCTTTCCAGAGCAGAGTACAGGGTTATTAATAAGAAGGTTAACAATAATAAAAAAAGAAAGAAAAAAGAAAGAAAAAAACATCATACTTAACCTTTAACTCTCCTTAAATTAAGACATATAAACAAATCTCTACAACAGTTACTATAAAATTTACTCATAAAATAAATGAAACTTTATAGTCCCATATTTTTTCTGAATATAATCTATCCATCTTCTCCATACAATAATATATCTTTCTTGTGTATGATCCTTCAAATAAGCAGAAATTTTTGCCATTTCTGCAAAGTTAGAAACTTTAAATATCCATTCTTCTAAAGTAGGCAACGAGTCCTTCTTCCAATACGAGCCTACTAATAACCTTGCTGCAGTTAATAAATTCAACACTAAAGTAGTTTCTTTGCAATTTAAATCTACAAAGATACCCAGTAGGAATAATTGAGGGGTGAACTTTATCTTCCTTTTAAAAATCTTTTGAATGTTCCACCAAATCATAATCCAAAAAAGCCTTTACCTTTTTACAATTCCACCAAACATGAAAATATGTCGCATCCATATTACCACATCTCCAACATTTGGGTTGTAAATTTGGATACATACAAGATAATTTTTTAGGATCTAAATGCCATCTGTAAAACATTTTATAAATATTTTCCCACAAATTTTGAGCTTGTGTAAATTTAATATTTCTAATCCAAATTGTCTCCCATAAGTCCAATGGGATCAGATCCTGGATATTCTGAGCCCATTTAATCATACAGTCTTTAACCAATTCTGTTTCAGAGTCTAATTCTATTAAAGCATTGTAAATTCTTTTTATATGGGCCTGACTCTGATCTTTAATCTGAATAACCAGATTTCTATCTTCTAGTGTTATTCCTTCTTTCTTATCTACAGTCCACCTGTCCACTATTTGTAAATATTGAAACCATGGCTGTAGGATATTTTCTTGCCTTAATACATCTAGAGATTTTACATGCCAATCCAAACCTGACCAAATTAATAATTCTTTATACGAAATTTTATCAAAGTTCATCCCCTTAGAAATCCCCTCAATTGCATGTCTAGGAATCCCCCAGATAGGTATTTTATAGTTTAACCTATAATAATACTTTTTCCAAACTCGAAGTAAGGCACTCCTCAAAATATGTGATTTGAAAGCCCGGTCCACTTTCATATTAAAAATTAAATATTCATGCCAACCATACATTAAATCCCACCCTTCAAGAACAAGAATATCCTTATTTGTTAAATTAAGCCAATCACTTATTCACGTTAACGTGGCTGCATCATAGTATAATTTCAAGTTAGATGCTTTAAGTCCTCCTCTTTCTCGGGCATCTTGCAAAATCTTCAACTTAACACTTGGTTAATGTTTTCTTAATGCTTAGATGTTCTTTTGACTTTTGGCTGGAGCAGCTAAAAGATCAGCCATGTTACTGGCTGATCTTTTCTCCATTGGCCCTGAGGAGCTGCCTCGGACCGTGGAAGGAGCTGCCTCCTCCCCCCGCAATCAACAAGAGTCTGCTTCATCAGTAGTCACCCTTTCAGGGTGACTTTTTGACCTGATTAAGGGTCTACCGGCAGAGGAAAAGTAGGTAACGAAGAGAGAGAGTCTCTTTGTGTGCCTGCACCCACTGCAACCCAAAACCAGAAGTCAATAGCAGCCCATCTTTTGATGCTCTGTCAAATCAGTGCTGGTATTTTCTTAGCAAAACATTAGCCCATTGATTCACTTATCTCTGATCATGTTACACTTATTGTAAATAGGAGAGGAATTTTTTTAAATGAATGGCAAGGAGTGGGGTAGGGGCAAGGTTAGTTAGGGGAAAAAAGTCATGTATTGCATATCATACAGAGTCACTTTGGTGAATTAGCAATAGCAATATCACTAAGACCTATATACGCTTCACAGTGCTTTACAGTCCTCTCTAAGAAGTTCACAGAGTCAGCATATTGACCCCAATAATCTGGGTTTTCATTTGATCAACCTCGAAATAATGGAAGACTGAGTCAACCTTGAGCCACTCAGGATTGAACTACTGGCAGTGGGCAAAGTCAGCCTGCAATACAGCAGTACTAAGTTTACTGTACCACCACCACTGTACCACTACGGCTCTCAATGAGACAATTTATACACTGAGTAAATAAGTAAATTAACAACAAGCAAGAAAGTGATTCAAGGATAGAACTGGGGGATCCCTATCTTTGAGGCATGATACCCAATTACTATAAAGGTGGTCCTATGAAGGGATAATTATAGAATGACTGAAGGAACAAAGTGAAACATGAGTCATTCTGAGTTCTGCTGTGTTCCCAAGGAGAAAAAGAAAACACCTGGAGCTCAGGAACAAGAGCAAATGTGAGCTTCAAAAAAACTTCAAAAGTTTCAGACTGTGCTCAGAATGAGATACATCATAGCAATCAGTAATATAGTTGTAAGGAATAAAAAGAACAATAAAAATATTGGCCCATAAGGCAAAACAAAATATCACAAAGGATGGCTAGGTCCTACTCAAGCCATGTGGTCTCTATTGGGTTTAATGTTACTTCAAAGTTAGATAAATTGTCCCTGGTAAACCTTTAGCATGGATCATATTCAGATGTGCTAATGGGTTAGGCAGTTGGAGTTGTGACATTGTTTTCACATAGCTATTTCTAAACACTTATAGCTCTCTACCTATAATTAGATGCTTGGATTAAGGGCATCTTTCAATCAATAATAGTTGTTGCAGAATCTATTACAGCAGCTCTCCTTATTAGCCCTATGATTATGCTTATTTTAATTGCAAATCCTTTATGAAGATCCTTAAAAAGATAATAAAAAAACAGATCTGCGAACAACTAGAAGCAAACAAAGTCATAACTAGCAGCCAGCACGGGTTTGTTAAAAACAGATCATGCCAGACCAATCTGATCTCATTCTTCAATAAAGGGTTGTTTGCACAGTGTATACATGAGAGGGACTGCAAGCAGCAAGGTAATGATGACAAGAAAGCTGTATAAAGAACAGCTGAAGCCAGGAGAGAGCAAGTCTATGCATTTGCAATCCACGAGAAAGACATTCATAGAATTAGAGGAAAGAGGAATGACTTTCACTGAGTCACATAAGGTGTATGTGGTGCTCAGTTCATTGGGACAATTCAGGGGATGTCCTAGTGATCAATTTAGAGTCCATGCAGGAGAAGGATTAACCATGAGTTATTTGACTGGCTGGTTGCTGGAGGAGGAACAGAAATGTTTGGAAAAGCAGCAGAGAGGGGATAACAACACACCGCCCAAGCCTAGAACTGCTACATCCCAGGGTGCGGCAGAGTAGCTGAGAAAGTTTGCATGGTATAACGCTGTTTGAAGTGTGGTTCTACAGAGCATCTCCAGAGACACTGCCCTGAGAGGAGAAACAGAGCAGTAGCGAGGCAAGCAACATTTTCTCTGGTAGCGACATTTACTGAGAAAAATACTTTGTTGTTGGACATGGGGTCAGTTAGTATATTGCAAATGACCCACAAATGTTTTCCAATTTGAGACCAGCTAAGCAATCACCCTGCCAACAAAAGTGCGTATAGTCCAGGCCATGGTTTTCCCAGTTGCAATGTATGGCTGTGAAAGTTGAACCATAAGAAAGGCTGAGCACAAAAGAAATGAGGCCTTTGAACTATGGTGCTGGAGAACACTCCTGCAAGTCACTTGGACTGCAACGTGTTCAAACCGGTCAGTCCTAGAAGAGATCAACCCCGACTGCTCTTTAGAAGGCCAGATCCTGAAGTTGAAACTCAAATACTTTGGCCACCTAATGAGAAGGAAGGACTCACTGGAGAAGAGCCTAATGCTGGGAAAGATTGAGGGCAATAGAAGAAGGGGACGACAGAGAATGAGATGGCTGGATGGAGTCACTGAAGCAGTAGGTGTGAACTTAAATGTACTCCAGAAGATGGTAGAGGACAGGAAGACCTGGAGGAATGTTGTCCATGGGATCGCGATGGGTCGGACAAGACTTCGCAATTAACAACAACAAAGCAAGCATTTATTAGCTTGGCTAATGGACAACAGTCTACTCTTAAAGGGGAAAGTAAAGTTTATGTATGTATGGTATATTATAGAATTATAGAATGACTGAAGGAACGAACTGAAACATCAGTCATTCTGAGTTCTGCTGTGTTCCCAAGGAGAAAAAGAAAACACCTGGAGCTCAGGAACAAGAGCAAATGTGAGCTTGAAAAAAACTTCAAAAGTTTCAGACTGTGCTCAGAATGAGATACATCATAGCAATCAGTAATATAGTTGTAAGGAATAAAAAGACAATAAAATTATTGGCCCATAAGGCAAAACAAAATATCTCAAAAGATGGCTAGGTCCTACTCAAGCCATGTGGTCTCTATTGGGTTTAATGTTACTTCAAAGTAAGATAAATTGTCCCTGGTAAACCTTTAGCATGGATCATATTCAGATGTGCTAATGGGTTAAGCAGTTGGAGTTGTGACATTGTTTTCAGATAGCTAAAAGGACTTAACCATGAGTTATTTGACTGGCTGGTTGCTGGAGGAGGAACAGAAATGTTTGAAAAAGCAGAAGAGAGGGGATAATAACACACCGCCCAAGCCTAGAACTGCTACATCCCAGGATGCGGCAGAGTAGCTGAGAAAGTTTGCATGGTGTAACACTGTTTCAAGAGTGGTTCTACAGAGCATCTCCAGAGACACTGCCCTGAGGGGAGAAACAGAGCAGTAGCGAGACAACCAACGTTTTCTGTGGTAGCGACGTTAACTGAGAAAAATACTTGGTTGTTGGACATTGGGGTCAGTTAGTATATTGCAAATGACCCACAAATGTTTTCCAATTTAAGACCAGCTAAGCAAGCATTTGTTAGCTTGGCTAATGGACAATAGTCTGCTCTTAAAGGGGAAAGTAAAGTTTATGTATGTATGGTATAGGAGAAATAGCAAATAGATCAAAGCACAATTCCCTACTACAACTAACAGTCATAAATCACATTCTCCAATTAGTTTCAAATGCTGGCTTTCTCCCAGTTCTTTATTCTGCCATGCCTTATTGGCTCTTATTACAATTTTGTACGTCTAACTAACTCCCATCACATTCTTCCCCCTCCCCAGTATCATCTAAATCTAAGAGTAAAGTATGAGAAAGAAAAAAGTTGCATCTCCATATGTTGTCAAAGCAAGAACATCCAATGTTAGCAGTGTTGACACATAATTTACTCAGTATTTCTAGCTTGGATAATATGGGGTATGAAGTAATGTTTGCAAAGGGTCAATACACCATTAGGAAAGATGGGAGGATTTGTGCAGAAGATGTTAAACAGGATAATTTGTATGTACTAAGGAAGCAGCAGGAAGGTTGTGCACAAACACTCACAAACACTCATAGGTGTAATAACTGTGTACATTTATTACACCGAAGGTTAGGACATACGAGTTTTAGAGTGCTGCAGAGGATGCCAAATCTAGCTGAGGGACTAAAAATTAAGCAATGCAACACATATTTGGATTGTGCTATTTGTAAGGAGTCGAAGTCTAGTTTGTATCCTGTAAGAAAACCACGAGGCAAACTAAAAGGGTTTTACAGTTAGTGCATGCTGAGGTAATTGCTCCTATGGTGCTGATGTAATTGTTCATCTCTTGGAGGAGCTAGTCTTAGTAGATGATTACACCAGGTTTGGGTTCTGCTACTTAATAAAGAACAAAACTGAAGTTCTACAATAGTTTAAGCAATGGGTGAAGCAATGAGTAGAGAGAAGGTATGGCCATAAAGTATGCCAGCTGCAAACAGACAGGGGAACAGAGTTCATGTCTGATGATATCCAAAGGTGGCTGAGAAATGTAGGCATAAAGCATAGACATACAAACCCATGCACATCAGCAGGAAATGGAGTGGCTGAATGGAGAAATGGTGTATTGCAGATGATGAAAGACTCATTGCTGGCAGATGCAGGAATGAGTAACACATACTGGGGAGAAGCCATAAAAACAGGCAACTATTTAGTGAATAGAGTATGGAGTGTGGCTATCAATGAAACTCCATATGACATGTTGTATGGAACAAAACCTTCATTAGCTCACTTAAGGACATTTGGCAGTTATCCCTGGGTACATATTCCCTAAAGCACCAGAAGGAAAAGACAGAAAAAGACCAGGAAACTTAAGTTTGTGAGATATGAGCCAGGTTCCAAGGGTTATAGGTTTTCAGATGGAACCACAAAGATTGTGATATCAAGGTCTGCCAGTTTTGCAGAACAGAATAATTGGAACAGGGTGCATGGTAACACTGAAGTGTTCATGCCAACAAGTAGCATTAGTTCTCAGGAAGGAGAGGCTACACAAAACCCAATGAAGAAAGAACAGGATAGCAGGTCAGAGATAGTAGGGATAGATGAGGACAGACCTGAAATAAAAAGAGAAACAAACATAGGAACATGTGATCCCTAGGAGGTCTGAATGTGAATGTCTGAAGGTGTACTTTCTGATCGATTCACAGCAAGTGGGGTTAGAGTATATAGTATAAGGAATGAACTCCATGATTATCAAGAAATGTTATCAGTGCGTAAAGTAGAAAAGGATAAATGGAAGGATACAATAATGAACTGCAGTATAAGGGAGGAATGTATACAGCAAAAAATTGTTCAATTGTACAATTGTTCAAACTGATATGTTGACTAAGATTTAAATGATTTAAAGATTTAAATCAAAAGCATTTGATTTAACAGCTGTTTAGCTTTAAATGGGAGGAGTGTCAGGGATGGGAATGGTGAGAATCTATAAGTTATAAGCTGTTTTGGGCTCATAGATGTACCTAATCCGAATGGCAGAAACTCTTCCCATCTTTTTCTAAAAAGTGATTTGGGTTGAATTATTCAGGTGTCTCCCATTGTTCAGGATCAAGAAGAATTGACCGTAAATCTGGCAAAATCATGGTTCTCTATAAACAAAGACATAATTAAACAGAGCAGTTTCATAATTGAAACAGGTTTAAAAAAGTGTAAACCATATTGATGAAGCATTTGCTTTTAAGCTTGCTCTTATGGACCCATATTTGTTCATTTCCAGAGTCGTTTCAGAGATCAATAGTTGCTCAACTGTTTAGCTTCCTTTCTTCCATCCATTCCATTAAAAAAGAGAGTTGGGTGCATATTTATCACATCAGATTGCCTCAAGAAATGGACAAAGAAACATATCTAGCTATAACTACAATTCTGAATTTAAGTTCAGCTCTTAACCACTTATCACCTTCCTAGTATAAATAGAAAATATTAATGGTTCTAGCTTTAAAATCTGAGAGGTGTTTGGATTTAAACTCATAATCCATCCCCCGCAAAAATTTTCTACTCTTGGTTATTTGATTTTGCATGACTACATTGGCAGTTTCTGAACAGAGAGCTTCTGTCATATTCTGCTTTTCCCTCCATGCTGGACTACTACAATACAGCCTGAACATGTTTCTCACCTTTGGAATGTGGTAACCCTTCATCTTCACATCCTTTGTACTTTGCCTGGGAGCCCCAGCTAGAAAGACATATTTTACACGTTGAATTTCATGAATCACAGCATTGGTGTAGGGCAGCTTCTTCTGATCCTGATAGGAAATTGGCCATGTTTGTCTCACCTTGGATGTCGAGATGATTGGTCAAGAGTAGAAGTGTCCACATCAGAGTAGACAATAAACCCATACCTTCTCCATCCAAAGAAGGTAGTGATCAAGGAAATCTGGTGGCTGAGGCAGAGAGCTGAATTCCTTATGTTTCTCTATTTCCTGCTTTGCAAAGGAGACAATCAAATCCACAGAAATAGGTAGCTCATTAATAGTGGGAATACAATAAACATCTAATAGAAATGGAAAGGCTGTTTATTTATTTCCCACTACAACTCAAGAAGACTCTCAGCAGTTCACAGTAATAGACAGTACTTAATAACCAAAGAAAAACATTGCAAGCACATTGAAACATGACAAATTATACATGGTGTCAAGCCTCAAATGTCCTCCAGAAAAGCTGTTTCCAAATTCTTGTAGAAAAGAATAATGTTAGAGGCAGATTGATGATTATAAAGCTATTATAACATTCTCTTATTCTATTACTGTCTCCAAGACCCTTTGTAAATATGGATAAGCATGGCTAAATAAGCAGTGGTTCAAAAAATTAGACCAGCTGGATTCACAGCCATGCTAAATAATGAATTAACTACATGGGTTGGATTTTCAGTTTGCTAGTTTTTCATAACAGAATAACAGAGATGGAAGGGATCTTGGAGGTCTTCTAATCCAACCAACTCCCAGTTCAAGCAGGAGACTCAACAACGGCTGTCCAATCTCTTCTTAAAAATCTCCAGTGATGGAACACCCAGAACATTTGAAGGTAAGTTCTTCCAAGGGTTATTAGTTCTCACTGACAGGAAATTTCTTCTTATTTCTAGATTGGTTCTCTCCTTGATTAGTTTCCATCCATTTCTTCTTTTCCTGCCTTCAGATGTTTTGAAGAATATGTTGAGCCCCTCTTCTATGTTGCTGCCCATCAAATATTGGAACACTGCTATCATGTCAACCTTAGCCCTTCTTCTCAATAGATTAGACATACCCAATTCCTGCATCTGTTCTTCATATGTTTCAGCCTCTACACCACCCCCAATCATCTTAGATAGTCTTCTCTCCATTCTTTCCAGGGTCTCAAGATATTTGTTTTTTTTTATCCTGGTGAGTAAATCTGGATAATATATTCCAAGTGTGGTCTTACCATACATTATTAAGTGGTTCTAACCCTTCACATGACCTTGATTCTCTCCCTCTGTTAATACAGCCTAGGACTCTGATGGTTATTTTGGTGGCTATAATAAAAGAAGTTCTAGTAATCTGGATGAAAGCAATGGGTTTAAATTACAAAGAAGCAGATGTTGGTTTGGTATTAGGAAAAAAATTGAAAGAACTGTTCAATGACGGACTGACCCAGGAAGTAGTGGACCATCTTTTCTAGAACTGTTTAAACATGGGATGGACAGCCATCTGCTGGGGATACTGAAATAATGGATTACTTCATGGGCAGAACCACTTTGCTACAGTGGTTAATGCACCAGCCTATAAACTGAGATATTCTGAATATTAGTTCCAACTCAAACAGTACGTCAATTGGGTGACACTGGAGCAGTCTCTCTCTCATAGCCCTAGGATGTGGGCAATGGCAAACCACTTCCGAAAACTCAACAAGGAATCTGCAAAGACTTGTCCAGGCTCTCACCTGGAGTCATGATAGACTAAAGGATAGATACATCTGCTAGAGATAATAGTACAATAGATGGTTTCCAAGGCTTTCCCCATGGATTCCATTCATGATTCCATGAAATTGCTGATGGAAACACAGATTTGGGCGAGCTTTAATCTAAATTATGATTCACCACATGAAAAAAGCCACTAGAGAATTTCACAAGAAAGCCAAGACCTTGAATTAGCTTCTGGAAGTTTTCATCTTCAAGATCAAACTGATGTCCAAAACTCAAAGCACATATGACATTATAAACTGCATTTATTACTGGAAATGAAGGGTCAAATAGTTGTCCTGCCAATGAAGATATTTCATAATCAGTTATTAAAGAACAGGATTTCTAAGGGGATGAGGAGAGATTTGGGAATCAATTGGTGCAAAATTTTAAGAAAATAAAATCATCTGCTTTTGTTCAAAATACACAAAATGGAACATTTTACAGCAGACGTGGACTTGAGCCATTACCCTAAATTACATACTTTTTGTTTGTCCAAAAATCTCCACCAACATCTGATCTCCATCTTCTATTGGATGCCCAATGTTTTGTTTCCCCAGTTCCAGCTTCCGCAGAGAAGTGATGGTAATGTGTCACTGCTGTTTCCAGATGTGAGCATTGGAGAAAACAATTCCTGAGGGCATCCAAATTTTCCCCAAATGCTCCCATATTTCTGGCAAGCTGCAGAACAAAATAAGACACACACACCTTCAGCAGCCTTTGGCTGCAAGTAGTTTCATATGTTTTTAACTCTTTAGGCAGGGAAAGTGGGTGTATGGAACAAGCCATCCTCCTTCAAGTTTCGACTCACACACAGTTAGATTAGAAGAGTAATTTACTCAAGGCCACATAGATAACAAGGAAAGAAACATATATCCAAAATCCAAGGAGGCTGTGGAAAGCTTGCCTGAGCAGTTTCAGGAAAGAAGCCAAAATCCAATCCGAGGTCTTTGAACACCAAATCAAGTTTGTAAGCCAGTCCAATGGTCAGAGTTTCAGGTTTTCCAAGCAAAATTCACAACACAGAACAAGAGATCAGAGAGTTGTTTCCAAGGTCAGCAATGGCACACAAAACTCCAAGCACTCAGCATTTGTTCCCGACAAATGCCCCTCCCCACAGTGTCTCCTTAAGTCTTAGTCTCCAGGTGTGCTTTGTGGAGAGGGGTGGGGTGTTCTCCTCCCGAATAGTTGAGCCTGCCTGTATTATTCCCTGCTTTCTCCATTCTCTGTGCTTTAGGATCAGAGGGGGTGGCCCTTGCTCATCATCTCAGCTCTGTGTCTCATGTTCATCCTGTCCCAATCCTGAAAGGCCCTGGCCTGCCTCAGCCTGTTCTTCCCCACATTCCTCTCCAGTTCCAGCTCATTTTCCTCAGCAGATTCAAGCTCTGATGGGGGCATGCAATTACCTGTATCCAGATTAGAGATAATGGGAGCTAGTATACATCCTTCACTGACTCCTTTATTGGTATTAATTTTCCCTGTTGGGGTGCTATGCATTCCTGTGTGTACCTTAGGCATGAATTTGTATATAATGCCTTGAATAAAGAGAGGAGTTTAGGATCCATGCTCAGGTCCATAGGTTTTTTTCCACAGAAGTTCTCTGTTTATTGAATCAAATATTGCACTGAGGTTTATAAAAGTTATAAATATCTGTCTACCCTTAATGGTATGTTTTTCTATTAAATGATATAAAATGAAAGAGTAAAACCAGTTTGCTTTTTGGTAGAAAGCCCTTTTCTATTACGCAGTCCTCATTCTTGTATCAAAAACATTTGGCTTATAATTTTGCTATGATGTCAGTGAGACTAATCAGTCTATAATTCGAAGGATCATCCTGATCAAGCTTTTGCTAAATGGGGACCACAATAGAGACCTGCCAACCAGATGGAATTGGCAGGAATTATTTATTGGGGTAAATAAACTTGCAGATAAGGGAGCTCACCAATCAAAGTGACATTTCAATAGGGGTAGAAAACGTTTCTTAGGAGATCTTCAGAATGTGAATGACTCCTCTAGTCTCTCATTCAGTTCCTGGAGTGCAGGGTGGAGTAGTACAGGAGTACAGGCCGTCTGTAGAACATATTTTCGGATCCTCCAGTCTAATACAACTTGGGGCAGTAAATAATTGGAGATAATAGTCCTCTCACATGGAGGCAGGTATAGAGATATCCAAGAGGAACCTACATTCCTTCAATGTTCAACCGAATGCAAAATCAAAAGGTGAGACTTCATGAACTTGCTAGTTTAGCTGTACTCTTGTCTAAAAGGAGCTTTTTTGTAATATTTTATTGATTTTCCAATTTTACATTTAAGTATTTAAAAAGCAACCTGGTGGCTGGGTTAATTGAAAATTCAAAAACATACAAAAATCTTTAGTACAAATCTCAAGCTACCCTATCAAATATTTCCTGTCTTTTTCCCTTAATATCTACGGTCTCAAATTTGAACTAATATAGTTCTTATTATATCAATTAAGTAAAAATAGCATTGTTACATTTATCAATAAATTTTTAGCGTATACATATTTTATTTTTATTTTATTTTATTTTTAAAATTTATAAGCCGCCCCACTCCCGAAGGACTCTGGGCGGCTAACAATAAAAAACACATAAAACATAACAAAACAGCAATACAAAAACAATCATCCAGGGGTAATGTTTTATAAACCCCAGGCCTGCCGGAAAAGCCAGGTCTTAAGTAGCTTACAGAAGACCAACAGGGTGGGAGAGGTCCTAATCTCCGGTGGGAGCTGATTCCAAAGCGTGGGCGCCATCACAGAGAAGGCCCTCCTCCGCGGCCCCGCCAAATGGCACTGCTTGGCCAATGGGGCCTGAAGGAGGCCCAGCCTGTGGGATCTAACCGGACGTAGGGAACTATGAGGTAGTAAGCGGTCTCACAAATAGCCTGGCCCTGAGCCATATAGGGCTTTAAAGGTAATGACCAACACCTTGAATTGGACCCGGAGACCAATAGGCAACCAGTGCAGCTCACGGAGGATAGGGGTAACGTGGGTGTATCGAGGAGCACCCACTATCACTCGGGCAGCTGCATTCTGGACCAACTGTAGTCTCCGAATACTTTTCAAGGGTAGCCCCATGTAGAGCGTGTTGCAGTAGTCCAAACGTGAGGTGACAAGGGCGTGAGTGACTGTAAGGAGAGCCTCCCGGTCCAGGTAGGGTCACAACTGGTGCAACAGGCAAACTTGTGCAAAGGTCCTCCCAGACACAGCCGTCAATTGATGTTCCAAATTCAGTTGTGGATCAAGGAGGACACCCAAGTTGCGAACCCGCTCCGAAGGGGGTATATTTTCCCCCGCAAGAGTCAACACTGGACAGTCGACATGATCCTTGGGAGGCAACATCCAAAGCCACTCGGTCTTGTCAGGATTCAGCCTGAGTCTGTTAACCTCCATCCAGACCCTCACGGCTTCAAGGCAACGGCCCATCACATCAGCTGCTTCACTGAGAGAGCTCGGGGAAGAGATATATAACTGGGTATCATCAGCATACTGATGAAACCTCACCCCATGCTGTCTGATGATCTCACCCAGCAGCTTCATATAAATGTTAATTAGGAGGGGAGAGAGGACCGACCCCTGTGGCACGCCACATTCAAGGGGCCTCTGGGTTGACCTCTGCCCTCCCACCAATACCAATTGCGACCGGCCAGAGAGGTAGGAGGAGAACCACCATAAAATGGTGCCTCCCACTCCCACCCCTTTGAGTCGTCGCAAAAGGATACCATGATTGATGGTATCGAAAGCTGCTGAGAGGTCAAGTAGCACCAAGACAGAGGAATAACCTCTGTCTCGTGCCCGCCAGAGATCATCCATCAGCGCGACCAAAGCGGTTTCTGTGCTGAAGCCGGGCCTGAAGCCAGATTGAAAAGGTCTAGATAATCCACTTCATCCAGAGACCGTCGGAGCTGGAGCGCCACCACTCTCTCTATAACCTTCCCCACAAAGGGGAGATTGGAGACTGGATGGAAGTTATTTAAATCAGCCGGGTCCAGGGTAGGCTTCTTGAGCAGGGGCCTCACAACCGCCTCCTTCAGGGTTTGTGGGAAAGACCCCTCCCTCAACGAAGTGTTGATCAACACCTGGAGCCAGCTTCGTGTCACCTCCTTGGCAGCCGAGACCAACCAGGAAGGACACGGGTCTAATAAACAAGTGGAGGCGCTCATTGCTCCCACCGCTCTGTCAACATCCTCAGCAGTCACAGACTCAAATTCATCCCATAAAACAGAGCTAAGACCTGCCCCAGTCATCTCAAAAGGCCTGCCCAATCGGAGTCTAGGTCTGTCCGAATCCGAGCAATTTTGTCTGATAAGAATTGCACAAATTCCGCCGCTCTACCCTGTAAGGGCTCCCCAGCTTCCCGAACATTAAGTAGGGAACAGGTCACCCTAAACAGGGCGGCGGGGCGAGATTCATATCCTAGTTGCTTTAACATTCAATCTTTATAGACAATCAATGTCCTGTTTTTAGTTTGTCCCAATTTTTAGTTTCCCATCAGTATTTAAATTTAACATTTGATATTTATAATTTCCAAGTTTTAGGTAACCAAAGGTTCCTTTATCACAATTCCTAATAAAGTCTAATATTCAAGATACACATCTTATCTATTTGAGTATATTCTGTTTCCTACCATCTTACCTCATCTAGTTAATAATACAATATAACATCCTTATTTCCAATTTCTAAATGTTTTAAATTTAATGACCACAATTTCTCCTATTTCAACATCAAATATTTCCTCTCTTTTCCCTTAATATTTCTTTTATTTGTTTTCCCCAATTTTTTAATTTCCCATCACTATTCAAATTTAACTTTTAAGATTTATACTTCCAAGTTTTAAGTGACCCAAATTTTCTTTATCTCAATTCATAACAAAATCTAGTATTCAAAATACATATCTTGTCTATTTGAGTATACTCTATTTTAATTAGTAATATAAAACCCTCTCTAATAAATCAACACCCCAATTTTCTTCAGCCTTATTCTGTCTTTCTTCCTTTGCCAGCTCGCGTTCCATGTCACTGCTTTTAAGTCATCAAATAGATCTCCCTCTGTTGTTATATATATTATTTGAAATAAAAGAAACCATCCAGTCACCATTTTTTTGGGAAGGGCTAGCAAATTGTCTCTCTATTATTCCAGATCCCCATAGTTGTCCTGATATGTTTGCCTTCCTTTCAGTCTGTTCTTCTTCTTGCTCCTCAAGTTTCTTCTGGTTTATATAGAAAGTCTTTTTCATTTTCAGTGTTGTCAGTCCCTTTTCTGGATTTTCCAATGACTGTATTTGTTGGTCAGTTGAATCCTCTATCACAGTGGTTCTCAACCTTTTTAATGCTGCGACCCCCAACCAGTCGTAAGTCGAGGACTACTCAACCGGTCATAAGTCGAGGACTACTCAACTGGTGCAGTACAATTTGCAGAATGCGACTTTTGGTGGGCTCAGCAGGGCAGAGACAACCTGCAGAATTCCTATTGGCTTTTGAAAGCCAATAGAATTAGACTCTATTCAAGAGAGTCTATTCTATTGCCTTTCAAAAGCCAATAGAATAAAAGGTAGTAGCACAGCTAAGGAAAAGGGGAAAAAAATGGCAGACTGCGTTCTTTGGTGACCCTAGTGAAATGGTTGTTCGACCCCAAATGGGGTCCCGACCTACAGTTTGAGAACCACTACTCTATCATAATATTTAATTGTTCTACTTCTTCTATTTTCTTCTGCATAGTTGATTTTTTAATGTAGTCAAAATTTGGATTTGTTTATCTAGGCTGACATCTTGTTTTTTTCTGTAGCATCTTATTTCATCAAAAGCTGAAAGAATGGTTTCATGTACTGCTTTCAACATAAAAAGAATCTGTTCCTCGTCTTCATCCATATTCTCTTAATGGTGTGTTAAATTGAGGGCTTTAAAGTCAGAGAATGAAAATAATTTTATAACTGAGTGTAGAACATAGCTGAGCTTCTCACAGCTGATATTTGTCAAGGTTGAAAAAGTCGTATCTGTAATCTGGGCTTCAAGCCAAGTTTCCTTTAGAAAATAACAACTTGTAATATCAAACTTGGCCACAAGATGTCACCAATGCCATTAAAAGTTTTTTAAGTCCAAATTTTTTATAATCCTCTTTCCAATTTTATTTCTTTTTTGTAAATTAAAATCAAAGTCTTCAGTAAAGATAATAAATTTTTGGTCCCCAAATTTTAGAAGTGTATAAATCCAGTTAGATTAAGGTTATTCTTTCAGTGTTTTAACTCCCCTGGATTGTCAGTCGCCACTATTCTTAGAGGATGGGATATTTAAGGAATTCATCTCTCTTAGAATGACATATGTATTCAGAATCTTTTCTATTTCTTTAACCATATTCAAACAAATGTTTCTTTTTAAAATATTCTCTCTGGTAGATCCCATCATCTATTTCTTAATGTTCACTTTGATCTTTTTCCTTTGACCAGTATCTTTCTTGATCAATGTGTTTTGCTGAATCAAAAGTTTTTCCATATATTCATGATTGTTGCTGTAGATATAAGAAGTAAATCGAATAAAGTGTCTTTATGTGAGGCTTTCGCCTTTCTGTGTTTCTTTAAAATGTTTCTCTCTTTATCTTTCTTTCCTTCTCTTATCACTTCCTTTCTCTTTCATGTTTTCAACATCTCTACATTCCATTTTATCCAATCTGTTTTTTTGTCCTCAGATTTATTTTGTAGTCTTAAGGGATGAGTTGTTTTTTCCATTTCTTGTAAAAAATTTCCACTAGGATTAAATCATGTTTTCTTGCTTTATTAAGTTCTGTCTTTGAGTCTCTAGTTTCAATTTTATGTCCACTTATTTGTTTTATCTGCTCCTTCTCTGTTGTTGTTTCTTGGAAGTTGTTTGGTTGTAAAGCTAACTTAGAGATAGTTTGATTTGTATTTTCAAAGTTATTTTGGATTTCTTTGTGATTTGAACTCAGTGTTATTTGAATTAATTGCACTATACTATATATCTCCTCATGAGAGATATTTATTTTTCCTTGGTGTGTTCTCTCAATATCTTTGATCCATGATAGCCAAAAGTTGGAGTTTTCCCTCTTATCTACAAATAGCTTTAGAGTCCTGGTTAAATAGATATTTGTAATCCAAAGAGTTCAAAACAGATTTTTTTTCTAACGTTTATAATTCTCTCTTTATCTGCTTTCTTTTTTTGTCACAGCTGTTCTTTATTATTAAAGCTTTGAAGGTCACAAACACAGATTAGCTTTTTTCAGGTTTTGGCAAGTTCTCTATG
This sequence comes from Crotalus tigris, assembly GCF_016545835.1. Taxonomy (NCBI): domain Eukaryota; kingdom Metazoa; phylum Chordata; class Lepidosauria; order Squamata; family Viperidae; genus Crotalus; species Crotalus tigris. The sequence goes on along the minus strand of NW_024096614.1, from coordinate 355,219 downwards.
GAAATCAGCTGTCATAATCTTCATCCACCACTAGGTGTCAGTTTTCAATATGAACATTGGTCTTTAAAATGAAGCCTTAACCATTCAACCATCTTAAACTTGTGCAAAGTTAAATTTTAGCTTTCAAGTTTATAAATTTATTTCACTACCATATATTTTGATCCTCCATAGAAATTTTAATTTGCTGCTTCTGTTAGTATAATGATGGGACAGAAGTCCTCTGCCTTCTGGAGGTATTTTGCTTCTTGGGGATCTTTTCCAGGATCTTTTCCAGGAAATTTAGAATAGAGAAGAGAAAATCAGATTCCTCACCCAGTTTCAAGCACGCTGTTTATTGTAGTGCTGGTTAGTTCTTTTGGACGCCGGTTGCAAGGAGATTGGGCTGATCGATGAAATACAGCCTTTCTCCTGTTGGGTTAGAAGGCTTTCCCCAAGACAAACGGAATGACCGCCATCATTCCAGAGTCACTGGGGCACCCTTCTTTCTTCATCACCTCTCTTGGGCGGTTGGACCCATTAGGGTCTTTAGGCAGGATGAAAGTTGGCCATTGGGATTGGGCAGTCTTCAAGCCTGCGACCAGTCATTACCGCACAGAAACGGAAGTCCAGAAACCTGATATATTTAAGTATACACACTGAATGGTGATTTTGCTTTTCCATGAAGACTCTACTTGCCAAAGCAGCATCCCTGGTCAATACAATTCTATACCATATTGTCTTCCCTTTGTTGCAATATTTCCTCTAATTTCCTTGTGAGTCTTCCCTTGAGCCACTCACGACTTGAACTGCTGGCAGTGGGCATAGTCAGCCTACAATACTGTAATCCTCAATACACTGCAACACCATGGCTCTGAATGAGATAATTTATACACTGAGTAAACAAGTAAATTAAAAACAAGTAAGGAGGTGATTCAAGGAGAGAACTGGGGGATCCCTGTCCATGAGGCATGGCCTGGCACCCAATTACCATAAAGGTGGTCCTATGAAAGAATAATTATGGAATTACTCTAGAAATCAAGTGAAACCCGAGTCATTCTGAGTTCTGCTATGTTCCCAAGGAGAAAAAGTAAACACCTGGAGCTCAGGAACAAGGGCAGATGTGAGCTTCAAAAAAACTTCCAAAGATTCAGTTTGTGCTCAGAATGAGATACATCATGGCAATCAGTAATATAGTTGTATGGAATAAAAAGGATAACAAAAATATTGGACCATAAAGCAAAACAAAATATCACAAAGGATGGCTAGGGCCTACTCAAGCCGTGTGGTCTCTATTGAGTCTAATATTACTTCAGTTAGGTAAATTGTTGCTGCTAAAACTTTTGCATGTATCATATTCAGATGTGCTAATGGGTTAGGCAGTTGATTGGTGACATAGTTTGTAGGTAAGTATTTCTAAACACTTATAGCTCTTGATCTATAATTAGATGCTTGGATTAAGGGCACCTTTCAATCAATAACAGATGTTGCAGAATCTATTACAACAGCCCTCCTTATTAGCACAAGGATTACACTTAGTTTAGTTGCAAAAGGCTTCCTCTGTTCGAATATCTCAGGGGCTGCCACAAAGAAGAGGGAGTCAAGCTATTCTCCAAAGCCCCTGAAGGTAGGACAAGAAGCAACGGATGGAAACTAATCAAGGAGATAAGCAACCTAGAACTAAGGAGAAACTTCCTGACAGTTAGAACAATTAACCAAGGGAAAAACATGCCTCCAGAAGCGGTGAATGCTCCAACACTGGAAGTTTTTAAGAAGAGACTGGACAGCCATTTGTCCAAAATGGTGTAGAGTTTCCTGTCTGAGAAGGGGTTGGACTCAATGACCTCCAAGTTGCCTTCCAACCTTCTTCTTCTTCTTCTTCTTCTTCTTCTTCTTCTTCTTCTTCTTCTTCTTCTTCTTCTTCTTCTTCTTCTTCTTCTTCTTCTTCTTCTTTCTTCTTCTTCTTCTTATTATTATTATTTATTATTATTATTATTATTATTATTATTATTATTATTATTCTCAATCATCGCACAGTCAGCCAGATGTTCAGACTGGATTTGGCATTTTGTCTACCTATCGAGTCCTTACCCAGGACCTGGGATAGGCAGATGTGGATGTTTGATGGTATTACAGGTATCGTCGCAGGATGGAAGCAGTTCCTAATAAGGCCGCCTTTTGCAATTGACTAATAGCGAATTTGTCAATGCCAATGGTGTTCAAGTGGTGCTCCAGTTGTTTTGGGATTGCACCCAAGGAGCCTATGACTATTGGTACTACCCTTGCTTGCTTTTGCCACAGTCTTTCTATTTCTATTTGTAGGTCTTTGTATTTTGTTATCTTCTCCAGTTCTTTCTCTTCTATTCTGCTATCTCCAGGCACTGCCACGTCCACTATCCAGACTTTTTTGTCTTTCTTATCGACAATTGTTAAGTCTGGGGTGTTATGTTGCAGGTGCTTGTCTGTTTGAATTCTGAAGTCCCAGAGCAGTTTAATTTTATCATTTTCTATGACTTTCTCTATTTTATGATCCCACCAGTTTTTGCTTACAGGAAAATGATATTTTTTGCAGATCTTCCAATGCACCATTGTTGCTACTTTGTCATGCCGCTGCTTGTAATCAGTCTGTGCAATCTTCTTGCAACAGCTTACCAAGTGGTCCACTGTTTCTTCAGCTTCTTTGCATAGGCGGCACTTACTGTCTGTTGCTGTCTTCTCAATTTTGACTTTGTATGCATTTGTCCTTAAGGCTTGGTCTTGTGCAGCCAGAATTAGTCCCTCGGTCTCTTTCTTCAATTTTCCTGCTCTTAGCCATTGCCAGGTTTTATTATTATCTGCTTTCCCAGCTATTTTTTTAATGTATTGGCCATGTAGTGCTTTGTCTTCCCATGCCTCTATTCTGTTCTTCATTTGGTCTTTCTTGTAGGCCAGTTTGGTCTCTCCAGTAGTTAGTAAACCTTCCTGATATACTAATTTCAGTGCATCTTCATCATTGTTCTTCAGATATTATCATTCATCGCACAGTCAGCCAGATGTTCAGCCTGGATTTGGCATTTTGTCTACCTATCGAGTCATTATTATTATTATTATTATTATTATTATTATTATTATTATTATTATTATTAAATTTCCCATGAGCTGACCTGGGAAAACAAGCTGTTTAAATAACTGGCCACTGACTCTCATGAGTTATTTTTGTGGCATGTGATCAGAGGCAATCTCATTAACCTGAATTAATGTGATAGTATCTTCTTGACAAAGTTCCAGCACAAATGAGGCAGAATATCAGCATCATGTTGCTATTTGTATCTCATCAATGGAGTATATAAAACAGGAAGAAAAAAAAAGCATCAGACAAAAGGATACAACCATCTTCAGATCCACAAGTGAGGATCAAAGAAACAAAAAGCCAGAAAAATGATGGCTGTAGGGACAATTTTGTTTGTTTTGCTGCTTGCTCTGCTGATTCTCTTCTTCCTGAGACAACGTTGGATCCAAAGACATTTGCCTCCTGGTCCTTTGGCTCTACCTCTCATTGGGACCTTGTGGGCTCACGGGTTTTGGTTTCGTGAAGATTATTTTCGTAAGGTATTTCATTCTCAATAATTAACCAACAATATATAAAATCATTCTCAATTATTTTCTCTGTAACATAACTGTAGAAAAATGTATTAACCTAGTAAATATTCTTGCATGACGAGGAATGTAATTAATTAAATGATAGTGATGACATTTGATTATTTTCCTCTTCATGTCAGAATATCCAGGCCAAGACCTGCTCATCACCGTTTCACAGAGTAGGATGTGAAATAAATGGGGCTGGGTTTTTAGGCAGCAGATTCTAGTTCAGTCTTACCAAGAATGTTTGAAAATGGAACCAGTTCTTCAGAGAGGAGAGGTTTCTCCTTCATTCTGCCTAAATGAAGCTAGACATTTTATAAGGATTTCAAAAGCTCTATGGATCTTTGTTCTAGACTAACATCTATTTCCACTACCTGCATGAGTCATAATATTACAAGGAAGTATTTCCTCTTTCAGTTGGCTATTGAATGGTAGGAATTTTTCATTTTTGTGCCGACGATCAGCTGGGGCTGATGGTGTCATGCAGCAGCCACCCCAACCCCTGCCTTACCTTGCCTTTTGAGAATGGTATCCCTGCCTTGCCTCGCTTTGCCTTGCCTCTTCCCATAGGATGAGATTTTTCGCACTGCCCCACCTGCCAGAAACTCCTGGATCTCCCTCAAACCTGCCCGGCCCCCACAGACATCCCTTTCCACAAGTACATCTCCACCAGGAATCAGCACTCAGATCAGCATAGATTAACTCCAAGGTCAACTTCAGATTAACAATGAAGTAAGCAAAACCCCAATCAAGAAGCCGCCACAGAGCCATTAGTAAACAGTCTCACCAAAGAATCCTAAGACCGCCGTTCCCACCCAGATATGAAAGGCATCAGAACAAAAACTGACAGCAAACAGCACTCCTTACTAGCACTGATGATGTCACCTAGTTAGGGTAATGAAACGAAAGAAAAGAAAACAAGCAAACTCAGAGAGCACCCCTTATAAATAATCTCTTTTATTTGATTATAACATTTCTTAACTTTGATTCTCTTGGCAGCCTGTAAAACGATATGGAAATATATACACCATGAGTGTTGGACCTCAGCTTCTAATAGTGCTGTCTGGATTCAAAACTGTGAAAGAAGTAATGACCAGCTTCCCAGAGGAATTCTCTGATAGACCAGAGGATGCTTTCATTACCGCTGTGGGGAAAAAAAGGGGTAAGTGCAAATAGTAAGGAATTGTATCTAAATAACCACTGTTACCATTTGTGTGAATAATGGTATGTCATGAGAATGGCTGATGATCGGATTCCAAAAGATGAGCCAACGATTTGCTGAAGCTGACAAAAAAGCCAATGTAGTTCTAGGCTGCATCAACCAAAGTGTACCATCAAGATATTGAGAACTGATAGCACTGCTTTACATCACTCTGGTGAGACCACATTTAAAATACCGCATCCAGTTTTGGTTACCACGAAACAAAAAAAATATTGAAACCCTGGAACATGTGCAGAGAAGAGTCCATGTCCATCATAGAAGCTGGCAAGCACTGCAACTGCATTCACCATAACGCACATGTCTCTCAGTGTCCATGTGACTCCCTACATTAATAAATGTTTTTATAATAAAACTTAACAGGGCCGAAATTTTACAAAATGACAAAATTGCACAACGGTTTTCTACCTGAAATTCAGAGCAATGTTTGGGAAGAACTAGATCTATTTTTTAACATGGAATGTCCTGCATGGAGTATAAATCCTTCCATTCCCCACCACCCAGTAATTGCTGAAGAAGCTTCTTGGATGAGAAGTGAAACGTCTTCAAAGAAAAACAAGAAAGTCCAGTTGCCTCCTGAAAAAGCACATTTGGGACAACCATGACCTGGATGACTGAGAATCTCCATAGATCTTGTAGGAGGAAGTTACAAATGGATTCTATTACCAATGAGAAGTTCCTGTCCCTTGTGCTTATAACATGTTCTTGCACGTGAACCTTTACATCATCCTAGAAGCTTTTGATGTCCATCATAGAAGCTAGCAAGCACTGCAACTGTGTTCACTATACCACACATGTCTCTCAGTGTCCATGTGACTCCCTACATGAATAAATGCTTTTATAATAAAACTTAACATGGCTGAAATTTTACAAAATGGCAAAATTGCACAAAGGTTTTCTACCTGAAATTCAGAGCAATGTTTGGGAAGAACTAGATCTGTTTTATTTTTTAACATGGAATGTCCATAGGAATCACTTATCATTCCCTGCTGATACCCTCAGGTATTGTTTTCTCCAATGGCCACGTCTGGAAAGAGCAGCGACACATCGGCATCACTTCTCTGAGGAAGCTGGGCCTGGGGAAGAAGAGCATTGAGCATCAGATAGAAGACGCAGCTCAGATGTTGGTGGAAACATTTAAAAAAACAAAAGGTATGCAATTTGGGCTAATCGCTCAAGTCTCTGTCTGCAGAATGTTTTTCCATTCTCTCTTTCTAACAAGAACAGGTGTATTTGCTATGATATTTTAAAAATTTTTGAAACAATTGACAGAGTTCCCAATAATGTTGTTCATTGCCTAGAAGTCCTGTTCTTTAATAATTCATTATGAAATATCTTCATTTGCAGGACAGCCATTTGACCCTTCAATTCCAGTAATAAATGCAGTTTCTAATATCATATGTGCTTTGAGTTTTGGTCATCAGTTTGCTCCTGAAGATGAAAGCTTCCAGAAGCTAATTCAAGCCCTTGAAATTGTTTTGAAGTTCACTAGCAGCTTTTTTCATATGGTGAGTCATGTTTTCCGTTAAAGAGACAAAACTATTTCCATGAATATTTTCATGTAATCACGAATGGAATCCATGGAGGAAGCCTTGGAAATCATCTATTGTACTATTATCTCCAGTGGCCAAGACAAGTCTTTGCAGTTTCCTTGTCAAGATTTCGGAAGTGGTTTGCCATTGCCCACTTTCTAGGGCTGAAGAGAGGGACTTGTCTAGTGTCACCCAATTGACTTAGTGCTTTAGTTGGGACAAATACTCAGAATATCTCAATAAAAGATGGTCCACAACTTTCTGGGTCAATCTGATATGGAACAGTTCTTTCAATTTTTTCTAAATAGCAAACCAACGCCTGCTTCATTATGATGTAAGCCTATTGCTTCCATGCAGAAATTCTTTTGCTGCAGCTACCAGAAAAGCCAATGCAGTCCTAGGCTGTATTAACAGAGGGATAGACTAAAGATCACATGAAGGCTTAGTACTGATTTATAAGGCCTTGATAAGACCACACTTGGAATATTGCATTCAGTTTTGGTTGCCACAAAGACTATAACATATAAAGAACAACTGCAGGAATTGGGTATATCTAATCTAGTGAAAAGAAGGACTAGTGGTGCCATGGTAGCAGTACAATATCTAAAGGGTTGCCTCAAAGAAGAGGGGATCAACCTATTCTCAAAAGCCCCTTAAGACAAGACAAGAAACAATGGATGGAAACTAATCAAGGAGTGAACCAAGCTAGAACTAAGGAGAAATTTCTTGACAGGGAGAACAATGAACCGGTGGAATGGCTTTCCTCCAGATGTTGTGGGTGCTCCACCACTGGAGATTTTAAAGAAGAGATAGGCCAGCCATTGTCTGAAATGATATAGAGTCTCTTGATTGAACTGGGGGTTAGCCTAGAAGACTTCCAAGGTCCCTTCCAACCTGTTATTCTGTTATGAAAAGCTAGCAGACCGAAAATCCAACCCATGTAGTTAATTCATTATTTAGCCTGCCATGTGTTGAAAGAAAAGTCTTCATCAGGGTCCAGTCCAAGCCGGGAATAAACAAAATGGAGATTGCTTTAGAAAGAAGGTTGTAGTTTATTGAAGAGGAGAGCCAGGCAGAAAGATGGCTCTGGAAAGTCTGACCACATGTAGCTGGGAGTGGTGGGTTTTTAGATTCCTGGCTCCAACCTTCCTGAATGGATTATTATGTCTGCATTTTTAAAAGCTGGTTTCTGCTGAGTTTCTGCTTGGGGCTATTAAGAAAAACTGGGCTTGCTGTTCTGCCTTTAAGATCCTTTGGGGAAATATATTCTGCCTATTTAATATTCCCCAAAATATTTCTTACTCTGGATTCTTCCCACACATGTGGATCCAGTTGGTCTAATTTATTAAATCAGTTAACCATAGATTACCATAATTACAAAGGCTCCTGGAGAGAATGAGAGAATAAGAGAATTTTATATTAGCTTTAAAATAACCTATCTGCCTCTAACATGATTCTTTTCTGGAAGAATTTGGAAACAGCTTTTCTGGAGGACCTTTGGGACTCGACACCATGTAAAGTTTGCCATGTTTCAATGTGCTTGCAATGTTTTTCTTTGGTTATTAAATGCTGTCTATTACTGTGAACTGCTGAGAGTCTTCTTTAGTTGTAGTAGGAAATAAATAAACAATCTTTCCTTTTCCATTTCTATTAGATGTTTGTTGTCTTCCCACGATTAATGAGCTACTTCCCAGGTCCTCACAAGAAGGCCCTGGCTGCTGTGGATTTGGCTGTGTCATTTGCAAAGCAGGAAATAGAGAAACACAAAGAATCCAGCTCTCTGCATGAGCCACAAGATTTCACTGATCACTATCTTCTTCAGATGGAGAAGGTATGGGTTTATTGTAGTTCAATACATGGGCAAGGAATTATTATATTCCTGGCTATAAGTAAGAAGAGGAGATACTGGTATTGTTTTCTTTTTCATTCAACTCCCATTCTGAATTTGACCTGTTCTAAACTCCAGTTGCTTCTAAATAAGGACTATATTGTACATCTGTAGTAAAAGACTCTTGTAATACATGGGAGGTTCCTTGGGGAAGTTAGAAATGTTTGTTTGTCATCCTGTAATGTTTGCCTACCATTCCTTTCCCCCTTTTATAAAGAAGTTCCATTAAGAAGGAAAAGAATTAACAAGGTAGAGACGTTTGATTGATTCATACTTAAACAAATATTACCCTGAAATGGTTGGAAAGGGACAGATATGTTCACAGCTATGGCCATAAGTAAAAATGTAAAACAATTTGAAACAAGCAATAAAGGTCCTCCTCTCCATTATTTTCAGAAAAACATTGATTTTTTTAAGAACAACTTTTATCAGTTTGAAGTTACGTTGCCCTTGGTCACTTTATTTACAAATTGATACCATCAGTCTTGAGTGTACGAATGGTTCAAGGGTGGTGCAGTGCTTCAGTTCATTTTTCACTCTCTATGATGCTATTATCAGTACATAATAGCATCCATGGGTGTTATAATTGTAGGTTTCTGGTTACAGTGTCCACACTAATTATAAAGAGCGATGGTGAGTGGTTGGACCATTTGTGGTTGGGAAAGGAATAGGTCATGTGGTACTTGCTCAAACGCCTCTCTATCTCAGTGATTGTCATATCTGTGGTTTGTTTCACAAGATGCTTCTCCATCAATAGGCAGGTAGACTGGATTGTCTCATTTGTCCCATAATTCTTCAGGACATTACACTAGTTTGGTGAAAGGTTATTGAGGTCTCACAAGAATCCAGTACAGGTATTATTCGATGTACAACTGGGCCCAAAATTCCTATTGCTAACCAAGACAGTGAATTCTACCCCCTTTTATAACCTTTCTTGCTACAGTTGTTAAGTGAACCATGGGATCGTTAAGTAAATCTGGCTTCTCCATTGACTTTGCTTCTCAGAAGCCAGCTAGGAAGATTACGAATGGTGATCACATGACCTCAGGACAGTACAACTGTCATTAATACATGCCCGTTGCCAAGCACCTGACTTTTGACTATGGGGATGCTGCAATGGTATGAAATTAGGTCATAAGTCATGTTTTTCACTGCTGCTGAAACTTTGAACGATCACCAAATGAATGTTTGTAAGTTGAGGTCTTCCTGCACTCTAAAAAATGCATGAATTGTCATAGTGTGGCATAGTAGCCACAAAAGCTAGCAGTGAGATCGGTCATGTATATCACCTTTGGCCATAACATTAAATTAGAATGCATGCAGATATTCCTGCTTTTGATGTTTTGTGATTCACTCTACTAGGTGCACATTAATCACTATTCCACATGCAAGCATTTACTGAGGTAACCAATCATAAAATAAAAGGAAATGAATTCAAGTTCAAAGCCAAATCTCTCTTTGATATTTATTCTCATGGCTTGCTACAGAGAGATAAAAATAACTATAAAAAACTTGCATAGAATTCATTGTAATTTTTATTTTCCATTTTAAACACCAGAGCAGGAATGATCCCAACTCTACCTACAATGAAGAGAACCTGGCTCAGTGTATTGTTGATTTTTTTGGTGCTGGGACAGAGACAACCATGGCTACTCTGATGTGGGCACTGCTCCTCTTGACCAATCATCCCGACATCCAAGGTGAGCGAAATCTGGGCTGTGGGAACAAGGGCCAGTCTCAGATTCTATAATACACAGAAATTATTTGAAATTCTAAGCTATTGAATGAGCAAATGAATCTATTCTTCATAATAATTTTCCTATGTAGACTCTTGACCCTATAAGCAGGGGCATGAGTTTAGCAGGATTAAAGGAAAGCCAGGAATGTACAAACAGAGAGCCTTCTTTGAAATTTCAGTAAAATGTTTAGTAAGGAACTGAAAACTGGAATCAGTACATTTAATACATTCAATTTAGAAATCTACTATGTTTTTCAGATTTGCTACTTGTTTGGCCTAAATTGGATATAGAGGACCAAATTTCAGCATGATAATAACTATAGAAAAAAGTCAAGATGGAGGCAGCAAGCAAATGCATAACACAAGGCTTCCTGACATGAAGGGAAGGAATGGGGAAATTGTGGGGGAGGAGGTGGTTATCACTTGGAGCAGCAAATGAAGCCCTCAGTATTCTCCTTAATCCTACTTTCTTCCTCCCCTGCTACTGCTGGGTCTGCTCCGTGACCGGAGACCAGAAGCTGAAGAGACCAAGGTAGAATGGTGTGGCAAAGAGAGAGGATTGGTCTGGAGTTGGGAGCCCACTGAGGCTTATATTTTCATCCTGCCAACCAGGGAAGACACCTGACCACAGATTTGGGGTGGAAGGGTGGGGAGTCAATCTAGGGCCATTGTCTGCAGCACCGAGGGACACAATTAGGAGAACAGACTGTTCATCATTGTAAAATGTTGGAAGTATCAAGATATTAAAAGTACTATCATGATGCTGGGGAATGTTCATTTGGGGATTCCTTTCATGAACCCTAAATGAGCCCACCAAAGTGGTACCTATTTATCTACTCACATTTACATGTCTGAATCAAAGTGGAGCTCTGTGTGCATAACTGATCCAGCCATGGGACCATCCATCTGCTCCATCAAGAGTCATTCACATCTCATCAGTACATAAAACCTTTGAAAAATCTGTCTTCAGAGATTTCTTGGCCTAGACTTACCAGTTCATCTTACGTGTCTTATTCAGTGGGGGTCAGATTTCAGTCTTCCTTACCATGGCCATGTCTCTGAGCACGGAGCACCTTGTACTTCAAGATACTCCAGGTAGATTGCAAATCTAGAATATGTCAGCACCGCAGGATAATGGGTTCCTGGATACTTCACGTTTGATTCTTCTCATATCTTTGGCAGTTAATGTGTGTCTCTTTTTCTCAACACATTACTTGCGATCCTGTTGAGCATTTTCAACAAAACCTTTGATGGTTCTGTGGAAAATTCAAGAGTGCTACATCCCTCTGAAACACTTTTTACAATATTTGACTTTTCAGAGTCAATTGAATGTTTTTTTTGCCTGAGGAAAAGAAGCTGCATAATAATTATGTATCCCTCAATAAAGGGTGTTGATCTCCTTAGGCCAAACCCTCCCTCATTACACAACTACACATTGCTTGATATTCTTATATCCACTAAGCATTCATATTTATAGAGCTTGGAGGTGGAAAATATACATAAAAATGATGATACAGTCCAAATATTCACTTGCCTAATAATTGTGCACACAGTGTAGATTGAAAAAGATTCCATGGAATATTAAAACTGAATCAGCAGTTTGCATCAATATTCTGAACCTGTTTGGACTGGATATGATCAGAGCACATGGAAAGCATTTTCAATCTGCTCTCCTTCATAATATTTTTTAAAAAGTATGGGATTACATTTAATGCCCTAAAGCCTATTCTATGTCTTAAATTTCTGTTAAGGATTAACATTTGGAAACGAGTAAATGAAACATAATAATGAAAAAGAGGCTTCTATTTCTATTGTTTTTTTCTAGAGAAAGTCCAGAAAGAGATTGAAGAAGCCTTTAGTTCCTCGGCCTCAATTTCCTATCAGGATCGGAAGAAGCTGCCCTACACCAATGCCGTGATTCATGAAATGCAGCGTTTGAAAAATGTCTCACTATTTGGGCTTCCCAGGCAAAGTACGAAAGATGTGACGATGAAGGGTTACCACATTCCAAAGGTGAGAAATGCTAAGAACAGCCACTGCTCTCAGAAACTGCTTTGGAAATGAACAAATATGGGTCTATCAAGACAAGCTAAAACCAAACATGTCATTAATATTGTTTGAATATTTTTGCAGAGGACCATGATTATCCCAGACCTGCGTTCTGTTCTTCTTGACCCTGAACAATGGGAGACACCTGAAGAATTCAACCCAAATCACTTTTTAGATAAGGATGGGAAGTTCATGGAACGAGAAGAGTTTCTGCCCTTTGGAATAGGTACGTCCATGAGCCCAAAGCAGTTTATCACATATAGATTCCGACCACCCCCATCACTGTGTTATTATGAAGTCATCATGGACTGAATAGAAAATCCATGAATTTCTATTCCTTCCACTTTCAAAACCATGAGAATCTGAAGTTCCTCTTAGGCTATAAAGTTTAAACTGAAGTTTAAACTGAAGTTCCTCTTAGGCTATAAAGTTTAAACTGCAAAGAAATACTAATTATATTTATATGGTAATCAGTAGAGCTTTGCACAATTATCTCTGTTGTTTGGGGGGAGAATTATTAGCTAAATCCAAACAAAACAAGCCTACTTTTAGCTTCTTTTTTTAAAAAAAAATTTATTAGTTTTTTAATACTTAAGACAAAGTCCTCAAGACACACCATGATGCTAGCGTAATCAAACATCCCAAAATAAAACATATATACATAATTCCATCAATACATCAAGTATTCCCTCTCTTTTTCCCTTAAATAGCATAATTTATTTAAAATAATACAATTCTAGCTTAAATTTATTCAACCTGGACCTGTTTTTAAAGCTTTATAAATTTACAATATCATAATCAAATTAACTTTAAATAAAAACATTATCAATTCAGGTATCCCTTCCAAATATGTTCTAGTTCCTTAATTTTATCATAAATCTTATTTATTTCTTCTTCCACTAATATTCCTTATTTAAAATAAAATATTAATCTATCCTATACATATCTAATCCATCCATCAATCGATCTCTTTAAGCTGACAGAGTAAAATCAAATCTAAAATCATTTCAATCTATTAGACAGAATTCAAATTTCATCCAATTAATTATCATAACTAATAACATCCATATTATCAAACAAACAAATCATCTTATTAGATTAACTCAATATTACATAATAATTTTCATACAAATAAACCTATCCTTCTAAAAGACACATTCTTAATTAATTTAAAATGTATATTCCATTAATCATCCATTTTTCTCTTACTTCTAACTCACAATCTTAGTCTTTAAATCAGTCCATAATTCTAGATTGCCTTTAATCCATTACATAAAAATATCTCCTTTTTAAGCTAAAATATTGATCTATCCTAAACATATCTAATCCATCAATCAAACAATCTCTTTAAGCTGACAAAATAATATCAAACCTTAGATCATTTCAATCCATTGGGCATCAAGCAAACAAATCATTTTATTAGATTAACATTCCATTAGTTATTAAATCAATCCAGATCTAAAACATCTCTTCAATTTTCTTCCTTCCATTACATAATAATTTTCATATAGATAAACCTATCAGTCCAAAAAATACATTCTTAGTCAATTTAATATATATCTTCCATTAGTCGCCCATTTCTCTCTTACCTCTAGCTCATAATCTTAGTCCTTAAATCAATACATAATTCTAGATTAGTCCATTGCATAAAATTTTAAATTTCATTTCTTTTCACTCTTATTCTGGCCTTCTTCTCATGCCAAGCAGCTTTCCATAAAAGGGCTTGCCTTCCAGCTGATAAGTCTCTCTTTGTTGCTTGCAATATCATTTGAATCAGTGAAAACCATCTTGGCCTCTACATTGGCCCTCTGTTTCTCTTAACCATAAAGGCTTGTTGCTTTAACAGATCAAATCTCAGTGTTTGCTTTTTCTGGTCCTCAAAGTCATAAGTGAACTACTTATAAGGCAAAATAAATTTCTCTTTATTCTCAGTTAAATCCTCTTCTTGTATAATCTGTTTTATAGAATACTCAGATATAGTCTGAGAGTCAGTTTTGAAGTTTAATGGAGAGATTCTGGCTCTTAATTCTGTAGTAAACTCTTTCATTGTAGCACATATTTCTTCTTTAGCCTCATAGATCTTTTCCAGTATAAGTTTACAATTTAAATATGAGTGAGGCTCCGTTTTAAAAATAGTTGAAGAGAAATCCTTTTTTTCCCCTTTCGGTGGAGGCTGTTGCTAATAGAAGTAGAAAAATATCCACCCCCAGAAATCCCACAGCTGCATCAAGTTATCTTTCTCTTAAAAAACAATTTGAAGCCAAAACCATCTCATCTCCAAATAGTCAACAATTACAATATTAACTTTTGACCAGTAGATGTCCTCAGTCAGCTGAAAAATCTTTTTCAAATGCCATTTTTCCCTTTTTTCTATTTTTTAAGGAAAAAGTAGAGAAAAAAATACTCTTCCAATATAAGATGATAATACCACTCCAAAAAAAAAAAAACAAAAAAAAACAGCATAAGATGATAGTACAGCTCTTAGGAAAGAATTTTTTCAGTATCCCAAAACATGTGAAAATAAAATGTAGTCTTTAAGATTTTGTTCTATTCTTTTGTTCAATGCCTTTCTTCCCAATCATGTAGAAGCTGCTTTTCCAAGCCAGGGAAATAATTCCAACAGGGCTCTTACAAGCAAAAAAAAAAAAAAGCAAAATATAATGAAGAGAGTAGCAAAAAAAAAAGAGTCTCACCAGGATTCACCACGGTGGTTTTTAAAGCTTAGATGTTCTTTGACTTGCTGTTTGAAGCGGCTAGGTGATCGGTCATTTTACTGGCCGATCTTCTCTGTCGATCCTCAGAGTTGGCCCGACAGCCTGAGGAGCCACTGATCTTCTGCAGCCTAGCGAAGCCTCTTTAAAAGAAGTTGCACCCTCCAGGGTGATTTTCGACCCGCGTAAGGGTCTACCGGCAGAGGGAAACTAGCCGACAAGGAGACGAGTCTCTTCGTAAGACTAGAGGCGCCACGATCCAGAACCAGAAGTCACTTTTAGCTTCTTAATGAGGGATCTGCATCACAGAGTTTTGGTCCTAGATGTATTAAACTTAGTCTTTTTAATGGCTGCAGAGCTCCCCCTACAACAGCGTTTTCATCCTGTCTGGTACTGCTTGTACACCAATGAATCTTTCTCTATTGCTGGTGCTGATAATAAAGGACATAAAAGGCACAGCTTCAGTTATGACAGATATGAAAAACTATTGTTGTCCCCCAAAACTCACGTCCTCCTACCTAAACATACAGGCCCAATGACCCACACGGTTCAGGTAGAAAAAAAAACAACCCTTTTATATGTAAATAAAAGATCTACCCGGAAGCAAGTTCTGAATAGGCACACCTCTGCTTGGAGTGGATCCCCTTTGATGCAATTTTGAAAAGCATACATTGCCATGATGCCAATCATGGAAATACATATCATTATAAAATAATCATTAAAAACAGTATACATCTTGCTTACATCTTCAGGATCATAGTAAGACAGTTTTAATTAATCAATATGTCATCCACCTTATAATAAAATGAGCGTGGGTTCCTTAGTTCAGCTAAAGCTTGAACTGCCCATAGCCAGCTGTTCAATCCTGACCGGCTCATGTTTGACTCAGCCTTCCATCCTTCTGAGATCAGTAAAATGAGAACCCTGATTGTTGGGGGTAATATGCTGACAGTGTAAATTGCTGAGAAGAGTGTGGTAAAGCCCAATAGAGTGGTATATAACTCTAACCGCTATTGTTATTGCTATTGCTAAAGGTTGGAAGGATGAGTCAAGCTTGAGTCTGCCATAATAGAATTCCTGGTAGTGACCTGACTTAGCTTGCAATACTGCATTCTAACCACTGCCCCACCAGGGCTCATAAACTGCTTTAATAAAGCAGTTTGACCAATGGCTAACCACATCAATCGATTCAAAGCATTATCTCCAAAAGCTGTTCCTGTGTACTGAATAATAATGTGCTAATCAATAGGTAATACTAGAAGATAGGAAGATTGATTCTTCTTTCATGTTTCCTTGCTGATGGGATATATTCTGGAGAATTGATTATTATCCCCTTTATGCATGCTTTTCTATCTACAGGTGAACGCATATGTGTGGGAGAGCAGCTGGCAAGAATTGAGATCTTCATCTTTCTGACCAATCTGTTGAGGGCCTTCAGCTTCCGGTTGCCTGAAGGAGTGAAAGAACTCAATGAAGCCCCTATTGTAAATGTGACAATGCATACACACCCTTACAAACTGTGTGCTATTCCCACAAAGGCTTAAAATTAAACCCCATAAAAAGCATTAAATTATTACAGAATAGGTATTCAGTATGACGAATGTTTCCTCTGTACCTATTCACTTAATATTGTGCTTTGCTTCTATTTACTCAATACTGAAACTTCTTTAACCTATTGCTGGGGTCACACAACATATTGACAAGGTCAACCAATGACTGTTTGAAAAATGTGCTAACTAAGCTTATCATGCTTTATCTTTGTTTCCTTTTGGGTGCCAATAAAACATATTACTTTCCATTTATTTTTCATACCTTTTTCATTTTTACTAAATTTCTGCTATGGACCATGTTCCCCACTCAGGGCAAAATTCACAGATAGACCAAAAGGATGCCATGCTTGAAGGGTTGAAACGATGCTGAGAGAACTAACAGGAGAAGAAAGAGTGTGGCTCCCATCCACACCTCAAGGCAGAACATCCACTGAAGCAACCAATCCATGTTTCATCCCACACTTAGAGCTGAACTTAGACTGGATCTAATTCTATGCTTCATCTGAAGCCCTCTACAGCCTTATCACTTTCTCTACAACCTTCCCCAAATATGTTTGACAGTACAGGTAGTCCTTGACTTAAAAGAGTTCATTTAGTGACATTTCAAAGTTACAACAGCCCTGAAAAATGACCTATGACCACTTTTCACAGTGACGACTTTGCAGCATCCCCATGATCATGTGATCAAATTTCAGATGCTTGGCAAATGGATCATATTTATGACCATTGCTGTGTCCCAAAATCATGTGATCACCGTTTGCGACCTTTGATAAGCAAAATCAATGGGGAAGCCAAATTCACTTACATCTTGGTCACTAAGTTATCAACTGCAGTGATTCACTTAACAACCGAGGCAAGAAAAGACATAAAATGGGGCAAAACTCACTTAACCAATGTCTCATTTAACAAGAGAAACTTTGGGATCAATTGTGGTCGTAAATTGGGGACTACCTGTATTGCTCCAGTTCTGCCAGTTTCTGGCAATTCCTCTCCCAGAATTCTTATTCAAAATCTTCCTCTGAATCAATGCAAAGAAAGAGGCCCCTTGGGATTAATCCTGCCTGGTCCCTTTGTTATCCACATATTCTGGAGACTGAGTAGATTGCAAGTAGAAGGACCTGCCAGGCTTGTGGGACATTTCCTCAAGTGCCTCTTGGAAACCAGTTGGATGTCAATGATGCAATCGAAACAAGGAGCTGGGTCCTAGCAGAGAGCTTCCTGGCATAGGGAAAGTGATCTCACCACAAGTGACAGGAATGTCCTAGATCTTCAGATCACATGTTAGCTAAGAAACAAACCAGAGCAAGGGTGTATTGCTCTCAGTGTGAGGGAGTATCATGATAACTTCTTGGTTTTGTCTTGGTGGCCATGAATTTCTGAGCCACTCAGACCCTGCACTGATGGCCTAGAGATTGTCATTTTGGAGTATAATAAGCCTGGATGAATTTACCAACATCAGGGCAATGAGGTCATGAATCACAGCATTTCCTGATAGGAAATTGTCCCTGAGAAGCCAAACACGTCTTCAATCTCTTTCTGGACTTTCTTTAGAAAAAATGATTCAACATTCAACCAATGTTCTTCACAGGATCTGGCCAACTGCAGATTTGTAGCCGCAGTCGGACTTCCAATGCCAGTTGCCAGCTCATTGAAGTTTATGCCACTACTTGCACCAAACCACCTTACAGAGGGCCCCAAATCCATCTCTGAGCACTGAGGACTGCACTGCTCCCTCTGGCCTCGGATCTCTGATTTGGGCCATGTATTCACTGCCAAGGCCCCTGTTGATTCTCTGGGCCAGTTCTTGCTTCCAGTCCCCTCCAGCTTGTCATCCTTCTATGCTGCAACCCATGCACCAAGTTGGCTCTTCACTATGGCTCAGCCAGCCTTTCGCCCTCAGAAACACTCTTCGCTGTGTCCTCCCACACCTGTAACCCCTTAGGACTGGCACTGGATTAGAATCAGACTCAACTCTCCACCTCCTACCAGGCCCTCATTGTGCTGCCCCACTCATGCACACATGCTCACAATGGAAAGTTCAAAGTTTTTTTATTCAAAACCCTCAAAAGTTTCAGTAGTAAATCAAATGACAAGCTGGCCAGGTTACAAACCCCACACGAGATGAACTCTTGACAAGATTCAATCCAAGAAATGCCAAACAAAGTCCAAAGCCAGCCCTAAATCCATACACAGAGCCAGAGGTCAAGATGCAAACAGGAACAAAAGAAACTGGACATGTTGTTCCAACAATACCCATTACTTTGATTCAGTCCCAGAAATGCCAAACAAAGTCCAAAGCCAGTCCTCAATCAATACATAGCTGCATTAAGCTCCAGGTCAAAGGCCTGGGGAGTGGGAAGGCAGTACAACAACAGTACTCACAACTTATTCTCCTGGGCAGCCACATCAATGACTCTTTGACAGCTTCTTTGGCCTTTAGATCAGATTGAACTGGGATTTGGATGGAGAATCCATATTGTGAAGACATTTGAAAATTGGTTAGCCCAATTGCAAGGTAGCATGCTCAGGTAATCTATCTGGGTCCATAGATCGGATCTTCAGCCACAGTTTGTTTTGTATGTTTTCTAGTTGAATATTTTAATTACTAGATGGCTTTATATAAGTGGTAGAGCCAACTAGATCCGTATTGCTGGAAATGGTGTAGAGGAATCCACCCCGAGGATACATTTGAGAAAAGTAGACTGCATCATTTTCACTAAAGGGGCAGTTATATAGTCCTAAAAATCTGCACCATTTGTGATAATTGGGATGATTTTGCTGTTATTTACAATATTTTTATGAAATAAAGGTGTACATTCCCTATCCAAGTTCCAACTATACATACTCCGCCTCTCCTCAAAACAATTACTTTAGGTTTCAATTTATTGACCTTCAGGTCACTGAGTGCACAATATGAATTATCCCTACCTGGATACATGATATTAATACTAACTGATCTGCACAGAGCACAATGTTTACGTGTTTAATTCTGGGGATATGCATATTGGTTAAATGGAGGGACTTTGGGATTTCATTCATTTAGCTAGTCCATTGCTGAGCACAATAGTTTTTAAGTAAATTTTGCCCCAGTTTATGATCTTTCTTGCGAATGTTGTTAAATGAATCAGTGCAGTTGTTAAATTAGTTACACAATTGTTAAGTAAATCTGGCTTCCCTATTGATTTTGCTTATCAGAAGGTTGCAAAAGATGATCACATGATCCACAAATAGATGTCAGTTGGCAAGTGTGTAAATTTTGATCCTACAAGAATGAGGTTGCTGTAATGGTTGTAAGTGTGGAAACCGCCATCAAGTCTCTTTTTCATTGCCATTGTAACTTTCAATAGTTACTAAATGAATGGCTGTCAGTCAAGGACTACCTGTTGTGGAGAAAACTGCACCTGCAGCAAACTGCCATGTTTTCCCCCCCACAAACCTCATAACCTTTTGATACCCTTTCTCCTAATGAAGCAGCCAGAAGGTCATCCCCTTTTGACTTGATATCTTACCTACCTAAATAAATAATATGTTTAAGTTCCCTCTTATCTCCTCCTGTCTTTCATCTCCGTGTATTGGTTTTTACCTGGTCTCTGAACAGGTAATATGTTACTAGAAAATAGTTGCTTATATGAAGGAATTTTCCAATAAAGAAACTTTATGTCAGCATCTAATAGTTAAACGTATGAATGTAAAATGTCAGCATTTAATGGTAAAGCCTATGTATGTAAAAAGTATATAAAAACCAATAAACACACAGAGACTCTCAAGCTGTCTCAAGCTGTGACAAGCAGCTCTGCAGCAGCTTCAGATCTCTGCTCAAGACATGCCTGAGTCTTTTTCTTAGCATCATTACAACCTGTATCCAGATTAGAGAAAATGGGAGCCAGTATACATCCATGACTGACTCCCTTATTGGTACTAAGTACTACGCGTTCCTGTCTGTGTGTATCTTAGACATAAATTTGTGTATAATGCCTTGAATAAAGAGAGGAGTGTAGGATCCATGCTTGGCTCCATAGGTTTCTTCCACAGGCAGTCCCTGTTTATGAAATCAAATGTTGCACTGAGGTCTATAAAAGATGCAAAAATCTGTGTCCTCTTAATGGTATATATTTCTATTAGATGACATAAAATGAAACAATTACCAATGGTGAGGTGACCAGACTTAAAACCAGTTTACTCTTTGGATAGAAAGCCCTTTTCAATCACACAGTCCTCATTCTTGTATCAAAGACATTTGGCCTATGATTTAGCTATGATATCTATGAGACTAATTAGTATATAACTGGAATACTGCATCCAGTTTTGGTCACTGCCATATAAAAAAGATGTTGAGACTCTAGAAAGAGTACAGAGAAGAGCAACAAGGATGATTAGGGGACTGGAGACTAAAGCATATAAGGAACGGTTGCTGGAATTGGTTATGTCTAGTTTAATGAAGAGAAGGACGAGGGGGGACATGATAGCAGTGTTCCAATATCTCATGGGCTGCCACAAAGAAGAGGGTGTTAAGCTATTTTCCAAGGTGCCTGAAGGCAGGACTAGAAGCAACAGGTGGAAACTAAACAAGGAGAGAAGCAACCTAGAACTAAGGTGAAACTTCCTGACAGTTAGAACAATTAACCAGTGGAACAACCTGCCTCTAGAAGCGGTGAATGTTCCAACACTGGAAGTTTTTAAGAAGAATGGACAGCCATTTGTCCGAAATGGTATAGGGTTTCCTGCCTGAGCAGAGGGTTGGACTAGATGACCTCCAAGATCCCTTCCAACTTTACTATTATTATTATTATTATTATGGATCATCACACAGTCAGCCAGATGTTTAGACTGGATTTGGCTTTTTGTCTACCTATCGAGTCCTTACCCAAAACCTGGGATAGGCAGATGTGGATGTTTGATGGTATTACAGATATCATCGCAGGATGGAAGCAGTTACTAGTAAGGTCGCCTTTTGCAATTGACTAATAGTGAATTTGTCAATGCCAATGGTGTTCAAGTAGTGCTCCAGTTGTTTTGGGATTGCACCCAAGGAGCCTATTACTATTGGTACTACCCTTGCTTGCTTTTGTCACAGTCTTTCTATTTCTATTTGTAGGTCTTTGTATTTTGTTATCTTCTCCAGTTCTTTCTCTTCTATTCTGCTATCTCCAGGCACTGTGACGTCCACTATCCAGACTCTTTTGTCTTTCTTATCAACAATTGTTAAGTCTGGGGTGTTATGTTGCAGGTGCTTGTCTGTTTGAATTCTGAAGTCCCAGAACAGTTTAATTTTATCATTTTCTATGACTTTCTCTATTTTATGATCCCACCAGTTTTTGCTTACAGACAAATGATATTTTTTGCAGATCTTCCAATGCACCATTGTTGCCACTTTGTCATGCCGCTGCTTGTAGTCAGTCTGTGCAATCTTCTTGCAACAGCTTACCAGGTGGTCCACTGTTTCTTCACCTTCTTTGCATAGGGGGCACTTACTGTCTGTTGCTGTCTTCTCAATTTTGACTTTATACGAATTTGTCCTTAAGGCTTGATCTTGTGCAGCCAGAATTAGTCTCTCGGTCTCTTTCTTTAATTTTCCTGCTCTTAGCCATCGCCAGGTCTTGTTATTATCTGCTTTCCCAGCTATCTTTTTAATGTATTGGCCATGTAGTGCTTTGTCTTCCCATGCCTCTATTCTGTTCTTCATTTGGTCTTTCTTGTAGGCCAGTTTATTATTATTTTTATTATTACTATTATGGATCATCGCACCGTCAGCCAGATGTTCAGACTGGATTTGGAATTTTGTCTACCTATCGAGTCCTTACCAAGGACCTGGGATAGGCAGATGTGGATGTTTGATGGTATTACAGATATCGTTGCAGGATGGAAGTAGTTCCTAGTAAGGCTGCCTTTTGCAATTGACTAATAGCAAATTTGTCAATGCCAGTGGTGTTCAAATGGTGCTCCAGTTGTTTTGGGATTGCACCCAAGGAGCCTATTACTATTGGTACTACCCTTGCTTGCTTTTGCCACAGTCTTTCTATTTCTATTTGTAGGTCTTTGTATTTGTTATCTTCTCCAGTTCTTTCTCGTCTATTCTGCTGTCTCCAGGCACTGCCACATCCACTATCCAGACTTTTTTGTCTTTCTTATCGACAATTGTTAAGTCTGGGGTGTTATGTTGCAGGTGCTTGTCTGTTTGAATTCTGAAGTCCCAGAGCAGTTTAATTTTATCATTTTCTATGACTTTCTCTATTTTATGATCCCACCAGTTTTTGCTTACAGGCAAATGATACTTTTTGCAGATCTTCCAATGCATCATTGTTGCTACTTTGTCATGCCGCTGCTTGTAGTCAGTCTGTGCAATCTTCTTGCAGCAGCTTACAAGGTGGTCTAATGCTTCTTCAGCTTCTTTGCATAGGTGGCACTTACTGTCTGTTGCTGTCTTCTCAATTTTGACTTTATATGCATTTGTCCTTAAGGCTTGGTCTTGTGCAGCCAGAATTAGTCCCTCGGTCTCTTTCTTCAATTTTCCTGCTCTTAGCCATTGCCAGGTCTTGTTATTATCTGCTTTCCCAGCTATTTTTTTAATGTATTGGCCATGTAGTGCTTTGTCTTCCCATGCCTCTATTCTGTTCTTCATTTGGTCTTTCTTGTAGGCCAGTTTGGTCTCTCCAATAGTCAGTAAGCGTTCCTGATATATTAATTTCAGTGCATCTTCATCACTGTTCTTCAGATATTCTTCCAAAGCCATTTTTTCTTCTTCAACCATCTGATGTACTTGTAGCATTCCACGCCAACCTATTTGCCTTGGTAGATAAAGTCTGTCAATGTCACTGCATGGATGAAGGGCTTGATTCATTGTCATTATTCTTCTGGTCTTCCTATCCATTGCTTTTAGTTCTGCTTGAGTCCGGTCCACTATTCCAGCTGTGTACCTAATGACTGGGATTGCCCAGGTGTTGATTGCCTTTATGGTATTTCCTCCATTGAGTTTCACTCTCTTGATGTATTCACCTTTAATCTTTTTCTTGATTTCAGTGTGCCTTGATGTTGTCAGCTTGAAGGATACCCAAGTATTTGTAATACTCTTCCTCATCCAGACTCTTAATGTTATTTTTGTGGGGCATCTTGAGTCCTTCAGTTTTCACAATTTTTCCTTGTTTGATAGTAAGTGTGGCACATTTGTCCAAGCCAAACTCCATGACAATATCTTGGCTATATATACGGACAGTGTTGAGCAGCGATTCTATTTCAGATGATGTTTTTCCATACAACTTCAGATCATCCATGTAAAGGAGATGGGATAGTCTGGCAGTTGTTTTTGATGTTTGATAGCCATGTCCTGAGTTATTCAGTATTGTTGACAGAGGAAACAGTGCAATAACAAATAGTAATGGTGACAATGAATCTCTTTGAAATATTCCTCTCTTGATATTAACCTCTCCCAGTCTCTCTCCATTGATCTGCAACTGTGTCTTCCATTGTGCCATTGATCTTTGCACAAATTTTGTGATGTTTCTACTAACTCCTGTTATTTCTAGGCACTTGATTATCCCGTCATGTAGCAGAGAGTCAAATGCCTTTTTGTAGTCAATACATTCACATTCAGGTTGGTCTTCCTTTTCTTGCAGTTTTCCAAGATCATTTTATCTATTAGGAGTTGATCTTTTGTTCCTCTGCTATTGGGGCAGTTTCCTTTCTGCTCAGATGGAAAGAGATTGTTTTCAACTAGATGCTGCCTCCTCCCCCCGCAATCAACAAGAGTACTCTTCATTGGTAGTCACCCTTTCAGGGTGACTTTTTGACCTGATTGGGGGTAGGGACAATGGCAGTTAGGGGAAGGACTGGGGTAGGGGCAATGGCAGTTAGGGGGAAAAAGTCATGTATTGCATATCATATAGAGTCACTTTGGTGAATTAGCAATAGCAATATTACTTAGACCTATATATGCTTTACAGTGCTTTACAGTCCTCTCTAAGAAGTTCACAGAGTCAGCATATTGACCCCAATAATCTGGGTTTTCATTTGATCAACCTCGAAATAATGGAAGGCTGAGTCAACCTTGAGTAACTCAGGATTGAACTACTGGCAGTGGGCAAAGTCAGCCTGCAATACAGCAGTACTAAGTTTACTGTACCACCACCACTGTATCACCACGGTTCTCAATGACACAATTTATACACTGAGTAAATAAGTAAATTAACAACAAGCAAGAAAGTGGTTCAAGGATAGAACTGGGGGATCCCTATTTTGAGGCACGGGCCTGACACCCAATTATCATAAAGGTGGTCCTATGAAGGGATAATTATAGAATGACTGAAGGAACGAAGTGAAACATGAGTCATTCTGAGTTCTGCTTTGTTCCCAAGGAGAAAAAGAAAACACCTGGAGCTCAGGAACAAGAGCAAATGTGAGCTTCAAAAAAACTTCAAAAGTTTCAGACTGTGCTCAGAATGAGATACATCATAGCAATATAGTTGTAAGGATTAAAAAGAACAATAAAAATATTGGCCAATAAGGCAAAACAAAATATCACAAAGGATGGCTAGGTCCTTCTCAAGCCTTCTGGTCTCTATTGGGTTTAATGTTACTTCAAAGTTAGATAAATTGTCCCTGGTAAACTTTTAGCATGGATCATATTAAGATGTGCTAATGGGTTCGGCAGTTGGAGTTGTGACATTGTTTTCAGATAGTGTAGAGGTGAGAGACAAGCGAAAGCCGTGTGAGGAAAACTACCCCCCCAACGCTTGTATCTTTGCTCTGCATCTATCTTCTCTCCCCCCCCTCACATCACCATGGTGACGTGAAAGTACGCAGGTCTATGTGACCTTGCCAGTTTGGTAAGGCTGGCTGATGAACAACAAGTTTTCCTGTTTATGGCCTCTAGCTTTTTATTCTTGAGGATTGGTAAAGGATTTTAGCCAATGAAATGCTATTGCCATGCAGTAACTTTTGCTATTTTGTGAAGCCCTATGTAAACAAATAAAGGCTGCGTGCTGCCGGCCATTTCTTTGCACCCTTCAATGACTAAGGACTGATTACTACAGCTGCCGCCCTCAGCAGGGACATTTTGTTTTGGGACCCCTACGGGAAGAAGCAGCTGCCAACATACTCATCATCATCTGGAACAGACCCCTAGGTGCACTTTCATCTTACGAGACCCCTCAGTGAGTAAGTATGGGTTGTAAATTATCTCACCCTCAGCAAAAGCATGTACAGGAGTTCAGACTCCTGCTACAGAAATCAGGCCTGGCAACGCTTGAAACGAAAATAAGGAAGCTGATTGGGGAGATAAGAAAACAGTGTTCTTCGAATCTTAAGCATCGGACACTTAGGCTAAAAGATAGAGCATAAATTACATCTTGAACCTTGGGCTTCAGTATAAACATCTATAGGATTCAATCCTGTCCGGCAAGGAAGAAAAAAATGGACCCATCAACTAAGTAAAATTTATTCCTCCTAAAAACATCTTTAATTGGATTTTCAGCTTCTTCTGAAGAGGCTAATTCTTTGCTTATCAGTTGAGACATAAATCAAAATTTACTCCCTCAGAACAAAGTCTTTTGAGCAATCGGAAAGTTTGCAATATATTAAGTTAGCTGTCAGACAAATGTCTGGTTGTGTTTTGTGTTATGTGTGTGTGTGTGTGTGTGTGGCCACTCAGAACATTATGCTTGGGCTTGGAATGATGAGAAAAATGGGAAATGATTAGGGCCCTCAAAACCACTTTTTGGTTGAAATCATCTTGTCATTTTTCTCACTTCTTGCAACACAAGTTATATGTCCAAATAAATGTTGTTGTAGCAGTATCTGTGTATATACGTTTGTCTGTGTTGTTCTGTGTTATTCCAAGACTTGGAAGAGGCTCAAAGCCCTCTCTGATAACAACAATACAAAAAGGCCTTGCTAAGAATATATGGTTTGCCTGGAGAAAGTATGAAATGAAATAATTGTATGTGGAATGGTTTTATGCAAACAGTCAGTATGGAACTGAATGAGTTAATTTGTTGAAGTGTATGTTAGCTTTCAAAACCCACCCATTTTTTCCCTAACTGTGAAAATAATAGTAAATATTTGTATGAGAAGAATTTCATGGAGAATGTATGAGAGAATTTATTGAAAAATGCATAGGAAGGAGGTGAAAGTATTTTTGGGGAGTGAGATTCCCCCCCCCCGTCTCTTTCAGCTGGCTGCGTTGCTTAAAGAGCCAGAGACAGGAAGGAGGGGGGGGGAAACTGTTTGTTTAATTTTTTTTTCCTCTGCTTGGAATTGTAATCCGAGAAGAGTGGAGTGAATCTGAAACTTGACATTCACTTATGCAGTTTCGGCAAATAAATTTTTTACTCAAAAGAGAAACAGTAAATGTTGGACAATATTTTTATATCCAACAACCAAAAGAACTAAATGAATTACATTGTTATAGATTTATACATATTTAACCTATTTATATAAAAATTGTTTCCATCTGAATGGACTTTGCTTAAATTGAAGCACCAAAAATACAATTTAATTGGCTTTCAAAAAATATAAAATGATTTAGGATTGCAAATAGTCCCAGAAAAAATATAGTTGTACAAATTGACATCATGAATACTCAATTTGTGGACAGAATGCCACACTTTTGATTTTTTTCCTACTAGTAAATTACCTAATGGAGTATTAACTGTAATAGAAGTGCAGAAAGTATATTGAATTGAATAATATTTACCTATCATATCCCATCCCAAAATGTTTTATTTTTTATCCAGGTGATTGCTAAAATGATAACCTTAGGACGCACAAGAGCTTGCCGTCGAAAAGGAACTGATTAATTAATATTGTTTTCAAAAATAACTTATCTCTTTAATGTGCTTTAACTGACTATATAGGCTGTATTTCATATCATTTGCCTAATGATCTTTGACTTGCTTGTTTAATGACTTTTTCCTTTCCAGTCCAGCCACTATTTTCTTCCTCTTTCTCCCTTGCCACAAGTTATTGCTTTTTCTGATGGAGGGTGAATGAGAGGAGCAATTGTTTACAAGGATGATACCTGGAAATTGTCCCACACTGCAATGCAACCCTTGTCACAATGCTCAGAATTATTTTAGCTTTTAAAATCTTTTCTCAACAGTCTTTTAACTTAATCTCTGACTCTCATTATGTGTGCCAACTTACTTTTACTCCTTCAGGTGCTTACATCACGCCCAGGATTGACCCCAATCTTATGACTTTGTTTTTAACTTTGCAGCAGCTGCTCCAGAACTGAAAGCATTTATAATTTTGTTTCTCATATACACAATCACTCCTCCCTTCCTGGGCCTAATTTTTTTTTGTATGTCTTTTTTTATGTCTTTTATGTGGTTTTGCCTCTAATCAACTATGAAAAATGGACGTTATCCATGTTCTCTCTTTTTGGCTTCCTAGAAATGTATATTCATAAATAGGTATTTAAGAACAATTTCCCCCATCTCTATGAGGGGAAACAGTTTCACGTGTTATTTTTTATCTCTTTTTTTTGGCTGTTACAGCCCTGGGTAAACCCTCTTTCCTAAAAACTGACAATGGGCCAGCCTATTTTTCAATGGCTTTTTTACAATTTTGTACAACCTGAAATATTGTTTTTACTCATGGTCTTCTCTATAATTCCACGGGTCAAGCTATCGTGGAATGTGCTAATTGGTCTTTCAAGGACTTCCTTCACAAACAAATAAAAAAGGACGGATTATCTAGGATACCCAATTTGTCGTGGGTAATACAAAAGGTTCAAAAAGTATTATTTACATCACACCAATTGAATATTTCCATTCAAAATTTGACCGCTTATCAGAGACACTTTTAACAGAAAACAAGCTTGCCTCCACCTCTGGTATAATATCGGGCATTACCAGACAAAGTATGGTTGGGACCAGTCCCACTTGGGGGGCAGGGCTACGCTCTGTGCTTGCTCCAACAGGACCTTTGCGGATTCCAGCGTGTTGTGATCACCCAGTCAGGGATGTCATGGCACCAGTCCCTGGACCCAGTCCCAGAAATGGCAAAGATGACTCTACAGATGGCACAGCAAGTAATCCAATCTGACATGCCAGGCAGCCAGTGATTTGGGGAGATGTAAAGAACTTGATCCCCGAGAACCTGTGTGCTGCCATTTTTGCGGTTTTAACTGCAAATTTCTTATCCATCATTTGTTTATGTCTGATTGTTAACACTTGCCCTTTGACAACTGTAACTGTCATCCCACTCAAACAATCACTCGAACAACGAATGAAGCAAAATCTAACATCACACAAAATGACTTCTTTTGTTTATCTGAAATGTATTACATGTAATTTGCTTTCTACATGTTTAGACTTTGTTTGCACCCCTTCTGCAGTAATTTAAAACTTCACTGACTCTGGGAGGTTATTGCTTAAAAAAACCTCACTGTCATCGCATTGGCTCACCTGCTTTAAATTGCACAGCTTCAATAGAGACTTCCTTTCATTTTGGACATGCTTGGCTACTGCAAGGAGGGTTTTTCCTGTGTGGTAAAGAAACTTTTAATTATATTCCTGCTAATATTAGTGAAGCACAATGTTGCCTCAGCCAGCTGATTCCTGTTTTGCTTTCCAAACAACAAGTTCACACGAACCATTCTTCAAGTGGTGTTACACTAGACAACACTTGTGACTCTGAGAAAACCTTATTTTGTAGCATTGGCTATATCTCCAGTGGGCGTGCCAGGACTTGCTGTTCGTGCCCACCTCAACATTAATGCTATTACACGACATTTGGCAAAAACAATTAATATTACTTCTTCAACTATTTCATCGATCAACCATGAACTGCAAAATTTGAGAACTATTTTGCAAAATCACGCTGCAATTGATTATTTGCTTCTGCACCAGCATTTGTGTTATAAACGTTTTGAGGAAATGTATTGTTTCAATATTTCTGATAATTCATGAACCATCCAGCACCAGATTTATATTTTACACAATTTGGCCTCTGATTTGAAAATTGGTACCTTAGGATCTTTATAGATGCTGTTTATGTAATGTATTTCTTTCATTTTGCAATATATGTATTAGAGCTTTAAATCCCAGTAGATCCTCTCTCACATTGCCTTAGGGTTAGGTTTTGGCCCTATATTAACAACTGCAAGGATGCTCCTCTCCTGATTATAATCCTTTTATTAACCCTGCTTACAGCGATATTTCGTCTAACAAAACAAAAAGGAGTGAGATGTAGAGGTGAGAGACAGGCGAAAGCCGTGTGCGGAAAACTGCCCCCCCACGCTTGTATCTTTGCTCTGCATCTATCTTCTCTCCCCCCCCTCACATCACCATGGTGACGTGAAAGTACGCAGGTCTGTGTGACCTTGCCAGTTTGATAAGGCTGGCTGGTGAACAACAAGTTTCCCTATTTATGGCCTCTAGCTTTTTATTCTTGAGGATTGGTAAAGGATTTTAGCCAATGAAATGCTATTGCCATGCAGTAACTTTTGCTATTTTTGTGAAGCCCTATATAAACAAATAAAGGCTGCGTGCTGCCGGCCATTTCTTTGCACCCTTCAATGACTAAGGACTGACTACTACAAGATAGCTATTTCTAAACACTTATAGCTCTCTACCTATAATTAGATGCTTGGATTAAGGGCATCTTTCAATCAATAATAATTGTTGCAGAATCTATTACAACAGCCCTCCTTTTTAGCACTATGATTATGCTTATTTTAATTGCAAATCCTTTATGAAGATCCTTAAAAAGATAATAAAAAAACAGATCTGTGAACAACTAGAAGCAAACAAAGTCATAACTAGGAGCCAGCACGGGTTTGTTAAAAACAGATCATGCCAGACCAATCTGATCTCATTCTTCAATAAAGGGTTGTTTGCGCAGTGTATACGTGAGAGGGACTGCGAGCAGCAAGGTAATAATGACAAGAAAGCTGTATAAAGCACAGCTGAAGCCAGGAGAGAGCATGTCTATGCATTTGCAATCCACGAGAAAGACATTCATAGAATTAGAGGAAAGAGGAATGACTTTCACTGAGTTATATATGGTGTATGTGGTGCTCAGTTCATTGGGACAATTCATGGGATATCCTAATAACCAATTTAGAGTCCATGCAGGAGAAGGACTTAACCATGAGTTATTTGACTGGCTGGATGCGGGAGGAAGAACAGAAATGTTTGGAAAAGCAGAAGAGAGGGGATAACAACACACCACCCAAGCCTAGAACTGCTACATCCCAAAGTGTGGAAGAGTAGCTGAGAAGGTTTACATGGTGTAACACTGTTTGAAGTGTAGTTCTAAAGAGCATCTCCAGAGACACTGCCCTGATAGGAGAAACAGAGCAGTAGCCAGACAAGCAACATTTTCCCTGGTAGCGACATTAACTGAGAAAAATACTTGGTTGTTGGACTCTGGGGTCAGTTAGTATATTGCAAATGACCCACAAATGTTTTCCAATTTGAGACCAGCTAAGCAAGCATTTGTTAGCTTGGCTAATGGACAACAGTCTGCTCTTAAAGGGGAAAGTAAAGTTTATGTATGTATGGTATATTATAGAATTATAGAATGACTGAAGGAACGAAGTGAAACATGAGTCATTCTGAGTTCTGCTGTGTTCCCAAGCAGAAAAAGAAAACACCTGGAGCTCAGGAACAAGAGCAAATGTGAACTTCAAAAAAACTTCAGAAGTTTCAGACTGTGCTCAGAATGAGATACATCATAGCAATCAGTAATATAGTTGTAAGGAATAAAAAGAACAATAAAAATATGGCCCATAAGGCAAAACAAAATATCACAAAGGATGGCTAGGTCCTACTCAAGCCATCTGGTCTCTATTGGGTTTAATGTTACTTCAAAGTTAGATAAATTGTCCCTGGTAAACCTTTAGCATGGATCATATTCAGATGTGCTAATGGGTTAGGCAGTTGGAGTTGTGACATTGTTTTCAGATAGCTATTTCTAAACACTTATAGCTCTCTACCTATAATTAGATGCTTGGATTAAGGGCATCTTTCAATCAATAATAGTTGTTGCAGAATCTGTTACAGCAGCCCTCCTTTTTAGCACTATGATTATGCTTATTTTAATTGCAAATCCTTTATGAAGATCCTTAAAAAGATAATAAAAAAACAGATCTGCGAACAACTAGAAGCAAACAAAGTCATAACTAGCAGCTAGCACGGGTTTGTTAAAAACAGATCATGCCAGACCAATCTGATCTCATTCTTCAATAAAGGGTTGTTTGCACAGTGTATACGTGAGAGGGACTGCGAGCAGCAAAGTAATGATCAAAAGAAAGCTGTATAAAGCATAGCTGAAGCCAGGAGAGAGCATGTCTATGCATTTGCAATCCACGAGAAAGACATTCATAGAATTAGAGGAAAGAGGAATGACTTTCACTGAGTCACATAAGGTGTATGTGGTGCTCAGTTCATTGGGACAATTCATGGGATGTCCTAATGACCAATTTAGAGTCCATGCAGGAGAAGGACTTAACCATGAGTTATTTGACTGACTGTTTGCTGGAGGAGGAACAGAAATGTTTGGAAAAGCAGAAGAGAGGGGATAACAACACACCACCCAAGCCTAGAACTGCTACATCCCAGGGTGCGGCAGAGTAGCTGAGAAAGTTTGCATGGTATAACACTGTTTCAAATGTGGTTCTACAGAGCATCTCCAGAGACACTGCCCTGATATGAGAAACAGAGCAGTAGCGAGACAAGCAATATTTTCCCTGGTAGCGACGTTAACTGAGAAAAATACTTGGTTGTTGGACCCTGGGGTCAGTTAGTATATTGCACATAACCCACAAATGTTTTCCAATTTGAGACCAGCTAAGCAAGCATTTGTTAGCTTGGCTAGTGGATAACAGTCTGCTCTTAAAGGGGAAAGTAAAGTTTATGTATGTATGGTATAAGGGGAATAGCAAATAGATCAAAGCACAATTCCCTCCTACATCTAACTGTCATAAATCACATTCTCCAATTAGTTTCAAATGCTGGCTTTCTTCCCAGTTCTTTATTCTGCCATGCCTTATCGGCTCTTATTACAATTTTGTAAGTCTAACTAACTTCCATCACATTCCTCCCTGTCCCCCAGTATCATCTAAATTTAAGAGTAAAGTATAAGAAAGAAAAAGCCTGCATCTCCATATGTTGTCAAAGCAACAACATCCAATGTTTTCAGTGTTGACACATAATTTACTCAGTATTTCTAGCTTGGATAATATGGGGTATGAAGTAATGTTTGCAAAGGGTCAATACACCATTAGGAAAGATGGGAGGATTTGTGCAGAAGATGTTAAACAGGACAATTTGTATGTACTAAGGAAGCAGCAGGAAGGTTGTGCACAAACACTCACAAACACTCACAGGCATGATAACTGTGTACATTTATAACACAGAAGGTAAGGACATACGAGTTTTAGAGTGCTGCAGAGGATGCCAAATCTAGCTGAGGGACTTAAAATTAAGCAATGCAACATATATTTGGATTGTGCTATTTGTAAGGAGTCGAAGTCTAGTGTGTATCCTGTAAGAAAAGCACAAGGCAAACTAACAGGGTTTTCCAGTTAGTGCATGCTGATGTAATTGCTCCTATGGTGCTGATGTAATTGCTCATCTCTTGGAGGAGCTAGTCTTAGTAGATGATTACACCAGGTTTGGGTTCTGCTACTTAATAAAGAACAAAACTGAAGTTCTACAATAGTTTAAGCAATGGGTGAAGCAATGAGTAGAGAGAAGGTATGGCCATAAAGTATGCCAGCTGCAAACAGACAAGGGAAGAGAGTTCATGTCTGATGATATCCAAAGGTGGCTGAGAAATGTAGGCATAAAGCATAGAAATACAAACCCATGCACACCAGCAGGAAATGGAGTGGCTGAACGGAGAAATGGTATATTGCAGACGATGAAAGACTCATTGCTGGCAGATGCAAGAATGCGTAACACATACTGGGGAGAAGCCATAAAAACAGGCAACTATTTAGTGAATGGAGTATGGAATGTGGCTATCAATGAAACTCCATATGACATGTTGTATGGAACAAAACCTTCATTAGCTCACTTAAGGACATTTGGCAGTTATGCCTGGGTGCATATTCCCTAAAGCACCAGAAGGAAAGGACAGAAAAAGACCAGGAAACTTAAGTTTGTGAGATATGAGCCAAGTTCCAAGGGATATAGATTTTCAGATGGAACCACAAAGATTGTGATATCAAGGTCTGCCAGTTGTGCAAAACAGAATAATTGGAACAGACTGCATGCTAACACTGAAGTGTTCATGCCAAAAAGTAGCATTAGTTCTCAGGAAAGAGAGGCTACCACAAAACCCAATGAAGAAAGAACAGGATAGCAGGTCAGAGATAGTAGGGATAGATGAGGACAGACCTGAAATAAAAAGAGAAACAAACATAGGAATATGTGATCCCTAGGAGGTCTGAATGTGAATGTCTGAAGGTGTACTTCCTGATCGATTCACAGCAAGTGTGGTTAGATAGTATAAGGAATGAACTCTGTGATTATCAAGAAATGTTATCAGTGCGCAGTAGAAAATGATAAATGGAAGGACACAATAATGAACTGCAGTATAAGGCAGGAATGTATACAGCAAAAATTGTTTAATTGTACAATTGTTCAAGCTGATATGTTGACTAAGATTTAAATGATTTAAAGATTTAAATCAAAAGCATTTGATTTAACAGCTGTTTAGCTTTAAATGGGAGGAGTGTCAGGGATGGGAATGGTGAGAATCTATAAGTTATAAGCTGTTTTGGGCTCATAGATGTACCTAATCCGAATGGCAGAAACTCTTCCCATCTTTTTCTAAAAAGTGATTTGGGTTGAATTATTCAGGTGTCTCCCATTGTTCAGGATCAAGAAGAATTGACCGTAAATCTGGCAAAATCATGGTTCTCTATAAACAAAGACATAATTAAACAGAGCAGTTTCATAATTGAAACAGGTTTAAAAAAGTATAAATCATATTGATGAAGCATTTGCTTTTAAGCTTGCTCTTATGGACCCATATTTGTTCATTTCCAGAGTCGTTTCAGAGATCAATAGTTGCTCAACTGTTTAGCTTCCTTTCTTCCATCCATTCCATTAAAACAGAGAGTTGGGTGCATATTTATCACATCAGATTGCCCCAAGAAATGGACAAAGAAACATATCTAGCTATAACTACAATTCTGAATTTAAGTTCAGCTCTTAACCACTTATCACCTCCCTAGTATAAATAGAAAATATTAATGGTTCTAGCTTTAAAATCTGAGAGGTGTTTGGATTTAAACTCATAATCATCCCCCGCAAAAATTTTCTACTCTTGATTATTTGATTTTGCATGACTACATTGGCAGTTTCTGAACAGAGAGCTTCTGTCATATTCTGCTTTTCCCTCCATGCTGGACTACTACAATACAGCCTGAACATGTTTCTCACCTTTGGAATGTGGTAACCCTTCATCTTCACATCCTTTGTACTTTGCCTGGGAGCCCCAACTAGGAAGATATATTTTACATGCTGAATTTCATGAATCACAGCATTGGTGTAGGGCAGCTTCTTCTGATCCTGATAGGAAATTGGCCATGTTTGTCTCACCTTGGATGTCGAGATGATTGGTCAAGAGTAGAAGTGTCCACATCAGAGTAGACAATAAACCCATACCTTCTCCATCCAAAGAAGGCAGTGATCAAGGAAATCTGGTGGCTGAGGCAGAGAGCTGAATTCCTTGTGTTTCTCTATTTCCTGCTTTGCAAAGGAGACAATCAAATCCACAGAAATAGGTTGCTCATTAATAGTGGGAATACAATAAACATCTAATAGAAATGGAAAGGCTGTTTATTTATTTCCGACTACAACTAAAGAAGACTCTCAGCAGTTCACAGTAATAGACAGTACTTAATAACCAAAGAAAAACATTGCAAGCACATTGAAACATGGCAAATTATATATGGTGTCAAGCCTCAAATGTACTCCAGAAAAGCTGTTTCCAAATTCTTGTAGAAAAGAATAATGTTAGAGGCAGATTGATGATTATAAAGCTATTATAACATTCTCTTATTCTATTATTGTCTCCAAGACCCTTTGTAAATATGGATAGGCATGGCTAAATAAGCAGTGGTTCAAAAAATTAGACCAGCTGGATTCACAGCCATGCTAAATAATGTATTAACTACATGGGTTGGATTTTCAGTTGCTACTTTTTCATAACAGAATAACAGAGATGGAAAGGATCTTGGAGGTCTTCTAATCCAACCAACTCCCAGTTCAAGCAGGAGACTCAACAATGGCTGTCCAAACTCTTCTTAAAAATCTCCAGTGATGGAACACCCAGAACATTTGAAGGTAAGTTCTTCCAAGGGTTATTAGTTCTCACTGACAGGAAATTTCTTCTTATTTCTAGATTGATTCTCTCCTTGATTAGTTTTCATCCATTTCTTCTTTACCTGCCTTCAGATGTTTTGAAGAATATGTTGACCCCCTCTTCTATGTCGCTGCACAACAAATTTAGGAATACTGCTATCATGTGAACCCTAGCCCTTCTTCTCAATAGATTAGACATACCCAATTCCTGCATCTGTTCTTCATATGTTTCAGCCTCTACATCACCCCCAATCATCTTAGTTAGTCTTCTCTCCATTCTTTCCAGGGTCTCTTTTTTTTAATCCTGGTGAGTAAATCTGGATAATATATTCCAAGTGTGGTCTTACCATACATTATTAAGTGGTACTAACCCTTCACATGACCTTGATTCTCTCCCTCTGTTAATACAGCCTAGGACTCTGATGGCTATTTTGGTGGCTATAATAAAAGAAGTTCTAGTAATCTGGATGAAAGCAATGGGTTTAAATTATAAAGAAGCAGATGTTGATTTGGTATTAGGAAAAAAATTGAAAGAACTGTTCAATGATGGACTGATCCAGGAAGTAGTGGACCATCTTTTCTAGAACTGTTTAAACATGGGATGGACAGCCATCTGCTGGGGATACTGAAATAATGGATTACTTCATGGGCAGAACCACTTTGCTACAGTGGTTAATGCACCAGTCTATAAACTGAGATATTCTGAATATTAGTCCCAACTCAAACACTAAGTCAATTGGGTGACACTGGAGCAGTCTCTCTCTCATAGCCCTAGGATGTGGGCAATGGCAAACCACTTCCGAAATCTCAACAAGGAATCTGCAAAGACTTGTCCAGTCTCTCACCTGGAGTCATGATAGACTAAAGGATAGATACACCTGCTAGAGATAATAGTACAATAGATAGTTTCCAAGGCTTTCCCTATGGATTCCATTCATGATTCCATGAAATTGCTGATGGAAACACAGATTTGGGGGAGCTTTAATCTAAATTATGATTCACCACATGAAAAAAGCCACTAGAGAATTTCACAAGAAAGCCAAGACCTTGAATTAGCTTCTGGAAGTTTTCATCTTCAAGATCAAACTGATGTCCAAAACTCAAAGCACATATGACATTAGAAACTGCATTTATTACTGGAAATGAAGGGTCAAATAGTTGTCCTGCCAATGAAGATATTTCATAATCAGTTATTAAAGAACAGGATTTCTAAGGGGATGAGGAGAGATTTGGGAATCAATTGGTGCAAAATTTTAAGAAAATAAAATCATCTGCTTTTGTTCAAAATACACAAAATGGAACATTTAACAGCAGACGTGGACTTGAGCCATTACCCTAAATTACATACTTTTTGTTTGTCCAAAAATCTCCACCAACATCTGATCTCCATCTTCTATTGGATGCCCAATGTTTTGTTTCCCCAGTTCCATATTCAAATTGAAAATTCAATAACATGCAAAAATCTTTAGTGCAAATCTCAAGTTACCCTATCAAATATTTCCTCTCTTTTCCCCTTAATATCTACAGTCTCAAATTTGAACTAATAAAGTTTTTATTAGTTTTTTATTATATCAATTAAGTAAAAATAGCATTGTTACATTTATCAATAATTTTTTAGCGTATACATATCCTAGTTGCTTTAACATTCAATCTTTATAGACAATCAATGTCCTGTTGTTAGTTTGTCCCAATTTTTAGTTTCCCATTACTATTAAATTTAACATTTGATATTTATAATTTCCAAGTTTTAGGTAACCAAAGTTTCCTTTATCACAATTCATAATAAAGTCTAATATTTAAGATACACATCTTATCTATTTGAGTATATTCTGTTTTCTACCATCTTACCTCATCTAGTTAATAATACAGTATAACATCCTTATTTCCAACTAATTTCTAAATGTTTTAAATTTAATGACCACAATTTCTCCTAATTCAACATCAAATATTTCCTCTTTTTCTCTTAATATTTCTTTTATTTATTTTCCCCAATTTTTAAATTTCCCATCACTATTCAAATTTAACTTTTAAGATTTATACTTCCAAGTTTTAAGTGACCCGAATTTTCTTTATCTCAATTCATAACAAAATCTAGTATTCAAAATACATATCTTGTCTATTTGAGTATACTCTATTTTAATTAGTAATATAAAATCCTCTCTAATAAATTAAACCCTCAATTTTCTTCAGCCTTATTCTGGCTTTCTTCCTTTGGCAGCTCGCCTTCCATGTCACTGCTTTTAAGTCATCAAATAGATCTCCCTCTGTTGTTATATATATATATTATTTGAAATAAAAGAGACCATCCAGTCACCATTTTTTGGGAAGGGCTAGTGAATTGTCTCTCTATTATTCCAGATTCCCATAGTTATCCTGATA
This sequence comes from Crotalus tigris, assembly GCF_016545835.1. Taxonomy (NCBI): domain Eukaryota; kingdom Metazoa; phylum Chordata; class Lepidosauria; order Squamata; family Viperidae; genus Crotalus; species Crotalus tigris. The sequence goes on along the minus strand of NW_024096614.1, from coordinate 317,240 downwards.
TGTTTGTCTTCCCTTCAGTCTAATCTTCTTCTTCCTCCTCAAGTTTCTTCTTGAGGAGATAAAAGAAAAGTAAGACACAGAGTATTATATAGTATGGAACAAGGTGTATGTTTGGTTGGAGACTAGAAATAATGGAGGAGAATAAATATGGAAAGGTCGAAAGCGAAAATATGTTTACAGTAATGTATAATAATAATACTAATATGAATTATTCTTAGTAAGAAGTAGAACATGAAGGAAGAAAAATGTAAATAAGAAATAATGGGGCTATAAGGACAAATATTTAAAGAAGAATAAGGGGGAATGTAAATATTAGATCACCGTTACGTAATTGCTGTAAAAAAAGGAGGAGTATATATTGTGTGTGTATGTGTGTTATGTTTTGCTTTGTTCTGTTTTGTCTTGTTGGTTAAAAATAAAAATTAAAAAGAAAAAAGAAAGAAAGTCTTTTTCATTTTCAGTGTTGTCAGTCCCTTTTCTGGATTTTCCAATGACTGTATTTGTTGGTCAGTTGAATCCTCTATCATAGTATTTAATTGTTCCACTTCTTCTGTTTTCTTCTGCATAGTTGATTTTTTAACTGTAGTCAAAATTTGGGTTCGTATATCTAGGCTGACATCTTGTTATTTTTCTGTAGCATCATATTTCATCATAAGCTGAAAGAATGGTTTCATATATTGCTTTCAACATAAAAAGAATCTGTTCCTCGTCTTCATCCATATTCTCTTAATGGTGTGTTAAATTGAGGGCTTTAAAGTCAGAGAATGAAAATAATTTTATAACTGAGTGTAGAACATAGCTGAGCTTCTCACAGCTGATATTTGTCAAGGTTGAAAAAGTTGTATCTGTAGTCTGGGCTTCAAGCCAAGTTTCCTTTAGACAATAACAACTTGTAATATCAAACTTGGCCACAGGATATCACCAATGCTATTAAACGTTTTTAAGTCCATATTTTTTATAATCCTTTTTCCAATTTTATTTCTTTTTTTGTAAATAAAAACCAAAGTCTTCAGTAAAGATAATAAATTTTTGGTCCCCAAATTTTAGAAGCATATAAATCTAGTTAGATTAAGGTTATTCGTTCAGTGTTTTAACTCCCCTGGATAGTCAGTCACCGCTATTTTTAGAGGATGGGATACTTAAGGAATTCATCTCTCTTAGAATGACATATGTATTCAGAATCTTTTCTATTTCTTTAACCATATTCAAACAAATGTTTCTTTTTAAAATATTCTCTCTGATAGATCCCATTATCTATTTTCTTAATGTTCACTTTGATCTTTTTCCTTTGACCAATATCTTTCTTGATCAATGTGTTTTGCTGAATCAAAAAGTTTTTCCATATATTCATGACTGTTGCTGTAGGTATAAGAAATAAATCGAATAAAATGTCTTTATGTGAGGTTTTTGACTTTCTGTGTTTCTTGAAAATGTTTTTCTCTTTCTCCTTCTTTGCTTCTCTTATCATTTCCTTTCTCTTTGATGTTTTCAACATCTCTACATTCCATTTTATCCAATCTGTTTTTTTGTCCTCACATTTATTTTGTAGTCTTAAGGGATGAGTTGGTTTTTCCATTTCTTGTAAAAAATTTCCACTAGGATTAAATCATGTTTTCTTGCTTTATTAAATTCTGTCTTTGAGTCTCTAATTTCAATTTTATGTCCACTTATTTGATTTGTCTGCTCCTTTTCTGTTGTTATTTCTTGGAAGTTTTGTTGTTGTTGTTGTAAAGTTAACTTAGAGATAGATTGATTTGTATTTTCAAAGTTATTTTGGATTTCTTTGTGATTTGAACTCAGTGTTATTTGAATTAATTGCAGTATACTATATATCTCCTCTTGAGAGGTATTTATGTTTCCTTGATGTGTTCTGTCTATGTCTCTGATCCATGATAGCCAAAAGTTGGAGTTTTCCATCTTATCTACAAATAGCTTTAGAGTCCTGGTTAAACAGATATTTGTAATCCAAAGAGTTCAAAACAGATTTTTTTCTAAAGTTTATAATTCTCTCTTTCTTTCTTTTTTTTTGTCACAGCTGTTATTTATTATTAAAGCTTTGAAGGTCACAAACACAGATTAGCTTTTCCCAGGTTTTGGCAAGTTCTCTATGGAAATCAGCTGTCATAATCTTCAACCACCGCTAGGTGTCAGCATCTATTTAGTTTTCAATATGAACAATGCTCTTTAAAATGAGAGTCTTGACCATTCAACCATCTTAAACTTGTGCAAAGTTAAATTTTAGCTTTCAAGTTTATGCATTTATTTCACTACCATATATATTCACTACCATATATCCTCCATAGAAATTTTAATTTGCCGCTTCTGTTAGTATAATGATGGGACAGAAGTCCTCCGCCTTCACTTTCAGAGGCATTTTGCTTCTTGAGGATCTTTTCCAGGAAATTTAGAATAGAGAAGAGAAAATCAGATTCCTCACCCAGTTTCAAGCACGCTGTTTATTGTAGTGCTGGTTAGTTCTTTTGGACGCCAGTTGCAAGTAGCTTGGGCTGATGGATGAAATAAAGCCTTTCTCCTGTTGGGTTAGAAGGCTTTCCCCAAGACAAATGGAATGACTGCCATCATTCCAGAGTTGCTGGGGTACCCTTCTTTCTTCATCATCTCTCCGGGGCGGCTTGGATCCATTAGGGTCTTTAGGCAGGATGAAAGTTGGCCACAGGGGTGGGGCAGTCCGCAAGCCTGTGACCAGTCACTACCGCACAGGACTGGAAATCCGGGAACCTGATATATTCAGGTATACACACTGATTTATGATTTTGCTTTTCCTTAAAGACTCTACTTGCCAAAGCAGCATCCCTGGTCAATGCAACTCTATACCACATTGTCTTCCCTTTGTTGAAATGTTTCCTCTAATTTCCTTGTGAGTCTTCCCCTGGCACTCTAATGCATTGCTGTTAAGGTGGTTCATCTTAGGCTCAATACTAGAAGAGGTCTGAAGATCTTGAATATTTGATTGACTCTTCTGAGCTAGAGGTGTTGTTAGACTGTTCATGGCAGTGGGTTGATCCAAAGTTTTGTGAATTTTCTTCTGGAGTGGCGTTTAGTTACCCAGCAGTCTCTTTGGTACAACCATGGCATCAGGGGAAATGCAGTTGTTTTTTTTTAGTGATGCAAGATCAATCTTTCTTCATCTTTTAAAATTGCCAGATTGTCTTCCTTCTGTTTACTCTTCTGTTGAAAATCCTCACTTAAGTCAAAGGGTATCAGAGATTACTGAAACTGCAGTTACAATCGGGGTTGTTTTCTTTTATCTGATGCTTTAGCTTTTCTTCCTGATGGCTGTACTCCACTGATTGCACATTAATAGCAGCCCATCTTTTGGTGCTCAGTCAAATCAGTGTTGGTATTTTGTTAACAAGACATCAGCCCATTAATTCACATACCTCTGATTATGTTTCACTTACTGTAAATAGGGGAATTTTTAAATGAATGGCAAGGCCTGGGGTAGGGGCAAAAGCAGTTAGGGAAAGAAATCCATGTAATTGCATATCACCTACAGTCACCTTGGTGAATAGCAATAGCAATAAAATTTAGATTAATATATTACTTTACTGTGTTTTACAGCCCTGTCTAAGCAGTTCACTGAGTCAGCATATTGTCCCCAACAATCTAGGTTTTCATTTGATCAACCTCAAAATAATGGAAGGCCGAGTCAACCTTGAGCCACTCACAATTGAACTGCTGGCAGTGGGCATAGTCAGCCTGCAATACTGTAGTCCTCAAAACACTGCAACACCATGGCTCTGAATGAGATAATTTATACATTGAGTAAATAAGTAAATTAAAAACAAGCAAGGAGGTGATTCAAGGAGAGAACTGGGGGATCCCTTTCCTTGAGGCATGGCCTGGCACCCAATTACCATAAAGGAGGTCCTATGAAAGAATAATTATGGAATGACTCTAGAAATCAAGTGAAACACGAGTCATTCTGAGTTCTGCTGTGTTCCCACGGAGAAAAAGTAAACACCTGGAGCTCAGGAACAAGGGCAGATGTGAACTTCAAAAAAACTTCCAAAGATTCAGTCTGTGCTCAGAATGAGATACATCATGACAATCAGTTATATAGTTGTAAGGAATAAAAAGGATAACAAAAATATTGGACCATAAAGCAAAACAAAATATCACAAAGGATAGCTAGGGCCTACTCAAGCCGTGTGGTCTCTATTGAGTCTAATATTACTTCAGTTAGGTAAATTTTTGCTGCTAAAACTTTAGCATGTATCATATTCAGATGTGCTAATGGGTTAGGCAGCTGATTGGTGACATAGTTTTTAGGTAAGTATTTCTAAACACTTATAGCTCTTGATCTATAATTAGATGCTTGGATTAAGGGCACCTTTCAATCAATAACAGATGTTGCAGAATCTATTACAACAGCCCTCCTTATTAGCACAAGGATTACACTTAGTTTAGTTGCAAAAGGCTTACTCTGTTCCAATATCTCAGGGGCTGCCACAAAGAAGAGGGAGTCAAGCTATTCTCCAAAACCCATGAAGGCAGGACAAGAAGCAATGGATGGAAACTAATCAAGGAGAGAATCAACCTAGAACTAAGGAGAAACTTCTTGACCAGTGGAAGAACCTGCCTCCAGAAGCAGTGAATGCTCCAACACTGGAGGTTGGAGAAGAAGAGACTGGACAGCCATTTGTCTGAAATGGTGTAGGGTTTCCTGCCTGAGCAGGGGGTTGGACTCAATAACCTCCAAGGTGCCTTCCAACTTTATTATTATTGTTGTTGTTGTTGTTGTTATTAAACTTCCCATGAGTTGACCTGAAAAAACAAGTTGTTTAAAGAACTGGCCACTGAATCTCATGAGTTATTTTTGTGGCATGTGATCAGAGGCAACTTCATTAACCTGAATTAATGTGATAGTATCTTCTTGACAAAGTTCCAGCACAAATGAGGCAGAACATCAGCATCATGTTGCTATTTGTATCTCATCAATGGAGTATATAAAACAGGAAGAAAAAAAAGCATCAGACAAAAGGATACAACCACCTTCAGATCCACAAGTGAGGATCAAAGAAACAAAAACCAGAAAAATGATGGCTGTAGGGACAATTTTGTTTGTTTTGCTGCTTGCTCTGCTGATTCTCTTCTTCCTGAGACAACTTTGGATCCAAAGACATTTGCCTCCTGGTCCTTTGGCTCTACCTCTCATTGGGACCTTGTGGGCTTATGGGTTTTGGTTTCGTGAAGATTATTTTCGTAAGGTATTTCATTCTCAATAATTAACCAACTATATATAAAATCATTCTCAATTATTTTCTCTGTAACATAACTGTAGAAAAATGTATTAACCTAATAAATATTCTTGCATGATGAGGAATGTAATTAATTAAATGATAGTGATGACACTTGATTATTTTCCTCTTCATGTCAGAATATCTAAGCCAAGATCTGCTCATCACCGTTTCACAGAGTAGGATGTGAAATAAATGGGGCTGAGTTTTTAGGCAGCAGATTCTAGTTCAGTCTTACCAAGAAATGTTTGAAAATGGAACCAGTTCTTCAGAGAGGAGAGGTTTCTCCTTCATTCTGCCTAAATGAAGCTAGACATTTTATAATGATTTCAAAAGCTCTATGGATCTTTGTTGTAGACTAACATCTATTTCTACTATCTGCATGAGTCATAATATTACAAGGAAGTATTTTCTCTTTAAGTTGGCTATTGAATGGTAGGAATTTTTCATTTTTCTGCCTACGATCTGCTGATTTTGCTTCCAAAGCTGGTTCTCTGGCAGTGCTGCTCCCTGGATTTGAATGAGAGCACTTAGAAATGAGCCAAGATAGCTCATGAAGGGGAGTTGTGAAGATTCCAGGTCCCCGTGGAAGTAGTCAGAATGTTACCAATCATTTATCTTCCTCTCATTAGTTCGTTTTTTCTTAAGCATGCCTGGGTTTTACCTTCACTTTTTGAATCTTTTGTTTTACTTTGCCTTTTATCTTTAAAAGTAGACTGGCTGGCAGAATGCTGATTTATTTTAACCCCTTGTTGGACTTTATCTTTTTTTCTTTTTCCCTTTGATTTATGTGGTTGTTTTGAATAAGGTTTGCTTTTCTGTAAGGAAATATAGCATGTTCTTGGATAGTGAAAATATTTTCATCTGATTTACATCTATATTGGACTCTCACCCTAGGGTTTTTGCATCTTATTAATTTTGCAAAAATATTTGGAGCTTATTTTTTTTTTAATTTTAACTTTTATTTTATTTTAACAAACAGCCCAAAAGAGAAAAAGACTCCAGCACCTCTCCACCAGGAATCAGCACTCAGATCAGCATAGATTAACTCCAAGGTCAACTTCAGATTAACAATGCAGTAAGGAAAACCCCAATCAAGAAACTGCCACAAAGCCATTAGTAAACAGCCCCACCAAAGAATCCTAAGACTGCGGTTCCCACCCAGATATGAAAGACATCAGAACATAAACTGACAGCAAACAGCACTCCTTACTAGCACTGATGATCTCACCTAGTTAGGGTAATGAAACGAAAGAAAAGAATACAAGCAAGCTCAGAGAGCACCAAGGACCCCTTATAAATAATCTGTTTTATTTGATTATAACATTTCTTAACTTTGATTCTCTTGGCAGCCTGTAAAACGATATGGAAATATATACACCATGAGTGCTGGACCTCAGCTTCTAGTAGTGCTGTCTGGATTCAAAACTGTGAAAGAAGTAATGACCAGCTTCCCAGAGGAATTCGCTGATAGATCAGAGGATGCTTTCATGATCGCTGTGGGGAAAAAAAGGGGTAAGTGCAAATAGTAAGGAATTGTATCCAAATAACCACTGTTACCATTTGTGTGAATAATGGTATGTCGTGAGAATGGCTGATGGTCGGATTCCAAAAGATGAGCCAATGATTTGTTGAAGCTGACAAAAAAGCCAATGTAGTTCTAGGCTGCATCAACCAAAGTGTACCATCAAGATATTGAGAACTGATTGCACTGCTTTACATCACTCTGGTGAGACCACATTTAAAATACTGCATCCAGTTTTGGTCACCACGAAACAAAAAAGATATTGAAACCCTTGAACATGTGCAGAGAAGAGAACAAAAATGATAAAGGATCTGGAGGTTAACAGGTATGTCTAGCCCAGGGGTAGGCAACCTTGGCTCTTTTATGACTTGTTTACTTCAAGTCCAAGAATTCCTGAGCCAGGTATGCATGGTTTAAGTCCACGAGTCATAAAAGAGCCAAGGTTGCCTACCCCTGGGCTAGCTATCGAAGAGAAGGATTAGGGAGAAAGTTGTCTTCTAGCACTTGAGGCTGTCAGAAAGAAGAAGGACAAGAAGTACAGGTTGACATTTTTGAATTTCTTTTTAAGTCTAATTCTGGGTTTCTTTTTATGCCACACAGGCATCCATAAAAGTGCTTCCTTTTCAACCAATAAATCCATTCTTGTTGCTTGTAGTAATCTTTGAAGGAATATAAGTCCCTTCCTTTGAAGTAAATTTCTTTTTTCCCTTTCAACCAATAAATCCATTAGTTAGATGATTTTTTTTGAAAGGCTATTAAGGATAGCAATTATATAATCATATACATACATATATATATATATATATATATATATATATATATATATATATGTTCAGGAATTGAAAAAATGTTCAGTTATGGAAATGGATTTTGAAATGCTTAAACTGTTTAGGTGATTTTTGATAATAATATAATCTGATAAAGTATGATAGTTAATTTTTTTTTCTCTCTTTCTTAATTAAGTTAGTTACAATTATACACATATATGTTTTTTTGTTGTTATTGTATGGAAATTTTTTTGGAAAAAGATCCTTGGCTTTATGGTTGATAAGGTATGATAATTAATTGAAAGGAATTTGAAATTTGTGTAATGAAATGAAAGCAATTAAGGTTTAACATTGTTTTTTTTAATTAAGTTAGTTATTATTGGAAGAAGAAATGAATGAGATTGATGATAAAAAGAGGGTTGAGAGAGATTAAGAACTTTAATATACTTGGTAGAGATATTTGAAGTGATAATTTGTTGATGTAAAACAATATTTGATTATGGTAATTCCAAATTGATAAAGCTTTAAAACAAGCTGAGTAGTAATAGAAACTTAAGCTAGAAACAGAATATATTAAATCTATTATGTTATCTGTGAGAAATAGAGAGATGATAGTGAATGTATTAAGTTGAGCTGTTTTTGTATGTTTTTTCCCCCTTGGAATGTTTGTTTACCCAAACACCACAAGGTGTCTTAAATACTTTTTGTTAAAATTAAAAAAACAATAAAATATATTCAAGAAGAAGAAGAAGAAGAAGAAGAGGAAGAGGAAGAGGAAGAGGAAGAGGAAGAGGAAGAGGAAGAGGAAGAAGAAGAAGAAGAAGAAGAAGAAGAAGAAGAAGAAGAAGAAGAAGAAGAAGAAGAAGAAGAAGAAGAAGTGGAGGAGGAGGAGGAGGAGGAGGAGGAGGAGGAGGAGGAGGAGGAGAAGGAGGAGGAGGAGAAGAAGAAGAAGAAGAAGAAGAAGAAGAAGAAGAAGAAGAAGAAGAAGAAGAAGAAGAAGAAGAAGAAGAAGAAGAAGAAGAAGAAGAAGAAGAAGAAGACGAAGAAGAAGAAGAAGAAGAAGAAGAAGAAGAAGAAGAAGAAGAAGAAGAAGAAGTAGTAGTAGTAGTAGTAGTAGTAGTAGTAGTAGTACAGGTTGACATACAACCACAGTTGAGCCCAAAATCTATGTTGCTAAGAGAGACATTTGTTAAGTGAATTTTGCCCTATTTTACAGCCTTTCTTGCTACAGTTGTTAAGGGAATCATTAGTAACACGTTTGTTAAGCGCAACTGGCTTCCCCATTGACTTTGCTTGTCAGAAAGTTTCAAAAATGGATCATGTGATCTCATGACACTCTACATAAATATGAATGAGTTGCAAAGCATCTAAATTTGTTTAAAGAACATGAGAATGGGAATGCTGCATGGCTGTAAGTGTGAAAATGGTTATAAGTCACTTTTTAAAATGGCAATGTAACTTCAACTGGTCACTAAACAAACTGGTGTTAGTCAAGGACTACCTGTAATGGATGGAAACTTGTCAAAGAGACAACTGATGATGTTACCTAGTTCGTTGAATGAAAAGTCTGCAAATGACTATGGAGATTCTCAGTAATCCAGGGATTCCGTTTGAGATGAAGACATCACAGACTCATCCCCAACAGCCCACACCTGTCTTCAAAAGTGAAGGGACACAGGGCAGAAAACATCCTACAGCCAAGAAGGCTTCACACACATTTGCACTACTCAGGTGACCCTGAGGACACAGCTAAACCTCCAAATGGCCTCAATGACTCTCTACAAGAATGCAAATGACCGGACTTCCGGTGGCTGTGCCGGTGAAGATGGCAGCTATTTAACAGCTGTCCGTCACAGGGAAGCGTAAAAGCCAGCAAAACAGCGCCGATCAGCTGTTTTGCAGCTTGAAACCTTCCTCCTGGGCGAAGGGAGGAAGGCGAGCTTTTGCCTGGATAGAGGTAGAGCCTCACAAGTCTCCCAGTCTTTTCCTGGGAGACGAACAGTGAGAGCTCCCTCGGAGTCTGGGTGCTGCTTCGTTTTCCTGGATGCCTTTGTTCTCCAGTGGGAGAACGAAGCTAGACGCTGCCTCCACTGCTGCTGTTTAAATTAAAACAGTAAGTCAACTTAAAAGCAGACAGAGCGGTCAGGAAGACAAGAATTGGATGATTTTATTTTAAACTTAACTCAGTGTGAATTAACATCTTCTCCTATTATTGTTTCAATTGGAGTGAAGAAATATGGTGGAGGAATCCTGCTTCTTTGTTACTTTCTTTGTCTGAAAACTTTCACTTTTTACTTTCCATTCACTATCTTTAACTGACAACAAAGTCTTAACAATGTAACAGACTTGGTTTACTTAAAGAAAAAAAATTCCTTTTAAAGGGGGGATTGCTTTTTCTTCTCCTTTATTCTTATTTAGGGGGGAAATCCTTTCTTTTTTTCTTTTTTAAAATGGCTTCAAAACGTCCTGGACCTTTTTCTCTTCCTAAAACTTCAACTGCCTCTCCAGTAACTCAGACTGTACAACAACCTAAACCTAAGGATTTACAAGATGCTTTAGATAAGACTCTAGAAAAAACAGCAGAGCTCCTGGCTCAAAAAAATAATGAGCTGAGGAAAGATATTATGTTTGCACTCCAAGGGCTTGCTGGCCTTGTGGAAAACATTTACGACCGGGTGGACAAGGTGGTTGGTAATGTTGAAATATTACAAGATAGAATTGAAAAAATAGAAGATAATGTGGATGTTGCACAGAATGAAATTATAATGTCACAATATAGAGAAATGGAGTATGCTTTGAGAATAAGAGGCTTGAAGGAAAATGTTCAAGAGAATTTGAAAGAAGAAATTGCAGTAGAACTGGCTTCTATTTTGGAATTTGATCCTGAAGTAATGTTGAGAGATATAGAAAAGATCTTCAGAGTTAATTCGTGGGTTGCAAAACAGAGAAAATTACCAAGAGATGTGGTGGTTTACTTTGCGAGAAAATCACTTCGTAATGAAATTATACAGGCCTTCTATAAGCAAAGATTTCAGATTGCAGCTCAGGATGTGATAGTTTTAAAGGAAATACCTTCCAAAATTCTCAGAAAAAGAAAAGACTTTGCTTTTTTGACTGAAGAATTTAAGAAATGATAAATTCAATTTAGATGAGATATACCTGTGGGGATAGTGGTGACCTATGTTGGCACATGATATCGTCTTAATACAATTTCAAAAGCAAGAGATTTTTGTGTTACTATTTTAAAAGGAAGTCCACCACCATCTCCAAGATCAAAAAAAGATGAGAGCGAGGCAGAAGCACAGTTGGCTGTAGGTTCAATGCCATCTTCGGGAGAAGAATTATTGGTTGAATCTATGCAACAAAATTTGCAAATAATGGAAGACCCAAGGAAACAGAGAATTACACATGCTGCTCATAAACACAGAGAAAGACAACAACAACAACAACAATAACAACAAAAGGTACATGATGGAGTCTCATCACAGTCTACTTCAGAGCCAGTGGGAGGAGCAAGGCCAAAGAGGTCATCGACTGCAAATCTAGAGGTTTTGTTCCAAAGGCTTCAACCTGCCAAGAATGGCAAAGCTTCTAATTTGGAATGTTAATGATCTTAATTCACCACAAAAAAGAAAGAAAATCTTTCATTATTTGAAACAACGCAGAAATGATATTATTTGTTTACAAGAGACTCATATTATTTCTAAAGATCAAAAATATTTGTTTAACCCCTGGCTGGGGGTACATTTCATATCTCCTGCTTTGCAGAAAAAAGGAGGTGTAGTTATTTCTGTGAGAAAGGAGCTTTCACCGAAGTTAATTGATTCTGATCCACAAGGAAGATATGTTATTATTGACTTATTAATAAATGATAAGAGAACTCTTCTTGTCGGATTATATGCTCCCAATCAACAACAAAAATATTTTTATGATTCACCAGAAATTAACTTCTTTGGATTACAAGTCAGTTATTATGATGGGAGATTGGAATGGTGTTTTAGACTCAAGTAAAGATAAGAAGGGTTCTTCTAAAGTTTCTAATCATGCAAGACTTCCTAAAGTTTTTTTTTTATTTAAAGGATGATTTGGAACTTAGAGACATTTGGAGAGAACGGAACATTGAGGAAAAAGATTTTACCTTTTTTTCAGATAGGCAGCAATCTTATTCTAGAATTGACTTCTTTTTGGTTACTAATGATTACTTTTCTAAGGTGAAGAATATCAAGATATTTCCTAGAATAATTTCAGATCATAGTCCTGTATGGTTGGAAATCTTGTTGGAAGAAAGGACTAGAAGGTCTTGGAGGTTGAATGAGAACTTATTTAGATATGAAGAGAATATACAGAGATGTAGAGGTTATTTAAAGGAATTTTTTGCTTGGAATATGAATAAGGGTACGTCGATGCCAATGGTATGGGATTCTAGTAAAGCATATATAAGAGGGATTTTGATTTCTATGAACAACGCTCATGGACATAAACAGACTCAGAAACGTAAAGATCTTGAAGATGAGATTAAATGTAAGGAAAAGATTTTAATATGAAACCCAATGGATAATAATTTAAAGGTTTCTATTACTCTGCTGAAGGAGCAATTTAATATGTTATTAGTGGATCAGATGGCAACTAATTTGAGGTATGTGAAACATAATACATTTTGTAATGCAAATAAACCTGGTAGATGGTTGGCTTATCAATTATGTAAGAAACAGAAATAGAGGATTATAGATAAAATAATTTATAAAGGTAAAGAAGTCTATCAACAAAAATTGATTAAAAAGTCTTTTTTAAATTTTTATTCAAAGTTATATGTTAGTGAAATTATACAAACTTCAGATATAGAAAAATATCTACAGGAAGCACATTTTCCTAGACTTACGAGTGACCAACATGATGGGATTAATGGTTTAATTACCTCTGAAGAGATTATTTCTGCAATTAAACAATTGAAGATTGGTAAGACTCCAGGTACTGATGGGCTAACAGCAATTTATTATAAGATGCTATCTGAAGAAATGATAGAACCATTAAAGGAACTTTTTAATGATATTTTGTCCGGAGCAGAGTTACCTCCATCTTGGAGAATGGCCTTCATATCATTGATTCCAAAGGAAGACCAGGATCTGTCCCAACCTAGAAATTACAGGCCTATATCTCTTTTAAATACAGATTACAAGATTTTTGCAAAGATATTGGCAAACAGATTAATGCAGGTTTTGAAACAATTGATTCATACTGACCAATCTGGATTTATAATGGGAGATGTATGAAAAATAATGTAAGACAAATTGTTAATTTAATAGAGTATTTGGATAAGAACAACCAAATCCCTGCTGCTTTAATATTCATAGATGCTGAGAAAGCTTTTGATCAATTAGACTGGAAATTTTTATTGAAAGTCGTAGAGGAAATGAACTTTGGAGATAAATTTTTGTGTGCTCTCAAGGCCATATATCAGCAACAATCGGCACAAATTATAATTAATGGGGATTAACAGACATATTTAAAATAGGAAAAGGTACAAGACAGGGTTGTCCTTTATCCCCCTTGCTATTTGTATTAACAATGGAGATTTTACTTATTAAAATTCAAGATTCATCTAGATTAAAAGGAATAAAAATAAGTAAGATTGATTACAGGCTGAGAGCTTTTGCTGATGATTTGGTTGTGACGTTATCCCATCCAACCGATTCGGTCAAAGATTTGGTTGAAATCTTAGCACAGTATGGACAGGTCTCTGGTTTTAAGATAAATAAGAATAAAACTAAAATATTATTGAAAAATATGTCTATGAAGGGAAAAGATCTTATAGCTGAAGCAACAGGTTATGAAGTAGTTAATAAGGTTAAGTATTTAGGAGTATATATTACAACATCTAATGGAAAATTGTATAAGAACAATTATGAACGCTTATGGGTTAAAGTTCAAAAAAATTTAAATGATTGGCAAAAACTGCAACTATCGTTACTGGGGAGAATTTCAGTAGTAAAAATGAATGTTTCTTTTTTTGTTTCAGATGATATCTATTTTAAAGAAGGATGCTAATTTGGATGAGTGGCAGAAGGGTATCAATAAATTTATTTGGGGGGGGGAAGAAATCAAGGGTAAAGTTTAAGATTTTACAAGATGCTCAAGAAAGAGGTGGACTTAAAGCACCTCATTTGAAATTATATTATGATGCGGCCACTTTAACTTTAGTAAGTGACTGGCTTAATTTAACAAATAAAAATATTCTTGTTCTTGAAGGGTGGGATTTATTATATGGTTGGCATGCATACTTAATTTTTGATAAGAAAGTAGATTGGGTCTTTAAGTCACACATTTTAAGAAATGCTCTACTTCGAGTTTGGAAGAAATATTATTATAAGTTAAATTATAAAATACTATTTGGGGGATTCCTGGACAAGCAATTCAGGGGGTCTCTAAGGGGGTGAATTTTGACAACATTTCGTACAAAGAATTACTTATTTGGTTGGGTACTGATTGGCAGCTAAAGTCTTCAGATGTGTTAAGGCAAGAAAATATTTTACAATCGTGGTTTCAATATTTGCAAATAGTGCAGAGGTGGACTTTAGATAAGAAAGTGGGAATTACTTTAGTAGATGAAAATTTGGTAATTTACAATGAGCTAATAAAATTGGATTCAGAAACAGAGTTAGTAAAAGATTGTATGATTAAATGGGCCCAGAATATTCAGGAACTGATTTCATTGGACCTATGGGAGGTAATTTGGATTAGAAATGTTAAATTTACGCAGGCTCAAAATTTGAGGGAAAATTTTTATAAAATGTTTTATAGATGGCATCTGGATCCTAAAAAGTTGTTTTGTATGTACCCGAACCTGCAACCTAAATGTTGGAGATGCAGTTGCTTGGATGCAACCTATTTTCATGTTTGGTGGACTTGTAAAAATATTAAAGCTTTCTGGATTATGATTTGGTGGCACATTCAAAAGGTTTTTAAAAGGAAGATTAAGTTTACTCCCCAGTTGTTTCTTTTGGGTATTTTTATGGATTTTGATGCTAAAGAAACTATCTTAATGTTGAATTTAATAACAGCAGCAAGATTATTGGTGGGTCAATATTGGAAGAAGGATACTCTGCCTTCTTTGGAAGAAAGGGTATTTAAGGTTTCTAATTTAGCAGAAATGGCTAAAATTTCTGCTTATTTAAAGGACCATTCACAAGAGAGATATTTTAATGTATGGAGAAGATGGATAGAATATGTTCAGAAGAAGTATGGAACTACAAAGCTTCACTTATTTTATGAGTAATGAATTTGTTTATAAACTTATGATGTTAAAGTTTGAAGAAAGTTAAGGGTTAGTATGATTTTGGTTATTGTATAATTAGTAAACTTAAATAGATTATGTTTAATATGTTTGTATAACCCTGTACTTGGCTCTGGGAAGTCGGGGGGGGGGGAGGGGGGTGGGGGGAGGATGGGTTGAAGTTTAAATAGCTCAGATAAGTAGAAATAGTTTTATTGTATATAATATTGATGTTTTAATTTGGAGAGAGGAATTGCTCGGGCATTTCCCCTGGACCACATCCACAGCGAGAAGATAGGAAGAAGGGGAGAAGCAAGTAGGAAGGTTGAGGAGAAGGAGGAGAGGGGGAGAGTGAAGAAGAGGAAGAAGAGGGAAAGAGGCAAGTTGGTTAGAGGGTGGATACGGTTTGGAGGGAAATGGTGAGCAATATCGAAAGTTGGTGTATCAATTTGTTTTATTTTTTATTTGAAGTATTTTTATGAATGTAATGCATTGTAAAATTGAAAATAAAATTTTTTTACAAAAAATAAAGAATGCAAATGACTAGCAGTCTTCAAGGAGTATAAATCCTTCCATTCCCCACCACTCAGTCAGAGCTGAAGAAGCTTCTTGGATGAGAAGCTAAATGTCTTCAAAGAAAAACAAGAAAGTCCAGTTGCCTCCTGAAAAAGCACATTTGGGACAACCGTGACCTGGATGATTGAGAATCTCCATAGATCTTGTAGGAGGAAGTTACAAATGGATTCTATTACCAATGAGAAGTTCCTGTCCCTTGTGCTTATAACATGTTCTCGCACGTGAACCTTTACATCATCCTAGAAGCTTTTGATGTCCATCATAGAAGCTGGCAAGCACTGCAACTGTGTTCACTATACCGCACATGTCTCTCAGTGTCCATGTGACTCCCTACATGAATAAATGTTTTTATAATAAAACTTAACATGGCCGAAATTTTACAAAATGGCAAAATTGCACAAAGGTTTTCTACCTGAAATTCAGAGCAATGTTTGGGAAGAACTAGATCTGTTTTATTTTTTAACATGGAATGTCCTCAGGAATCACTTATCATTCCCTGCTGATGCCCTCAGGTATTGCTTTCTCCAATGGCCACGTCTGGAAAGAGCAGCGACACATCGGCATCACTTCTCTGAGGAAGCTGGGCCTGGGGAAGAAGAGCATTGAGCATCAGATAGAAGACGCAGCTCAGACGTTGGTGGAAACATTTAAAAAAACAAAAGGTATGCAATTTGGGCTAATCACTCAAGTCTCTGTCTGCAGAATGTTTTTCCATTCTCTCTATTTCTAACAAGAACAGGTGTATTTGCTATGATGTTTTAAAATTTTTGAAACAATTGACAGAGTTCCCAATAATGTTATTCATTGCCTAGAAATCCTGTTCTTTAATAATTCATTGTGAAATATCTTCATTTGCAGGACAGCCATTTGACCCTTCAATTCCAGTAATAAATGCAGTTTGTAATATCATATGTGCTTTGAGTTTTGGTCATCAGTTTGAACCTGAAGATGAAAGCCTCCAGAAGCTAATTCAAGCCCTTGAAATTGTTGTGAAATTCACTGGAAGCTTTTTTCATACGGTGAGTCATGTTTTCTGTTAAAGAGACAAAACTATTTCCATGAATATTTTCATGTAATCATGAATGGAACTCATGGAGGAAGCCTTGGAAATCATCTATTGTACAATTATCCCCAGTGGCCAAGACAAGTCTTTGCAGTTTCCTTGTCAAGATTTTGGAAGTGGTTTGCCATTGCCCACTTTCTAGGGCTGAGAGAGAGGGACTTGTCTAGTGTCACCCAATTGACTGAGTGCTTTAGTTGGGACAAATACTCAGAATATCTCAATAAAAGATGGTCCACCACTTTCTGGGTCAATCTGATATTGAACAGTTCTTTCAATTTTTTCTTAATAGCAAACCAATGTCTGCTTCATTATGATTTAAGTCTATTGCTTGCATGCAGAAATTCTTTTGCTGCAGCTACCAGAAAAGCCAATGCAGTCCTAGGCTGCATTAACAGAGGGATAGAATAAAGATCACATGAAGGCTTAGTACTGATTTATAAGGCCTTGATAAGACCACACTTGGAATATTGCATTCAGTTTTGGTTGCCACAATATAAAAAAGATCTTGAGACTCTGGAACCAGTGCAGAGAAGAGCAACAAAGATGATTAGGGGGCACGAGACTAAAACATATAAAGAACAACTGCAGGAATTGGGTATATCTAATCTAGTGAAAAGAAGGACTAGTGGTGCCGTGGTAGCAGTACAATATCTAAAGGGTTGCCTCAAAAATTCTCAAAAGCCCCTTAAGACAAGACAAGAAGCAATGGATGGAAACTAATCAAGGAGTGAACCAAGCTAGAACTAAGGAGAAATTTCCTGACAGGGAGAACAATTAACCAATGGAATGGCTTTCCTCCAGATGTTGTGGGTGCTCCACCACTGGAGATTTTAAAGAAGAGATAGGCCAGCCATTGTCTGAAATGATATAGAGTCTCTTGATTGAACTGGGGGTTAGCCTAGAAGACTTCCAAGGTCCCTTCCAACCTGTTATTCTGTTATGAAAAGCTAGCAGACCGAAAATCCAACCCATGTAGTTAATTCATTATTTAGCCTGCCATGTGTTGAAAGAAAAGTTTTCATCAGGGTCCAGTCTAAGCCAGGAATAAACAAAATGGAGACTGCTTTAGAAAGAATGTTGTAGTTTATTGAAGAGGAGAGCCAGGCAGAAAGATGGCTCTGGGAAATCTGACCACTTGTAGCTGGGAGTGGTGGGTTTTTAGATTCCTGGCTCCAACCTTCCTGAATGGATTATTACATCTGCATTTTTAAAAGCTGATTTCTGCTGAGTTTCTGCTTGGGGCTATTAAGAAAAACTGGGCTTGCTTTTCTGCCTTTAAGATCCTTTGAGGAAATATATTCTGCCTATTTAATATCCCCCAAAATATTTCTTACTCTGGATTCTTCCCACACGTATGAATCCAGTTGGTCTAATTTATTAAATCAGTTAACCATAGATTACCATAATTACAAAGGCTCCTGGAGAGAATGAGAGAATAAGAGAATTTTATATTAGCTTTAAAATAACCTATCTGCCTCTAACACGATTCTTTTCTGGAAGAATTTGGAAACAGCTTTTCTGGAGGACCTTTGGGACCTGACACCATGTAAAGTTTGCCATCTTTCAATGTGTTTGCAATGTTTTTCTTTGGTTATTAAGTGCTGTCTATTATTGTGAGCTGCTGAGAGTCTTCTTTAGTTGTAGTAGGAAATAAATAAACAACCTTTCCTTTTCCATTTCTATTAGATGTTTGTTGTCTTCCCACGATTAATGAGCTACTTCCCAGGTCCTCACAAGAAGGCCCTGGTTGCTGTGGATTTGGTTCTGTCATTTGCAAAGCTGGAAATAGAGAAACACAAAGAATCCAGCTCTCTGCATGAGCCACAAGATTTCACTGATCACTATCTTCTTCAGATGGAGAAGGTATGGGTTTATTGTAGTTCAATACATGGGCAAGAAATTATTACATTCCTGGCTATAAGTAAGAAGAGGCGATACTGGTATTGTTTTCTTTTTCATTCAACTCCCATTCTGAATTTCACCCATTCTAAATTCCGGTTGCTTCTAAATAAGGACTATATTGTACATCTGTAATATTAGACTCTTGTTATACATGGGAGGTTCCTTGGGGAAGTTAGAAATGTTTGTTTGTCATCCTGTAATGTTTGCCTACCATTCCTTTACTCCTTTTATAAAGACGTTCCATTAAGAAGGAAAAGAATTAACAAGGTAGAGACGTCTGATTGATTCATACTTAAATAAATATTACCCTGAAATGGTTGGAAAGGGACAGATGTGCTCGCAGCTTTGGCCATAAGTAAAAATGTAAAACAATTTGAAACAAGCAATAAAGGTCCTCCTCTCCATTGTTTTCAGAAACAGATTGATTTTTTTAGAACAACCTTTATCCGTCTGAAGTTACGTTGCCCTTGGTCACTTTATTTATAATTTGATACCATCAGTCTTGAGTGTACAAATGGTTCAAGGGTAGTGCAGTGCTTCAGTTCATTTTTCACTCTCTATCATGCTACTATCAGTACATAATAACATCCATGGGTGTTATAATTGTAGGTTTCTGGTTACAGTGTCCACACTAATTATAAAGAACATCCATGGGTGTTATAATTGTAGGTTTCTGGATACAGTGTCCACACTAATTATAAAGAGCATCCATGGGTGTTATAATTGTAGGTTTCTGGTTACAGGGTCCACACTAATTATAAAGAGCATCCATGGGTGTTATAATTGTAGGTTTCTGGATACAGTGTCCACACTAATTATAAAGAGCGATGGTGAGTGGTTGGACCATTTGTAGTTGGGAAAGGAATAGGTCATGTGGTACTTGCTCAAACACCTCTCTATCTCAGTGATTGTCATATCTGTGGTTTGTTTCACAAGATGCTTCTCCATCAATAGGCAGATAGACTGGATTGTCTCATTTGTCCCATAATTCTTCAGGACATTACACTAGTTTGATGAAAGGTTATTGAAGTCTCACAAGAATCCAGTACAGGTATTATTCGATGTACAACTGGGCCCAAAATTCCTATTGCTAAGCAAGACAGTGAATTCTACCCCCTTTTATAACCTTTCTTGCTATAGTTGTTAAGTGAACCATGGGATCGTTAAGTGAATCTGGCTTCTCCACTCACTTTGCTTTTCAGAAGCCAGCTAGGAAGGTTACGAATGGTGATCACATGACCCCAGGACAGTACAACTGTCATTAATACATGCCCGTTGCCAAGCACCTGACTTTTGATCATGTAACCATGGGGATGAAATTAGGTCATACAGTAAGTCATGTTTTTCAGTGCTGTTGAAACTTTGAACGATCACCAAATGAATGGTTGTAAGTTGAGGTTTTCCTCCACTCTAAAAAATGCATGAATTGTCATAGTGTGGCATAGTAGCCACAAAAGCTGGCAGTGAGATCAGTCATGTACATCACCTTTGGCCATAACGTTAAATTAGAATGCATGCAGATACTCCTGCTGTTGATGTTTTGTGATTCACTCTAGTAGGTGCACATTAATCACTGTTCCACATGCAAGCATTTACTGAGGTAACCAATCATAAAATAAAAGGAAATGAATTCACGTTCTTCCAAAGCCAAATCTCTCTTTGATCTTAGCTACTTCAACATAGTATCTTACTCAATGTGAACCTACCAGGTTTATATTTATTCTCATGGCTTGCTACACAGAGATAAAAATAACTATAAAAAACTTGCATATTATTAAAATTCAGGAGTCATCTCATAGAAAGGGAATAAAAATAAATAAGAATGATTATAGGTTGAGAGCTTTTGCTGATGATTTGGTGGTGACATTATCTCAGCCGACAGATTCGGTTAGGGATTTGGTTGAAATTCTAATTCAGTATGAGAAGCTTTCTGGTTTTAAGGTAAATAATAATAAGACTAAAATATTAGTGAAAAATATGTCTATGAAGGAAAAGGATATTATGGTTAATTTAACAGGTTTTGAAATTATGAGAAAGGTTAAATATTTAGGAGTATACATAACTGCTTCTAACGTTAAATTGTATAAAAATAATTATGAGACATTATGGGCAAAAGTGCAAAAGGACTTAAATGATTGGAAAAAATTACAATTATCTTTGTTGGGGAGAATATCAGCAGTTAAAATTAATATACTTCCAAAGTTTCTCTTTTTATTTCAAATGATACCTATTTTGAAAAAAGATGCTAATTTTGAGGAATGGCAGAAGGGGATTAACAAATTTATTTGGGCAGGGAAAAAGCCGAGAGTTAAATTCAAAATTATTCAGGCTACATGGGAAAGAGGAGGATTAAAGGCGCCTAATTTAAAATTGTACTATGATGCGGTGGCTTTGACACTGATTAGTGATTGGCTCAACTTAACAAATAAAAATATTCTTTTTCTTGAGGGATGGGATTTATTATATGGATGGCACGCCTATTTAATTTATGATAAAAAAAAGTTGATCAGGTTTTTAAAACCCATATTTTGAGAAGTGCCTTGTTATGTGTCTGGAAGAAATATTATAGGTTAAATTATAAAATCCCAATTTGGGGGATTCCTGGACATGTGATAGAGGGAGTATCTAGGGGAGTAAATTTGGATAAGATTTCTTATAAGGTATTACTTAGTTTGGTTGGGCAGCATTGGCAATTAAAGCCCTTAACTGAGTTGATGCAAGAAAACGTTGTATATTCTTGGTTTTATTATAATCAATTGTTAGTGAGGTGCAGTATAAATCAAAAGGTTGATATTACTTTAGAGGATGTGAATTTGGTAAAATAGATTAAAGATCAAAGTCGAGCTCATATCAAAAGAATTTATAGTGCTTTAATAGAATTGGACTCTGAAACGGAGTTAGTTAAAGATTGTATGGTTAAATGGGCTCAAAATATTCAAGATCTGATTTTATTGGATACATGGGAGACAATCTGGGTTAGAAATGTAAAATTTACTCAAGTGCAAAATTTAAGAGAAATTTTTTTATAAAATGTTTTATAGATGGTGTTTGGATCCCCAAAAGTTGTCTTGCATGTATCCGAATTTACAGCCCAAATGTTGGAGATGTGGAAATTTAGATGCAACTTATTTTCATATCTGGTGGACCTGTAGAGATATTAAAGCCTTTTGGATTAAGATTTGGTGGAATATTCAAAAGATTTTTAAGAGAAAGATAAAGTTTACTCCACAATTATTTTTGTTGGGTATTATTGTAGATTTTGATGTTAAAGAAATTAACAGAAAGAGAAGGAGTTAAAGTGTGTTATGGTTTTGATTGATAGTATAGTTGGTTTATGTTAGTTAGATTATGTTTGTTTATTTGTTAACCTGTAATCAGCTCTGGGAAGTGGGGGAGGGGGGAAGGGGGGAGGGGTGGGGGTTTATATTGTAATAAATTTGAAAAACTTTTAATAAAAAAAATTAAAAAAAAAACTTGCATAGAATTCATTGTAATTTTTATTTTCCATTTTAAACACCAGAGCAGGAATGATCCCAACTCTACCTACAATGAAGAGAACCTGGCTCAGTGTATTGTTGATTTTTTTGGTGCTGGGACAGAGACAACCTTGGCTACTCTGATGTGGGCACTGCTCCTCTTGACCAATCATCCTGACATCCAAGGTGAGAGAAATCTGGGCTGTGGGAACAAGGGCCAGTCTTAAGTTCTATAATATGCAGAAATTATTTGAAATTCTAAGCTATTGAATGAGCAACTGAATCTATTCTTCATAATAATTTTCCTATGTAGATTCTTGACCTTATAAGCAGGGGCATGAATTTAGCAGGATTAAAGGAAAGCCAGGAATGTACAGAGAGCCTTCTTTGAATTTTCAATAAAATGTTGAGTGAGGAACTGAAAACTTGAATCAGTACATTTAATACATTCAGTGTAGAAATCTACCATGTTTTTCAGATTTGCTACTTGTTTGGCCTAAATTGGATATAGAGGACCAAATTTCAGCATGATAATAAATATAGAAAAAAGTCAAGATGGAGGCAGCAAGCAAATGCGTAACACAAGGCTTCCTGACATGAAGGGAAGGAATGGGGAAATTGTGGGGGAGGAGGCGGTTACCACTTGGAGCAGCAAATGAAGCCCTCAGTCTTCTTAATCCTACTTTCTTCCTACCCTGCTACTGCTAGGTCTGCTCCATAATTGGAAGAAGCTGAAGAGACCAAGCTGGAATGGTGTGGCAAAGAGAGGGGATTGGTCTGAAGCTGGGAGCCCACTGAGGCTTGCATTTTCATCCTGCCAACCAGGAAAGACCCCTGGCCACAGATTTGGGGTGGAGGGGTGGGGAGTCAATCTAGGGCCATTGTCTGCAGCACTGAGGGACACAACTAGGAGAACAGACTGTTCATCATTGTAAAATGTCTGCCAGCACAGTGGGGAGTCAGGTTTAGGGGTAGAAGAGCATCTCGTAGGGTTTAGGAAAAGCAATTCAAATAGTGATGGGTAGGAATATAAATAGGTGCCGGGGGAAAGCCCCAGAAGCAGCTTAAGTGTTCATGGCCATCACGGCAGCTTTTTAAGGTTATCCATGGCCTAACCCAGGACAGTGGACACCCTTGAAGACATGATCTACTTGTCAAAACAGTGGCAAATGTGATCTGCTCTGGGAGTTATCATTATTCCCTCTATCATGGTCAGACTACACAGTTCTCAATACGGTTTAGGTCAGATGACAATGGGGGCCAGTCATTGTTATTTCATCTTTAAGGCGTTTACTGGCTAGCCATGCAATAGAGTGCTTTGATGCATGTGATGGAGCATTGTCCTGCATAAAAATCATGGTCTTCTTGAATGATGCAGACTTTTTCCTGTACCACTGCATGAGAAATTGTCTTCTAAAAACTGGCAGTAGTTTTGGGAGTTGATTTTGAGTCCATCTTCAACCTGAAAAAGTCCAACTAGCTCATCTTTAATAATAACAGCTCATACCAGTATCCCACCTCCACCTTTCTGGTGTCTGAATCAAAGTGGAGCTCTGTGCGCATAACTGATCCAGCCATGGGGCCATCCATCTGCTCCATCAAAAGTCATTCACATCTCATCAGCCCATAAAACCTTTGAAAATTCTGTCTTCAGAGATTTCCTGGCATAATCTTACCATTTCATCTTCCATGTCTTGTTCAGTGTGGGTTTCAGTCTTCCTTACCTTGGCCACGTCTCTGAGCATGGAGAACCTTGTACTTCAAGATACTTCAGGTAGATTGCAAATCTGGACTATGTCAGCACTGGAGGATAATGGGTTCCTGGGTAGCTTCACGTTTGATTCTTCTCATATCTTTGGCAGTTAATGTGTGTCTCTTTTTCTCAACACATTTCTTCTGATCCTGTTGAGAATTTCCAACAAAACTTTTGATGGTTCTGTGGAAAATTCAAGAGTGCTGCATCCCTCTGAAAGACTTTTTACAATATTTGACTTTTCAGAGTCAGTTGAATGTCTTTTTTGCCTGAGGAAAAGAAGCTGCATAATAATTATGTATCCCTTGATAAAGGATGTTGATCTCCTTAGGCCAAACCCTCCCTCATTACACAACTACACATCACCTGATAATCTTATATCCACTAAGCATTCATGTTTATACAGCTTGGAGGTGGAAAATATACATAAAAATGATGATACAGTCCAAATATTCACTTGCCTAATAATTGTGCACACAGTGTAGATTGAAAAAGATTCCATGGAATATTTAAACTGAATCAACAGTTTGCATCAATATTCTGAACCTGTTTGGATTGGATATGATCAGAGTACAGGAAATGCATTTTCAATCTGCTCTCCTTCATAATATTTTTTAAAAAGGATGGGATTACATTTAATGCCCTAAAGGCTATTCTATGTCCTAAAGTTCTGTTAAGAATTAAAATTTGGAAACGAGTAAATGAAACATAATAATGAAAAAGAGGCTTCTATTTCTATTGTTTTTTTCTAGACAAAGTCCAGAAGGAGATTGAAGAAGCCTTTAGTTCCTCGGCCTCAATTTCCTATCAGGATCGGAAGAAGCTGCCCTACACCAATGCCGTGATTCATGAAATGCAGCGTTTAAAATATGTTTTTCTAGTTGGGTTTCCCAGGCAAAGTACAAAAGATGTGACGATGAAGGGTTACCACATTCCAAAGGTGAGAATTGCTAAGAACAGCCACTGCTCTTAGAAACTGCTTTGGAAATGAACAAATATGGGTCTATCAAGACAAGCTAAAACCAAACATGTCATTAATATTCTTGTGTCCTGTACCTGCAAAGGCAGGCTCGGGATGTTGCAATGGTCCCGGGCTGTTGCAAGCGTCCCGGGACCAGACTGAGTGGTGCCAGCCTGCGCGCATGCGCAAGGCATGAAAGCGTGCCATTCTTTGTTACCTTTTTGCCCAGGGATTCTATTTAGAGGCAGAGAGGCCTGTGAGTCTCTGAGTTGTGTCGGAGAGAGCTGAAGAGAATAAAAGCTGTTATAACCATCAGAATGTGTGCTCTTCTTTCGCCGTTGACTCGAGGACTCGACGAGGATGGGATCACTTACAAGGTAAAGAAAGAAGACTTGTAAGGCTTACCCAAGGAGTCCTGGAGAGAGGAAGACAGCATTAAACTCAGCACCTGGCCTGCCAGTACAGTGTCACTGGAGGTAAGCTGGCTGATAGACCCCTTCCTAGAATAAGAAGTAAGGATGGCGAAGATAGGAAGATTGTCTGAAGTTGACGTTACTCACCCAGAAAGATGGGAGTCTTATGTCGCTAGAGTAGAAAATTACTTTAGAGTGAATCAAGTTAGAGAAGATGGCTTGAAGGCCGCTACTTTGCTGTGTGTCTGTGGTCAAGATGCATTTGAGATTGCAGAAAATTTGGCAGCCCCTGCTCCTCTTGAATCTGTCACTTATACAGACTGAAAGAAGTTATTGAAGGAACATTTTCAGCCCAAGTTGTCTTTTATTTCGTGGACGCACACATTTGAACAGAGGGATCAAAGAGTTGGTGAATCAGCCAAAGAATACATTGCAGCCTTGAGAAGAGCAGATAAGCCTTGTGACTTTAATGATTTAGAAGAAAGGCTGAGAGACCGTTTTGTATGTGGGCTAAGAAACAGAGACTCTTTGCAAAAGAAGATATTTCCTACCAAGATGCCTTGAGAGAGGTCACTGGAGAGGAGGCTGCAGGTGGGGCAGTCAAGAACATGAGGCCCATCAGGAACAACCCAGAAGCAGTCTCCGTGTACCATGAGGGAGTCCAAGAGAGCTTGGAGGAAGATCCTGAAGACGAGGTGGATCATCTCTACCCATCCAAAGAAAGGAAGCAGAGAGAAGGCAATGAAAAGGCTCCAGCTGTGTCCAAGTGCTTCGGGTGTGGAGGTCGCCACAAGAGGGCCAAGTGTAGGTTCCATTCTGCAATCTGTAGAGCATGTGGAAGGCAAGGCCACATAGCATCTGTTTGTCTGGGCCGTCAGAAGGCACAACCTCGAGAAGAATTTGTCTGAAAGGTACCAAGGTCCCCAGCCAAAACAGGGTGGGTTTCTGCGCATCACGCAGAAGTATTTGTAGAACAGGCACACACAAACCACTTAAAAAGAAACTGTCACTTAAGGTGAGGTTACAAGGAGTTCCATTGGTTATGGAACTGGACACTGGGTCTGCTCTTTCAATCATTTCTATTCACACTTTCAGGAAGATTTGTAATAGCTGTGGGTTCCTGCGGTAGTATGCAAGGTCACTGGTCCATTGTCCTACGAGGTTTCCCTGTACGACGGTCATGTCCTTCGGTGGCATATCGATCAGCTGCGTACGAGACTGGACTCTCCCTCTTCAACTCCTGGGTTTTCTCCAGGGGGGGGAGGGGAACCACTGTGGGCAAAGGGAAGGGTGTTGGCAGCAATCAGGGGCAAATGGAGAGGCAGAGGAAGGCCTTTCCCAAGGTTCCGCAAGTGTCCCTAACAGGAATTCAGGGGAACAAGGAACAATACAGGCACCAGTACTTACTCCAGCCAGGGAGTCACCCAGGGGGCATACTCATTATTCACAACCCCACTACAGCACTCCAAGCAGGGAGAATAACCGGGAGCATCCAAATAACTCAAATAACACAAGAGAACTGGCATCCAAACAAACAAGATGGCCCAATGCTGCTACTGTTCCCAAAAGGAAGTCTGCATACAGGGAGGTAGTCAGAGAGGCAAATCCTGATTCTGGTACCTCTGGCATAGATTGGGGGGCAACTGAGTATTGGGGCACTGCAGAAACCCCAGACAACCCAGTTAGGGGGCTAGGGAGTGAAGGGATGCATTCCTTTGATAGGTCCATTGTGGACTTGGAGAGTACCACAGAATCGCCAAGTACTAGTGGGAACATAGAGGGGCCCAAGATCCTACAGTTAGGCAGATCAACCATGTACAGTAGGGAGCAAAGTCTTGGTCTGACGAGCCCGGTGGGCAAGCAAGCAGAGCAGGCAACAGAACCCAGCTCACGAAGACCACCAGGGTTTAAAAGAGGGGGCAACTCTACTACAGTCACTGCACAGGATAGTCAAGGAAGTTCTCAAAATCTGAGGAGGTCACAGAGGGTTAGGTTTTGGAAGGTTTTGTAACATTGCTGTCAAAGCAAGGGAGGTGAAGAGGGTGCCTGATGTTGGGTGAATTTGAAATTGTGAGACTTTGGGCACTTAATTCCAAAATAATAGCATGGTACCATGTTATAGAGTGGCTAGTAAAGTAGCTGCAACAGTTGTGCAGTTCCATAAGGGATAGCACACCACGTCCATTTGAAGGCCGCGTATACCTATCTATATAGGTTCATTAAGTTTCATCCGGGGGGGGAAGGCGTGTTGTGTCCTGAGCCTGCAAAGGCAGGATCAGGATGTTGCAATGGTCCCAGGCTGTTTCAAGCTGCCCGGGACCAGACTGAGTGGCGCCAGCCTGCGCGCATGCGCAAGGCGCGAAAGCACGCCATTCTTTGTTACCTTTTTACCCGGGGATTCTATTTAGAGGCAGAGAGGCCTGCGAGCCTCTGAGTTGTGTCGGAGAGAGCTGAAGAGAATAAAAGCTGTTATAACCATCAGAATGTGTGCTCTTCTTTCGCCGTTGACTCGAGGACTCAAAAAATATTGTTTGAATTTTTTTGCAGAGGACCATTATTTTGCCAGACTTGCGTTCTGTTCTTCTTGACCCTGAACAATGGGAGACACCTGACGAATTCAACCCAAATCACTTTTTAGATAAGGATGGAAAGTTCATTGAACGAGAAGAGTTTCTGCCCTTCGGAATAGGTACGTCCATGAGCCCAAAGCAGTTTATCACATATAGATTCTGACCACCCCCATCACTGTGTTATTCTGAAGTCATCATGGACTGAATAGAAAATCCATGAATCTCTATTCCTTCTACTTTCAAAACCATGAGAATCTGAAGTTCCTCTTAGGCTATAAAGTTTAAACTACAAAGAAATACTAATTATATTTATATTGTAATCAGTAGAGCTTTGCACAATTATCTCTGTTGTTTGGGGGGAGAATTATTAGCTAAAGCCAAAGAAAACAAGCCTACTTTTAGCTTCTTTTTTTAAAAACAAATTTTATTAGTTTTTTAATTCTTAAGACATAAGTGTTCAAGGAACACCGTGATGCTAGGGTAATCAAACATCCAAAAACAAAACATATATACATAAAGCCATCAATACACCAAGTATTCCCTCTCTTTTTCCCTTAAATAGCATAATTTATTTAAAATAATACAATTCTAGCTTAAATTTATTCAACCTGGACCTGTTTTTAAAGCTTTATAAATTTACAATACCATAATCAAATTAACTTTAAATAAAAACATTATCAATTCAGGTATCCCTTCCAAATATGTTCTAGTTCCTTAATTTTATCATAAATCTTATTTATTTCTTCTTCCGCTAATATCCCTTATTTAAAATAAAATATTAATCCATCCTATACATATCTAATCCATCCATCAATCGATCTCTTTAAGCTGACAGAATAAAATCAAACCTTAAATCATTTCAATCCATTAGACAGAATTCAAATTTCATCCAATTAATTATCATAACTAATAACATCCATATTATCAAACAAACAAATCATCTTATTAGATTAACTCAACATTACATAATAATTTTCTTATAAATAAACTTATTCTTCTAAAAGACACTCTCTTAATCAATTTAAAATGTATATTCCATTAATCACCCATTTTTCCTCTTACTTCTAACTCACAATCTTAGTCCTTAAATCAGTCCATAATTCTAGATTGCCTTTAATCCATTGCATAAAAATATCTCTTTTAAGCTAAAATATTGATCTATCCTAAACATATGTAATCCATCAATCAAACAATCTCTTTAAGCTGACAAAATAATATCAAACCTTAGATCATTCCAATCCATTCGGCATCAAACAAACAAATCATCTTATTAGATTAACATTCCATTAGTTATTAAATCAATCCAGATCTAAAACATCTCTTCAATTTTCTTCCTTCCATTACATAATAATTTTCATATAGTTAATATAGTCACCCATTTTTCTCTTACTTCTAGCTCATAATCTTAGTCCTTAAATCAATCCATAATTCTAGATTGCCTTTAGTCCATTACATAAAATTTTAAATTTCATTTCTTTTCACTCTTATTCTAGCCTTCTTCTTATGCCAAGCAGGTTTCCATAGCAGAGCTTCCCTTTCACCTGATAAGTCTCTCTTTGTTGCTTGCAATATCATTTGAATCAATGAAAACCATCTTGGACTCTGCATTGGCCGTCTGTTTCTCTTAATCATAATCAGTCTTTGCTTTTTCTGGTCCTCAAAGTCATAAGTGAACTGCTTATAAGGCAAAATAAATTTCTCTTTATTTTCAGTTAAATCCTCTTCTTGTGTAATCTGTTTTATAGAATAGTCAGGTATAGTGTGAGAGTCAGTTTTGAAGTTTAAGGGAGAGATTCAAACTCTTAATTCTGTAGTAAACTCTTTCATTGTAGCACATATTTCTTCTTTAGCCTCATAAATCTTTTCAAGTATAAGTTTACAATTTAAATAAAAGTGAGGCTCCATTTTAAAAATAGTTGAAGAGAAATCCTTTTTCTCTTGGTTGAGACTGTTCCTAATAGCAGTAGAAAAATATCCACCCCCAGAAATCCCACAGCTGCATCAAGTTATCTTTCTCTTAAAAAACAATTTGAAGGCCAAAACCATCTCATCTCCAAACAGTCAACAATTATAATATTAACTTTTGACCAGTAGATGTCCTCAGTCAGCTAAAAAATATTTTTCAAATGCCATTTTTTCCCTTTTTTTCTATTTTTAAGGAAAAAGTGGAGAAAGAAATACTCTTCCAATATAAGATGATAATACCACTCCAAACAAACAAACAAACAAACAAACAGCATAAGATGATAGTACAGCTCTTAGGAAAGAATTTTTTCAGTACCCCAAAACATGTAAAAATAAAATGTAGTCTTTAAGATTTTGTTCTATTCTTTTGTTCAACACCTTTCTTTCCAAACAGGTAGAAGCTTCTTTTCCAAGCCAGAGAAATAATTTCAACAGGACTCTTACAGGCAAAAAAAAAAAAAAAACCAAAATAGAATGAAGAGAGGAGCAAAAAAAAAAAAAAGTCTCACCCGGATTCACCATGATGGTTTTTAAAGCTTAGATATTCTTTGACTTGCAGTTTGAAGCGGCTAGGTGATCGGTCATTTACTGGCCGATCTTCTCTGTCGGCCCCTCAGAGTTGGCCCGGACAGCCTGAGGAGCCGCTGCTCTTCTGAAGCCGAGCAAAGCCTCTTTGACAGACCTCGCATCCTCCAGGGTGAATTTTGACCTGCATAAGGGTCTACCGGCAGAAGGAAACTAGCCGATGAGGAGATGAGTCTCTTTGTGAGACTAGAGGCGCCGCGATCTGGAACTAGAAATCACTTTTAGCTTCTTTTTGATGGATCTGCATCACAGAGTTTTGGTTCTAGATGCATTAAGCTCAGTCTTTTTAATGGCTTCAGAGCTCCCCCTACAACAGCGTTTTCATCCTGTCTGGTACTGCTTGTACACCAATGAATCTTTCTCTATTGCTGGTGCTGATAACAAAGGGAATAAAAGTCACAGCTTCAGTTATGACAGATATGAAAAACTATTGTTGTCCCCCAAAACTCCTGTCCTCCTACCTAAACATACAGGCCCAATGACCCACACCAGTCAGGTGGAAAAGAAAAAAAAACCCTTTTATATGTAAATAAAAGATCTACCCGGAAGCAAGTTCTGAATGGGCACACCTCTGCTTTGAGTGGACCCCCTTTGATGCAATTTTGAAAAGCATACATTGCCATGATGCCAATCATGGAAATACATATCATTATAAAATAATCATTAAAAGCAGTATACATCTTGCTTACATCTTCAGGGTCATAGTAAGACAGTTTTAATTAATCCACATGTCATCCACCTTATAATAAAATGAGTGTGGGTTGCTTAGTTCAGCTAAAGCTTGAACTGCCCATAGCCAGCTGTTCAATCCTGACCGGTTCATGTTTCACTCAGCCTTCCATCCTTCTGAGGTCAGTAAAATGAGAACCCTGATTGTTGGGGGTAATATGCTGACAGTGTAAATTGCTGAGAAGAGTACGGTAAAGCCCAATGGAGTGGTATATAACTCTAACCGCTATTGTTATTGTTATTGCTGTTGCTAAAGGTTACATGTTAAAGGTTACAAGGTAGTCTAAGACTTTGCCAATACCACCAATAGTGTTCCTCCTTACTAAAAACCTTCCTATGCAATTTGGTATCCTGGTCCTGCCCATCACCTTTACTGTAAGGGACTTATATACCGCTTCATAGTGCTTTTATAGCCCTCTCTAAGTGGTTTACAGAATCAGCATATTGCCCCCAGCAAACTGGGTCCTTGTTTTACCAACCTTGAAAGGATGGAAGGATGAATCAAGCTTGAGTCTGTCATTATCAAATTCCTGGTAGTGACCTGAGTTAGCTTGCAATACTGCATTCTAACCACTGCCCCACCAGGGCTCATAAACTACTTTAATAAAGCAGTTTGACCAATGGCTAACCACATCAATAGATTCAAAGCATTATCTTCAAAAGCTGTTCCTGTGTACTAAATAATAATGTGCTAATCAATAAGTAATACTAGAAGATAGGAAGATTCAATCTTCTTTCACGTTTCCTTGCTGATGGGATATATTCTGGAGAATTAATTATTATCCCCTTTATGCATGCTTTTATATCTACAGGTGAACGCATATGTGTGGGAGAGCAGCTGGCGAGAATTGAGATCTTCATCTTTCTGACCAATCTGTTGAGGGCCTTCAGCTTCCGGTTGCCTGAAGGAGTGAAAGAACTCAATGAAGCCCCTATTGTAAATGTGACAATGCATACACACCCTTACAAACTGTGTGCTATTCCTACAAAGGCTTAAAATTAAACCCCATAAAAAGCATTAAATTATTACAGAATAGGTATTCAGTGTGACAAATGTTTCCTATGTACCTATTCAATTAATATTGTGCTTTGCTTCTATTTACTCAATACTGAAACTTCTGTAACCTACTGCTGGGGTCACACAACATACCTAACAAGGTCAACCAATGACTATGTTTGAAAAATGTGCTAAGTAAGCTTATCATGTTTTATCTTTCTTTCCTTTTGGGCGTCAATAAAACATATTACTTTCCATTTATCTTTTTTATTTTTACTAAATTTCTCCTATGGACCATGTTCCGCACTCAGGGCAAAATTCATAGATAGACCAAAAGGATGCCATGCTTGAAGGGTTGAAACGATGCTGAGAGAACTAACAGGAGAAGAAAGAGTGTGACTCCCATCCACACCCCAAGACAGAACATCCACTGAAGCAACCAATCCATTTTTCATCCGACACTTAGAGCTGAACTTAGACTGGATCTAATTCTATGCTTGATCTGAAGCCCTCTACAGCCTAATCACTTTCTCTACAACCTTCCCCTAATATGTTTGAAAGTACAGGTAGTCCTCGACTTACAACAGTTCATTTAGTGACCTTTCAAAGTTACAACAGCCATGAAAAATGACCACTTTTCACAGTGACGACTTTACAGCATCCCCATGTTCATGTGATCTAAATTCAGATGCTTGGCAAATGGACAATATTTATGACCATTGCTGTGTCCCAAAATCATGTGTTCACCGTTTGCAACCTTTGATAAGTAAAATCAATGGGGAAGTCAAATTCGCTTACATCCTGGTCACTAAGTTATCAACTGCAGTGATTCACTTAAAAACCAAGTCAAGAAAAGTTATAAAATGGGGCAAAACTCACTTAACCAATGTCTCATTTAACAAGAGAAACTTTGGGATCAATTGTGGTCATAAATTGAGGACTACCTGTATTGCTCCAGTTCTTCCAGTTTCTGGCAATTCCTCTCCCAGAATTCTTATTCAAAATTTTCCTCTGAATCAATGCAAAGAAAGAGGCCCCTTGGGGTTAATCCTGCCTGGTCCCTTTGTTATCCACGTATTCTGGAGACTGAGTAGATTGCAAGTAGAAGGACCTGCCAGGCTTGTGGGACATTTCCTCAAGTGCCTCTTGGAAACCAGTTGGATGTGAATGATGCAATCGAAACAGGGAGCTGGATCCTAGAAGTGAGCTTCCTGGAATATGGAAAGTAATCTGACCACAAGTGACGTGAATGTCCTAGATCTTCAGATCGCATGTTAGCTAGGAAACAAACCAGAGCAAGGGTGTATTGCTCTCAGTGTGAGTGAGTATCATGATAACCTCTTGGTTTTGTCTTGGTAGCCATGAATTTGTGAGCCACTCAGACCCTGCACTGATGGCCTAGAGATTGTCATTTTAGAGTATAATAAGCCTGGATGAATTTACCAACATCAGGGCAATGAGGTCATGAATCACAACATTGGTGTAGGGGAACTTTCTCTGATCCTGATAGGAAATTGTCCCTGAGAAGCCAAACACGTCTTCAATCTCTTTCTGGACTTTCTTTAGAAAAAATGATTCAACATTCAACCAATGTTCTTCAGAGGATCTGGCCTTCTCCTTCAAGTTATTGCCAGCTTCTGGGTTCCAATTGCAGATTTGTAGCCCCAGTCGGACTTCCAGTGCCAGTTGCCAGCTCATTGAACTTCATGCCACTACTTGCACCAAACCAACTTACAGAGGGCCCCAAATCCATCTCTGATCTCTGAGCACTGCACTGCTCCCTCTGGCCTTGATCTCTGATCTGGGCCACATATTCACCGCCAAGGCCCCTGTTGACTCTCTGGGCCAGTTCCTGCTTCCACTCCCCCCCCCCAGCTTGTCATCTTTCTATGCTGCAGCTCTGGCACCGAGTCGGCTCTTCACTATGGCTCAGCCAGCCTTTCGCCCTCAGCACACACTCTTCACTTTGTCCTCCCATGCCTGCAACCCCTTCAAACTGGCACTGGATTAGGATCAGGCTCAGCTCTCCACCTCCTACCAGGCCCTCATTGTGCTGCCCCACTCATGCACACATGCTCACAATGGAAAGTTCAAAGTTTTTTATTCAAAACCCTCAATAGTTTCAGTAATAAACTAAATGACGAGATGGCCAGGTTACAAACCCCACACGAGATGAACTCTTGACAAGATTCAATCCAAGAAATGCCAAACAAAGTCCAAAGCCAGCCCTAAATCAATACACAGAGCCAGAGGTCAAGATGAAAACAGGAACACAAGAAACTGGACATGTTGTTCCATTACTTTGATTCAGTCCAAGAAACGCCAAACAAAGTCCAAAGTCAGTCCTCAATCAATACACAGCTGCATTAAGCTCCAGGTCAAAGGCCTGGGGAGTGAGAAGGCAGTACAACAACAGTACTCACAGCTGCCTCCTGGGCAGCCACAGCTGCCTCCTGGGCAGCCACATCAATGACTTGTTGACAGCTTCTTTGGCCTTTAGATCAGATTGAACTGGGATTTGGATGGAGAATCCACATTGTGAAGACATTTGAAAATTGGTTAGCCCAATTGCAAGGTAGCATGCTCAGGTAATCTGTCTGAGTCCATAGATCGGATCTTCAGCCACAGTATTTTGCATGTTTTCTACTTGAATATTTTAATTACTAGATGGCTTTATATAAGTGGTAGAGCCAACTAGATCCGTATTGTTGGAAGTAGTGTAGAGGAATCCACCCCGAGGATACATTTGAGAAAATTAGACTGCATCATTTCCACTAAAAGGGCAGTTATATAGTCCTACAAATCTGCACCATTTGTGATCATTGGGATGATTTTGCTGTTATGTACAATATCTGTATGAAATAAAGGTGTACATTCCCTATCTAAGTTCCAACTATACATACTCCGCCTCTCCTCAAAACAATTACTTTAGGTTTCAATTTATTGACCTTCAGGTCACTGAGTGCACAATATGAATAATCCCTACCTGGATACATGACATCAATACTACCTCATCTGCATAGAGCTCAATGTTTACGTGTTTAATTCTGGGGATATGCATATTGGTTAAATGGAGGGACCTTGGGATTTCATTCATTCAGCTAGTCCATTGCTAAGCACAATAGTTTTTAAGTAAATTTTGCCCCAGTTTATGATCTTTCTTGCCATTGTTGTTAAATGAATCAGTGCAGTTGTTAAATTAGTTACACAATTGTTAAGTAAATCTGGCTTCCCTATTGATTTTGCTTGTCAGAAGATTGCAAAAGATGATCACATGATTCATAAATAGATTTCAGTTGGCAAGCACCCAAATTTTGATCAAATGACCTTGAGGTTGCTGTATTGCTTGTAAGTGTGGAAACAGTCGTTAAGTCTCTTTTTCCGTGTCATTGTAACTTTCAGTAGTTACTAAATGAATGGTTGTGAGTCAAGGATTACCTGTATCCAGATTAGAGAAAATGGGAGCCAGTATACATCCTTGACTGACTCCCTTACTGGTATTAAGTACTATGCATTCCTGTATGTACTTTAGGCATAAATTTGTGTTTAATGCCTTGA
Source organism: Crotalus tigris (assembly GCF_016545835.1). Classification (NCBI taxonomy): domain Eukaryota; kingdom Metazoa; phylum Chordata; class Lepidosauria; order Squamata; family Viperidae; genus Crotalus; species Crotalus tigris. The sequence goes on along the minus strand of NW_024096614.1, from coordinate 281,869 downwards.
ATAAAGAGAGGAATGTAGGATCCATGCTTAGGTCCATAGGTTTCTTCCATAGGCGGTCCCTGTTTATTAAATCATATATTGCACTGTCTATAAAAGTTGTTTTATTATAATTTTTTATTAATAATACAAAATTAAAAACACAATGGACCTAGATATAATGTCACTGGTTCCATACATCTTCCAACATTTTACAGTAGTATTAGTACTTATAGAGACATATAGTTCTTGAGCTTTGCTCACTATTTATAATATAATATTGACACTTTTCCCCTTATTTCTGTATATCTATTTGTCTTTTAAATATACATTTGTCTATAATCTATATTTTATTCTAACACTATACATTTGTCTTGGCTACCCTCTTATTGTCTATCCAATCATAAAATTGTTCCCAGATTTTATAGTACTTGGTTTCACTTTTATCCTTGAGTTCCCATGTAAGTCTATCCATTTCAGCGCAATTGAAAATTTTCAGTAATATTTCCTCTTCGATTGGAGTACTCTTCTCTTTCCATTTTTGAGCAAAGGCTATTCGTGCCGCTGTTACTATATGCAATAGTAAATGATTTGCATCTTTCTTATATTTTCTTTCTATAATTCGCAATTTAAAAAATTCTGGTTTGGCCTCTATATCTATTAACAAAATTTCTTCCAGCCTTTTCTTTAATAAGTTTCAAAATGTTTGTGCCTTTGGGCATTGCCACCACATGTGGTAGTAATTCCCAACGGTCTCTCCACACTTCCAGCATATCAAGGATTTTCCCTTGTTCATTTGTGCTAATCTTATGGGAGGGAGGTGCCACCTATACAACATCTTATAGAGGTTTTCCTTATAGGAGGTTGCTAGAGATTGCTAGGGTTTTTTCCATAAACATTGCCAATTATCCAAATCAATATTGTGCCCAAAATATTTACACCAAATTATCATCCTTTCTTTCACCTGTTCCTCAATTGTATCTTGCTCTAATAAATGTCAATATAGTTTACTTATAGTCTTGCCTTCCCTACTAAATAAGATTTTATCTAATTTTGAAGAGTCTTGCTTTATACCCCGTTCCTTTTTGATATTATTAAATTTGGATTGGATCTGAAGATACACCCACCATTCCAGATCAATTTCTTCTTCCTTTAAGGTATTTCTCGCTTTTAATTCTCCTCTCTCATTCAAAATATCTTTATAGGTGACGGCAGCCCCAAATTTTATCAAATTTGGATGTGTGTACATTTTTCTAATGTAGACACCCAGTTGGGGATTTTCATATAATTATTTCTTTTTATTTTTTTCCAGATATCCTATAGAGCTCTCCTAATATAATGCTTCCGGAAGTATTGCTGGGCTAAATATCTTTCTTCTCACAAAATAGCATGCCACCCTGTCTGTAGGTCATGACCTCCTAGTGCTAATAAGCTTGTATTTTTGAGATGCATTCACTTGCTTAGCCAGACCAATGCCGCTGCCTGATAATACTTTGTCCAGTCTGGTAGGCCAAATCCTCCTCTTTCTCTAGCGTTTTGTAATAGTTTTAACCTGATTCTCGGTCGTTTCCCTTGCCATATGAATTTTGAAATGAGTCTATCCAAATTTGTAAAAAAAATCCTTTTTAAGCCGAATTGGTATGCATTGAAATAGAAACAACATTTTCAGAAGAACATTCATTTAAAAATTTTAAAACAACTATAAAAGTTGTAAACACCTCTCTCTCCCTAATGGTATATATTTCTATTAGATGACATAAAATGAAACACTTATCAATGGTGAGGTGACCAGACTTAAAACCAGTTTACTCTTTGGGTAGAAAGCCTTTTTCAATTACCCAGTCCTCATTCTTGTATCAAAGACATTTGGCCTATGATTTAGCTACAATATCCATGAGACTAATTAATCTATAACTGAAGGGTCATCCTTATCACACTTTTGCTAAATGGGGACCACAGTAGAAATTTTGACAGGAGTTATGGATATGGGTCAATAAATTTGCAGATAAAGAAGCTCACCAATCAAAGGGACATTTCAATAATTTAGGGTGTAGAAAACGTTTTTTAGGAGACCTGCTGGACTTCAGAATCTGAATGACTCCGCTAGTCTCTCATTCAGTTTCTGGAGTCCAGGGTGGAGTAGTACAGGAGTACAGGCTGTCTGTAGAACATATTTTGGGACCCTGTAGTCCAATATAACTTGGGGCAGTGAAGAATTGGAGGTAATATTCCTCTCACATGGAGGCAGGTATAGAGATATCCAAGGAGAGCCTACGTTTTCTCAATATGCAACCGAATACAAAATCAAAAGGTGAGACACCAGGACTAGTTTACCTATACTCTTGTCTAAAAAGAGTTTTTTAGGGGTGGGTTGTAATATATCCCATTCTCTCAATCATCAGCAGATGTGAGATTAATGGAACCTGGTATATTCAGGTATACACACTGATTGGTGATTTTGCTTTTCCTTGAAGACTCTACTTGCCAAAGCAGCATCCTTGGCCAATGCAACTCTATACCACATTGTCTTCCCTTTGTTGAAATGTTTCCTCTAATTTCCTTGTGAGTTTTCCCCTGGCACTCCAATGCATTGGTGTTAAGGTTGTTCATCTTAGGCTCAATGCTAGAAGAGTTCTGAAGATCTCAAATATTTGATTGAGTCTGCTGAGCTAGAGGCGTTGTTCTTGGTAGACTGTTCTTGGCAGTGGGTTGATCCAAAGTTTTGTGAATTTTCTTCTGGAGTGGGGTTTAGTTACCCAGCAGTCCTTTTGGTAAAAACATGGCATCAGGGGAAATGAAGTTGTTGTTTTTAATGGTGCAAGATCAACCTTTCTTCATCTTTTAAAATTGCCAGATTGTCCTCCTTCTGGTTGCTCTTCTGTTGAAAATCCTCACTTAAGTCAAAGTGTATCAGAGGTGTTTGTAGATGGCTATCACTGTTCCTGCAACTCTTTTGGGGAGGATTTTACCACCAATTCAGTCAGAGATTCTGCTGCTGTATGAGTTGATAACAGTGTCCATTGTAACTACATTAATTTCATCTGGCTCACTATTTGGTGGGGCTCCAAAAGAATGAATGAGCTGTTTCTAGAAATTTATGAGAGATCTTTTTGTCACCAGGTGACTTGAGTCAAGGCTAAACTCCGAAAGCTCTTTGTGGTAGACACTTACCAATCCCAGAACCTAGAGGGCGATCTTCAGCTTATATACAAGGATGAAAATGTGACCATATTTTATTATCATGAAAGACATCTAGTGGGAGTATTTCTGTACCCAGAAAAGATTTTATTTTAAAACAGCATAGTCGGTATTATTGAGCATTTAAATGTCAGCAAAACTTTTTTACTTTCCTTTTTAGTGGGTAGCCATTCTGCTCCCTTTGGGCCTATTAGAAGATATTGACAGCAGAGATGTGGACCTAAGGATAACACAATCTCTCTTTTTGATATTCCAATGACTCATGTTAACTCTCTTAAGAGATATATGTAGGGCAGCCTAGTTTGAAGGATTCAGGTATTCCAAATTTTCCTCTTTCTTTTCTCATCACATAGTGATTGGGGATACTCTTTCCTGTCACTGTTACAGTTTTTATTGCTTTAGCTTTTCTTCCTGATGGCTGTACTCTGCTGATTGCACATTAATAGCAGCCCATCTTTTGATGCTCTGTCAAATCAGTGCTGGTATTTTCTTAGCAAGACATTAGCCCATTGATTTCCTTACCACTGATCATGTTTCACTTACTGTAAATAGGAGGGGAATTTTTTTGATGAATGGCAAGGACTGGGGTAGGGACAAGAGCAGTTAGTTAGGGAAAAAAGTCACGTATTGCATATCACACAGAGTCACTGTGGTGAATTAGCAATAGCAAAAGCAAACTTAGACCTATATAGGCTTCACAGTGCTTTACAGCCCTCTCTAAGCAGTTCACAGAGTCAGCATATTGGCCCCAAAAATTTGGTCCTCTTTTTACCAACCTCGAAATAATGAAAGCCTGAGTCAATGTTGAGCCAGTCAGGATTGAACTGCTGGCAGTGGGAAGAGTCAGCCTGAAATATGGTAGTACTAAATTTACTGTACCACCACGGTTCTGAATGAGATAATTTGTACACTGAGTAAATAAGTAAATTAACAACAAGCAAGAAAGTGGTTCAAGGATAGAACTGGAAGATCCCTATCTTTGAGGCATGGGCCTGATACCCAATTACCATAAAGGTGGTCCTATGAAGGGATAATTATAGAATGACTGAAGGAATGAAGTGAAACATGAGTCATTCTGCTGTGTTCCCAAGGAGAAAAAGAAAGCACCTGGACTCAGGAACAAATGTGAGCTTCAAAAAAACTTCAGAAGTTTCAGACTGTGCTCAGAATGAGATACATCATAGCAATCAGTAATATAGTTAGTGGTAAGGAATAAAAAGAACAATAAAAATATTGGCTCATAAGGCAAAACAAAATATCACAAAGGATGGCTAGGTCCTACTCAAGCCATGTGGTCTCTACTGGGTTTAATGTTACTTCAGAGTTAGATAAATTGTCCCTGGTAAACCTTTAGCATGGATCATATTCAGATGTGCTAATGGGTTAGGCAGTTGGAGTTGTGACATTGTTTTCAGATAGCTATTTCTAAACACTTATAGCTCTACCTATAATTAGATGCTTGGATTAAGGGCATCTTTCATTCAATAATAGTTGTTGCAGAATCTATTACAACAGCCCTCCTTATTAGCACTATGATTATGCTTATTTTAATTGCAAATCCTTTATGAAGATCCTAGAAAATATAATAAAAAAACAGATCTGCAAACAACTAGAAGCAAACAAAGTCATAACTAGCAGCCAGCACGGGTTTTTTTTTTCAATTTTTATTATTTTATTTTCATTACAATCATAAGAAAAAAAATTCAGATACATAAGAAGTTAAAATAGAACACAAATTCCGACATTGCTCACCCATTTCCCCCCAGACCGCATCCCCCTCTCATCTTGTTTGTTAAAAACAGATCATGCCAGACCAATCTGATCTCATTCTTCAATAAAGTGACTAAACTAGTAGACTAAACTAGTAGACTGCGAAAAGCAGTGGACATAGTATACCTAGATTTCAGTAAGGCATTTGACAAAGTAAACCACAACCTACTCCTCCGTAAGTAGAAAAAGGTGGAATAGACAACATCACCACCAGATGGATCTGTATCTGGCTGACAAACTGTACTCAATGAGTAGTCCTCAATGGCACTACATTCATATGGCGAGAAGTAAGAGTGGGGTACCACAAGATTCCTTCTTAGGCTCAGTACTCTTGAATATCTTCATTAATGACTTAGATGAAGGAATTGAAGGGAAACTCATCAAATTTGCAGATGACACCAAGCTGTCAGGAGTACACCCCAGAAGACAAACTCAGGATCCAAAAAGATTGTGACAAACTCAAACAACGGGCCCTATCCAACAAAATGAGTTTCAGCATGGAGAAAAGCAAAGTCTTACACTTAGGCAGGAAAAACCAAAGGCACAAAGACAGATTGGGTGAGACCTGGCTTAAAAAATGTATCTGCGAGAGGGACCTTGGACTCCTAGTGGACGATCACTTGACTATGAGCCAGCAGTGTGCAGCAGCAACCATAAAAGCTAATATAATCCTAGGTTGTATAAACAGAGGCATAGAATCAAGATCACATGAAGTACTATTACCACTTTACAAAACCCTAGTAAGACCACACCTGGAATAGTGCAGCCAATTTTGGTCACCATATCACCAAAAGATGTTGAGAGTTTGGAAAAAATTCAGAGAAGAGCAATAAGATGATCAAAGACCTGGAGGCTAAAACATAGGAAGAACAGCTACGGAACTTGGGTCTGGATAATCTAAAGAAAAGAAGAAATAGGGGAGACATGATAGCAGTGTTACAGTATCTGAGGGGCTGCCACAAGGCACAAGGGGTCAGGTTGTTCACTAGAGCACCAGAGGGAAGGATGAGAAACAATGGTTGGAAACTGATCAAGCAGAGAAGCAACCTGGAATTATGGAGAAACTTCCCTGACAGTGAGAACAATTAATCAGTGGAACAGCTTGCCTCCAGAAGCAGTAAATGCTCCAACACTGGAAGTTTTTAAGAAGAGACTGGACAGCCATTTGTCTGAAATGGTGTAGGGTTTCCTGCCCGAGCAGGGGGTTGGACTAGATGACCTCCAAGGTCCCTTCCAACTTTATTACTATTATTATTATTATAACCAGTGGAACATCTTGCCTGCAGAAGTTGTGAGTGCTTCATCACTGGAGGTTTTTCAGAAAAGACTGGACAGCCACCAATCTGAAAAGATACAGGATCTCCTGCTTGAGCAGGGGGTTGGACTTGAAGACATCCAAGGTCCCAGATATGTTCTGATTGAAATGGCCCAGGAGTCAGCTGTGATTGCTGTGGATCTCTCCTATCTACTATTGGATGCCAGATTCTGGCTTTGATATTCTATTTCTATCTGAATAAGAAACAACATAAACTTTATTGCTATGGATGGATATGTCAGATGGAAACCAATCTCTGCAATAATTGGAGATTACCTTCTGCAGACCATGTTCTGCAGGGACGAAGGGCTACTAAAATACTGTGGTTGAGGTACTAGATAGGTCTGGACGGAATACACCAAGACAATCTTATGCCTTGTGCTTTGTGGAGTCTTTGCTGATTTGAAAAAATATGGAGATGGCCCAACATCACTTATAAGGGTCTCTTTTTACTGGTAGAGTTAAATCACATTTTGGTTTATGAATATAGATCATTCTCAAATATTTCAAGCAATGAAGAAAGCAATGTCTCATAAGTACAGATGCATTTGGATGAAACTGGGCATTTCAACTGGTATTTTATTTACTTATGCTACTCAACATGTTTTGGTTCTCTTGAGAAAAAAAATTGCCAGAATATTGATGTGGGGAGAGATAATTCTCCTGCCTCCATCAATTACTTTCAATCCATTGACCATGCATGTCTCTGGGCCATCGGTTGGAGTTGGGCTTTGGGGGCAGAGTAGTTCCAGTCCTTCCTTTGGCCTATACCTAAAAAGTGATTCCGCAGGATTATGTACCAAAGGTGATTTTCAGGGATTTCTATGTACTTTGATCATTGATGCTGGGTGAGCAGAGCATGGGAGTGGAGTAACATAAGTAGGGCATGACTCCTATGTTTAATACTGCCTACTATCCAATGTAAGTAGATAGAAACTCAGTTTCCTGCAAGGAATATAATAACTCTGTGGTCCAGATCCATCAGTAAGAAGCTACAATTAAGCAAGTGTTCTTTGGATTTAGCTAATATTTTCCCCCAAACACTAGAGATAACCGTACAATCTTGTCCATATATTACAAAGCTGCAATAGTAAAATTACAGTCTAACTATTCCTTCATAGCTCAAAGTTGATAGCCTAAGGGAAATTCAGGCTCTTCCTTTTGAAACTAGAAGGAATTTCGATTCCTTGGTTTCCTGTTCAGACCATGATGATCTCAGAATGTCAGGATAATAATTTAACAGCTTATTTCAGGCATGTCAAACTACTGGACCATAGGCCGGATGCGTCACGCTGAAACTGCACCCACCCAATTGCCGGCAAAGGGGGAAAAGTCCCAATATGTTGCACGATGTCACATGACATCACGGGTTTGACATGCCTGTAATGCAGTGGTTCTCAACCTTTTTAATGCCGCAACCCCAACCGGTCGTAAGTCAAGGACTACTCAACCAGTCGTAAGTCAAGGACTACTCAACTGGTGCAGCACCGTTTGCAGAATGGGACTTTTGGCGGGCTCAGCAGGGCAGAGACAGCCTGGACAATTCCTATTGGCTTTTGAAAGCCAATAGAATTAGACTCTATTCAAGAGAGTCTATTCTATTGGCTTTCAAAAGCCAATAGAATAAAAGGGAGTAGCACAGCTAAGAAAAAGGGGGAAAAAATGTCGGACTGCGTTGTTTGGCGATCCCCGTGAAATGGTCGTTTGACACCAAATGGTGTCCCGACCCACTGGTTGAGAACCACTGCCGTAATGGAATGTGGCCGATGCAATGATAAGATGATGCAGCAAGGTCTGTGTCTGTGCCTTTAAGAGGCTGAGTATAAAAGGAGTTTTTACTGGAGTTTTTTCTCTCTCTTCCATCACATTCCTCCCCCTCCCCCAGTATCATCTAAATCTAAACATGTAATATGAAACTCCATAATATATGTTGTATGGAACAAAATCTTCATTAGCTCACTTAAGTAAGACACACACACCTTCAGCAGCCTCTGGCTGCAAGTAGTTTCATATGTTTTTAACTCTTTAGGCAGGGAAAGTGTGTGTATGGAACAAGCCATCCTCCTTCAGGTTTCGACTCACACACAGTTAGATTAGAAGAGTAATTTACTCAAGGCCACATAGATAACAAGGAAAAAAACATATATCAGAAATCTAAGGAGGCTGTGGAAATACAAGCTTGCCTGAGCAGTTTCAGAAAAGAAGCCAAAATCCAATCCGAGGTCTTTGAACACCAAATCAAGTTTGTCAGCCAGTCCAATGGTCAGAGTTTCGGGGTTTCCAAGCAAAATTCACAACACAGAACAGGAGATCAGAGAGTTGTTTCCAAGGTCAGCAATGGCACACAAAACTCCAAGCATTCAGCATTTGTAAGAGAATCAATGGGCTAATGTCTTGCTAAGAAAATACCAGCACTGATTTGCACTATTAATGTGCAATCAGAGGAATACAGCCATCAGGAAGAAAAGCTGAAGCAATAGAAACTGTAACAGTGACAGGAATGAGTACCCGCAATCACTATGTGATGAGAAAAGGAAGAGGAAAATTTGGAATACCTGAATCCTTCAAACTAGGCTGCCCTACATATATCTCTTAATAGAGTTAACATGAGTCATTGGAATATCAAAAAGAGAGATTGTGTTATTCTTAAGTCCACATCTCTGTTGTCAATATCTTCTAATAGGCCCAAAGGGAGCAGAATGGCTACCCACTAAAAAGGAAAGTAAAAAAGTTTTGCTGACATTTAAATGCTCAATAATACCGACTATGCTGCTTTAAAATAAAATCTTTTCTGGGTACAGAATTATTCCCACTAGATGTGTTTTATGATAATAAAATATGGTCATTTCCCCATCGTTCTAAATAAGTTGAATATCTCCCTCTAGGCCAATGTTTCTCAACCTTGACAATTTTAAGGCATGTGGACTTCAACTCCCAGAATTCCACAGCCAGCAATTCCACATTGCTGGCTGTGGAATTCTGGGAGTTGAAGTCCACATGTCTTAAAATTGTCAAGGTTGAGAAACACTGCTCTAGGCTCTAGGAATAATAAACTGTCTACTACAGGCAGCCTTGAGTTTGGCCTTGACTCAAGTCATGTGCTGACAAAAAAGATTTCCCATACATTGCTAGAAACAGCTCATTCATTCTTTTGGAGCCCCACCAAATAGTGAGCCAGATGAAATTAATGTAGTTACAATGGACACTGTTATCAACTCATACAGTAGCAGAATCTCTGACTGAATTTGTAGTAACATCCTCCCCAAAAGAGTTGCAGGAACAGTGATAACTATCTACAAACACCTCTGATACACTTTGACTTAAGTGAGGATTTTCAACAGAAGAGCAACCAGAAGGAGGACAATCTGGCAATTTTAAAAGATGAAGAAAGGTTGATCTTGCACCATTAAAAACAACAACTTCATTTCCCCTGATGCCATGTTTTTACCAAAAGGACTGCTGGGTAACTAAACCCCACTCCAGAAGAAAATTCACAAAACTTTGGATCAACCCACTGCCAAGAACAGTCTACCAAGAACAACGCCTCTAGCTCAGCAGACTCAATCAAATATTCGAGATCTTCAGAACTCTTCTAGCATTGAGACTAAGATGAACAACCTTATGTTCTACAGACAGCCTGTACTCCTGTACTACTCCACCCTGGACTCCAGGAACTGAATGAGAGACTAGCGGAGTCATTCAGATTCTGAAGTCCAGCAGGTCTCCTAAGAAACGTTTTCTACACCCTAAATTATTGAAATGTCCCTTTGATTGGTGAGCTCCTTTATATGCAAGTTTATGGACCCATATCCATAATTCCTGTCAAAATTTCTCTTCTGCTCCCCATTTAGCAAAAGTGTGATAAGTATGACCCTTCAATTATTAGACTCATGGATATCAAAGCTAAATCATAAGCCTAATGTCTTTGATACAAGAATGAGGACTGGGTAATTGAAAAGGGCTTTCTACCCAAAGAGTAAACTGGTTTTAAGTCTGGTCACCTCACCATTGATAATTGTTTCATTTTACAGGTATGTCATCTAATAGAAATATATACCATTAAGGAGAGACAGGCATTTACAACTTTTATAGTTGTTTTAAAATTTTTAAATGAATGTTCTTCTGAAAATGTTGTTTCTATTTCAATGCATACCAATTCGGCTTAAAAAGGATTTTTTTACAAATTTGGATAGACTCATTTCAAAATTCACATGGCAAGGGAAACGACCGAGAATCAGATTAAAACTATTACAAAACGCTAGAGAAAGAGGAGGATTTGGCCTACCAGACTGGACAAAGTATTATCAGGCAGCGGCGTTGGTCTGGCTAAGTGAGTAGATGCATCTCAAAAATACAAGATTATTAGCAATAGAAGGTCATGACCTACAGACAGGGTGGCATGCTATTTTGTGAGAAGAAAGACATTTAGCCCAGCAATACTTCCCGAAGCATTATATTAGGAGAGCACTATTGGATATCTGGAAAAAAATAAAAAGAAATAATTATATGAAAATCCCCAACTGGGTGTCTACATTAGAAAAATGTACACACATCCAAATTTGATAAAATGTGGGGGTTCTGTCATCTATAAAGATATTTTGAATGAGAGAGGAGAATTAAAAGCGAGAAATACCTTAAAGGAAGAAGGAATTGATCTGGAATGGTGGGTGTATCTTCAGATCCAATCCAAATTTAATAAAGACAAAAAGGAAAGGGATATAAAGCAAGACTCTTCAGAATTAGATAAAATTTTATTTAGTAGGGAAGGCAAGACTATAAGTAAACTATATCAACATTTATTAGAGCACCATATATTTGAGGAACAGGTGAAAGAAATGATGATAATTTGGTGTAAATATTTCGGCACAATATTGATTTGGATAATTGGCAATGTTTATGGAAAAAAACCTAAAAATTACTCTAGCAACCTCCTATAAGGAAAACCTCTATAAGATGTTGTATAGGTGGCACCTCCCTCCCATAAGATTAGCACAAATGAACAAGGGAAAATCCTCGATATGCTGGAAGTGTGGAGAGACCGTTGGGAATTACTACCACATGTGGTGGCAATGCCCAAAGGCACAAACATTTTGAAACTTATTAAAGAAAAGGCTGGAAGAAATTTTGTTAATAGATATAGAGGCCAAACCGAAATTTTTTTATTGGGAATTATGGAAAAAAAATATAAGAAAGATGCAAATTATTTACTACTGCATATAGTAACAGCGGCACGAATAGCCTTCGCTCAAAAATGGAAAGAGAAAGATACTCCAATAGAAGAGGAAATATTACTGAAAATTTTCAGTTGAGCTGAAATGGATAGACTTACATGGGAACTCAAGGATAAAAGTGAAACCAAGTACTATAAAATCTGGGAACAATTTTATGATTGGATAGACAATAAGAGGGTAGCCAAGACAAATGTATAGTGTTAGAATAAAATATAGATTATAGACAAATGTATATTTAAAAGATAAATAGATATACAGAAATAAGGGGGAAAGTATTAATATTATTTTATAAATAGTGAACAAAGCTCAAGAACTATATGTCTCTATAAGTACTAATACTACTGTAAAATGTTGGAAGATGTATGGAACCAGTGACATTATATCTAGGTCCATTGTGTTCTCAATTTTTTATTATTAATAAAAAATTATAATAAAACAACTTTTATAGACAGTGCAACATTTGATTTAATAAACAGGGGCCGCCTATGGAAGAAACCTATGGACATAAGCATGGATCCTACACTCCTCTCTTTATTCAAGGCATTAAACACAAATTTATGCCTAAGGTACATACAGGAATGCATAGTACTTAATACCAGTAAGGGAGTCAGTCAGGGGTTTATACTGGTTCCCATTTTCTCTAATCTGGATACAGGTAATCCTAGACCATTCATTTAGTAACTACTGAAAGTTACAATGGCACTGAAAAAGAGACTTAACGACTCTTTCCACACTTACAACCATTACAGCAACCTCAAGGTCATTTGATCAAAATTTGGGTGCTTGCCAACTGACATCTATTTATGAATCATGTGATCATCTTTTGCAATCTTCTGACAAGCAAAATCAATAGGGAAGCCAGATTTACTTAACAATTGTGTAACTAATTTAACAACTGCACTGATTCATTTAACAACAATGGCAAGAAAGATCATAAACTGGGGCAAAATTTACTTAAAAACTATTGTGCTTAGCAATGGACTAGCTGAATGAATGAAATCCCAAGGTCCCTCCATTTAACCAATATGCATATCCCCAGAATTAGACACGTAAACATTGAGCTCTATGCAGATGAGGTAGTATTAATATCATGTATCCAGGTAGGGATAATTCATATTGTGCACTCAGTGACCTGAAGGGCAATAAATTCAAACCTAAAGTAATTGTTTTGAGGAGAGGCAGAGTATGTATAGTTGGAACTTGGATAGGGAATGTACACCTTTATTTCATAAAGATATTGTACATAACAGCAAAATCATCCCAATGATCACAAATGGTGCAGATTTGTAGGACTATATAACTGCCCCTTTAGTGAAAATGATGCAGTCTACTTTTCTCAAATGTATCCTTGGGGTGGATTCCTCTACACCACTTCCAGCAATACGGATCTAGTTGGATCTACCGCTTATATAAAGCCATCTAGTAATTAAAATATTCAACTAGAAAACATGCAAAACATACTGTGGCTGAAGGTCCGATCTATGGACCCAGATAGATTACCTGAGCATGCTACCTTGCAATTGGGCTAACCAATTTTCAAATGTCTTCACAATGTGGATTCTCCATCCAAATCCCAGTTCAATCTGATCTAAAGGTCAAAGAAGTTGTCAAAGAGTCATTGAGGATAAGCTGTGAGTACAGTTGTTGTAATGCCTTCTCACTCCCCAGGCCTTTGACCTGGAGCTTAATGCAGCTGTGTATTGATTGAGGACTGACTTTGGACTTTGTTTGGCGTTTCTTGGACTGAATCAAAGTAATGGAACAACATGTCCAGTTTCTTTTGTTCCTGTTTTCATCTTGACCTCTGGCTCTGTGTATTGATTTAGGGCTGGCTTTGGACTTTGTTTGGCATTTCTTGGATTGAATCTTGTCAAGAGTTCATCTCGTGTGGGGTTTGTAACCTGGCCATCTCGTCATTTAGTTTATTACTGAAACTATTGAGGGTTTTGAATAAAAAACTTTGAACTTTCCATTGTGAGCATGTGTGCATGAGTGGGGCAGCACAATGAGGGCCTGGTAGGAGGTGGAGAGCTGAGCCTGATCCTAATCCAGTGCCAGTCTGAAGGGGTTGCAGGTGTGGGAGGACACAGCAAAGAGTGTTTCTGAGGGCGAAAGGCTGGCTGAGCCATAGTGAAAAGCCAACTTGGTGCCAGAGCTGCAGCATAGAAGGATGACCAGCTGGGTGGGACTTGAAGCAGGAACTGGCCCAGAGAGTCAACAAGGGCCATGACAGTGAATATATGGCCCAGATCAGAGATCAGAGGCCAGAGGGAGCAGTGCAGTGCTCAGAGATCAGAGATGGATTTGGGGCCCTCTGTAAGTTGGTTTGGTGCAAGTAGTGGCATGAAGTTCAATGAGCTGGCAACTGGCATTGGAAGTCCGACTGGGGCTACAAATCTGCAATTGGAGCCCAGAAGCTGGCAATAACTTGAAGAAGGCCAGATCCTCTGAAGAACATTGGTTGAATGTTGAATCATTTTTTCTAAAGAAAGTCCAGAAAGAGATTGAAGACATGTTTGGCTTCTCAGGGACAATTTCCTATCAGGATCAGAGAAAGTTCCCCTACACCAATGCTGTGATTCATGACCTCATTGCCCTGATGTTGGTAAATTCATCCAGGCTTATTATACTCCAAAATGACAATCTCTAGGCCATCAGTGCAGGGTCTGAGTGACTCACAAATTCATGGCCACCAAGACAAAACCAAGAGGTTATCATGATACTCACTCACACTGAGAGCAATACACCCTTGGTCTGGTTTTTTTCTTAGCTAACATGGAATCTGAAGATCTAGGACATTCACGTCACTTGTGGTCAGATCACTTTCCATATTCCAGGAAGCTCCCTTCTAGGACCCAGCTCCCTGTTTCGATGGCATCATTGACATCAAACTGGTTTCCAAGAGGCACTTGAGGAAATGTCCCACAAGCCTGGCAGGTCCTTCTATTTGCAATCTACTCAGTCTCCAGAATATGTGGATAACAAAGGGACCAGGCAGGATTAACCCCAAGGGGCCTCTTTCTTTGCATTGATTCAGAGGAAGATTTTGAATAAGAATTCTGGGAGAGAAATTGCCAGAAACTGGCAGAACTGGAGCAAAACAGGTAGTCCTCAATTTACGACCACAATTGATCCCAAAGTTTCTCTTGTTAAGTGAGATATTGGTTAAGTGAATTTTGCCCCATTTTATGTCTTCAAGTTATTGCCTCGATTTATTTATTTATTTATTTATGAGACTTATATACCGCTTTAAGTGCAAGCACTCTCTAAGCGGTGTACACCAGTAAGCAATGTATATATATATTTTACATTACCCCCAACAATCTGGGTCCTCATTTTACCTACCTCAGAAGAATGGAAGGCTGAGTCAACCTTGAGCCGGTGAGATTTGAACCGCTGACCTGCTGAAAACAGTCAGCTAAAGTGGCCTGCAGTACTGCACTCTAACTGCTGCGCCACCTCGGCTCTTAAGTTGTTAAGTGAATCACTGCAGTTGATAATTTAGTGACCAGGATGTAAGCGAATTTGGCTTCCCCTTTGATTTTACTTATCAAAGGTCACATGATTTTGGGACACAGCAATGGTCATAAATATGATCCATTTGCCAAGCATCTGAATTTTGATCACATGATCATGGGGATGCTGCAAAGTCGTCACTATGAAAAGTGGTCATAGGTCATTTTTCAGGGCTGTTGTAACTTTGAAAGGTCACTAAATGAACTGTTGTAAGTCGAGGACTACCTGTACTGTCAAACATATTTGGGGAAGGTTGTAGAGAAAGTGATAAGGCTGTAGAGGGCTTCAGATCAAGCATAGAATTAGATCCAGTCTAAGTTCAGCTCTAAGTGTGGGATGAAACATGGATTGGTTGCTTCAGTGGATGTTCTGCCTTGGGGTGTGGATGGGAGCCACACTCTTTCTTCTCCTGTTAGTTCTCTCAGCATCGTTTCAACCCTTCAAGCATGGCATCCTTTTGGTCTATCTGTGAATTTTGCCCTGAGTGGGGAACATGGTCCATAGCAGAAATTTAGTAAAAATGAAAAAGATACGAAAAATAAATGGAAAGTAATATGTTTTATTGGCGCCCAAAAGGAAAGAAAGCATGATAAGCTTAGTTAGCACATTTTTCAAATATAGTCATTGGTTGACCTTGTTAGGTATGTTGTGTGACCCCAGCAATAGGTTACAGAAGTTTCAGTATTGAGTAAATAGAAGCAAAGCACAATATTAAGTGAATAGGTACAGAGGAAACATTCGTCATACTGAATACCTATTCTGTAATAATTTAATGCTTTTTATGGGGTTTAATTTTAAGCCTTTGTGGGAATAGCACACAGTTTGTAAGGGTGTGTATGCATTGTCACATTTACAATAGGGGCTTCATTGAGTTCTTTCACTCCTTCAGGCAACCGGAAGCTGAAGGCCCTCAACAGATTGGTCAGAAAGATGAAGATCTCAATTCTTGCCAGCTGTTCTCCCACACATATGCGTTCACCTGTAGATATAAAAGCATGCATAAAGGGGATAATAATCAATTCTCCAGAATATATCCCATCGGCAAGGAAACGTGAAAGAAGAATGAATCTTCCTATCTTCTAGTATTACTTATTGATTAGCACATTATTATTTACTACACAGGAACAGCTTTTGGAGATAATGCTTTGAAACTATTGATGTGGTTAGCCATTGGTCAAACTGCTTTATTAAAGCAGTTTATGAGCCTTGGTGGGGCAGTGGTTAGAATGCAGTATTGCAAACTAACTCAGGTCACTACCAGGAATTTGATTATGACAGACTCAAGCTTGACTCATCCTTCCATCCTTTCAAAGTTGGTAAAACGAGGATCCAGATTGTTGGGGGCAATATGCTGATTCTGTAAACCATTTAGAGAGGGCTATAAAAGCACTATGAAGCGGTATATAAGTCTAAGTGCTAAGTGCTTGCTATTGCTAAACAGAAATAGCGCCAATTTGAGCAGACCATCTATTTCTTGCTCAGGAATCCCTGACCATAAAGGTGATGGGCATAGGAAGGTTTTTAGTAAGGAGGAACACTATTGGTGATACTGATAAAGTCTTAGACTACCTTGTAACCTTTAACATGTAACCTTTAGCAATAGCAATAACAATAGCGATTAGAGTTATATACCACTCCATTGGGCTTTACCGCACTCTTCTCAGCAATTTACACTGTCAGCATATTACCCCCAACCATCAGGGTTCTCATTTTACTGATCTCAGAAGCATGGAAGGCTGAGTCAAACATGAGCCGGTCAGGATTGAACAGCTGGCTATGGGCAGTTCAAGCTTTAGCTGAACTAAGGAAACCACACTCATTTTATTATAAGGCGGATGAAATATTGATTAATTAAAATTATCTTACTATGACCCTGAAGATGTAAGCAAGACGTATACTGCTTTTAATGATTATTTTATAATGATATGTATTTCCATAATTGGCATCATGGCAATGTATGCTTTTCAAAATTGCATCAAAGGGGATCCACTCAAAGCAGAGGTGTGCCTATTCAGAACTTGCTTCCAGGTAGGTCTTTTATTTACATATAAAAGGGTTTTTTTTTTCCTTTCCACCTGACTGGTGTGGGTCATTGGGCCTGTATGTTTAGGTAGGAGGACATGAGTTTCGGAGGACAACAATAGTTTTTCATATCTATCATAACTGAAGCTGTAACTTTTATGCCCTTTGTTATCAGCACCAGCAATAGAGAAAGATTCATTGGTGTACAAGCAGTGCCAGACAGGATGAAAACACTGTTGTAGGGGGAACTCTGCAGCCATTAAAAAGACTGAGCTTAATGCATCTAGGACCAAAACTCTGTGATGCAGATCCATCATTAAGAAGCTAAAAGTGACTTCTGGTTCCAGATCGCGGTGCCTCTAATCAAATGAAGAGACTCGTCTCCTCGTTGGCTAGTTTCCTTCCACCAGTAGACCCTTATGTGGGTCGAAAGTTGCCCTGGCGGGTGCAACTTCTGTCAAAGAGGCTTCGCTCGGCTGCGGAGGAGCCGCGCTATCCGGGCCAACTCTGAAGGCCGATGTAGAAGATCGGCCAGTAAAATGACCGATCATCTAGCCACTTCAAACTGCTAGTCAAAGAACATCTAAACTTTAAAAACCACCATGGTGAATCCAGGTGAGACTTTATTTTTACTCCTCTCTTCATTCTATTTTGCTGCTTTTTTTTTTTTTTTTTTTTGCCTGTAAGAGCCCTGTTGGAATTATTTCCCTGGCTTGGAAAAGCAGCTTCTACATGATTGGGAAGAAAGGCGTTGAACAAAAGAATAGAACAAAATCTTAAAGACTACATTTTATTTTCACATGTTTTGGGTACTGAAAAAATTCTTTCCTAAGAGTTGTACTATCATCTTATGCTATTTTTTTTTTAGCGGTATTATCATCCTATATTGGAAGAGTATTTCTTTCTCCACTTTTTCCTTAAAAATAGAAAAAAGGGAAAAATGGCATTTGAAAAATATTTTTAGCTGACTGAGGACATCTACTGGTCAAAAGTTAATATTGTAATTGTTGACTATTTGGAGATGAGATGGTTTTGGCCTTCAAATTCTTTTTTAAGAGAAAGATAACTTGATGCAGCTGTGGGATTTCTGGGGGTGGATATTTTTCTACTGCTATTAGGAACAGCCTCCACCAAAAGAGAGGAAAAAAAGGATTTCTCTTCAACTATTTTTAAAATGGAGCCTCACTCATATTTAAATTGTAAACTTATACTGGAAAAGATCTATGAGGCTAAAGAAGAAATATGTGCTACAATGAAAGAGTTTACTACAGAATTAAGAGCCAGAATCTTTCCCTTAAACTTCAAAACTGATTCTCAGACTATACCTGACTATTCTATAAAACAGATTACACAAGAAGAGGATTTAACTGAGAATAAAGAGAAATTTATTTTGCCTTATAAGCAGTTCACTTATGACTTTGAGGACCAGAAAAAGCAAAGACTGATATTTGAACTGTTAAAGCAATGAGGCTTTATGGTTAAGAGAAACAGAGGGCCAATGCAGAGGCCAAGATGGTTTTCACTGATTGAAATGATATTGCAAGCAACAAAGAGAGACTGATTAGCTGAAAGGGAAGCTCTGCTATGGAAACCTGCTTGGCATAAGAAGAAGGCCAGAATAAGAGTGAAAAGAAATGAAATTTAAAATTTTATGTAATGGACTAAAGGCAATCTAGAATTATGGATTTATTTAAGGACTAAGATTATGAGCTAGAATAAGAGAAAAATGGGTGACTAATGGAAGATATATATTAAATTGACTAAGAATGTATTTTTTGGACTGATAGGTTTATCTATATGAAAATTATTATGTAATGGAAGGAAGAAAATTGAAGAGATGTTTTAGATCTGGATTGATTTAATAACTAATGGAATGTTAATCTAATAAGATGATTTGTTTGTTTGATGCCCAATGGATTGAAATGATCTAAGGTTTGATATTATTTTGTCAGCTTAAAGAGATTGTTTGATTGATGGATTAGATATGTTTAGGATAGATCAATATTTTAGCTTAAAAAAGAGATATTTTTATGTAATGGATTAAAGGTAATCTAGAATTATGGACTGATTTAAGGACTAAGATTGTGAGTTAGAAGTAAGAGAAAAATGGGTGATTAATGGAATATACATTTTAAATTGATTAAGAATGTGTCTTTTAGAAGGATAGGTTTATTTGTATGAAAATTATTATGTAATGTTGAGTTAATCTAATAAGATGATTTATTTGTTTGATAATATGGATGTTATTAGTTATGATAATTAATTGGATGAAATTTGAATTCTGTCTAATGGATTGAAATGATTTAAGGTTTGATTTTACTCTGTCAGCTTAAAGAGATTGATGGATGGATGGATTAGATATGTATAGGATGGATTAATATTTTATTTTAAATAAGGTATATTAGTGGAAGAAGAAATAAATAAGATTTATGATAAAATTAAGGAACTAGAACATATTTGGAAGGGATACCTGAATTGATAATGTTTTTATTTAAAGTTAATTTGATTTCGGTATTGTAAATTTATAAAGCTTTAAAAACAGGTCCAGGCTGAATAAATTTAAGCTAGAATTGTATTATTTTAAATAAATGATGCTATTTAAGGGAAAAAGAGAGGGAATACTTGGTGTATTGATGGAATTATGTATATATGTTTTGTTTTTGGATGTTTGATTACCCTAGCATCACGGTGTTCCTTGAGCACTTATGTCTTAAGAATTAAAAAACTAATAAATTTTTTTTTAAAAAAAGAAGGTAAAAGTAGGCTTGTTTTCTTTGAATTTAGCTAATAATTCTCCTCCCAAACAACAGAGATAATTGTGCAAAGCTCTACTGATTACAACATAAATATAATTAGTATTTCTTCGTAGTTTAAACTTTATAGCCTAAGAGGAACTTCAGATTCTCATGGTTTTGAAAGTAGAAGGAATAGAGATTCATGGATTTTCTATTCAGTCCATGATGACTTCAGAATAACACAGTGATGGGGGTGGTCGGAATCTATATGTGATAAACTGCTTTGGGCTCATGGACGTACCTATTCCGAAGGGCAGAAACTCTTCCCGTTCCACGAACTTCCCATCCTTATCTAAAAAGTGATTTGGGTTGAATTCTTCAGGTGTCTCCCATTGTTCAGGGTCAAGAAGAACAGAGCGCAGGTCTGGCAAAATAATGGTCCTCTGCAAAAAATATTCAAACAATATTACTAAAATGTTTGGTTTTAGCTTGTCTTGATAGACCCATATTTGTTCATTTCCAAAGCAGTTTCTGAGAGCAGTGGCTGTTCTTAGCATTTCTCACCTTTGGAATGTGGTAACCCTTCATCGTCACATCTTTTGTACTTTGCCTGGGAAGCCCAACTAGCAAGACATTTTTTAAACGCTGCATTTCATGAATCACGGCATTGGTGTAGGGCAGCTTCTTCCGATCCTGATAGGAAATTGAGGCCGAGGAACTAAAGGCTTCTTCAATCTCTTTCTGGACTTTCTCTAGAAAAAACAATAGAAATAAAAGCCTCTTTTTCATTATTATGTTTCATTTACTGGTTTTCAAATTTTAATCTTTAACAGAAGTTTAGGACATAGAATAGCCTTTAGGGCAGGGCTTTTCAACCTTTTCACCCATTGTACCTCTTTTAGGATATGGCAACATCCGAGTACCACCAGTCACCTATCAATGTGTCAAAAACTTGACGACCAAAACAAAAAAAAAAGAAAAAAGAAAAAGTGATAAAGTACAGAGAGTCCTCGACTTACAACAGTTCGCTTAGTGATTGTTTGAAATTACAATGGCAGTGAAAAAACTGTGCCCCAAGCCACAGCCATGCAAGATGCCTGCCCGCCTGGCCACGCTCTATCTCCTGTCCGAGATTTTCATTGTTGTGAGCATTTCTGTTGAGGATTGGCAGTGAGGTGGGGTGGGGGATTTGGCTTTTATTCCCCCCATCTTCTGGGTACTTGCAGCAGGTTTTGGTCACTTCACATGACCCTGGGACACTGTGACTGTCATAAATATGAATCAGTTGCCAAGCACCTGAATGTAAATCACAAGACCCTGGAGATGCTGCAACATTCCAGCTGATCGGCGCTTCTTCTGGGCTCAGCAGAAGCACCAGGATCAGTGCTGCTTTCCAGTTGATCGGTGTTTCTTCTGCGCTCAGCAGAAGTGTCAGGATCAGCACCAAGCTACAGCTGGAGTCTGGCGCTGATCCCGGTGCTTCCGCTGAGCCCTGACAGCCCTGCAGCTCCAACCATCTCTCGCTCAGGCTTGTACGGTGTTGCCTCCGGTTCAGCTCATTCCCCTCCCCCGCTACCACTTTTCTAGGATGGTCACGTACCACCTGTCAGGTGCCAATGTACCAAAGGTGGTACCCGTACCACTAGTTGAAAAGCCCTGCTTTAGGGCATTAAATGTAATCCCATCCTTTTATTATTATTATTAAAAGTTTTACAAATTACAATATAAACCCACCCATCACCTCCCTCCCTCCCTCCCCCACTTCCCAGAGCTGATTACAGGATAACAAATAAACAAACATACTCTAGCTAACATAAACCAACTAAACTATCAATCAAAACCATAATACACTTTAACTCCTTCCCAAAACAAATATTAACAAATTAAGACAAAAATAATAATACCATTAATACTATTAATAATTATCTAAAATCTATTCAAAAGCAAGATAATACTTTTCAGTTTCATACTTCTTCTGAATATAATCAATCCATCTTCTCCAAACCATAAGATATCTTTCTTGTGAATGATCCTTCAAATAGGCGGAGATTTTCGCCATTTCTGCTAAATTAGACACTTTAAGTATCCATTCTTCCAAAGTAGGCAATAAGTTTTTCTTCCAATATTGCCCCACCAATAATCTTGCAGCAGTTATGAAGTTCAACATCAAATTAGTTTCTTTAACATCCAAATCTACAATAATACCCAACAAAAATAATTGCGGAGTAAACTTTATCTTTTTCCTAAAAATCTTTTGAATATTCCACCAAATCTTAATCCAAAAAGCTTTAATATCTTTACAAGTCCACCAAATATGAAAATAAGTTGCATCTAAATTTCCACATCTCCAACATTTGGGCTGTAATTTCGGATACATGCGGGACAACTTTTGGGGATCCAAATGCCATCTATAAAACATTTTATAAAAATTTTCTCTTAAACTTTGTGCTTGAGTAAATTTTACATTTCTAACCCAAATTGTCTCCCATGTATCCAATAAAATTGGCTCTTGGATATTTTGCGCCCATTTAATCATACAATTTTTAACTAACTCCGTTTCAGAGTCCAATTCTATTAAAGCATTATAAATTCTTTTTATATGAAATCGACTTTGATCTTCAATCTGTTTTACCAAATTCACATCCTCTAAAATAATACCAACCTTTTTATCTATATTCCACCTCAATAACAATTGATTATAATGAAACCAAGAATATACAATATTTTCTTGCTTCAACTCAGTTAAAGGCTTTAATTGCCAATGCTGCCCAACCAAACTAAGTAATTCCTTATAAGAAATCTTATCCAAATTTACTCCCCTAGATACTCCCTCTATCACGTGTCCTGGAACCCCCCAAACTGGGATTTTATAATTTAACCTATAGTAATACTTTTTCCAGACACGCAGCAAGGCACTTCTCAAAATATGGGTTTTAAAAACCTGATCAACTTTTTTTTATCATAAATTAAATAGGCGTGCCATCCATATAATAAATCCCATCCCTCAAGAGATAGGATATTCTTATTTGTTAAGTTGAGCCAATCACTAATCAAGGTTAAAGCCACTGCATCATAATACAATTTTAAATTTGGTGCCTTTAATCCTTCTCTTTCCCGTGTATCCTGCATAATTTTAAATTTAACTCTTGGCTTTTTCCCTGCCCAAATAAATTTATTAATCCCCTTCTGCCATTCTTCCAAATTGGCATCTTTTTTCAAAATAGGTATCATCTGAAATAAAAAAAGAAACTTTGGAAGTATATTCATTTTAACTGCCAATATTCTCCCCAACAAAGATAATTGTAATTTTTTCAAATCATTTAAATCCTTTTGAACTTTTACCCATAATGTCTCATAATTATTTTTATACAATTTAACATTAGAGGACATTAAATAAATTCCTAAATATTTGACCTTTCTCACTATTTCAAAACCTGTTAATTTAACTATAATATCCTTTTCCTTCATAGACATATTTTTCAATAATATTTTAGTATTATTTTTAAAAAATATTATGAAGGAGAGCAGATTGAAAATGCATTCCCTGTGCTCTGATCATATCCAGTCCAAATAGGTTCAGAATATTGATGCAAACTGTTGATTCAGTTTAAATATTCCATGGAATCTTTTTCAATCTACACTGTGTGCACAATTATTAGGCAAGTGAATATTTGGACCGTATAATAATAATAATAATAGTAAAGTTGGAAGGGACCTTGGAGGTCATCTAGTCCAACCCCCTGCTCGGGCAGGAAACCCTACACCATTTCGGACAAATGGCTGTCCAGTCTCTTCTTAAAAACTTCCAGTGTTGGAGCATTTACTGCTTCTGGAGGCAAGCTGTTCCACTGATTAATTGTTCTCACTGTCAGGAAGTTTCTCCTTAGTTCTAGGTTGCTTCTCTCCTTGATTAGTTTCCACCCGTTGCTTCTTGTCCTGCCTTCAGGTGCTTTGGAAATAGCTTAATTCCCTCTTCTTTATGGCAGCCCCTGAGATATTGGAACACTGCTATCATGTCCCCCCTTGTCCTTCTCTTCGTTAAACTAGACATACCCAATTTTAGCAACCGTTCCTTATATGTTTTAGCCTCCAGTCCCCTAATCATCTTTGTTGCTCTTCTCTGTTTCTAGAGTCTCAACATCTTTTTTACATCGTGGTGACCAAACTGGATGCAGTATTCCAAGTGTGGCCTTACCAAGGCATTAAAGAGTGGTATTAATACTTCACGTGATCTTGATTCTATCCCTCTGTTAATGCAGCCTAGCACTGTGTTGGCCTTTTTGGCAGCTGCAGCACACTGCTGGCTCATATTTAAGTGATTGTCTACTAGGACTCCGAGGTCCCTCTCACAGTTACTACTATTGAGCATGGTGCCACCTATGCTGTACTTGTGCATTTGGTTTTTCTTGCCTAAATGTAGAACCTTGCTTTTTTCACCATTGAATTTCATTTTGTTAGTTAGTGCCCAGTGTTCAAGTCTGTCCAGATCCTTCTGTATCTGAAGCCTGTCTTCTGGAGTGTTGGCTATTCCTGCCAGCTTGGTGTCGTCTGCAAATTTGATGAGTTCCCCATCTATCCCTTCATCCAAATCGTTGATGAAGATGTTGAAGAGTACTGGGCCCAGAACAGAGCCCTGGGGCACCCCACTACACACTTCCCTCCATATAGATGCAGTTCCATTGAGGACCACTCGCTGAGTACGGCCGGTCAGCCAGCTACGGATCCATCTGGTGGTGATTCTGTCTACCCCACATTTTTCTATCTTGTCAAGTAGTAGGTTGTGATCTACTTTATCAAATGCCTTACTGAAGTCCAAGTAAATTATGTCCACAGCATTCCTCTGATCCACTAATTTTGTCACTTGGTCAAAGAATGCAATAAGATTTGTCTGGCATGATCTATTTTTGACAAACCCATGTTGGCTTTTAGTAATGACTTTGTTTGCCTCTAGGTGTTCGTTGATTCGTTGTTTGATTATCTTTTCCAGGATCTTCCCAGGTATTGAGGTCAGGCTGATAGGTCTGTAATTTCCTGGATCCATTTTTTTTCCTTTTTTGAGGATGGGAACTACATCAGCTCTTTTCCAGTCCTCTGGTAGTTCCCCTGTGTTCCAGGATCTTTGAAAAATATAGTTCAGTGGCTCCGATATTACATCTGCCAGTTCCTTGAGAACTCTGGGGTGTAATCCATCTGGTCCTGGCGATTTGAACTCATCTAGGCTGGACAGGTGCTCATTTACCATTTTCTTGCCTATCTTAACTTGGGTTTCTATTTTGTTTTTTATGGCACTATTTTTGATAGGTTGGTCTGTTTTTTCCCTTTGTGTAAAGACAGATGCAAAACACGAGTTAAATAGTTCTGCTTTCTCCCTGTTGTTTGTCACCTTCTTGCCACTTCCACCCACTAATGGACCAATCGTTTCCTTCACTTTTTTCTTGTTTTTTACATGTTGAAAGAAGCTTTTTTTGTTATTTTTGACTTTGGTCGCAAGCCTTAGTTCATTTTGAGCCTTGGCTTTCCTCACTTCATCTTTGCAGGCTCGGGCTATTTGCTGATATTCTGACTTAGTTATGTTCCCCTCTTTCCACTTTCTATACTTGTCCTTTTTATCTTTCAATTTGTCAGAGAGTTCTTTATGCAGCCATGCTGGTTTCTTTTGAGAGCTGTTATTTTTCCTCTTTGTTGGTATTGTGCTAGACTGTGCTTTTATTATCTCATTTTTCAAAATTTCCCAAGCTTCTTGAGTTGTTTTCCCCTTGAGGATTCTCATCCATGGAATCCTTCCCAAGCCCTCTCTAAGTTTATTGAAATTAGCTCTCTTGAAGTCCAAGACTCTAGTTTGACTGTGTTCTATTGCTTGTGCTTCTATAATGTTGAATTCTAATATTGCATGATCACTTCCTCCCAGGGTTCCTATGGCTTCAACACCGTCTATCATTTCATCTCTGTTAGTGAGAATTAGATCCAAGATGGCTAATCCCCTAGTTCCCTTCTCTACTTTTTGGGAGACAAAGTTGTCTGCTAGGTTTGCCAGGAACCTGTTTGATCTTCCACTTGGTGCGGAGTTTGTCTCCCAGTTGATGTCAGGGTAGTTAAAGTCCCCCATTACTATTGTGATGTGCTTCCTACGTACCTTAGTTAGCTGACTGGCAAAAAGTTCATCTATTTCCTCTGTTTCGTTGGGTGGTCTGTAGTATACACCTATGGCAGTGGTTCTCAACCTGTGGGTCGGGACCCCATTTGGGGTCGAATGACCATTTCACGGGGGTCGCCAAACAAGGCTGTCCACCATTTTTTCCCCCTTTTCTTTGGCCACGCCCCTGGCACCCGGTGATGTATAAGTGGTTGGGGGTCACCACAACATGGGAAACTGTATTATGGGGTCGCGGCATTAGAAAGGTTGAGAACCACTGACCTATGGCAATGTCATTTCCCCCCCCCTTTTATATTGACCCAAATGCATTCAAGACAGTTTTTATCATTGTTGTATTCTATTTCTGTGGAGATGTAGTTATTTCTTATATAGAGAGCAACTTCACCTCCTCTTTTATTTGGTCTGTTTCTTTTAAATAATTTAAATCCCTCTAGCTGTGTGTTCCATGTGTGAGTTTCATCCCACCATCATCATTTTTATGTATATTTTCCACCTCCAAGCTGTATAAATATGAATGCTTAGTGGATATAAGAATATCAGGTGATGTGTAGTTGTGTAATGAGGGAGGGTTTGGCCTAAGGAGATCAACACCCTTTATCAAGGGATACATAATTATTACGCTGCTTCTTTTCCTCAGACAAAAAAGACATTCAACTGACTCTGAAAAGTCAAATATTGTAAAAAGTCTTTCAGAGGGATGCAGCACTCTTGAATTTTCCACACAACCATCAAAGGTTTTGTTGGAAATTCTCAACAGGATCGCAAGAAATGTGTTGAGAAAAAAAGACACACATTAACTGCCAAAGATATGAGAAGAATCAAATGTGAAGCTACCCAGGAACCCATTATCCTCCAGTGCTGACATAGTCCAGATTTACAACCTACCTGGAGTACCTTGAAGTACAAGGTGCTCCGTGCTCAGAGACATGGCCAAGGTAAGGAAGGCTGAAACCCGACCCCCACTGAACAAGACATGGAAGATGAAATGGTAAGTCTAGGCCAAGAAATCTCTGAAGACAGATTTTTCAAAGGTTTTATGGACTGATGAGATGTGAATGACTTTTGATGGAGCAGATGGATGGCCCCATGGCTGGATCAGTTATGCACACAGAGCTCCACTTTGATTCACACACCAGAAAGGTGGAGGTGGAGTATTGGTATGAGCTATTATTATTAAAGATGAGCTAGTTGGACTTTTTCAGGTTGAAGATGGACTCAAAATCAACTCCCAAAACTACTGCCAGTTTTTAGAAGACAATTTCTCATGCAGTGGTACAAGAAAACGTCTGCATCGTTCAAGAAGACCATGATTTTTATGCAGGACAATGCTCCATCATATGCATCAAAGCACTCCATTGCATGGCTAGCCAGTGAACGCCTGAAAGATGAAATAACAATGACATGGCCCCCTTTGTCATCTGACCTAAATCCTATTGAGAACTTGTGGGCCCTTCTTAAATGGCAGATTTACGGTGAAGGAAAACAGTACACCTCTCTGAACAATGTGGTTGTTGCTGCACAAAATGTTGATCGTCAACAGATCAAGAAAATGACTAACTCCAATTTTCTTTTGTTTTTTGAAATATCAGAAATGCTTATTTGTACATTTTGAGTTGTTTATTATTTTCACTTTAACAGATGCAAATAAACGAGTGAGATGGGCAAATTTTCATTTTTTCATTTAGTTACATGAAAATTCTGCTCACTAATAGTTGCCCAATAATTGTGCACACATAGATATTCTCCTAAAAACGACAAAACTACACTTTTACTTTCTTAAATATTCAGGTTTGAGGTTTATTACCATTTTAGATTGACCGACAGCACTGTAGTTATTGAATAAGAAAATTAATCTTCCAAAATACAACTTGCCTAATAATTGTGCCCAAAGTGTAGTCAATCCCCAGAATTCAATCCCAAACCAGTTTAGAAATCTGATTCAATTTAAAGGAAAGTTCTATAATTATCTTGAAAGTAATGTGGATCAAATTTTTGTAAAGCACTCGTTTGTTTATTTATTTTTATTATTTTTTAAAATCATTATATGTATATGTTACCCATCTCACTGTTACAGTAACTCGGAAGGGGAGGCTTACAATATAATAAAAAGAGAGAAAAGATATTACAGAACAATTAAAATAAAGAGGATTAAATAAACTAAAAACCTAGAGGATGGGTAACAAGGAGTAGGGATCGTCTCTCTACCCTATCAGTCACTCCCATAGTAGTGCACCTCTATCAGGGCTCCAGAGCAATTGGCAGAGTAAAGTTTTAAGACTCTTCCTGAAGATCCGCAGGGTAAGGGTGGACCTCACCTTCAGGAGGATAATATTCTAGACAGTGGGGGCCACAGCAGAATAACCTCTTCTCCTGAATACTGCCAGCTGAAATTCTATAGCAGTCAGTATCCAAAGTAGGTCTCTTCTGCTAGAGAAACTAGGACAGGCTTGTCACATTGGATTGAGACAGCTCCACTAGACCAGTGGTCCCCAACATATGGGCCACAGCCCACTACCAGACCGTGGCTTCTTAGCCACTCGGTAATGTGAGTGGTTGGCCAGTGTGAGTGCACATGTGTGCGCGCTCATCCCCCCTTGCTCCAGCACTAGCATTCCTGTGAGCCTCTTGCCAATATGAGCCTCACCACGAGCTTTGCACCCATGCCACCAGCCCCATTTGCAGAGTGCTCATGCTTGCGGACCCATTTGTGCACACGCATGCACAGCCACATTTCCATTTGTGTGCATGCACACATAAAGGTTCCTGCCCCTCCCTTTCCCACTGGGCAACCAACCCAGAAATGTGGGCGCCCATACACCCACTCCATACAAGGCTTTAAATTCACCTTGAACTGGACCCAGAACCAAACTAGCAACCAGCTCAGCTCATGTAAAAGTGGTAAAATGTGCCACCCAAGGGATCTCTAGAAATAGCTGCACCACTGGATTTGCTACCAGCTGTAGATTACGAACATTCTTCAAGGGTAGCCCAAGTAGAGCACATTGCAGTAATCCAAATGAGAGATTACAAAGGCATGAGTGACCCTGCACAGGTCCTCACAATCCATTTAAGGGTACAATTGGTAAATAACATGAAATTACACAAAGGGTCTCCTAGCCTTGATTCCACCTGCTCTTTCAGTTGGAGTCATGAGTCTGGAAGAACCCACAAATTGCACACGGGACCTGTCTGACACCATCCAGTTCTGATTCCCATAGCCAGTTGAAAAGGATACAACGGTTGATGGTATCAAAAGCCGCAGACAGGAAAGAAGAGCAATGATGGATGTGCTTTCCCCATCCCACTCCCTCCAGAGATCATCCACAAGTATGGTTAATGTCTCTGTCCCATGACCAGGCCTGAAACCTGGCTGAAAGGGGTGCAGATATCCATTTCATCCAGGACCCATAGTGCAACCATTTTTTCCACTACTTTCCCCTTCACTAAAAAGGGGAGATGGCAAACTGGACAGAAATTGTCAAGATAGGTGTGGTTCAGTGAAGGTGACTTAAGGAAGAGTCAGATCAAGGTCTCCTTAAATGGTGCTGCGAACATCCCCTCTGCAGTGATGTGGCATTTTGTCGCTCTTAGCACCACGAGGTAAGGACTTAATGGCAATTCTGTTTTTTGTATTCCTCCAGTGGCATTTGTTTCTTCAACAACTCCTCCATAAACCACTGGAGTGTCAGAAGTGATGGGCCAAGAGAGGGCACATGGGCACAATCCTGTCTATGGCTGCAGCTGTTTTCTGATTCCAGGCTGTGGCCAGAGCCTCCAAAGGGGACACAGCAGATCCCCCAGGACAATCCCATAGCTCCTTATGGAATCTGAATAGTCCATCAGTCATCAAGAAGGGACTTGTGAATAGGTACAGCCTCCCTGCAGAGGGGGCAGGGCTGGAAAATCCCAAGGACACCACCGTGTAGTCTGACCATGACAGAGGGAATAATGATAACTCCCAGAGCAGATCACATTGCCACTGTTTTGACAAGCAGATCATGTCTTCAAGGGTGTCCACTGTCCTGGGTTCGGCCATGGATAACCTGAAAAAGCTGCCGTGATGGCCATGAACACTTAAGCTGCTTCTGGGGCTTGCCCCTGGCACCTATTTATATTCCTACCCATCACTATTTGAATTGCTTTTCCTAAACCCTACGAGCTGCTCTTCTACCCCTAAACCTGACCTCCCAGTGTGCTGGCAGACAAGTCATTCTGCCAGTCATACAGACTCACCCAATGTGGCATTTTCACGGTAGCTCTTAGTGCCAATGGGAATCCAGCTTCTGGGCTCTATGTGTGTTGGAATTCCAACGTTTGCTGCCATAACCAGATGTTCAACACCAGGTGGCTCCAAATCCATCTCTGATCTGTGGGATTTGTACTTTTCATTTCAATCTCTGATCTGAATCAGATGCTTCACTGTGAAGGCCACTGTTAATTCTCTGGGTCAGTTCTTGCTTCCAGTCCCTGCCAGCATGACATCTTTCTGAGCTGTCTCCAGCTCCAGCTTCAAGCTGGCTCGTTCCTATACCTCCATCAGCCTTCCACCCTTAATACACTGGCATGGCTTTCAGCCCTTCAACCATTTCAGACTGGCACTGGGTCAGACTCAAGGCCACCTCTCTACTTTCCACCAGTCTCATAGGAGCATGGTGGCTCTCATGGCTAGAATGCTGGGCTGAGAATCTGCAAGCCCTTGTTCAAGACCTGAGGGCTGCTTTGTTGTTGGGTGAGTTCCTGACATTTGCTCCAGCTCCTGCTGACCTAGCAGTTTGAAAGCATGTAAATGTGAGTAGATAAATAGGTACCACTTTGGTGGGCTCATTTAGGGGACATGAAAGGAATCCCCAAATGAACATTCCCCAGGCATCATGATAGTACTTTTAACATCTTGGTACTTCCAACATTTTACAATGATGAACAGTCTGTTCTCCTAGTTGTGTCCCTCAGTGCTGCAGACAATGGCCCTAGATTGACTCCCCACCCCTCCACCCCAAATCCGCGGCCAGGGGTCTTCCCTGGTTGGCAGGATGAAAATACAAGCCTCAGTGGGCTCCCAGCTCCAGACCAATCCCCTCTTTTTGCCAGACCATTCTAGCTTGGTCTCTTCAGCTTCTGGTCTCCAGTCAAGGAGCAGACCCAGCAGTAGCAGGGCAGGAAGAAAGTAGGATTAAGGAGAAGACTGAGGGCTTCATTTGCTGCTCCAAGTTGTAACCGCCTCCTCCCCCACAATTTCCCCATTCCTTCCCTTCATGTCAGGAAGCCTTGTGTTATGCATTTGCTTGCTGCCTCCATCTTGACTTTTTTCTATATTTATTATGCTGAAATTTGGTCCTCTATATCCAATTTAGGCCAAACAAGTAGCAAATCTGAAAAACATAGTAGATTTCTAAACTGAATGTATTAAATGTACTGATTCCAGTTTTCAGTTGCTCACTCAACATTTTATTGAAATTTCAAAGAAGGCTCTCTGTACATTCCTGGCTTTCCTTTAATCCTGCTAAGTTCATGCCCCTGCTTATAGGGTCAAGAGTCTACATAGGAAAATTATTATGAAGAATAGATTCAGTTGCTCATTCAATAGCTTGGAATTTCAAATAATTTCTGTGTATTATAGAATCTGAGACTGGCCCTTGTTCCCACAGCCCAGATTTCTCTCACCTTGGATGTCGGGATGATTGGTCAAGAGGAGCAGTGCCCACATCAGAGTAGCCAAGGTTGTCTCTGTCCCAGCACCAAAAAAATCAACAATACACTGAGCCAGGTTCTCTTCATTGTAGGTAGAGTTGGGATCATTCCTCCTCTGATGTTTAAAATGGAAAATAAAAATTACAATGAATTCTATACAAGTTTTTTATACTTATTTATATCTCTGTGTAGCAAGCCATGAGAATAAATATAATCTTAGTAGTTATATTGGAAAATCAATGCATGAGAGTAAGAATTAAAGTGGTAGGTTCACATTGAGTAAGATACTATATTGAAGTAGCTAAGATCAAAGAGAGATTTGGCTTTGGAAGAACTTGAATTCATTTCCTTTTATTTTATGATTGGTTACCTCAGTGAATGCTTGCATGTGGAACAGTGATTAATGTGCACCTACTAGAGTGAATCACAAAACATCAAAAGCAGGAGTATCTGCATGGATTCTAATTTAACGTTATGGCCAAAGGTGATGTACATGACCGATCTCACTACCAGCTTTTGTGGCTACTATGCCACACTATGACAATTCATGCATTTTTTAGAGTGCAGGAAGACCTCAACTTACAACCATTCATTTGGTGATCGTTCAAAGTTTCAACAGCAGTGAAAAACATGACTTATGACCTAATTTCATACCATTGCAGCATCCCCATGGTCACATGATCAAAAGTCAGGTGCTTGGCAACAGGCATGTATTAATGACAGTTGTACTGTCCTGGGGTCATGTGATCACCATTTGTAACCTTCCTAGCTGGCTTCTGACAAGCAAAGTCAATGGAGAAGCCAGATTCACTTAACGATCCAATGGTTCACTTAACAACTGTAGCAAGAAAGGTTATAAAAGGGGGTAGAATTCACTGTCTTGTTTAGCAATAGGAATTTTGGGCCCAGTTGTACATCTAATAATACCTGTACTGGATTCTTGTGAGACCTCAATAACCTTTCACCAAACTAGCGTAATGTCCTGAAGAATTATGGGACAAACGAGACAATCCAGTCTACCTGCCTATTGATGGAGAAGCATCTTGTGAAACAGATATGACAATCACTGAAATAGAGAGGCGTTTGAGCAAGTACCACAAATGGTCCAACCACTCACCATCGCTCTTTATAATTAATGTGGACGCTGTAACCAGAAACCTACAATTATAACACCCATGGATGCTATTATGTACTGATAATAGCATGATAGAGAGTGAAAAATGAACTGAAGCACTGCACCACCCTTGAACCATTTGTACACTCAAGACTGATGGTATCAAATTGTAAATAAAGTGACCAAGGGCAACGTAACTTCAAACTGATAAAAGTTGTTCTGAAAAAAATCAATCTTATTCTGAAAACAATGGAGAGGAGGGCCTTTATTGCTTGTTTCAAATTGTTGTACATTTTTACTTATGGCCAAAGCTGTGAACATATCTGTCCCTTTCCAACCATTTCAGGATAATATTTGTTTAAGTATGAATCAATCAAATGTCTCTACCTTGTTAATTCTTTTCCTTCTTAATGGAACTTCTTTAAAAAAGGGGGAAAGGAGTGGTAGGCAAACATCACAGGATGACAAACAAACATTTCTAACTTACCCAAGGAACCTCCCATGTATAACAAGAGTCTAATATTACAGATGTACAATATAGTCCTTATTTAGAAGCAACCGGAATTTAGAACGGGTGAAATTCAGAATGGGAGTTGAATGAAAAAGAAAACAATACCAGTATTGCCTCTTCTTACTTATAGCCTGGAATATAATAATTCCTTGCCCATGTATTGAACTACAATAAACCCATACCTTCTCCATCTGAAGAAGATAGTGATCAATGAAATCTTGTGGCTCATGCAGAGAGCTGGATTCCTTGTGTTTCTCTATTTCCTGCTTTGCAAACGACACAATCAATTCCATAGCAGCCAGGGCCTTCTTGTGAGGCCCTGGGAAGTAGCTGATTAATCGTGGGAAGACAACAAACATCTAATAGAAATGGAAAAGGAAAGGTTGTTTATTTATTTCCTACTACAACTAAAGAAGACACTCAGCAGCTCACAGTAATAGACAGCACTTAATAACCAAAGAAAAACATTGCAAGCACATTGAAACATGGCAAACTTTACATGGTGTCAGGTCCCAAAGCTCCTCCAGAAAAGCTGTTTCCAAATTCTTCCAGAAAAGAATCGTGTTAGAGGCAGATAGGTTATTTTAAAGCTAATATAAAATTCTCTTATTCTCTCATTCTCTCCAGGAGCCTTTGTAATTATGGTAATCTATGGTTAACTGATTTAATAAATTAGACCAACTGGATCCACATATGTGGGAAGAATCCAGAGAAAGAAATATTTTGGGGAATATTAAATAGGCAGAATATATTTCCCCAAAGGATCTTAAAAGCAGAAAAGCAAGCCCAGTTTTTCTTAATAGCCCCAAGCAGAAACTCAGCAGAAACCAACTTTTAAAAATGCAGATATAATAATCCATTCAGGAAGGTTGGAGCCAGGAATCTAGAAGCTCATGAGATTAAGAAGACAAAGACCCCTAAAATCTACATACCCAACGCGAACACTAAAAGATATGACCTTTGGTGACATAATAGGATTAACCCACCATCAGAATATCAAAAGGATACACCTCAAAAGCCCGGAAGGTATAAAAACCCACCACTCCCAGCTACATGTGGTCAGATTTCCCAGAGCCATCTTTCTGCCTGGTTCTCCTCTTCAATAAACTACAACCTTCTTTCTAAAGCAGTCTCCATTTTGTTTATTCCCGGCTTGGACTGGACCCTGATGAAGACTTTTCTTTCAACACATGGCAGGCTAATAATGAATTAACTACATGGGTTGGATTTTCGGTCTGCTAGCTTTTCATAACAGAATAGCAGGTTGGAAGGGAACTTGGAAGTCTTCTAAGCTAACCCCCAATTCAATCAAGAGACTCTATATCATTGCAGACAATGGCTGGCCTATCTCTTCTTTAAAATCTCCAGTGGTGGAGCACCCACAACATCTGGAGGAAAGCCACTCCATTGCTTCTTGTCTTGTCTTAAGGGGCTTTTGAGAATAGGTTGACCCCCTCTTCTTTGTACTGCCACCATGGCACCACTAGTCCTTCTTTTCACTAGATTAGATATACCCAATTCCTGCAGTTGTTCTTTATATGTTTTAGTCTCATGCCCCCTAATCATCTTTGTTGCTCTTCTCTGCACTTGTTCCAGAGTCTCAAGATCTTTTTTATATTGTGGCAACCAAAACTGAATGCAATATTCCAAGTGTGCTTATCAAGGCCTTATAAATCAGTACTAAGCCTTCATGTGATCTTTATTCTATCCCTCTGTTAATGCAGCCTAGGATTGCATTGGCTTTTCTGGTAGCTGCAGCAAAAGAATTTCTGCATGGAAGCAATAGACTTAAATCATAATGAAGCAGACATTGGTTTGCTATTAAGAAAAAATTGAAAGAACTGTTCAATATCAGATTGACCCAGAAAGTGGTGGACCATCTTTTATTGAGATATTCTGAATATTTGTCCCAACTAAAGCACTAAGTCAACTGGGTGACACTAGACAAGTCCCTCTCTCTCAGGTGTAGAAAGTGGGCAATGGCAAGCCACTTCCGAAATCTTGACAAGGAAACTGCAAAGACTTGTCTTGGCCACTGGGGATAATTGTACAATAGATTATTTCCAAGGCTTCCTCCATGAATTCCATTCATGATTACATGGAAATATTCATGGAAATAGTTTTGTCTCTTTAACAGAAAACATGACTCACCGCATGAAAAAAGCTGCCAGTGAATTTCACAATAATTTCAATGGCTTGAATTAGCTTCTGGAAGCTTTCATCTTCAGGAGCAAACTGATGACCAAAACTCAAAGCACTTATGATATTAGAAACTGCATTTATTACTGGAATTGAAGGGTCAAATGGCTGTCCTGCAAATGAAGATATTTCATAATGAATTATTAAAGAACAGGACTTCTAGGCAATGAACAACATTATTGGGAACTCTGTCAATTGTTTCAAAAATTTTAAAACAGCATAGCAAATACACCTGTTCTTGTTAGAAATAGAGAGAATGGAAAAACATTCTGCAGACAGAGACTTGAGCGATTAGTCCAAATTGCATACCTTTTGTTTTTTTAAATGTTTCCACCAACGTCTGAGCTGTGTCTTCTATCTGATGCTCAATGCTCTTCTTCCCCAGGCCCAGCTTCCTCAGAGATGTGATGCCGATGTGTCGCTGCTCTTTCCAGACGTGGCCATTGGAGAAAATAATACCTGAGGGCATCAGCAGAGAATGATAAGTGATTCCTGAGGACATTCCATGTTAAAAAATAAAACAGATCTAGTTCTTCCCAAACATTGCTCTGAATTTCAGGTAGAAAACCTTTGTGCAATTTTGCCATTTTGTAAAATTTCGGCCATGTTAAGTTTTATTATAAAACATTTATTCATGTAGGGAGTCATTTATTCATGTAGGGAGACAAATGTGTGATATGGTGAACACAGTTGCAGTGCTTGCCAGCTTCTATGATGGACATCAAAGCTTCTAAGATGATGTAAAAGTTCACGTGCGAGAACATGTTATAAGCACAAGGGACAGGATGTTCTCAGTGGTAATAGAATCCATTTGTAACTTCCTCCTACAAGATCTATGGAGATTCTCAGTCATCCAGGACATGGTTGTCCCAAAGGTCCTTTTTCAGGAGGCAACTGGACTTTTTTTTTTTAATAAAAAAAATTTTATTTTCCATTTATCCAACATAATTATACAACAAAATTCACTTTACAAAATAAAATAAATTCATAATCATAACCATAACCATAGGTGCCGCTTGCTCGTTCCCCCCAAGCTGTATCCACCCTCCCTAATACCTTCCTTACTTCCCTCCTCTTTCTCTCCTCCCCTCACTACTCTCTTCCCCTCCCCTTCTCCACTTACCATCCTACTTCCTCCCTACACCTTCCTCCCCTCTCATCCCTCTCAAACACAGGAATACAGCATAGGGGAAACACCCAAGCAGCACCTCTCTCATAAATTACCATATCTATATTATCCTATTCTACCTATTTACCCACCCACTCACCCACCCACCCACCCTCAACCCCCCCTCACTTCCCAGAGCAGAGTACAGGGTTATTAATAACAAAATTAACAATATACAATAAAAAAGAAAAAAGAAAAAGAGAAAATAAATCATACTTAGCCCTTAACTCCCCTTAAATTACATCATCATAAACAAATCTCTTATACAACATTTGCTATAAAATTTACTCATAAAATAAATGAAACTTTATAGTCCCATACTTCTTCTGAATATAATCTATCCATCTTCTCCATATAGTAATATATCTTTCTTGTGTAAGATCCTTTAAATAAGCAGAAATTTTTGCCATTTCCGCTAAATTAGAAACTTTAAATATCCATTCTTCTAAAGTAGGCAACGAATCTTTCTTCCAATATGAATCTACTAGTAACCTTGCTGCAGTTAATAAATTCAACATTAAAATAGTTTCTTTATCATCTAAATCCACAAAAAATACCCAATAAAAATAATTGAGGAGTAAACTTTATCTTCCTTTTAAAAATCTTTTGAATGTTCCACCAAATCATAATCCAAAAAGCCTTTACCTTTTTACAATTCCACCAAACATGAAAATAAGTTGCATCTGTATTACCACATCTCCAACATTTGGGTTGTAAATTAGAATACATACAAGATAATTTTTTAGAATCTAAATGCCACCTATAAAACATTTTATAAAAAATTTCCCTCAAATTTTGAGCTTGTGTAAATTTAACATTTCTAATCCAAATTATCTCCCATAAATCCAATGGGATTGGTTCCTGGATATTCTGAGCCCATTTAATCATACAATCTTTAACCAATTCTGTTTCTGAATCTAATTCTATTAAAACATTATCAATTCTTTTTATATGAGCCTGATTCTGATCTTTAATCTGAATTACCAAATTTTCATCTTCTAATGTTATTCCCTCTTTCTTATCTACAGTCCACCTATCCACTATTTGTAAGTATTGAAACCATGATTGTAAAATATTTTCTTGCCTTAATACATCTAAGGATTTTAAATGCCAGTCCGAACCTAACCAAATTAATAATTCTTTGTACGAGATTTTGTCAGAATTCATCCCCTTAGAAATTCCCTCAATTGCGTCTCCAGGAATCCCCCAGATAGGTGTTTTATAATTTAACCTATAATAATACTTTTTCCAAACTCGAAGTAAAGTATTCCTCAAAATATGTGATTTAAAAGCCCGATCAACTTTCTTGTTAAAAATTAAGTATGCATGCCAACCATACATTAAATCCCACCCTTCAAGAGAAATAATATCCTTATTTGTTAAATTAAGCCAATCACTTATCCAAGTTAAGTTGGCTGCATCATAATATAATTTCAAATTAGGTGCTTTAAGTCCTCCTCTTTCTCGGGCATCTTTCAAAATCTTAAACTTAACCCTTGGTTTCTTCCCGGCCCATATAAAATTGTTGATACCCCTTTGCCATTTATCCAAATTTGCCTCTTTTTTAAAAATAGGTATCATCTGAAACAAAAAAAGAAACTTTGGTAGAACATTAATTTTTACAGCTGAAATTCTCCCCAACAATGACAATTGCATTTTTTTCCAGTCATTTAAATCCTTTTGTACTTTTGCCCATAATAATTCATAATTATTCTTATACAATTTTCCATTTGAAGCCGTTAAATATACTCCCAAATATTTAACCTTTTTCACCATCTGAAAACCTGTAGATTTAACTAAAATTTCCTTATCCTTAATTGACATATTCTTAGATAATATTTTAGTCTTGTGATTATTAACTTTAAAACCAGAAACTTTCCCATACTGTGTTATAAGTTCTAATAGACAATCAACCGCTTGAGTCGGTTGTTCCAAAATTAAAACCAAATCATCCGCAAAAACCCGCAATTTATACTCATTCTTTTTTATCTTTATACCCTTGAGTACCGATGATTCTCGAATCTGAATCAACAAAATCTCCATTGTTAAAACAAATAACAATGGAGATAATGGACATCCTTGTCTTGTTCCCTTCTCAATATTAAAAGTCTCAGTCAGTCCCCCATTAACAACAATTTGAGCAGGTTGTTGCTGATATATAGCTTTAAGCACATATAAAAACTTATCCCCAAAATTCACTTTCTCTACCAATGAGAATAAAAATTGCTAATCCAGTTGATCAAAAGCTTTCTCAGCATCCAAAAATATAAAAGCCACAGGAATCTGATTGTTCTTATCCAAATACTCAATTAAATTAATAATTTGTCTTACATTGTATTTCATATATCGCCCTGTTATAAATTCTGATTGATCACTATGAATCAAATCCTTCATAACCTGCATTAGTCTGTTTGCCAAAATTTTAGAGAAAATTTTATAATCTACATTTAACAAAGATATTGGCCTGTAATTCTTAGGCTCTGTAAGATCTTGATCCTCCTTCAGGATCAATGATATAAACG
The DNA here is from genome assembly GCF_016545835.1 of Crotalus tigris. Taxonomy (NCBI): domain Eukaryota; kingdom Metazoa; phylum Chordata; class Lepidosauria; order Squamata; family Viperidae; genus Crotalus; species Crotalus tigris. The sequence goes on along the minus strand of NW_024096614.1, from coordinate 242,750 downwards.
CTCTTTTCTAGGAAGGGGGGACTTGAGCTCCCAACAAAATACTATTAAACAGCTCTTTTAATGGCTCCATCATTTCTTCAGATAAAATTTTACAATACATTGACATCAATCCATCTGTTCCTGGACACTTTCCCACCTTTAACTGCTTAATAGCTAAACCAATTTCCTCCACAGTAATTAAACAATTCATCACATTTTGTTGTTCCTCAGAAAGTTTAGGAAAGTGTACTGATTGTAAATATTTATCTATATCCATTCCCTTTATATTATCACTTGAATATAATTTTGTATAAAAGTCTAAAAAACTCTTTTTAATCAAATTATGCTGAAAAACCTTAGTACCTTTATATTTTAGTTTCTCTATAATCCTAGCCTTCTGTTTCTTTCATAATTGATAAGCCAACCACCTCCCATGCTTGTTCGCATTACAAAAAGTATTATGTCTCATATAACGCAGATTAGTAGCCACCTGATCTGCCATCAACATATTAAATTGTTTCCTAAGCATTTTTATAGAAACCTTTAATTTATTATCAGTTGGATTAAGAACAAGAGCTTCTTCTTTTGATTTAATCTCTTCTTCTATTTCTCTACGTCTTTGTAACATTTTACCCCTAGAAACTTTATTTAAATGAATCAAAATTTTCCTCATGTACGCCTTACTGGCGTCCCAGACCATGGGCATCGAGGTACCCTTATTCATATTTAAAGCAAAAAAACTCCTTCAAATACTCTTTACATTTTTGTACAGACTCTTCCCGAGTAAACAAATGCTCATTCAGTCTCCAGGATCTTATGTTCCCATCTTCCAAATGTAACTCCATCCACACCGGACTATGGTCAGACAACGTCCTAGGAAAATTTTTTACCTTCTTAACTCTAAAAAGAAAATCATTAATAATAAAAAAAAATCAATCCTTGAAAATGACTGGTAGTAATAGTAATAGTAGTAAAGTTGGAAGGGACCTTGGAGGTCATCTAGTCCAACCCCCTGCTCAGGCAGGAAACCCTATACCATTTCGGACAAATGGTTGTCCAGTCTCTTCTTAAAAACTTCCAGTGTTGGAGCATTTACTGCTTCTGGAGGCAGGCTGTTCCACTGATTAATTGTTACATCGTGGTGACCAATTGTTCTGTCAGGAAGTTTCTCCTTAGTTCTAGGTTGCTTCTCTCCTTGATTAGTTTCCACCCGTTGCTTCTTGTCCTGCCTTCAGGTACTTTGGAAAATAGCTTAATTCCCTCTTCTTTATGGCAGCCCCTGAGATATTGGAATACTGCTATCATGTCCCCCCTTTTCCTTCTCTTCGTTAAACTAGACATATCCAATTCTCGCAACCGTTCCTTATATGTTTTAGCCTCCAGTCCCCTAATCAGCTTTGTTGCTCTTCTCTGTACTCTTTCTAGAGTCTCAACATCTTTTTTACATCGTGGTGACCAAAACTGGATGCAGTATTCCAAGTGTGGCCTTACCAAGGCATTGGAGAGTGGTATTAATACTTCACGTGATCTTGATTCTATCCCTCTGTTAATGCAGCCTAGCACTGTGTTGGCCTTTTTGGCAGCTGCAGCACACTGCTGGCTCATATTTAAGTGATTGTCTACTAGGACTCCGAGGTCCCTCTCACAGTTACTACTATTGAGCATGGTGCCACCTATGCTGTACTTGTGCATTTGTTTTTTCTTGCCTAAATGTAGAACCTTGATTTTTTCACCATTGAATTTCATTTTGTTAGTTAGTGCCCAGTGTTCAAGTCTGTCCAGATCCTTCTGTATCTTAAGCCTGTCTTCTAGAGTGTTGGCTATTCCTGCCAGCTTGGTGTCGTCTGCAAATTTGATGAGTTCCCCATCTATCCCTTCATCCAAATCGTTGATGAAGATGTTGAAGAGTACTGGGCCCAGAACAGAGCCCTGGGGCACCACACTACACACTTCCCTCCATATAGATGCAGTTCCATTGAGGACCACTCGCTGAGTACGACCGGTCAGCCAGCTACGGATCCATCTGGTGGTGGTTCTGTCTACCCCACATTTATCTATCTTGTCAAGTAGTAGGTTGTGATCTACTTTATCAAATGCCTTACTGAAGTCCAAGTACATTATGTCCATAGCATTCCTCTGATCCACTAATTTTGTCACTTGGTCAAAGAATGCAATAAGATTTGTCTGGCATGATCTATTTTTGACAAACCCATGTTGGCTTTTAGTAATGACTTTGTTTGCCTCTAGGTATTCGTTGATTCGTTGTTTGATTATCTTTTCCAGGATCTTCCCAGGTATTGAGGTCAGGCTGATAGGTCTGTAATTTCCTGATCCATTTTTTTTCCTTTTTTGAGGATGGGAACTACATCAGCTCTTTTCCAGTCCTCTGGTAGTTCCCCTGTGTTCCAGGATCTTTGAAAAATATAGTTCAGTGGCTCCGATATCACATCTGCCAGTTCCTTGAGAACTCTGGGGTGTAATCCATCTGGTCCTGGCGATTTGAACTCATCTAGGCTGGACAGGTGCTCCCTAACCATTTTCTTGCCTATCTTAACTTGGGTTTCTGTTTTGTTTTTTATGGCACTATTTTTGATAGGTTGGTCTGTTTTTTCCCTTTGTGTAAAGACAGATGCAAAAAACGAGTTAAATAGTTCTGCTTTCTCCCTGTTGCTTGTCACTGTCAGGCCGTAGTAGAGGCCATCCGATTTACCCGCAGCAGCAAAGCTTCCATTCCCTGGAACGGCGTCCGTCCGGCCCGACATCCAGCTGATTGGCGCGCATGCGCTGGAGTCGCCCTAACACCCAGATCGGCCGACAACCAGCTGGCCAGTGCGCATGCGCGGACACCGCTCCGATGACCAGATGATACAGCCGGAGTCGCACATGCGCAAAGGACATTCCAAACAGCCTAACGCATGTGCAGTTGGTAGACTCAATGGACTTTGCGCAGAGACTACTCTGGAGCTGCTGGTAGGCTGCCGAAGCATCGGGAAGTGGCCGAAGCGTCGAGAAGTGGCCGAAGCGTCGGGAAGCGTTAGGCCATACTAATCGGATGCATCACCATTTAGGGGTGTTGGGTGGTCCGGGAGTGGGTGGTGGCGCATGGGCGGTGGCTGGGGTGTGGGCTAGGCGGGGTCTTAGTAAACTGTATAAAGGGACAGTGAGTTCAATGGTTGCCAGTGCTGACTTTATTCCGTTTCTTGTTCTGAATTAAACCGGATGTTCTCCGTTCCTGACGTGGTGGTTTTTTGACTCTGTTGCGTGCGTGTCAAAGACGGGGGTAACAGTAAGTCAGCACTCCCCCAAGCTCCTTTATTAGCTTAACCATGGAGCAGACGGTAGGCAGCATGGCCGAAGGGGTGCAAGACGCCGATTTGGTGGAGGATATCCTTGAACAGACAGAGGACCTGGGCTCGTCTGTGGATCCAGGGGCGGTGATGGAGGGACCGGTGGTTCGCCCGAAGGAGAAGAGTATTCCACCGGTGCTGGATGTGGATCCTGGGATTACGCACAGGCCAGCAGTAACCGAGGCGGCTGGTTGGGGGCTGAGCTCCACTTTCCAATGTATGGGCATCGGGCGTCGGCTTATGCCAGGTGACAGAGACCCTGCTGTGGACTGGAGGGAAAGGAGAGTGGTCAGTGACAAGGAGGGTGATTGGAGTTGCTCCACCACCCCTGGACAGTACACCCTTGATGTATTAAGGGCTAGGTTTGGGGAACCAGGGTTCCTTCCCAGATAGGGGGTGGCCTCCCAACGTCCTGTTGATTCACCTGGATTCCATCTGGCTAGTCCACAGTTGAGGGGGTCAACAGCACAGCTGGAGCAAGGGGGACATGGAGGCGTGGGAACGGGATCCCATGGTAAGTAGTCCGGTGGTACCATTCACCATACCAATCTGCCTGGTGCATTGTAAATCTGGACAACGCATAGAGTGTAAAGCATTGATAGATTCGGGTTGTACCCGGTGTTTGATCAGTAGGAAGGTGGCGGATGCGTTGGGGCTTCGATTGGTCACATTGTCTCGACCGATCAATTTCGAACAGGTGGATGGGTCCTTGCTAGGTGGGGCACCGGTATCTCATGTAACTGAACCGGTACGACTGGAGATGAGCGATCATTGGGAGTTGCTACATTTTATTGTAATTCCCTCAATGACTGAAGACGTGATCTTGGGGTTGGCATGGCTTGACAAATGGCAACCGGTTATCTGGTGGGCAGGTGGATATCGCCGTATGAGATTAGTTGTAGGTCCCTGGCCGCCGGGCACTGAGAGGGAGAATCCACAGGTACAATTACCACCTGCTAAACTGCGGGTTAAGGAAAGGATCAAAGTGGCGGTAGAAGCTAGTGAAAGCAAACGGTTATTCCCTGTGGAGTACGAAGATTTAAAGGACGTGTTTAGTGAGCAGGAGTGTGATGCGTTGCCGCCACACCGCTCTACCGACTGTGCGATAGATATCATACCGGGGGCTAAGCTGCCAAAACCCCGGATGTACCCCATGTCTCCTAAGGAGTTGGAGGAACTACGAAGGTATATTGATAAGAACTTGGGGTGTGGGTTTATACAGCCAGCCCGATCTCGGATTGCGGCTCCTGTGATATTTCAGGGGAAAAAGGATGGTGGATTACGTCTTTGCGTAGACTTTAGGGGGTTGAATGCGGTAAGCACTGAAAATATGTATCCATTACCCTTGTTGAAAGACATGCTATCTCATTTATCCCAAGGGAGGGTTTTTACTAAGCTTGATTTGAGGGAAGCATACTACCGCATCCAAATAAAACCAGGAGACGAGTGGAAGACCGCGTTTAATTGCCCTTTAGGGAGCTTCCAGTTCACTGTTATGCCGTTTGGGCTAAAGGGAGCGCCTGCAGTATTCATGCAGACCATTAATGCGGTGTTGCATGAACATTTATATCGCGGGGTGTTAGTCTACCTGGACGATATTTTGATATATTCTAAGACCATGGCAGAACATATACAATTGGTTAGAGAGGTATTACACAAACTCCTCCAGGCCCAGTTGTTCGTGAAGCTCTCAAAATGTGAGTTCCACAAAACCTGTATCGAATATTTGGGATACAAGATATCAGCCTCGGGAATAGAAATGGATCCGGGAAAAGTGAAAGCAGTACTTGGGTGGCAGGCACCTAGGACGAGACGCCAGTTGCAGAGCTTCTTGGGGTTCGCGAATTTTTACAGGCAGTTCGTTCCTGATTTTGCACGGGTGGCTTTGCCACTTACGGAATTATTGAAAACGCAGAACTCTCCTGTAAAGACACGGCCTAGTCAGCCATTAGCGTGGTCCAGGGAATGTCAGGCTGCGTTCGAACATCTAAAGACATTGTTTGCCAAGGAGCCCATTCTACTACATCCAGATCCCGATAAACAGTACATTGTCCAGGCAGATGCGAGTGATGTGGCGGTGGGGGCTGTGTTGTTGCAACGAAACACCAAAGGCGAGTTACAGCCCTGCGCTTATACTTCACGCAAGTTATCAGAAACTGAGAGGAGATGGGCTATATGGGAGAAGGAGGCCTTTGCTATTAAATGGGCCTTGGTAACATGGCGGCATCTTCTGGAAGGGGCTAGACATGAAATCGAAATATGGATGGACCATAAAAATCTGGCTGTATTGCAATCGCCCCGACGTTTAGCCCCCAAACACGTGAGATGGGCGCAATACTTTCAACAGTTCACTTTCCAGCTTAAATATGTCCCTGGGGGCTGTAATTTCCTGGCGGACGCATTATCGAGGTTGCCTCAATATGAGAGTCAAAGGGAAGAAATAATACAGGCTATATTACCACCATATACCCAGGGAGTGGGTAAGGTAAGGTCCCGTCCCACTCTCGGAGATTTTGAGTCAGAGTTGAGGGCGGCAATACCACAGGACTCGTGGTTTCAAAAACACCGTACCCTGTTCACCCAGAGAGACGGATTGGTATGGTTCAGAGGAAAACTATATGTTCCAATTGTATTACGACCTGGGGTCCTTCAGAGATGTCATGATGCATAGCTGGTGGGACATTTCGGGTTTGTCAAGACATTACACCTGACTAGGCGCCAGTTCTGGTGGCCTACATTAAGAAATGATGTTGAACACTATGTAAAAGCATGTCCCGTATGTGCTACATGTAAATCTCAGCCAGGAAGGCCGGCTGGGTATTTACAGCCGGTGGCTGACCCTGAACATCCATGGCAAGATATCGCCATGGATTTTATCATAGAATTGCCAAGTAGTAAGGGACATACAGTTATTTGGACAGTAATCGACCTGTTCTCAAAACAGGCGCATTTTGTTCCATGTAGAAGGTTGCCAACTGCTCAAAAATTGGCCCATATGTTTCTGATACATATATACCGAATCCATGGAGCCCCTCAGCGAATAATATCTGATCGAGGGGTCCAATTTACGGCAAAGTTCTGGAAAGGCTTCACAGCATTGCTGGGAACGTCACAGGGGCTCAGCACTGCGTACCAGATTGTGTGGTGCCTGAGTTCCCCTATTGTCTTACCACCTATTTGGTTAGTGCACTTTATGTGGCACTCGCTATTAGAGGCTTCATTTTGCTTGATAGCAAGGTTGGTATTCTTGTCCACACACACATCTATGCTACATGCACTGATAGCCCTATAATTTTTAAATTGCTGGGGACAGGGTTGTTCCGTATCAATTAACTCCCTGTCCCCACTGTTTAGTTTAAATTTCCCTTCAGAAAATCTGTGAATTTATAGCCGAGTAACTCAGTCCCTTTTTTTGATGGATGCAAACCATCTCTTTTGTACATCTTTTGATTGGACCAGCTACTGACATCGTGACTAATATATCCAAAGTCTTCCCCTTTACACCACTCCTTTAGCCACATATTGAATTGTGCTATGCGCTGGCCTTTTCCGTTTTGCTCCTTATACACTGGTAAAACCTCTGAGAAAGAAAGCCTACAGCCTATTCTGCTAAGTTCCTTCCCCAAGCTCTGGAAATCATTCTGCACAGAGAGTACATCTTTTTGGGACAGATCGTTAGTGCCAAGATGTACAATAGCCTCCACATCACAGTCCTTGCTGCCATTCTTGATTATTTTAGAAATACGCTTCTTGTCCCTACTGGCAGTAGCACCTGGAAGACACCTGACCTCTTTCGAAGCCTCTGTATTCTTTCCTAAATTTACATCCCTTATAATTGAATCACCTACCAGAAGATAGCTTCTCTTTTTGGGTGACTTTCTATTCTTGCATGACTGATGTGCAATACCTGATTCACACTTCTCCCTGTCGAAATCTAGTTCTTCATCTCGGACCACAATCCCCTGCTTATTTGAGTTATCTTCACAAATACCTTTACCTGTCTCCTTAATGTCCCTATTAAGGTCAGCAAGGGCACTGTAACTGTTGTGCAGGGACATAGCGAAAGCTTTGTGTTTATGGTTCATAGCTCTCACCCTGCCAGAACCCACGGTTGTCCACACTGCCCTTCTCCTGCAGGATCTTTGTGGTAAAGGGGACTGATAGCACGGAGGCTTACTAGAATAGAGGGGCTGAACTGGACACCTAATTTCTGCCCGAAGAGCACAGATTACAGACCCTAGGTAAATGATCTGTCCTTGTAGGCTAGTGATTTGTTTACAGATAGGACAGTTTCCAAGTTTGAAAAGGGTACTGCGAAAGACAGCTGCAAAGCAAGTGTTGCACTGAACTAAGCCAGACATCTTAGATACAGGGGATCTCAGACACACTTGCCCTGAATGTACTGCTGCTGTTTGTGATTTTTAGTTATATAATTCGTGCGCCATTATATAATCTGTAAGTTTTGGGAGAATCCACCAGGAAAGTAGCGAGGCCCTGATTGGATCTCCATAATATTTATAGTGTATTATACTCTATTTAAACCCCATTTCAACTCCTGCCGGGCTGCTGGAACGTGTTATATTGCATCAGCTGCCGCTTAATCTGTACGTTTTGGGAGAATCCACCAGGAAAGTAGCGAGGCCCTGATTGGATCTCCATTATATTTATAGTGTATTATACTCTATTTAAACCCCATTTCAACTCCTGCCGGGCTGCTGGAACATGCTATATTGCATCAGCTGCTGATTAATCTGTACGTTTTGGGAGAATCCACCAGGAAAGTAGCGGCCTGTCCGAGTAAAAAGTAAAGTCTCTATCACTTATATTCCTTTCTCGCCAAATGTCAATAAGTTCCAACTCTTCTTTCAAATCAAAAAAAGTTTTAGGTAATTTAGTTTGAGTAAAAATTTTACAAGAACTCTTTTTATCTCTCATTGAATCCAAAACTCCATTCCAATCTCCCATCAAAATTACAGATTTATAATCCAACTGAGATATTTTCCCTTGCAAAAGCATGTAAAATTGCTTCTGTTGTTGATTAGGGGCATATAGTCCAACAATAAGAACTTTCTTGCCTTGTAATAATAACTCCACAAAAACATATCTTCCTTCCGAATCAGCCTCTATTAATTTAGCCAATAAGTTTTTCTTCACATAAATTACAACACCCCCTTTTTCCCCTGGAGCTGGAGCCATGAAATGTGATCCCAAACGAAAATTTATCAAATATTTTGAATCCTTTAAAGTTATATGAGTCTTTATTATGTTGTTTCAAATAGTGGAAAACTTTCTCCTTTTCTGTGGTGAGTTTAAACCATTAACATTCCACGTCAGGAACTTTGCCATCTCCACCAGCCTGAAGCCTCTGAAGCATGGCTTGAAGATCAATTGTCAAAGATCTTTTAGGTCTTGCCCCTCCCACAGGCTCTGTAATAACAGTTCCTTCTATTTTATCACCACTCTTCTGCTGCTGCTCTTTTTCTTTACGTTTATGGGCAGCTCGTGTCATCCTTTGTTCTTTTATCTCAAAATTCTGTGCAGCCAAAGCCGCTTGTTCCATAACCATCCGTGAAGAGGCTCCTGCCATTGCAGGCTCTTCTTCAATTTTACTTATTTGTGAGGATGAAGACGGTCCTGCCTTTAAAATAGAATAATAAAAATCTCTTGCCTTTGAAACTGTAGTTAATCTATAACGTGTTCCATCATAATTCACTGCTATTCCATTTGGGATCTCCCATCTGAACTGGATTTGGTGACATTTTAACTCATCAGACAAAAAGGTGAAATCTTTTCTGCTTCTTAAAATTTTTGGAGGTATTTCTTTTAAAATTATCATATCTTGGGCTGCAATTTGAAACCTCTGTTTATAAAAAGCTTGTATAATTTCATTACGAATAGATCTTCTGTAAAAGTAAATGACCACATCTCTTGGTAAGTTTCTCTGTCTAGCAACCCGTGAATTGACTCTAAAAATTTTTCTATCTCATTCCCAACTTCCTCTAGTTTCCATCCAAGATTAAAGGCAATATCTTTAACAATAAGCATCTTTAAATCTTCCTGTAAGTTTTCTTTCAATCCCCTGATGCGCAGAGCAAACTCCATTTCTCTGTATTGTGAGATAGTTAGTTCATCCTGTGTGGATTCTATCTTGTTCTCCACTTCCTCCATTCTAGATTCCAGTCTTGCTGCATTTTCAGTGACCTCCTCCATTTTATCATCAATCCTTTCAATATACAAAGCAAGTCCTTGAAACGCAAATAATATATCCTCCCTAACCTCTTTATTTCTTTTCTCCAATAATTCTTCTGTAATAGCCCTCTCTGCAATCATAAAATCTTTTACCTCCTCTTTAATATCCAAAGCAGTCGTTTTTAAAGCTTCTTGTAAGTCTTTAAGAGAAAAAAGAGGAGGAGGGGAGGGAGGGGGTGACTTTGGTTTAGACTGAGAAACAGATTGAGTCATTAGAGAGGAAATAGAAGCTTTAGGAACTGAAACCAAACATTTTGAAGCCATTCTTTTAAATTCAAAGGAGCAAGATTCTTGCCTCATCAAGGTTTTTTTAAATAGTAAAAAAGAAAAAAAGAAAAAAGGAGCAAGATTCTTGCCTCTATATTTGAAACATAAACTGTATCCAACTTTTAACTTTGTTGCAAAATCAAACAAGAAAGACCATCGCCATTTTGCCTTTCATTTTCACTTTCTTCTTCAAAAGGGAAAGTAAACAATAAAAAAGGAGAAGATAATTGCAAGAGTTAAAGTTCCAATTAATCCTAAATCCACTTTCTCCTGGTCTGCTCCATCTGCATATATGTACTCACAAAGCCACAGAAAAAAGCAGATGTGGAAGCGGCGTCTTGCTTCATCCCAGAACTTCGGGACAAAGACATCCTGGAGCACGGAGTAGGTTCAGGCTCCGAGGGAGCTCTACCCTCCGATCCCCAAAGTTATAGGGATCCAGGGGAGTTCTTCCTCTACCTGAGCAGCTCTTCTCTTCCCTTTCTCCCAGGGAAGAGATTCAAGCCACGGGACAGCTGATTGTCAGAGTCCTGCCGGCTTTTACGCAATCCGGAAATGGGCGGCTTCTAAAAAAGCCGCCATCGTTGCAGCTTGATCCACCGGAAGTCGCAAATGGACTTTCTTGTTTTTCTTTGAAGACGTTTCGCTTCTCATCCAAGAAGCTTCTTCAGCACTGACTGGGTGGTGGGGAATGGAAGGATTTATACTCCTTGCAGACTGCTAGTCATTTGCATTCTTTTAGAGAGTCACTGAGGCCATTTGGAGGTTTACCTGTGTCCTCAGGGTCACCTGAGTAATGCAAATGTGTGTGGAGCCTTCTTGGCTGTAGGATGTTTTCTGCCCTGTGTCCCTTCACTGTTGAAGACAGGCGTGGGCTGTTGGGGATGAGTCTGTGATGTCTTCATCTCAAACTGAATCCCTGGATTACTGAGAATCTCCATAGACATTTGCAGACGTTTCATTCCACGAACTAGGTAACATCATCAGTTCTCTCTATTTGACAAGTTTCCATCCATTACAGGTAGTCCTTGACTAACACCAGTTTGTTTACTGACCGTTTGAAGTTATAGTGCCATTTTAAAAAGTGACTTATAACCATTTTCACACTTACAACCATGCAGCATTCCCATGCTCATGTTCATTAAATAAATTTAGATGCTTTGCAACTGGTTCATATTTATGTCAGTTGCACTGTCATGAGATCACGTGATCCATTTTTGAAAATTTCTGACAAGCAAAGTCAATGGGGAAGCCAGTTTCACTTAAGAAACGTGTTACTAATTATTCCCTTAACAACTGTAGCAAGAAAGGCTGTAAAATAGGGCAAAATTCACTTAACAAATGTCTCTCTTAGCAACATAGATTTTGGGCTCAACTGTGGTTGCATGTCAAGGACTACCTGTACTTCTTGTCCTTCTTCTTTGTGACAGCCCTCAAGTGCTAGAAGACAACTTTCTCCCTAATCCTTCTCTTCGATAGGCTAGCCCAGGGGTAGGAAACCTTGGCTCTTTTATGACTTGTGGACGTCAACCATGCATGGCTGGCTCAGTAATTCTGGGACTTGAAGTCCACGAGTCATAAAAGAGCCAAGGTTGCCTACACCTGGGCTAAACATACCTGTTAACCTCCAGATCCTTTATCAATTTTGTTCTCTTCTCTGCACATGTTCCAGGGTTTCAATATCTTTTTTGTTTTGTGGTGACCAAAACTGGATGCAGTATTTTAAATGTGGTCTCACCAAAGTGATCTAAAGCAGTGCTATCAGTTCTCAATATCTTGATGGTACACTTTGGTTGATGCAGCCTAGAACTACATTGCTTTTTTTGTCAGCTTCAGCAAATCGTTGACTCATCTTTCGGAATCCGACCATCAGCCATTCCCACAACATACCATTATTCACACAAATGGTAACAGTGTTTATTTAGATACAATTCCTTACTATTTGCACTTACCCTTTTTTTCCCCCAAAGCGGTCATGAAAGCATCCTCTGATCTATCAGAGAATTCCTCTGGGAAGCTGGTCATTACTTCTTTCACAGTTTTGAATCCAGACAGCACTACTAGAAGCTGAGGTCCAACACTCATGGTGTATATATTTCCATATCGTTTTACAGGCTGCCAAGAGAATCAAAGTTGAGAAATGTTATAATCAAATAAAACAGATTATTTATAAGAGGTCCTTGGTGCTCTCTGAGTCGCTTGTTTTCTTTTCTTTCGTTTCATTACCCTAACTCGGTGACATCATCAGTGCTAGGAAGGAGTGCTGGTTGCTGTCAGTTTATGTTCTGATGTCTTTCATATCTGGATGGGAACGGCAGTCTTAGGATTCTTTGGTGAGATTGTTTACTAATGGCTCTGTGGCAGTTTCTTGATTAGGATTTTGCTTACTTCATTCTTAATCTGAAGTTGACCTTGGAGTTAATCCATGCTGATCTGAGTGCTGATTCCTGGTGGAGGGGTGCTGGAGTCTTTTTCTCTTTTGGGCTGTTTGATAGTCTCTTTTGCATAGTCCAGTGATAGCGAAACTTTTAGAGACCAAGTGCCCAAACTGCAACCCAAAACTCACTTATTTATTGCCGGGTGCCAGGTGGGCATGGCCCACTGGATGGGCATGGCTGTGGTGGTCATGGCAGATTGGGTGGGTATGACCAAGGTGATCATTTCAATGTTGCTTGTGGGGAGGGACATCTGTGGGGGCCGGGCAGGGTTGAAGGAGATCCAGGGGTTCTCTGGCAGGTGGAGCGGTGGGAAGAAGGCTCATCCTCTGGGGAGAGGTGAGACAAGGTGAGACAGGGCGGGGATGCCATTCTCAAAAGGCAAGGTGAGTCAGGGCTGGGGTGGCTGCTGCCTGACACCATCAGCCCCTGCACACAGAGGCCAGTGAGTACAGGGGTGCTGGGATGCATCCGGCCACATGAAACCTCGGTGAGTTAGCAGGTGGCTGGTTGAAGAGGGATGGTTGCCATCTCTGGGGCATGGCGCACGTGCCCACAGAGAGGGCTCTGAGTGCTGCCTCTGGCACGCGTGCCATAGGTTCGCCACCACTGGCATAGTCAATAGATGTTGTTTATGTCTATGTGATCTATTGATTATGTATCTACATGTCTATTGAGCATTGATTATTTATAGTTAATATGCCACTTATAGTCTTTCCTAAATCTTCAGTTCTAAGATTTTTCACCATAAGCAATTATCTGTTCTTTAGAAATTTATTCCCCCCAACCCCAGATTCCTGCCAAAAACTTTTGCATTTGTATTTCCTTTATTTTCCTTTCTCTTTGTTTCTGCTTCAAACATCTGTTTCCTCCATTCACCCTTGCCTTGGATGAGAGAGGGCCTTCTCACTGCCCAGTCCTCCTGTGATTGACAGATATGTGAGCCACAGCTTGTCTATGAGTCACAACCTTTGAACACTACCGTTTGGATGGTCTTCCGAGGCTTTCTCAACCTCTCTGCCTTCTGCTTTTTTCAGTCATCCATTCCTCAACTTTCCAACTGCAGTTATATTGACAGAATGTTCTAGAGACTTGGGCTGCTGAATTAAACCTGAATTAAAATTGGCCACAAGAGTAGTACTATCCATATGAATTATTGGGTAAGGTGTTAAAATAATTGATCAGCTTTCTTTCTTTCTTTCTTTTGGTTCTATTTTTATTTTATTAAAAAAAAGTTAAACTACAAACTCAAAAATATTTAAAAAACAAAAAAATAAAATAAAAAAACAAACATTTTTAAAAGTGTGTTTAAAATGTACCCCTTGAGAAACTGGCCCCAAATTTTAAAAATTCTACATCTATTTGCAAATTATTAATCTGTCATCTATATATTATATTGAGAAAGTAGATAATAATAATAATAATAATCCCCCAGTGAGGCACTACCTTGACATGGTTGTGGGGCTTGTGTACTCTGAGGAAGATGAGAGCTATACCAGAGGTTCAACCATACTGGACATGTCTTATCAGAGGAGTCAGACAAAGAGTATCTCGCCCATAAAAAATATGGTGAGACGTAAATTACAGAACGCCATACCGGCTCGGATGTCGCCCGGGTTAACAAGGTCCGCACTAGATATTGGAGTTCCTGGATATCTGATGAAAAATGGGTTACAGGACTCAGGACTCTTGGCTGAGCAACCAGGGCCAGCAGCTGCAGAACTACTGGAAGAAAAGGTGTTTACACGTCGCGGATACAAAGTGATGGAAAACAAAGAAATAATGATCTGTTACTACAGATCAAGTCCAACAAGAAGAGGGTATCTAAAACTAATGCACCAGTTCTGGAAAGAACAACTTCCAGAATCAGAAATAACAGAACAGAGACTAGTAGACCAACACTGATTTATAATACGAAATAAAGTATTCACAGAAACAGAATTGGACGAACTGCAAAGAGTTACCCAGGGCAAAGAAATCAAAGCCTTACCAGAAGTAATTCAGAATGTAGAGGCAAACCAGGGGGAGTTGGCAGTGAAGGAATCCAGCAGAGATATACAACTGTTCTCATTTGTACCTCTTCCTCAGGAAGAACAAAACCCTCTAACTAAAGAAATAAAAGAATTGAAACAAAGAATAACTGAGCATCTAGAACAGCACAAAAACCACAGAATAAGGCTGCCTGCATTGAAGCTTGTTCCAAAGAAACAGCTAGCACAAGCATTAAAAGATGCAAATACTGCAATATCAAGTATAAGCACCAATTCACTGCAAGAAACAAACCAACTAATGTACAGCACAGCTGCAGTTATAAATGAATACCTGGGATGCAAAATCAACAAAGAAGAAAAACAAACAAACAGTGCACCAGAAAAAATGGAAGGTTAGACTAGAAAATAAGATCAGCAAGTTAATTTCACATGCAAGCAAGCTAGAACAGATGAAAGAAAAGAAGCTGAAGAACAAGAGGACCAAAGAATACCTAATCAAGAAATACCACTTAGAAACAAGGAAGATCAAGGAAGCACTGGAAATAATAAAGCAACAAATAACAGCTATAGCCAGGAAAATCAGTAGATATGAAGCTCGAATTGCAAACTACAGGCAGAACCTCCAATTTCAATCCGATCAGAAACGTTTCTACCAATCCATCAATGGAGAAACTGCAAGGAATCAGTCAGTACCTGACAAGGAAGAAACAGTGCAGTTCTGGAAGCAGATATGGGATAACCCAAAGAAATACAACAAGGATGCGGCTTAGTTAAAAGAGGTGGATGCAGATAAAACAGAAGTTGAAATGAAAGAACTAGTAATAACAACAAAAATGGTAGAAAAAAGAGCAAGAAAAATCAAAAATTGGTCAGCACCAGGTGAAGATGAACTGCATGGGTTTTGGTTGAAACATCTAACTGTTATACACCCACTCATTGCCAAGCAGTTCAACAATATACTACAAGGAGGAGAAATTGAAAAGTGGCTAATAACTGGGAAAACCTACCTAATAATGAAAAATCCAGCAAAAGGGGCACCACCAGGCAACTACAGACCAATTACCTGCTTACCAACAACTTTCAAATTACTAACTGGTGTGGTAGCTGATGCAATACAACAGCATCTAGTTGAAAACAATCTCTTTCCACCTGAGCAGAAAGGAAACCGCCCCAATAGCAGAGGAACAAAAGATCAACTCCTAATAGACAAAATGATCTTGGAAAACTGCAAGAAAAGGAAGACCAACCTGAATGTGGCATGGATTGACTACAAAAAGGCATTTGACTCTCTGCCATATGACTGCATAATCAAGTGCGTAGAAATAACAGGAGTCAGTAGAAACATCAGAAAATTTGTGCAAAGATCGATGGCACAATGGAAGACACAGTTGCAGATCAATGGTGAAAGACTGGGAGAGGTTAATATCAAGAGAGGAATATTTCAAGGAGATTCATTATCACCATTACTATTTGTTATTGCACTGTTTCCTCTGTCAACAATACTGAATAACTCAAGACATGGCTATCAAACATCAAAAACATCTGCCAGACTATCCCATCTCCTTTACATGGATGATCTGAAGCTGTATGGAAAAACATCATCTGAAATAGAATCGCTGCTCAACACTGTCCGTATATATAGCCAAGTTATTGTTATGGAGTTTGGCTTGGACAAATGTGCCACACTTACTATCAAACAAGGAAAAATAGTGAAAACTGAAGGAATCAAGATGCCCTACAAAAATAACATTAAGAGTCTGAATGAGGAAGATTACTACAAATACTTGGGTATCCTTCAAGCTGACAACATCAAGCACACTGAAGTCAAGAAAAAGATTAGAGGCAAATGCATTAAGAGAGTGAAGAAGATCTTAAAGTCCAAACTCAGTGGAGGAAATACCATAAAGGCAATCAACACTTGGGCAATTCCAGTCATTAGGTACACAGCTGGAATAGTGGACTGGACTCAAGCAGAACTAAACGCAATGGATAGGAAGACCAGAAAAATAATGACAATGAATCATGCCCTTCATCCACGCAGTCACGTTGACAGACTTTATCTACCAAGGCAAATAGGTGGGCGTGGAATGCTGCAAGTACATCAGATGGTTGAAGAAGAAAAAATGGCTTTGAAAGAATATCTGAAGGACAGTGATGAAGATGCACTGAAATTAGTATATCAGGAAGGCTTACTGACTACTGGAGAGACCAAACTGGCCTACAAGAAAGACCAAATGAAGAACAGAATAGAGGCATGGGAAGACAAAGCACTACATGGCCAATATGTTAAAAAAATAGCTAGGAAAGAAATAAGAACAAGACCTGGAAATGGCTAAGAGCAGGAAAATTGAAGAAAGAGACCGAGGGACTAATTCTGGCTGCACAAGACCAAGCCTTAAGGACAAATACATATAAAGTCAAAATTGAGAAGACAGCAACAGACAGTAAGTGCCGCCTATGCAAAGAAGCTGAAGAAACAGTGGACCACTTGGTAAGCTGTTGCAAGAAGATTGCACAGACTGACTACAAGCAGCAGCATGACAAAGTAGCAACAATGGTGCATTGGAAGATCTGCAAAAAATATCATTTGCCTGTGAGCAAAAACTGGTGGGATCATAAAATAGAGAAAGTCATAGAAAATGAAAAAATTAAACTGCTCTGGAACTTCAGAATTCAAACAGACAAGCACCTGCAACATAACACCCCAGACTTAACAATTGGCAATAAGAAAGACAAAATGTCTGAATAGTGGACGTGGCAGTGCGTGGAGACAGCAGAATAGACGAGAAAGAACTGGAGAAGATAACAAAATACAAAAACCTACAAATAGAAATAGAAAGACTGTGGCAAAAGCAAGCAAGGGTAGTACCAATAGTAATAGGCTCCTTGGGTCCAATCCCAAAACAACTGGAGCACCACTTGAACACCATTCACATTGACAAATTTGCTATTAGTCAATTGCAAAAGGTGGCCTTACTAGGAACTGCTTCCATCCTGCGATGATATCTGTAATACCATCAAACATCCACATCTGCCTATCCCAGGTCCTGGGTAAGGACTCGATAGGTAGACAAAATGCCAAATACAGTCTGAACATCTGGCTGACTGTGCAATGATCTATAATAAAGGCAAGGTTAACGTTTCAAAATCCTATTAAGAAATTGTTATTTTAATCAACTCATAGAAAATCTACCTTGGCATCTTATCTATCCCAAATCCTCCCAAGAGTTAACAGTAATTCATCCTAAATTAAATATCAACGTTTATTTCTCAATACCACATGTTTTCCATATTTATCTGGTTAAATATAATAAATTTAATCTTCAGAGTTGGTCTATCTACCCAAAAAGGTCAAGATGAAATTGTTACCAGTTAAGTGTGATAAATCCATTCCCCAAATTGCCTTCAACCCTCCTAGGGAAAATCAGTTTATCACTTCTCCATTCAGTTAGGTTTCTGCTGTTGAAAAAGAATTCAGACTTGAACTTCATTGAGTTGTGTGAAATCAAATTATGCTCAGTCTGTACAGTCCACATTTCTTAGAAATGAATCTGCTGCTTTCAAACCACATTCCTTTTCTGGATCTAATTTATCCACAGCTACAAGCATCTGAATATTTTCCAAAGCCATTATCATTTCATCAAACTTTTTAAAATGGCTTTCAAAACTAAGGATTGCATGTTATCAAACTTTTTATCAGTTATCAGACAGATTTGCTGGTCTGTAATCTGATACATTGTTGCTCTGTGTAATTTAGCAATGATACATAAAAGAAAACAGGAAACACAAAATCCTAAAGCAAAGTGAAGAAGTAGATAATAAAGCAGGGAAAATATTTTCTGGATATTTTGATCAAAAGTTAAAATAAAAATAAAAAATAAGCTCCAAATATTTTTGTAAAATTAATAAGATGCAAAAAACCCATGGTGAAAGTCCAATATAGATGTAAAGCAGATGAAAGTATTCCCATTCTGCCAGCCAGTCTACTTTTAAAGATAAAAAACAAAGTAAAACAAAAGATTCAAAAAGTGAAGGTAAAACCCAGGCATGCTTAAGAAAACAAACTGCTGAGAGGAAGATAGATGATTGGAAACCTTCTGACTACTTCCACGGGAACCTGGAATCTTCACAACTCCCCTTAATGAGCTGTCTTGGCTCATTTCTAAGTGCTCTCATTCAAATCCAGGGAGCGTCACTGCCAGAGAACAAGCTTTGGAAGCAAAATCAGCAGATCATCGGCAGAAAAAGGAAAAATTCCTACCCTTCGATAGCCAACTTAAAGAGGAAATACTTCCTTGTAATATTATGATTTATGCAGATAGTGGAAATAGATGTCTAGAACAAAGATCCATAGAGCTTTTGAAATCATTATAAAATGTCTAGCTTCATTTAGGCAGAATGAAGGAGAAACCTCTCCTCTCTGAAGAACTGGTTCCATTTTCAAACATTTCTTGGTAAGACTGAACTAGAATCTGCTGCCTAAAAACTCAGCCCCATTTATTTCACATTCTACTCTGTGAAACGGTGATGAGCAGGTCTTGGCTTCGATATTCTGACATGAAGAGGAAAATAATCAAATGTCATTGCTATCATTTAATTAATGCAAGAATATTTACTAGGTTAATACATTTTTCTACAGTTATGTTACAGAGAAAATAATTGAGAATGATTTTATATATCATTGGTTAATTATTGAGAATGAAATACCTTACGAAAATAATCTTCACGAAACCAAAACCCGTAAGCCCACAAGGTCCCAATGAGAGGTAGAGCCAAAGGACCAGGAGGCAAATGTCTTTGGATCCAAAATTGTCTCATGAAGAAGAGAATCAGCAGAGCAAGCAGCAAAACAAACAAAATTGTCCCTACAGCCATTATTTTTCTGGCTTTTTGCTTCTTTGATCTTCACTTGTGGATCTGAAGATGGTTGTATCCTTTTGTCTGATGCTTTTTTTTCTTCCTGTTTTATATACTCCATTGATGGGATACAAATAGCAACATGATGCTGATGTTCTGCCTCATTTGTGCTGGAACTTTGTCAAGAAGGTACCATCACATTAATTCAGGTTAATGAGGTTGCCTCTGATCACATGCCACAAAAATAACTCATGAGATTCAGTGGCCAGTTCTTTAAACAACTTGTTTTTTCAGGTCAACTCATGGGAAGTTTAATAACAACAACAACAACAACAACAACAACAACAACAACAATAATAATAATAATAATAATAATAATAATAATAATAATAATAATAATAATAAAGTTGGAAGGCACCTTGGAGGTCATCGAGTTCAACCTCCTGCTCAGGCAGGAAACCCTACACCATTTCGGACAAATGGCTGTCCAGTCTCTTCTTAGAAACCTCCAGTGTTGGAGCATTCACCGGTTCTGGAGGCAGGTGGTTCCACTGGTTAATTGTTCTCACTGTCAGGAAGTTTCTCCTTAGTTCTAGGTTGCTTCTCTCCTTGATTAGTTTCCATCCGTTGCTTATTGTCCTGCCTTCAGGGGTTTTGGAGAATAGCTTGATTCCCTCTTCTTTGTGACAGCCCCTGAGATATTGGAACAGAGGAAGCCTTTTGCAACTAAACTAAGTGTAATCCTTGTGCTAATACGGAGGGCTGTTGTAATAGATTCTGCAACATCTGTTATTGATTGAAAGGTGCCCTTAATCCAAGCATCTAATTATAGATCAAGAGCTATAAGTGTTTAGAAATACTTATCTAAAAACAATGACACCAATCAGCTGCCTAATCCATTAGCACATCTGAATATGATACATGCTAAAGTTTTAGCAGCAACAATTTACTTAACTGAAGTAATATGAGACTCAATAGAGACCACATGGCTTGAGTAGGCCCTAGCTATCCTTTGTGATATTTTGTTTTGCTTTATGGTCCAATATTTTTGTTATCCTTTTTATTCCTTACTACTATATTACTGATTGTCATGATGTATCTCATTCTGAGAACAGACTGAATCTTTGGAAGTTTTTTTGAAGCTCACATCTGCCCTTGTTCCTGAGCTCCAGGTGTTTACTTTTTCTCCGTGGGAACACAGCAGAACTCAGAATGACTCGTGTTTCACTTGATTTCTAGAGTCATTCCATAATTATTCTTTCATAGGACCTCCTTTATGGTAATTGGGTGCCAGGCCATGCCTCAAGGAAAGGGATCCCCCAGTTCTCTCCTTGAATCACGTCCTTGCTTGTTTTTAATTTACTTATTTACTCAATGTATAAATTATCTCATTCAGAGCCATGGTGTTGCAGTGTTTTGAGGACTATAGTATTGTAGGCTGACTATGCCCGCTGCCAGCAGTTCAAG
Organism: Crotalus tigris; assembly: GCF_016545835.1. NCBI lineage: Eukaryota > Metazoa > Chordata > Lepidosauria > Squamata > Viperidae > Crotalus > Crotalus tigris. Next base: position 222,158 of record NW_024096614.1, on the reverse strand, counting down.
TCGTGAGCGGCTCAAGGGGAAGACTCACAAGGAAATTAGAGGAAATATTGCAACAAAGGGAAGACAATATGGTATAGAATTGTATTGACCAGGGATGCTGCTTTGGCAAGTAGAGTCTTCATGGAAAAGCAAAATCACCAATCTGTGTGTATACTTAAATATATCAGGTTTCTGGACTTCCAGTCCTGTGCGGTAACGACTGGTCTCAGGCTTGCCGACTGCCCAACCCCTGTGGCAGGAGAAACGCTGTATTTCATTAATCAGCCCAAGCTACTTGCAACCGATGTACAAAAGAACTAACCAGCACTACAATAAACAGCGTCCTTGAAACTGGCTGAGGAATCTGATTTTCTCTTCTCTATTCTAAATTTCCTGGAAAAGATCCTCAAGAAGCAAAATAACTCTGAAAGTGAAGGAGGAGGACTTCTACCCCATCCTTATACTAACAGAAGCAGCAAATTAAAATTTCTATGGGGGATCAAAATATATGGTAGTGAAATAAATTTATAAACTTGAAAGATAAAATTTAACTTTGCACAAGTGTAAGATGGTTGAATGGTTAAGGCTCTCATTTTAAAGACGATTGTTCATATTGAAAACTGACACCTAGTGGTGGATGAAGATTATGGCAGCTGATTTCCATAGAGAACTTGCCAAAACCTGGAAAAAGCTAATCTGTGTTTGTGACCTTAAAAGCTTTTAATAATAAAGAACAGCTGTGACAAAAAAAAGAAAGCAGACAAAGAGAGAATTATAAACGTTAGAAAAAAAATCTGTTTTGAACTCTTTGGATTACAAATATCTATTTAACCAGGTCTCTAAAGCTATTCGTAGATAAGAAGGAAAACTCCAACTTTTGGCTATCATGGATCAAAAACATAGAGAGAACACACCAAGGAAAAATAAATACCTCTCATGAGGAGATATATAGTATAGTGCAATTAATTCAAATAACACTGAGTTCAAATCACAAAGAAATCCAAAATAACTTTGAAAATACAAATCAAACTATCTCTAAGTTAGCTTTACAACCAAACAACTTCCAAGAAACAACAACAGAGAAGGAGCAGATAAAACAAATAAGTGGACATAAAATTGAAACTAGAGACTCAAAGACAGAACTTAATAAAGCAAGAAAACATGATTTAATCCTAGTGGAAATTTTTTACAAGAAATGGAAAAAACAACTCATCCCTTAAGACTACAAAATAAATCTGAGGACAAAAAAACAGATTGGATAAAATGGAATGTAGAGATGTTGAAAACATGAAAGAGAAAGGAAGTGATAAGAGAAGGAAAGAAAGATAAAGAGAGAAACATTTTAAAGAAACACAGAAAGGCGAAAGCCTCACATAAAGACACTTTATTCGATTTACTTCTTATATCTACAGCAACAATCATGAATATATGGAAAAACTTTTGATTCAGCAAAACACATTGATCAAGAAAGATACTGGTCAAAGGAAAAAGATCAAAGTGAACATTAAGAAATAGATGATGGGATCTACCAGAGAGAATATTTTAAAAAGAAACATTTGTTTGAATATGGTTAAAGAAATAGAAAAGATTCTGAATACATATGTCATTCTAAGAGAGATGAATTCCTTAAATATCCCATCCTCTAAGAATAGTGGCGACTGACAATCCAGGGGAGTTAAAACACTGAAAGAATAACCTTAATCTAACTGGATTTATACACTTCTAAAATTTGGGGACCAAAAATTTATTATCTTTACTGAAGACTTTGATTTTAATTTACAAAAAAGAAATAAAATTGGAAAGAGGATTATAAAAAATTTGGACTTAAAAAACTTTTAATGGCATTGGTGACATCTTGTGGCCAAGTTTGATATTACAAGTTGTTATTTTCTAAAGGAAACTTGGCTTGAAGCCCAGATTACAGATACGACTTTTTCAACCTTGACAAATATCAGCTGTGAGAAGCTCAGCTATGTTCTACACTCAGTTATAAAATTATTTTCATTCTCTGACTTTAAAGCCCTCAATTTAACACACCATTAAGAGAATATGGATGAAGACGAGGAACAGATTCTTTTTATGTTGAAAGCAGTACATGAAACCATTCTTTCAGCTTGTGATGAAATAAGATGCTACAGAAAAAAACAAGATGTCAGCCTAGATAAACAAATCCAAATTTTGACTACATTAAAAAATCAACTATGCAGAAGAAAATAGAAGAAGTAGAACAATTAAATATTATGATAGAGTAGTGGTTCTCAAACTGTAGGTCGGGACCCCATTTGGGGTCGAACAACCATTTCACTAGGGTCACCAAAGAACGCAGTCTGCCATTTTTTTCCCCTTTTCCTTAGCTGTGCTACTACCTTTTATTCTATTGGCTTTTGAAAGGCAATAGAATAGACTCTCTTGAATAGAGTCTAATTCTATTGGCTTTCAAAAGCCAATAGGAATTCTCCAGGCTGTCTCTGCCCTGCTGAGCCCGCCAAAAGTCCCATTCTGCAAACGGTGCTGCACCAGTTGAGTAGACTTATGACCAGTTGGGGGTCGCAGCATTAAAGAGGATTCAACTGACCAACAAATACAGTCATTGGAAAATCCAGAAAAGGGACTGACAACACTGAAAATGAAAAAGACTTTCTATATAAACCAGAAGAAACATAAGGACCAAGAAGAAGAACAGACTGAAGTGAAGACAAACATATCAGGACAACTATGGGGATCTGGAATAATAGAGAGACAATTCGCTAGCCCTTCCCAAAAAAATGGTGACTGGATGGTTTCTTTTATTTCAAATAATATATATATCAACACAGAGAGATCTATTTGATGACTTAAAAGCAGTGACATGGAAGGCGAGCTGGCAAAGGAAGAAAGCCAGAACAAGGCTGAAGAAAATTGGGGTGTTGATTTATTAGAGAGGATTTTATATTACTAATTAAAATAGAGTATACTCAAATAGACAAGATATGTATTTTGAATACTAGATTTTGTTATGAATTGAGATAAAGAAAATTTTGGTCACTTAAAACTTGGAAGTATAAATCTTAAAAGTTAAATTTGAATAGTGATGGGAAATTAAAAAATTGGGGAAAACAAATAAAAGAAATATTAAGGGAAAAGAGAGGAAATATTTGATGTTGAAATAGGAGAAATTATGGTCATTAAATTTAAAACATTTAGAAATTAGTTGGAAATAAGGATGTTATACTGTATTATTAACTAGATGAGGTAAGATGGTAGGAAACAGAATATACTCAAATAGATAAGATGTGTATCCTGAATATTAGACTTTATTAGGAATTGTGACAAAGGAACCTTTGGTTACCTAAAACTTGGAAATTATAAATATCAAATGTTAAATTTAAATAGTGATGGAAAACTAAAAATTGGGAAAAACTAACAACAGGACATTGATTGTTTATAAAGATTGAATGTTAAAGCAACTAGGATATGTATACGCTAAAAATTTATTGATAAATGTAACAATGTTATTTTTACTTAATTGATATAATAAGAACTGTATTAGTTCAAATTTGAGACCGTAGATATTAAGGGAAAAAGACAGGAAATATTTGATATGGTAGCTTGAGATTTTGTATGTTATTGAATTTTCGATTAACCCAGCCACCACGTTGCTTTTTAAATACTTAAATGTAAAATTAGAAAATCAATAAAATATTACAAAAAAGCTCCTTTTAGACAAGAGTACAGCTAAACTAGCAAGTTCATGGAGTCTCACCTTTTGATTTTGCATTCGGTTGAACATTGAAGGAATGTAGATTCCTCTTGGATATCTCTATACTTGCCTCCACGTGAGAGGAATATTACCTCCAATTATTTACTGCCCCAAGTTGTATTAGACTGGAGGATCCAAAAAAATGTTCTACAGATGGCCTGTACTCCTGTACTACTCCACCCTAGACTCCAGGAACTGAATGAGAGACTAGAGGAGTCATTCACATTCTGAAGGTCTCCTAAGAAACGTTTTCTACCCCTAATGAAATGTCACTTTGATTGGTGAGCTCCCTTATCTGCAAGTTTATTTACCCAAATAAATAATTCCTGCCAATTCCATCTGGTTGGCAGGTCTCTATTGTGGTCCCCATTTAGCAAAAGCTTGATCAGGATGATCCTTCGAATTATAGACTGGTTAGTCTCACTGACATCATAGCAAAATTATAGGCCAAATGTTTCTGATACAAGAATGAGGACTGGGTAATAGAAAAGGGCTTGCTACCCAAAAAGCAAACTGGTTTTAACTTTTTCATTTTATTTTATTTAATAGAAAAAGATACCATTAAGGGTAGACAGATATTTATAACTTTTATAAACCTCAGTGCAATATTTGATTCAATAAATAAAGACCTTCTGTGGAAAAACACCTATGGACCTGAGCATGGATCCTAGACTCCTCTCTTTATTCAAGGCATTATATACAAATTCATGCCTAAGGTACACACAGGAATGCATAGTACCCTAATAGGGAAAATTAATACCAATAGAGGAGTCAATCAAGGATGTATACTAGCTCCCATTATCTCTAATCTGGATACAGGTAATTGCATGCCCCCATCGGAGCTTGACTCTGCTGAGGAAAATGAGCTGGAACTGGAGAGGAATGTGGGGAAGAACAGGCTGAGGCAGGCCAGGGCCTTTCAGGATCGGGACAGGATGAACAGGAGAGACAGAGCTCAGGTGATGAGCAAGGGCCACCCCCTCTGATCCTAGAGCACAGAGAATGTAGAAAGCAGGGAACAACACAGGCAGGCTCAACTATTCGGGAGGAGAGCACCCCACCCCTCTCCACAAGGCACACCTGGAGACTAAGACTTAAGGAGACACTGTGGGGAGGGGCATTTGTCGGGAACAAATGCTGAGTGCTTGGAGTTTTGTGTGCCATTGCTGACCTTGGAAACAATTCTCTGATCTCTTGTTCTGTGTTGTGAATTTTGCTTGGAAAACCTGAAACTCTGACCATTGGACTGGCTGACAAACTTGATTTGGTGTTCAAAGACCTCAGATTGGTTTTTGGCCTCTTTCCTGAAACTGCTCAGGCAAGCTTTCCACAGCCTCCTTAGATTTTGGATATATGTTTCTTTCCTTGTTATCTACGTGGCCTTGAATAAATTACTCTTCTAATCTAACTGTGTGTGAGTCGAAACCTGAAGGAGGATGGCTTGTTCCATACACCCACTTTCCCTGCCTAAAGAGTTAAAAACATATGAAACTACTTGCAGCCAAAGGCTGCTGAAGGTGTGTGTGTCTTATTTTGTTCTGCAGCTTGCCAGAAATATGGGAGCATTTGGGGAAAATTTGGATGCCCTCAGGAATTGTTTTCTCCAATGCTCACATCTGGAAACAGCAGTGACACATTACCATCACTTCTCTGCGGAAGCTGGAACTGGGGAAACAAAACATTGGGCATCCAATAGAAGATGGAGATCAGATGTTGGTGGAGATTTTTGGACAAACAAAAAGTATGTAATTTAGGGTAATGGCTCAAGTCCACGTCTGCTGTAAAATGTTCCATTTTGTGTATTTTGAACAAAAGCAGATGATTTTATTTTCTTAAAATTTTGCACCAATTGATTCCCAAATCTCTCCTCATCCCCTTAGAAATCCTGTTCTTTAATAACTGATTATGAAATATCTTCATTGGCAGGACAACTATTTGACCCTTCATTTCCAGTAATAAATGCAGTTTCTAATGTCATATGTGCTTTGAGTTTGATCTTGAAGATGAAAACTTCCAGAAGCTAATTCAAGGTCTTGGCTTTCTTGTGAAATTCTCTAGTGGCTTTTTTCATGTGGTGAATCATAATTTAGATTAAAGCTCGCCCAAATCTGTGTTTCCATCAGCAATTTAATGGAATCATGAATGGAATCCATGGGGAAAGCCTTGGAAACCATCTATTGTACTATTATCTCTAGCAGGTGTATCTATCCTTTAGTCTATCATGACTCCAGGTGAGAGCCTGGACAAGTCTTTGCAGATTCCTTGTTGAGTTTTCGGAAGTGGTTTGCCATTGCCCACATCCTAGGGCTATGAGAGAGAGACTGCTCCAGTGTCACCCAATTGATTTAGAGTTTGAGTTGGGACTAATATTCAGAATATCTCAGTTTATAGGCTGGTGCATTAACCATTGTAGCGAAGTGGTTCTGCCCATGAAGTAATCCATTATTTCAGTATCGCCAGCAGATGGCTGTCCATCCCATGTTTAAACAGTTCTAGAAAAGATGGTCCACTACTTCCTGGGTCAGTCCGTCATTGAACAGTTCTTTCAATTTTTTTCCTAATACCAAACCAGCATCTGCTTCTTTATAATTTAAACCCATTGCTTTCATCCAGATTACTAGAACTTCTTTTATTATAGCCACCAAAATAGCCATCAGAGTCCTAGGCTGTATTAACAGAGGGAGAGAATCAAGGTCATGTGAAGGATTAGAACCACTTAATAATGTATGGTAAGACCACACTTGGAATATATTATCCAGATTTACTCACCAGGATAAAAAAAACAAATATCTTGAGACCCTGGAAAGAATGGAGAGAAGACTAACTAAGATGATTGTGGGTGGTGTAGAGGCTGGAACATATGAAGAACAGATGCAGGAATTGGGTATGTCTAATCTATTGAGAAGAAGGGCTAGGGTTGACATGATAGCAGTGTTCCAATATTTGATGGGCAGCAACATAGAAGAGGGGCTCAACATATTCTTCAAAACATCTGAAGGCAGGAAAAGAAGAAATGGATGGAAACTAATCAAGGAGAGAACCAATCTAGAAATAAGAAGAAATTTCCTGTCAGTGAGAACTAATAACCCTTGGAAGAACTTACCTTCAAATGTTGTGGGTGTTCCATCACTGGAGATTTTTAAGAAGAGATTGGACAGCCATTGTTGAGTCTCCTGCTTGAACTGGGAGTTGGTTGGATTAGAAGACCTCCAAGATCCCTTCCATCTCTGTTATTCTGTTATGAAAAACTAGAAAACTGAAAATCCAACCCATGTAGTTAATTCATTATTTAGCATGGCTGTGAATCCAGCTGGTCTAATTTTTTGAACCACTGCTTATTTAGCCATGCCTATCCATATTTACAAAGGGTCTTGGAGACAATAATAGAATAAGAGAATGTTATAATAGCTTTATAATCATCAATCTGCCTCTAACATTATTCTTTTCTACAAGAATTTGGAAACAGTTTTTCTGGAGGACATTTGAGGCTTGACACCATGTATAATTTGCCATGTTTCAATGTGCTTGCAATATTTTTCTTTGGTTATTAAGTACTGTCTATTACTGTGAACTGCTGAGAGTCTTCTTTAGTTGTAGTGGGAAATAAATAAACAGCCTTTCCATTTCTATTAGATGTTATTGTATTCCCACTATTCATGAGCTACCTATTTCTGTGGATTTGATTGTCTCCTTTGCAAAGCAGGAAATAGAGAAACACAAGGAATTCAGCTCTCTGCCTCAGCCACCAGATTTCCTTGATCACTGCTTTCTTTGGATGGAGAAGGTATGGGTTTATTGTCTACTCTGATGTGGACACTTCTACTCTTGACCAATCATCTCGACATCCAAGGTGAGACAAACATGGCCAATTTCCTATCAGGATCAGAAGAAGCTGCCCTACACCAATGCTGTGATTCATGAAATTCAGTGTGTAAAATATGTCTTTCTAGCTGGGGCTCCCAGGAAAAGTACAAAGGATGTGAAGATGAAGGGTTACCACATTCCAAAGTTGAGAAACATGTTCAGGCTGTATTGTAGTAGTCCAGCATGGAGGGAAAAGCAGAATATGACAGAAGCTCTCTGTTCAGAAACTGCCAATGTAGTCATGCAAAATCAAATAACGAAGAGTAGAAAATTTTTGTGGGGGATGGATTATGAGTTTAAATCCAAACACCTCTCAGATTTTAAAGCTAGAACCATTAATATTTTCTATTTATACTAGGAAGGTGATAAGTGGTTAGAAATGAACTTAAATTCAGAATTGTAGTTATAGCTAGATATGTTTCTTTGTCCATTTCTTGGAGCAATCTGATGTGATAAATATGCACCCAGCTCTCTGTTTTAATGGAATGGATGGAAGAAAGGAAGCTAAACAGTTGAGCAACTATTGATCTCTGAAACGACTCTGGAAATGAACAAATATGGGTCCATAAGAGCAAGCTTAAAAGCAAATGCTTCATCAATATGGTTTACACTTTTTTAAACCTGTTTCAATTATGAAAGTGCTCTGTTTAATCATGTCTTTGTTTACAGAGAACCATGATTTTGCCAGATTTACGGTCAATTCTTCTTGATCCTGAACAATGGGAGACACCTGAAGAATTCAACCCAAATCACTTTTTAGAAAAAGATGGGAAGAGTTTCTGCCATTCGGAATAGGTACATCTATGAGCCCAAAACAGCTTATAACTTATAGATTCTCACCATCCCCATCCCTGACACTCCTCCCATTTAAAGCTAAACAGCTGTTAAATCAAATGCTTTTACTTTGCTGCCTGCCTGCATTTAAATTTTAGTCAACATATCAGCTTGAACAATTGTACAATTGAACAATTTTTTGCTGTATACATTCCTGCCTTATACTGCAGTTCATTATTGTGTCCTTCCATTTATCCTTTTCTACTTTAGGCACTGATAACATTTCTTGATAATCACGGAGTTCATTCCTTATACTATATGCTCTAACCCCACTTGCTGTGAATCGATCAGGAAGTACACCTTCAGACGTTCACATTCAGACCTCCTAGGGATCACATGTTTCTATGTTTGTTTCTCTTTTTATTTCAGGTCTGTCCTCATCTATCCCTACTATCTCTGACCTACTATCCTGTTCTTCCTTCATTGGGTTTTGTGTAGCCTCTCCTTCCTGAGAACTAATGCTACTTGTTGGCATGAACACTTCAGTGTTAGCATGCACCCTGTTCCAATTATTCTGTTCTGCAAAACTGGTAGACCTTGATATCACAATCTTTGTGGTTCCATCTGAAAACCTATAACCCTTGGAACCTGGCTCATATCTCACAAACTTAAGTTTCCTGGTCTTTTTCTGTCCTTTCCTTCTGGTGCTTTAGGGAATATGCACCCAGGCATAACTGCCAAATGTCCTTAAGTGAGCTAATGAAGGTTTTGTTCCATACAACATGTCATATGGAGTTTCATTGATAGCCACACTCCATACTCTATTCACTAAATAGTTGGCTGTTTTTATGGCTTCTCCCCAGTATGTATTACTCATTCCTGCATCTGCCAGCAATGAATCTTTCATCATCTGCAATATACCATTTCTCCATTCAGCCACTCCATTTTCTGCTGGTGTGCATGGGTTTGTATGTCTATACTTTATGCCTACATTTCTCAGCCACCTTTGGATATCATCAGACATGAACTCTGTTCCCCTGTCTGTTTGCAGCTGGCATACTTTATGGCCATACCTTCTCTCTACTCATTGCTTCACCCATTGCTTAAACTATTGTAGAACTTCAGTTTTGTTCTTTATTAAGTAGCAGAACCCAAACCTGGTGTAATCATCTACTAAGACTAGCTCCTCCAAGAGAGGAACAATTACATCACCACCATAGGAGCAATTACATCAGCATGCACTAACTGGAAAACCCTGTTAGTTTGCCTTGTGCTTTTCTTACAGGATACACACTAGACTTCGACTCCTTACAAACCAAATATGTGTTGCATTGCTTAATTTTTAGTCCTCAGCTAGATTTGGCATCCTCCGCAGCACTCTAAAACTCGTATGTCCTAACCTTCGGTGTAATAAATGTACACAGTTATCATGCCTGTGAGTGTTTGTGAGTGTTTGTGCACAACCTTCCTGCTGCTTCCTTAGTACATACAAATTATCCTGTTTAACATCTTCTGCACAAATCCTCCCATCTTTCCTAATGGTGTATTGACCCTTTGCAAACATTACTTCATACCCCATATTATCCAAGCTAGAAATACTGAGTAAATTATGTGTCAACACTGCTAACATTGGATGTTCTTGCTTTGACAACATATGGAGATGCAGCCTTTTTCTTTCTTATACTTTACTCTTATATTTAGATGATACTGGGGGAGGGGGAGGAATATGATGGGAGTTAGTTAGACTTACAAAATTGTAATAAGAGCCGATAAGGCATGGCAGAATAAAGAACTGGGCAGAAAGCCAGCATTTGAAACTAATTGGAGAATGTGATTTATGACTGTTAGTTGTAGGAGGGAATTGTGCTTTGATCTATTTGCTATTTCTCCTATACCATACATACATAAACTTTACTTTCCCCTTTAAGAGCAGACTGTTATCCATTAGCGAAGCTAACAAATGCTTGCTTAGCTGTAAAGTTTATGTATGTATGGTAAAGTTTATGTATGTATGGTATATTGTAGAATATTGTAGAATTATAGAATGACTGAAGGAATTATAGAATTAGGGGAAAGAGGAATGACTTTCACTGAGTCACATACAGTGTATGTGGTGCTCAGTTCATTGGGACAATTCATGGGATGTCCTAATGACCAATTTAGAGTCCATGCAGGAGAAGGACTTAACCATGAGTTATTTGACTGGCTGGTTGCTGGAGGAGGAACAGAAATGTTTGGAAAAGCAGCAGAGAGGGGATAACAACACACCGCCCAAGCCTAGAACTGCTACATCCCAGGGCGCGGCAGAGTAGCTGAGAAAGTTTGCATGGTGTAACATACACCTTTTGTGATTCAGTAAAACTCATTCCTCTTTCCTCAGTGAAAGCCATTCCTTATTAGCACTATGATTAAGCATAATCATAGTGCTAATAAGGAGGGCTGTTGTAATAGATTCTGTAACAACTATTATTGATTGAAAGATGCCCTTAATCCAAGCATCTAACTATAGGTAGAGAGCTATAAGTGTTTAGAAATAGCTATCTGAAAACAATGTCACAACTCCAACTGCCTAACCCATTAGCACATCTGAATATGATCCATGCTAAAGGTTTACCTGGGACAATTTATCTAACTTTGAAGTAACATTAAACCCAATAGAGACCACATGGCTTGAGTAGGACCTAGCCATCCTTTGTGATATTTTGTTTTGCCTTATGGGCCAATATTTTTATTGTTCTTTTTATTTCTTACAACTATATTACTGATTGCTATGATGTATCTCATTCTGAGCACAGTCTGAAACTTTTGAAGTTTTTTTGAAGTTCACATTTGCTCTTGTTCCTGAGCTTCAGGTGCTTTCTTTTTCTGCTTGGGAACACAGCAGAACTTCATTCCTTCAGTCATTCTATAATTCTACAATATTCTACAATATACCATACATACATAAACTTTACTTTTCCCTTTAAGAGCAGACTGTTGTCCATTAGCCAAGCTAACAAATGCTTGCTTAGCTGGTCTCAAATTGGAAAACATTTGTCGGTCATTGCAATATACTAATTGACCCCAGTGTCCAACAACCACACATTTTTCTCAGTTAACATCGCTACCAGGGAAAATGTTGCTTGTCTCGCTACTGCTCTGTTTCTCCTATCAGGGCAGTGTCTCTGGAGATGCTCTGTAGAACCACACTTGAAACAGTGTTACACCATGCAAACTTTCTCAGCTACTCTGCCGCGCCCTGGGATGTAGCAGTTCTAGGCTTGGGCGGTGTGTTGTTATCCCCTCTCTGCTGCTTTTCCAAACATTTCTGTTCCTCCTCCAGCAACCAGCCAGTCAAATAACTCATGGTTAAGTCCTTCTTGCTGCTTGCAGTCCCTCTCATGTATACACTGTGCAAACAACACTTTATTGAAGAATGAGAACAGATTGGTCTGGCATGATCTGTTTTTAACAAACCCGTGCTGGATGCTAGTTATGACTTTGTTTGCTTCTAGTTGTTCGCAGATCTGTTTTTTTATTATCTTTTTAAGGATCTTCATAAAGGATTTGCAATTAAAATAAGCATAATCATAGGGCTAATAAGGAGGGCTGTTGTAATAGATTCTGCAACAACTATTATTGATTGAAAGATGCCCTTAATCCAAGCATCTAATTATAGGTAGAGAGCTATAAGTGTTTAGAAATAGCTATCTGAAAACAATGTCACAACTCCAACTGCCTAACCCATTAGCACATCTGAATATGATCCATGCTAAAGGTTTACCTGGGACAATTTATCTAACTTTGAAGTAACATTAAACCCAATAGAGACCACATGGCTTGAGTAGGACCTAGCCATCCTTTGTGATATTTTGTTTTGCCTTATGGGCCAATATTTTTATTGTTCTTTTTATTTCTTACAACTATATTACTGATTGCTTTGATGTATCTCATTCTGAGCACAGTCTGAAACTTTTGAAGTTTTTTTGAAGCTCACATTTGCTCTTGTTCCTGAGCTCCAGGTGTTTTCTTTTTCTCCTTGGGAACACAGCAGAACTCAGAATGACTCATGTTTCACTTCGTTCCTTCAATCATTCTATAATTATCCCTTCATAGGACCACCTTTATGGTAATTGGGTGTCAGGCCCATGCCTCAAAGATAGGGATCCCCCAGTTCTATCCTTGAATCACTTTCTTGCTTTTTGTTAATTATTTACTCAGTGTATAAATTGTCTCATTGAGAGCCGTAGTGGTACAGTGGTGGTGGTACAGTAAACTTAGTACTGCTGTATTGCAGGCTGACTTTGCCCATTGCCAGTAGTTCAATCCTGAGTGGCTCAAGGTTGACTCAGCCTTCCATTATTTCGAGGTTGATCAAATGAAAACCCAGATTATTGGGGTCAATATGCTGACTCTGTGAACTGCTTAGAAAGGGCTGAAAAGCACTGTGAAGCGTATATAGGTCTAAGTGATATTGCTATTGCTAATTCACCAAAGTAACTCTGTATGATATGCAATACATGACTTTTTTCCCCTAACTGTCCTTGCCCCTACCCCAGTCCTTGCCATTCATTTAAAAAAATTCCCCTCCTATTTACAGTAAGTGAAACATGATCAGAGGTAAGTGAATCAATGGGCTAATGTTTTGCTAAGAAAATACCAGCACTGATTTGACAGAGCATCAAAAAATGGGCTGCTATTGACTTCTGGTTTTGGGTTGCAGTGGGTGCAGGCACACAAAGAGACTCTCTTCGTTACCTGCTTTTCCTCTGCTGGTAGACCCTTAATCAGGTTGAAAAGTCACCCTGAAAGGGTGACTACCAATGAAGAGTAGTCTTGTTGATTGCGGGGGGAGGAGGCAGCTCCTTCCACCCTCCGAGGCAGCTCCTCAGGGCCGACGGAGGAAAGATCAGCCAGTAACATGGCCGATCATTTAGCTGCTCCAGCCAAAAGTCAAAAGAACATCTAAGCATTAAGAAATCATCATGGATGATCCCGGTGAGACTTTTCCCCCTCTCTCTTTGCCTAACTACTCTCCTGTTAAAAGTAACTCTTTTGGAATTACTTCCCTTCTTTGAAAGAGCTGCCTTTGTTTATCTGGGGAAAAGAGCTTTCCATAACAAAGGAAAAAACTTCTTATTGACTATTTTTATTTTTGGTTACTTGGGGGCCCTGGAAAAATCCTTATTATAAAACTTTATTATTATATCTTCTAAGCTGGAGAATATTGTTTTCCTATGTCTTGGACTTATTTTTTTAAAGGGATAAATCTTTATTGTTTGAAAAAAAAAAAGCCGGAAAAGAGATTTCATAGCTCTTTGACTTTGCTAATCTCATTCTTGGTGTCTGGAAGAGACTTGCATAGTTTACTGAGGACATCTTGTGGAGAAATGTAAAACTGCAACTGCTTCTTGTTTGTATTAGTCCAACAGCTGTTATTGGTGGGGGTGGATACTGACTAAATGTTTTGGAATATAGCCTCCACTAAAAGATAACAGGATTGGATTTAGTTACTACTTAAATGGGGAAACCATATTTACAGCTCAACTGTAAACTCATATTGGAAAAAAATTATGAAGCTAGTGAGGAAATATGTTCCCAAATAAGAGAGAGAACTGCAGAAATAATAAACAGCAATTCTACTGTGAACTTACAAACTGACCTTCAGACTCTATTTGATCATTCTGCAGACCAAAAACAACTATGGAGACTTTGGATGATCAAAAAACGATTGTAACTAAACTATCTACAATTGCAAAACTAACAGAAATGGACTTGAAATTACAACTGTTGGAGAATTATGACAACTTTGATAATCAACTACTAATTATAAAATTGGACATGAACGCATGTTTTTTCCAGCAGACAGGAGCCAGGCATCAAAAACAGAGAATGGGAGGTCTTTTACTGACCCAAATGACATTACAAGCAATAATGGGAGATCTATTTGCTGAAATAGAGGGTTTGTTATGGAAACCTTCTTGGCATAAAAAGCAAGCCAGAATAAGACTAAAAAGAGAAATTTAAAATTATATGTAATGGATTAAAAAGATTTTGAGAAATATGGATTGATTTAAGGATCAAGATTTAGAGTTGAAAATTTGTGATTAATAATAATAGTAGTAAAGTTGGAAGGGACCTTGGAGGTCATCTAGTCCAACCCCCTGCTCGGGCAGGAAACCCTACACCATTTCGGACAAATGGCTGTCCAGTCTCTTCTTAAAAACTTCCAGTGTTGGAACATTTACTGCTTCTGGAGGCAAGCTGTTCCACTGATTAATTGTTCTCACTGTCAGAAAGTTTCTCCTTAGTTCTAGGTTGCTTCTCTCCTTGATTAGTTTCCACCCATTGCTTCTTGTCCTGCCTTCAGGTGCTTTGGAAAATAGCTTAATTCCCTCTTCTTTATGGCAGCCCCTGAGGTATTGGAATACTGCTATCATGTCCCCCCTTGTCCTTCTCTTCGTTAAACTAGACATACACAATTCTAGCAACCGTTCCTTATATGTTTTAGCCTCCAGTCCTCTAATCATCTTTGTTGCTCTTCTCTGTACTCTTTCTAGAGTCTCAACATCTTTTATTATTAGAATATATATGCTAAACAGAGTAAGAATGTATTTTTTGGAATAATATGTTTATTTGTATGAAAATTATTTTGTAATTGAATGAGAATAAGAATATGAAAGAGGTTTTTAGAAATTCAGATTGCTTTAACAACCAATTGAGTGTGTTAAGTTAGTAAGACGATGTTTTGTGTAATAATAGGTGTGTTCTTTTTTTTTAGACATGATAATTATTTGAATGAGATTTAAATGCTATCTGAAGAAATAAGAGAGATTTGTGATAAAATCAATGATTCATGAGATTAGGAATTAGAATATATCTGGATTAGTATTTTAGAAGGGATAACCGAAGTGATAATACATTTATCTAAGATTAAATTGGACTGTGGTAACTGTAAATTAATAAAGTTCAAAACAGGATTAGGATTTATAGATATGTAATGTAGAAATGGATTATGTTAAATAGATTATATTATTTGAGGGAAATAGAGAGGGAACATTTAATGTATTTACTTGGGCTATTATATGATTTTGGTTTTGGATGATTGATCACCTAACCACCACAGTGTGTCTTGAGCATTCTGTTGTAAAAGTTAAAAAACCAATAAAATTTGTTATAAAAAAAAGATGGGCTGCTATTAATGTGCAGTCAGTAAGTGTCGCCTATGCAAAGAAGCTGAAGAAACAGTGGACCACCTGGTAAGCTGTTGCAAGAAGATTGCACAGACTGACTACAAGCAGCGGCATGACAAAGTAGCAACAATGGTGCATTGGAAGATCTGCAAAAAATATCATTTGCCTGTAAGCAAAAACTGGTGGGATCATAAAATAGAGAAAGTCATAGAAAATGATAAAATTAAACTGCTCTGGGACTTCAGAATTCAAACAGACAAGCACCTGCAACATAACACCCCAGACTTAACAGTTGTCGCTAAGAAAGAAAAAAAAGTCTGGATAGTGGACGTGGCAGTGCCTGGAGACAGCAGAATAGACAAAAAAGAACTGGAGAAGATAACAAAATACAAAGACCTACAAATAGAAATAGAAAGACTGTGGCAAAAGCAAGCAAGGGTAGTACCAATAGCAATAGGCTCCTTGGGTGCAATCCCAAAACAACTGGAGCACCACTTGAACACCATTGGCATTGACAAATTCGCTATTTATAAATTTTAATAAATAAATAAATTAGTCAATTGCAAAAGGCGGCCTTACTAGGAACTGCTTCCATCCTGCGACGATATCTGTAATACCATCAAACATCCACATCTGCCTATCCCAGGTCCTGGGTAAGGACTTGATAGATAGACAAAATGCCAAATCCAGTCTCAACATCTGGCTGACTGTGCGATGATCCATAATAATAATGATAATAGTAAACTTGGAAGGGACCTTGGAGGTCAACTAGTCCAACCCCCTGCTCAGGCAGGAAACCCTATACCATTTTGGACAAATGGCTGTCCTGTCTCTTCTTAAAAACCTCCAGCATTGGAACATTCACTGCTTCTAGAGTCAGGTTGTTCCACTGGTTAATTGTTCTAACTGTCAGGAAGTTTCTCCTTAGTTCTAGGTTGCTTCTCTCCTTGTTTAGTTTCCACCTGTTGCTTCCATGGTGCCTGTTGCCTTCAGGCACCATGGAAAATAGCTTGACTCCCTCTTCTTTGTGGCAGCCCCTGAGATACTGGAACACTGCTATCATGTCCCCCCTCGTCCTTCTCTTCATTAAACTAGACATAACCAATTCCAGCAAACGTTCCTTATATGCTTTAGTCTCCAGTCCCCTAATCATCCTTGTTGCTCTTCTCTGTACTCTTTCTAGAGTCTCAACCTCTTTTTTACATTGCGGTGACCAAAACTGGATGCAGTATTCCAGTTATATACTAATTAGTCTCATAGATATCGTAGCTAAATCATAGGCCAAATGTCTTTGATACAAGAATGAGGACTGTGTAATTGAAAAGGGCTTTCTATCCAAAGAGTAAACTGGTTTTAAGTCTGGTCACTCACCATTGATAATTGTTTCATTTTATGTCATCTAATAGAAATATATACCATTAAGGGGAGACAGATGTTTGCATCTTTTATAGACCTCAATGCAACATTTGATTTCATAAACAGGGACTGCCTGTGGAAGAAACCTATGGAGCCAAGCATGGATCCTACACTCCTCTCTTTATTCAAGGCATTATACACAAATTTATGTCTAAGGTACACACAGACAGGAATGTGTAGTACTTAGTACCAATAAGGGAGTCAGTCATGGATGTATACCGGCTCCCATTTTCTCTAATCTGGATACAGGTTGTAATGATGCTAAGAAAAAGACTCAGGCATGTCTTGAGCAGAGATTTGAAGCTGCTGCAGAGCTGCTTGTCACAGCTTAAGACAGCTTGAGAGTCTCTGTGTGTTTACTGGTTTTTATATACTTTTTACATACATAGGCTTTACCATTAAATGCTGACCTTTTACATTCATTAGATGCTGACATAAAGTTTCTTTATTGGAAAATTCCTTCTTATAAGCAACTATTTTCTAGTAACATATTACCTGTTCAGAGACCAGGTAAAAACAAATACCGGGAGATGAAAGACAGGAAGAGATAAGAGGGAACTTAAACATATTATTTATTTAGGTAGGTAAGATATTAAGTCAAAAGGGGATGACCTTCTGGCTGCTTCATTGGGACAAATGGTATCAAAAGGTTATGAGGTTTGTGGGGGGGGAAGCATGGCAGTTTGCTGCGCGTGCAGTTTTCCCCACAACAGGTAGTCCTTGACTGACAGCCATTCATTTAGTAACTATTGAAAGTTACAATGGCAATGAAAAAGAGACTTAATGGCTGTTTCCACACTTACAACCATTACAGCAACCTCATTCTTGTATGATCAAAATTTGCACACTTGCCAACTGACATCTTATTTGTGGATCATGTGATCATCTTTTGCAATCTTCTGACAAGCAAAATCAATAGGGAAGCCAGATTTACCTAACAATTGTGTAACTAATTTAACAACTGCACTGATTCATTTAACAACAATGGCAAGAAAGATCATAAACTGGGGCAAAATTTACTTAAAAACTATTGTGCTCAGCAATGGACTAGCTGAATGAATGAAATCCCAAGGTCCCTCCATTTAACCAATATGCATATCCCCAGAATTAAACACGTAAACATTGAGCTCTATGCAGATGAGTTAGTATTAATGTCATGTATCCAGGTAGGGATAATTCATATTGTGCACTCAGTGACCTGAAGGTCAATAAATTCAAACCTAAAGTAATTGTTTTGAGGAGAGGCGTAGTATGTATAGTTGGAACTTGGATAGGGAATGTACACCTTTATTTCATAAAGATATTGTACATAACAGCAAAATCATCCCAATGATCACAAATGGTGCAGATTTGTAGGACTATATAATGGTCCCTTTAGTGAAAATGATGCAGTCTACTTTTCTCAAATGTATCCTCGGGGTGGATTCCTCTACACCACTTCCAGCAATACGGATCTAGTTGGCTCTACCGCTTATATAAATGCATCTAGTAATTAAAATATTCAACTAGAAAACATGGAAAACATACTGTGGCTGAATGGACCCAGATAGATTACCTGAGCATGCTACCTTGCAATTGGGCTAACCAATTTTCAAATGTCTTCACAATATGGATTCTCCATCCAAATCCCAGTTCAATCTGATCTAAAGGCCAAAGAAGCTGTCAACAAGTCATTGATGTGGCTGCCCAGGAGGATAAGCTGTGAGTACAGTTGTTGTAATGCCTTCTCACTCCCCAGGCCTTTGACCTGGAGCTTAATGCAGCTGTGTATTGATTGAGGACTGGCTTTGGACTTTGTTTGGCGTTTCTTGGACTGAATCAAAGTAATGGGTATTGTTGGAACAATATGTCCAGTTTCTTGTGTTCCTGTTTGCATCTTGACCTCTGGCTCTGTGTATTGATTTAGGGCTGGCTTTGGACTTTGTTTGGCATTTCTTGGATTGAATCTTGTCAAGAGTTCTTCTCATGTGGGGTTTGTAACCTGGCCAGCTCGTCATTTGGTTTACTACTGAAACTGTTGAGGGTTTTGAATAAAAAAAACTTTGAACTTTCCATTGTGAGCATGTGTGCATGAGTGGGGCAGCACAATGAAGACCTGGTAGGAGGTGGAGAGCTGAGCCTGATTCTAATCCAGTGCCAGTCTGAAAGGGTTGCAGGCGTGGGAGGACACAGCGAAGAGTGTGTGCTGAGGATAAAAGACTGGTTGAGCCATAATGAAGAGCCAACTTGGTGCCAGAGCTGCAGCATAGAAGGATGACCAGCTGGGTGGGACTGAAAGCAGGAACTGGCCCAGAGAGTCAACAGGGGCCTTGACAGTGAATATATGGCCCAGATCAGAGATCAGAGGCCAGAGGGAGCAGTGCAGTGCTCAGAGATCAGAGATGGATTTGGGGCCCTCTGTAAGGTGGGTTTGGTGCAAGTAGTGGCATGAAGTTCAATGAGCTGGCAACTGGCATTGGAAGTCCGACTGGGGCTACAAATCTGCAATTGGAGCCCAGAAGCTGGCAATAACTTGAAGAAGGCCAGATCCTCTGAAGAACATTGGTTGAATTTTGAATCATTTTTTTCTAAAGAAAGTCCAGAAAGAGATTGAAGACGTGTTTGGCTTCTCAGGGACAATTTCCTATCAGGATCAGAGAAAGTTCCCCTACACCAATGCTGTGATTCATGACCTCATTGCCCTGATGTTGGTAAATTCATCCAGGCTTATTATACTCCAAAATGACAATCTCTAGGCCATCAGTGCAGGGTCTGAGTGGCTCAGAAATTCATGGCCACCAAGACAAAACGAAGAGGTTATCATGATACTCACTCACACTGTGAGCAATACACCGTTGGTCTGGTTTGTTTCTTAGCTAACATGCGATCTGAAGATCTAGGACATTCACGTCACTTGTGGTGAGATTACTTTCCATATTCCAGGAAGCTCACTGCTAGGATCCAGCTCCCTGTTTCGATTGCATCATTGACATCCAATTGGTTTCCAACAGGCACTTGAGGAAATGTCCCACAAGCCTGGCAGGTCCTTCTACTTGCAATCTACTCAGTCTCCAGAATACGTGGATAACAAAGGGACCAGGCAGGATTAACCCCAAGGGGCCTCTTTCTTTGCATTGATTCAGATTTTGAATAGGAATTCTGGGAGAGAAATTGCCAGAAACTGGCAGAACTGGAGCAATACAGGTAGTCCTCAATTTACGACCACAATTGATCCCAAAGTTTCTCTTGTTAAATGAGACATTGGTTAAGTTGGTTTTGCCCCATTTTATGTCTTTTCTTGCCTCGGTTGTTAAGTGAATCACTGTAGTTGATAACTTAGTGACCAGGATGTAAGCAAATTTGGCTTCCCCATTGATTTTACTTATCAAAGGTCGCAAACGATGATCACATGATTTTGGGACACAGCAATGGTCATAAATATGATCCATTTGCCAAGCATCTGAATTTAGATCACATGAACATGGGGATGCTGTAAAGTCGTCACTGTAAGAAGTGGTCATAGGTCATTTTTCAGGGCTGTTGTAACTTTGAAAGGTCACTAAATGAACTGTTGTAAGTCAAGGACTACCTGTACTGTCAAAAATATTAGGGGAAGGTTGTAGAGAAAGTGATTAGGCTGTAGAGGGCTTCAGATCAAGCATAGAATTAGATCCAGTCTAAGTTCAGCTCTAAGTGTGGGATGAAAAATGGATTGGTTGCTTCAGTGGATGTTCTGCCTTGGGGTGTGGATGGGAGCCACACTCTTTCTTCTCCTGTTAGTTCTCTCAGCATCGTTTCAACCCTTCAAGCATGGCATCCTTTTGGTCTATCTGTGAATTTTGCCCTGAGTGGAGAACATGGTCCATAGGAGAAATTTAGTAAAAATGAAAAAGATACTAAAAATAAATGGAAAGTAATATGTTTTATTGGCATTCAAAAGGAAACAAAGATAAAGCATGATAAGCTTAGTTAGAACATTTTTCACACACATCCTCTAAGTCTTTGGTTGACTTTGTTAGGCGTGCGGTGTGAACCAGCAATAGGTTGAAGAAGTTTCAGTATTGAGTAAATAGAAGCAAAGCACAATATTAAGTGAATAGGCAGGTACATAGGAAACATTCGTCATACTGTATAACTATTCTGTAATAATTTAATGCTTTTTATGGGGTTTAATTTTAAGCCTTTGTGGGAATAGCACACAGTTTGTAAGGGTGTGTATGCATTGTCACATTTACAATAGGGGCTTCATTGAGTTCTTTCACTCCTTCAGGCAACCGGAAGCTGAAGGCCCTCAACAGATTGGTCAGAAAGATGAAGATCTCAATTCTTGCCAGCTGCTCTCCCACACATATGCGTTTACCTGTAGATATAAAAGCATGCATAAAGGGGATCATAATCAATTCTCCAGAATATATCCCATCAGCAAGGAAACACGAAAGAAGATTTGTAACAGATGAAGCACATTTCCCGGTTGAATCTTCCTATCTTCTAGTATTGCTTATTATTTAGCACATTATTATTTAGTACACAGCAACAGCTTTTGGGGATAATGCTTTGAATCTATTGATGTGGTTAGCCATTAGCTCAAACTGCTTTATTAAAGCAGTTTATGAGCCCTGGTGGGGCAGTGGTTAGAATGCAGTATTGCAAGCTAACTCAGGTCACTACCAGGAATTTGATTATGACAGACTCTAGCTTGACTCATCCTTCCATCCTTTCAAGGTCAGTAAAACGAGGACCCAGATTGTTGGGGGCAATATGCTGATTCTGTAAACCACTTGGAGAGGGCTATAAAAGCACTATAAAGTGAGATATAAGTCTAAGTGCTAAGTGCTTGCTATGGCTAAACAGAAATAATGTCAATTTGAGCAGACCATCTGTTTCTTGCTCAGGAATCCCTGACCATAAAGGTGATGGGCAGGACCAGGATACCAAATTGCATATGAAGGTTTTTAGTAAGGAGAAACGCTATTGATGATACTGATAAAGTCTTAGACTACCTTGTAACCTTTAACATGTAACCTTTAGCAATAGCAATAACAATAGCAGTTAGAATTATATACCACTCCATTGTGCTTTAACACACTCTGGGAATCATTTACACTGTCAGCATATTGCCCCCAACCATCAGGGTTCTCATTTTACTGATCTCAGAAGGATGGAAGGCTGAGTCAAACATGAGCCGGTCAGGATCAAACAGCTGGCTGTGGGCAGTTCAAGCTTTAGCTGAACTAAGGAACCCAAACTCATTTTATTATGTGGATGACATGTGGATTAATTAAAACTGTCTTACTATGACCCTGAAGATGTAAGCAAGATGTATACTGCTTTTAATGATTATTTTATAATGATATGTATTTCCATGATTGGCATCATGGTAATGTATGCTTTTCAAAATTGCATCAAAGGGGATCCACTCCAAGCAGAGGTGTGCCCATTCAGAACTTGCTTCCGGGTAGATCTCTTATTTACATATAAAAGATTTTTTTTTCCTTTCCACCTGACCGGTGTGGGTCATTGGGCCTGTATGTTTAGGTAAGAGGACATGAGTTTTGGGGGACAATAATAGTTTTTCATATCTATCATAACTGAAGGTGTGCCTTTTATGTCCTTTGTTATCAGCACCAGAAATAGAGAAAGATTCATTGGTGTACAAGCAGTGCCAGACAGGATGAAAACGCTGTTGTAGGGGGAGCTCTGCAGCTATTAAAAAGACTAAGCTTAATGCATCTAGGACCAAAACTCTGTGATGCAGATCCATCATTAAGAAGCTGAAAGTAGGCTTGTTTTCTTTAGATTTAGCTAATAATTCTCCCCCCAAACAACAGAGATAATTGTGCAAAGCTCTACTGATTACCATATAAATATAATTAGTATTTCTTTGTAGTTTAAACTTTATAGCCTAAGAGGAACTTCAGATTCTCATGGTTTTTAAAGTAGAAGGAATAGAGATTCATGGATTTTCTATTCAGTCCATGATGACTTCAGAATAACACAGTGATGGGGGTGGTCGGAATCTATATGTGATAAACTGCTTTGGGCTCATGGACATACCTATTCCGAAGGGCAGAAACTCTTCTCGTTCCATGAACTTCCCATCCTTATCTAAAAAGTGATTTGGGTTGAATTCTGTAGGTGTCTCCCATTGTTCAGGGTCAAGAAGAACAGAGCGCAGGTCTGGCAAAATCAGCGTGCTCTGCAAAAAATATTCAGACAATATTGATGAAATGTTTGGGTTTAGCTTGTCTTGATAGACCCATATTTGTTCATTTCCAAAGCAGTTTCTGAGAGCAGTGGCTGTTCTTAGCATTTCTCACCTTTGGAATGTGGTAACCCTTCATCGTCACATCTTTTGTACTTTGCCTGGGAATCCCAACTAGAAAAACATATTTTAAACGCTGAATTTCATGAATCACGGCATTGGTGTAGGGCAGCTTCTTCCGATCCTGATAGGAAATTGAGACAGAGGAACTAAAGGCTTCTTCAATCTCTTTCTGGACTTTCTCTAGAAAAAAACAATAGAAATAGAAGCCTCTTTTTCATTATTATGTTTCATTTACTCGTTTCCAAATTTTAATCCTTAACAGAAGTTTAAGACATAGAATAGCCTTTAGGGCATTAAATGTAAACCCATCCTTTTTTAAAAAATATTATGAAGGAGAGCAGATTGAAAATGCATTTCCTGTGCTCTGATCATATCCAGTCCAAACAGGTGCAGAATATTGATGTAAACTGTTGATTCAGTTTAAATATTCCATGGAATCTTTTTCAATCTACACTGTGTGCACAATTATTACGCAAGTGAGTATTTTGATAGTAAAGAACAATTAAAATACACAGGATTAAATAAACTAAAAACCAAGAGGATGGGTAACAAGGAGTAGGGATCTTCTCTTTACCCTACCAGTCACTCCCACAGTAGCGCACCTCTGTCAGGGCTCCAGAGCAATTGGCAGAGCCAGGTTTTAAAACTCTTCCTGAATACCCACAGAATAAGGGTGGACCTCACCTCTAGGAGATTATTCTAGACAGTGGGGGCCACAGCAGAATAACCTCTTCCCCTGAACACTGCCAGCTGAAATTCTTTAGCAGTCAGTATCTGAAGGAGGCGTCTTCTGCTAGAGAAACTGGGATGGGCTTGTCACATTGGAATGAGACAACTCCTCAGATACCCTAGACCAGGGCTTTTCAACCGGTGGTACGTGAACCACCTGTGGTACTTTGCCACGTGACAGGTGGTACGCAACTGCTAGCCAAGTGTAGCAGGGGAGGGGAAAGAACCAAAATGACCCAAGCTTGAGAGAAAGGCAACTGCAGCTGCATGACTGTCTCGGCTGGCAGAAGCCCCAGGAGCCAGCAGGTGATTGGCGCTTCAGGAAGCAGCTCGGAGCTGGAGGTGAACTGAAGAAAAAGGGGGTAGGAGAGGAGAGGCTATAAAAGGAGGTGGTTTGAATGGGGGAAGGGAAAAAAAGACATCAGGAAAGGTTTAATCCCTTCAAGCAATGAAATTAGTTTTACCTCCTTTAATTCAGTCTGTCTATGGCTTTTAGAAAGTTTTCTTTGAAGGTAAAGAGGCTTAATTTAAAGCTAAACCTTTTGCAATTGCCGGAGATTTTCAGTCTGGGATTGCAACATTGTGACATGTGACAGGCCTGAGGCAGCTTAAAGAGGAAAAAAAATGAAGGCTTATTTTGTGAGCCTTTCTTGCTTTGCACTTGATTCCTGTGTCTTTAAGGATTGGGGGGGTGCATGCTTACTACACTGTGAAAGAGCTCAGAAGAGAGAGAGGAAGAAGGACCGACCAGCTAGCTCAGGAGTCTACAAACATAGCAACTTTAAAACCTATGGACTTCAACTCCCAGAATTCCTCAACCAGCCATGAGGGCTGAGGAATTCCAGGAGCTGAAGTCCACAAGTCTTAAAAGTGCCAAGTTTGAAGACCCCTGAAGTAGGTGGTAGTAGTGCATATTAATAAACATGGATAAATTCATCATACATTTGTCAGTGCAAAGGGAAAGTGATTCAGCAAAGGAACAGCTACCAAAGAAATTAAAACTGGTACTTTTTTACTTTTTTTCTACAGTTTGTAATATTTTATTAGATTATAGAATAAAATACAAAAATATAAAATCAAATAGTAGGACACAGTTGGGAGGAAAAAGGGGGGAAATTGAGGGGGGAGAAGGGAAAAAGAACATACTTCCCCTGTTGCAGTAGAAGGAAGCATTAACATTGAACCTCAACTTTTTACTTTTCCACAATATTATAAACTAGCCATTTCTATAACAACAAATGAATCTAATCAGTAAAACCCAAAATCCCTTTTTTTTAGTCATCAAGTTTTTTACACCTTGCTAAGCATTGGTGGTACTCAAATATTGTCGTGTCCTAAAAGTGGTACAATTTGTGACAAGGTTGAAAAGCCCTGCCCTAGACCACAGAGGTCCCCAACCAATGGGCTGTGGCCCACTACTGGTCCATGGCCTCTTAGCCACTGGTCCACATGAGTGGCTGGCCAATGTGAGTGCACGTGTGCACGTGCTCACCCCCCCTTTTATCGGCACTAGCATCACTGTGAGCCTCTTGCCAGCTGTAGCCTCGCCATGAGCCTTGCGCTGGCACCACCAGACCCATTTGCAGAATGTGCATGCTTGTGGCCCTATTTGTACACACGCACAGCCACATTTGCATGTGTGTGCATGCATGTATAAAGGTGCCTACCCCTCCTTTTCCCACCGGGCCACCAACCCAGAAATTTTGGGGATTCCTCCTCTACACCCACTCCATAAAAGGCTTTAAATTCATCTTAAATTGGACCCAGAACCAAACTAGCAACCAGCGCAGCTCATGTAACAGTGGTGTTATATGTGCCACCCAAGGGATCTCTAGAAGTAGCTGCACCACTGGATTTGCTACCAGCTGTAGATTACGAACATTCTTCAAGGGTAGCCCAAGTAGAGCACATTGCAGTAATCCATCTGAAAGATTACA
Organism: Crotalus tigris; assembly: GCF_016545835.1. NCBI lineage: Eukaryota > Metazoa > Chordata > Lepidosauria > Squamata > Viperidae > Crotalus > Crotalus tigris. Next base: position 196,244 of record NW_024096614.1, on the reverse strand, counting down.
AAGGCATGAGAGATGCTGCACATATCCTCACAATCCATGAAAGGGTACAATTAGCAAATAACATGAAATTACACAAAGGGTCTCCTAGCCTCGACTGCCACCTGTTCTTTCAGTTGGAGTCATGAGTCTGGAAGAACCCACAAATTGCACACAGGATCTGTCTGGCAAAATGCAGTCCACTCAGAACTAAAGATGATAAACCCCAAGATCCCACAGTGACTCCATCTTACCAAAAGAAGGTGTAGGGGTGACATGATAGCAGTGTTCCAATATTTCAGGGATGTCTTTAAAGATGAGGGGGGCAAACTATTTTTCATAGGACCAAAAGGCAAGACAAGAAACAATGATTGGAAATTAATCAAGGAGAGAAGCAATCTAGAACTAAGAAGAAATTTCCTAACGATAAGAGTAATCAGCCAATGGAACAACGTGTCTTTTGAAGTTGTGGGTGCTCCATCACTGGAGGCTTTTGAGAAGAGAGTGGAGAGCCACTTGCCTGGAATTGTATAGGTCTTCTGCTTGAAGAAGGTTCCTTCCAATTCTATTATACTATGTTCTACCAGGGTTAAGCTGAAGCCTGTTGTCCCCCATGCAGACACCCACTGTGTCCAGGCATTGCAAGAGGGTAACCACAGCATCACATAGGTCACTGGGCTGGAGGTGCAAAGTTGACTATTCTGGAAAAAGTGATGATACCTTGCCCCATGGTGTTGGATGATCTCACCAAGCAGATTCATGAAGATTTTAAAAAGAACAGAGAGAGGACAGAGCTCTGCACTATGCCACAAATGAGAAGCTTTGGACTGGACATCTCACTCCCTATCACCACCAATTGGGACTGGCCTTGAAGAAAAGAGAAAAGAGATGAACCAGTGCAACATGATTCCCACAGCCAGCTGAAAAGGATACCACAGCTGATGGTATCAAAAGCCACAGAGGGGAAAAGAAGAGAAATGATGGACGTGCTATCCCCATCCCACTCCCTCCAGAGATCATCCACAAGTATAGTTAATGCTGGACCTATGGTGCAACCATTTTTTCCACTACTTTCCACTTCACTAAAAAGGGGAGATGGCAAACTGGACAGAAATTGTCAAGATAGGTGTGGTTCATTGAAGGTGACTTAAGGAAGAGTCAGATCAAGGTGTCCTTAAATGGTGCTGTGAACATCCCCTCTGCAGTGATGAGAGATTTTGTCACTCTTAGCACCATGAGGTAAGGATTTAATGGCAATTCTGATCATGTCCAGTCATATGCATTTTTTGTATTCCTCCAGTGGTATTTGTCTCTTCAACATCCTCAACTCCTCCATAAACCACTGGAGTATCAGAAGTGATGGGCCAAGAGAGGGCACATGGGCACAATCCTGTCCATGGCTGCAGCTGTTTTCTGATTCCAGGCTGTGGCCAGAGCCTCCAAAGGACCACACAGCAGATCCCCCAGGACAATCCCACAGCTCCTTCTGGAATCTGAATGGTCCATCAGTCATCAAGAAGGGACTGTGTGAATAGGGCCAGCCTCCCTGCAGAGGGGGCAGTGCTGGAAAATTTCAAGGACACCACTGTGTAGTCTGACCATGACAGAGGGAATAATGATAACTCCCAGAGCAAATCGCATTGCCACTGTTTTGACAAGAAGATCATGTCTTGAGTATGTACATTGGCCTGGGTTGGGCCATGGATAACCTGAGAAGGCTACCTTGGTGGCCATTAACACTTAAGCTGCTTCTGGGGCCTGCCACCGGCACCTGTTTATATTCCTGCCCATCACCACTTGAATTGGTTTTCATGCCCTAAACCCTGTGAGATGATCTTCTAAACCTGACCTCCCACTGTGCTGGCAGACCTGCCATTCTTCCAGTCATACAGACTCACCCAGTGTGTGGCATCTTCACTGTAGCTCTTAGTGCCAATGGGAATCCTCATGGTCCACAATCTCCACAAACACACTCAATGTATTCCCACCTTGAGCTGTTCTCTCCCACTGGCCAAACAGAGAGGAGACCACATTCACACATATAGGCTCTTTTCTTCACACACCCAGGCAAACGTACAATAGCCACACAATGAGGTGACCCCTATGCTCTCAACCTAGGGCTCAACTCACTATCACCTCAGGGTCTTGGACTCTGTACCCTCCATTAGATTCTCCCTGTCAGTCCCAAAGGCTTGTTGCCATCAATGTTCTTCAGAGCATCTCTCCTTATCCTTCAAGCTACTGCCAGCTTCTGGACTCTAGGTATGTTGGAATTCCAACGTTTGCGGCCATAACCTGGTGTTCAACACCAGAAGGCTCCAAATCCATCTCTGATCTCTGGCTTTTGTACTCCTCCTTTCCATCTCTGATCTGGGTCACATAGTTCACTGCGAAGGGCCCTGTTGATTTTCTGGGCCACTTCTTGCTTCCTTTCCCTGCCAGTGTGACATCCTTCTGGGCTGTCTCCAGCTCCAGTTCCAAGCTGGCTCTTCCCTATACCTCCACCAGCCTTCTACCCTCAGCACAAACTCTTTGGCATGGCTTCCAGCCCTTCAACCCTTTCATACTGGCATTGGGTCAGACTCAGGGCCACTTCTCTACTTCCCACCAATCTCATAGGAGTATGGTGGCTCACATGGCTAGAATGCTGAGCTAACAATCTGCAAGTCCTCGTTCGAGACCGGAGGGCTTTTTTTTTTTGTTGGGTATGCTACTGACATTTGCTCCAGCTCCTGGTGACATAGAAGTTTGAATGCTTGCAAACATGAGAAGATGAATAGGTATCACTTTGGTGAGCTCATTTAGGGACATGAAAGGAGTCCCCAAATGAGCATTCTCTAGGCAACATGATGATACCAGTTAGTACTTTTAACATCTTGGTACTTCCAACATTTTATGACGATGAACAGTCTGTTGTCCCAGTTGTGTCCCTCAGTGCTGCAGACAATGGCCCTTGATTGGCTCCCACACTCCACCCCAAATCTATGGCCAGGGGTCTGCCCTGGTTGGCAGGATGAAAATATGAGCTTCAGCTGGCTCATGAATCCAGACCAATCCTCTGTCTTTGCCACGCCATTCCCGCTTGGTCTCTTCAGTTTCGTTTGCTGCTCCAAGTGATAATCCTCCACAATTTCCCCATCCCTTCCCTTTATCACAGGGAGCCTTGTGTCATTCATCCACTTGTTCCTGCCATCTTGATTTTTTTCTCTATATTATCATGCTGAAATTTGGTCCTCTATATGCAGTTTAGGCCAGAAACAAGTAGCAAATCTGAAAACCAGGGTATATTTCTACTTTGAACGTGTTAAATGTTTTAGATTTATACTGATTCCAGTTTTCAGTTCCTCACTCAACATTTTATTGAGAAGTCAAAGAAGGCTCTCTGTACATTCCTGGTTTTTCTGTAATCCTGTTAAGTTCGTGCCCCTGCTTATAGGGTCAAGAATGTAAATAGGAAAATTATTATGACGAATACATTCAGTTCCTCATTCAATAGCTTAGCATTTCAAATAATTTCTGTATATTATAGAACCTGAGACTGGCCCTTGTTCCCACAACCCAGATGTCTCTCACCTTGAATGTCAGGATGATTGGTCAAGAGGAGCAGTGCCCACTTCAGAACAGTGAAGGTTGTCTCTGATCCAGCACCAAAAAAATCAGAAATACACCGAGCCAGGTTATCTTCATTGTAGGTAGAGTTGATGTCATTCCTACTCTGATGTTTAAAATGGAAAATGAAAATTACAATGAATTCTATGCACGTTTTTTATAGTTATTTTGACTCTGTGCTGCAAGTCAAGAGAATAAATATATTCCTGGTAGTTATATTGGAAAATCAATGCATGAGAGTAAGAATTAAAGTGTTATGTTCACACTGAGTAAAACGCTATATTGAAGTAGCCAAGATCAAAGAGATATTTGTCTTTGGAAGAACTTGAATTCACCTCCTTTTATTTTGTGCTTCTTTGCCTTAGTAAATGCTTGCATGTGGAATGGTGATTAATATGTACCTACTATAGTGAATCACAAAACATCACAAGCAGGAGTAATTTAAAGTTATGCCCAAAAGTGATGCACATGACCGATCTCACTACCAGCTTTTGTGGCTACTCTGACACACCATGACAATTCATGCATTTTTCAGAGTACAGGTAGTCCTCAATTTACAACTGTTCGTTTGGTGATCATTCAAAGTTTCAATAGCAGTGAAAAACATGACGTCTACCTTCAAATGAATTGGGCTGCAGCCATCTTCACTTCATTTTCAGTTGCCACAGTGATGGGAGGAGGGAGATGTATTCTCTTAGTTTAGACACAACAATAACTATTCTATAGGAACCAAGGTCAAGTTACCTAAGTTTTGGCGGGATGAAGTTTCCGTTAGAAGGCCTGCGAAAGTAGTTAATTGGGGATTATGATTTATGACATACTGCAGGGGTGGAAAGTTCAAATTTTTACTTTGTAACCTTGGGGGGGAACTTTCAGTCTTGGTTTCACCTTTGTTCATGCCGAAACTATGTAGCCATTAAAAGTAGTTCTTTGAGGAAAGCAATTGCCTCGGAGTTCTTATTTTTATTGGTCTTATCTATCAGAACCATGACACTAAATAAGACTCAAAAAAATCTCTAAACCAAGGTGAGAGGTCCCATTGGAGAAGCTGACACAGAGAGAAGAAGTGTTCATCCTTGGAGGGACCTGGTGGTCAAACACTGCCCTGCTGCTCAGCAGCATGGTGAAAGCTGCAGAGGTTGAGTTCCTATTGATTTCGTCCCAGGGTTTCTGTTCACCTGTGATGTTGACATGGAATGAGTCAGGGGAATGGAAATACCTTAGCACTATCCACAGACACTCGGTCGAAAGTCTGAGGGAGAAGTTTGACAGGCTGGAGATGGGCAAAGGAGGACAGGTCACATGCCAGGTGATCTCAGGTGAGCAAGAAGACAGGCATTCCCATGAGCCTCTCCACCACTCCAACAAAGTCCCAGTCCCATAGCGATGATACGAGCCACCAATCTGCTGCCAAAACCAGACTTAAAGTCGAGTCCAGTGCACTGGCAGAGCCCTGACCACTACCGACACCATGCGTCTGGATCGACCCCAGCGACAGGTCAGTCCCGAGTATTACTGGTGTTCTGCCAGTCCTAATCAATGTTGGTGTCACCGTAGCCTGGAGGATCATCAATGTTTAGCCCTGACTGCTACCAATGCCCGGTAAACCCTCACCATTATCAGCACTATGCCAGCCCCAAGCACCATTGGTGCCTGGCCAGCCCAGCATGCTATCAATGCCCCAATGGCCCTGACCTCTACCATCATGCCAGCCCTGACTGTCATCAGCACCCTGCCAGCCTGGGACCCCCACCATTGATCTTCCATCAAGGGGGATTTCAGCAACCCCAACCCCTATTGCCTGATTTTCTGCAGGCTCTTTGGGAGCGACAACCTGCAGATCCACCACTCCCCTCAAGCCCACTTTTGACGGTGATCTCAAGAAGATGACTGTTTTCCTGAACCAGATATGGTCTTATGTAAATCATAATGGCCATGCTTACTTAGATGATGCCGAAATGGTTGATACTGTGGCTGCAAATTTGGAAGGGGAAGCTGTGGAGTGGATGGCTGTCCTATGTGAGGAGCAGGCACCCGAGCTATGGGATTTCAATCTATTCACATGTTGGCTGAGAACCAGGTTTGAAGATGAATCCCAGGCTGTGCAAGCCAAAAAAGACATCCATGATGTGAAGCAGGTTGGCCTGCAAGAGAATATGTAAAAGAATTTTGAAGATTGGCTGGATGGATCAGGCAGTGGCCTGAACAGTCATTGATCCACTACTTCAAAGCGGGGTTGGACCACGATCTGTTCCAAACGTGTATCTGCAGGGGGAATCTTGATCAACTCCATGATTGGTACTGTTTGGATATGAATTTGGATGTTGAACTGACCTGGTACCACAAGCCTGCAACTTCAGGACCCCAACCAAGGCAAGAGCCAGTGAGATGCCAAACATTATAACGCCCCCCCCCACTCCAGCAACTGGATTTATTAGGATTCCTGGGACTAGCTTGGCTTGACAAATGGCGCCCTAAGACTAGCAACTGGACCTTCACCTCCTCCCCCAATCAGTAGCCAGCCAAGGGTAGTACCTGGAGACCTTAAAGTCAAATGTGAGTCCCCTGCCTGGAGAACCACTCATCCCAAGTGAATATACACACCTAGCAGAAGCTCCAGCGAGGCAGAATGCAATCTCCTTCCCCCCCCCCGAACCACTATTGAAATTTTACTGGGAGCCAAATTACCCAAGCCAAAAATGTATTCAAATGTATACATTGATAAGAACCTAGCCAGAAGATTCATGCAGCCAGCAAAATCCCGAGTAGCCACCCCTGTGCTTTTCAAGGGAAAAAAGATGGATCAATGAGGCTGTGCATGGACTATAAGGGGTTAAACAATGATAGTGTGGAGAATATGTACCCCCTTCAAGTGATGAAAGATGTGTTAGCCCATTTGGCAAAAGGAGAAGTTTTTACCAAATTAGACCTAAGAGAGGCATATTATCGAGTAAGGCTGAAGAAAAGAGATGAAAAGGAAAATGGTTTTTAACAGCCCTTTGGGGACTTTCCAATTCAATGTTATGCCTTTTGGCCTGCAGGGGACCCCTGCTGTGTTCATGCAACTAATAAATCACGTACTGCATAATCACCTGTATAAGGGGGTTTTAGTCAACCTTGATGAAATCCTCATCTACACAGAGACCATGGCGTAGCATGTCAAATTAGTACGTGAAGTGCTCAAAAACTGCTAAACACTAAATTTTACACAAAGCTCTCAAAATGTAAGTTTCATCAAACACGTCTGGATTACCTAGGATATAGGATTTCCAGTAAAGGCATTGAGATGGATCCAGCTAAAGTGAAAGCTGTACAGGAATGGCAACCCCCACAGACGCGTAAGCAACTCCAGAGTTTTTTGGGATTTGGAAACTTCTACAGACAATTCATCCCCTCCTTTGCTGAAATTGCTTTGCCAATTACTGAACTGTTAAAAAGGGGAACAATGAGGGGAAACCATGAACCTGCCAATCACTGCCTTGGTCCATAAAATGCCAAACTGCTTTTGAGAATTTAAAGAGACTGTTTGCAGCAAAACCCATTCTCAAACATCCTGATCCTGAGAAACAATTTATCATCCAAGCCGATACCAGTGATGTGAATGTGGGGGCCATTCTTTTGAAAAGGAATGAGAAGGGGGATTTGCAGCCCTGCACCTAAACCTCCAAAAAGTTAACAGTAACTGAAAGAAGGTGGGTGGTCTGGGAGAAAGAGGCTTTCACACTCTAGTGGGCTCTGCTCACCTGGCATCATTTACTTGATTTGCCTTTTGAAGTGTAAATGATCACAAAAATCTAGAGGCACTAAAAAAAACCCCGCAAAGTTATTTCCTAAACAAGTCCAATGGATGCAGTATTTTAACCATTTCAATTTCATACTAAAACACATCTCGGGAGGAAAGAAATTCCTAGCTGATGCCCTATCCAGGCTGCCCCAATAGAAAAACCATTGAGAGGAGATTGTGAATGCCATCATTCTGCAACTACAGTCAATCTCTCAAGTAATGATAGCGAGGTAACCATGGGCAAAACCACCTGAATCTGATAGCCCATTGATGAAAAGGCTGAAGGAGGATTTGAAAATCGATTCCTGCTTCCTGGAAAACAAAACCATACTGACTTATCAGGATGTATTGGCTTGGAAGGGGTCTAAACTGTATCTACCAGAGACCCTTAGAGTTCAGTCCCTCCAACACAGTCATGATAGCAAACAAGCAGGTCATTTTGGATATCTGAAAAAATTACATTTAATTCAACGGCAATTTTGGTGGCCAGGATTAAAGAAGGGTGTTGAGAATTATGTGAAAAGCTGTGCAACTTGCGCAACAATGAAGAAATGTCCAGTTAAACTTATTGCAACAAATCGCAGATCCTTCCCAACCCTGGGAGAAGATTGCCATGGACTTTATTATGGAATTACCAGAAAGTAGAGGAAATATGGTAATATGGATTGTGATTGATCTTTTTCCAAAGCAAGCTCACTTCATTGCCTGGTCCAGTCTTCCCTCCACAAAGAAACTAGCAAGAATGTTTCTCAAGCATATTTACTGACTCCATGGAGCTCCAAAACAGATGTATAACAAGAGTATAATATTGCAGAAGTACAATATAGTCCTTATTTAGAAGCAACCGGAATTTAGAACAGGCAAAATTCAGAATGGGAGTTGAATGAAAAAGAAATAACTCCAAAGAAAACAATACCAGTATCTCCTCTTCTTACTTGTAGACAGAAATATAATAATCCCTTGCCCGTATTGAACTACAATAATCCCATACCTTCTCCATCTGAAGAAGATAGTGATCAATGAAATCTTGTGGCTCATGCAGACAGCTGGATTCCTTGTGTTTCTCTATTTCCTGCTTTGCAAAGGAATTAATCACCTCTATCGAAGCCAAGGCATCCTGGTGAGGGCCCGGGAGATAGTTCATTAATCGTGGGAACATAATAAACATCTAATAGAAATGGAAAAGGAAAATACAACAAAAGAAGACTTTCAGCAGTTTACAGTAATAGACAGCACTTAATAACCAAAGAAAAACATTGCAAGCACATTGAAACATGGCAAACATTACATGATGTCAGGCCTCAAAAGTCCTCCAGAAAAGCTGTTTCCAAATTCTTCCAGAAAAGAATCAGGTTAGGGGCAGATAGATTATTTTAAAGCTAATATAAAATTCTCTTATTCTCTCATTCTCTCCAGGAGTCTTTGTAAATATGTTAACCTATGGCTAACTAATTTAATAAATTAGACCAACTGGATTCACATGCCAGGCTAAATAATAAATTAACTACATGGGTTGGATTTTCGGTCTGCTAGATTTTCATAACAGAATAACAGAGTTGGAAGGGACCTTGGAGGTCTTTTTATCCAATCCACTATTCAAGTAAGAGACTCTATACCATTTCAGACAATGACTGGCCAATCTCTTCTTTAAAATCTCCAGTGGTGGAGCATCCACAACATCTGGAGGCCAGCTATTCCACTGGTTAATTGTTCTCCCTGTCAGGAAATTTCTCCTTAGTTCTAGGTTGGTTCTCTCCTTGATTAATTCCCATCCATTGCTTCTTGTCTTGTCTTCAGGAGCTTTGGAGAATAGGTTGACCCCCCCCCCTCTTCTCTGGGGCAACCTCTTAGATATTGTACTGCTAACATGGCACCATTACTCTTTCTTTTCACTGGATTAGATATAACCACTTCCTGCAGCTGTTCTTCATATGTTTTAGTCTCCTGCCCCCCAATCATCTTTGTTGCTCTTCTCTGCACTCTTTCCCAGAGTCTCAAGATATTTTTTATATTTTGGCAACCAAAACTGGATGCAATATTCCAATTGTGGTCTTATCAAGGCCTTATAAATCAGTTCTAACCCTTCATGTGATCTTTATTCTATCCCTCTGTTAACGTGGCCTAGGACTGTATTGGCTTTTTTGGTGGCTGCAGAAGAAGAATTTCTGCATGGAAGCAATGGGCTTAAATCATAATGAAGCAGATGTTGGTTTGCTATTAAGAAAAATTTGAAAGATGTGTTCCATGACAGACTGATCCAGGAAGTGATGGACCATTTTTTCTAGAAGCGTTTAAACAAAGGATGGACAGCCCTCTCCTAGTGATACTGAAATAATGGATTCCTTCCTGGGCAGTAACACTTTGGTATAGTTGTTAATCCATCAGCCTAGAAACTCAGATATTCTGAGTATTAGTCCCAACTCAAGCACTAAGATGATGATGATGATGATGATGATGATGATGATGATGATGATGATGATGGTGGTGGTGGTGGTGGTGGTGATGGTAGTGGTGGTGGTGGTGGTGGTGGTGGTGGTGGTGGTGGTGGTGGTGGTGGTGGAAGGGACCTTGGAGGTCATCTAGGCCAACGCCCTGCTCAGACAGGAAATCCTATACTATTTCAAACAAATGGCTATCCAGTCTCTTCTTAAAAACTTTTAGGGTTGGAGCATTCACTGCTTCTGGAGGCAGGTTGTTCCACTGGTTAATTGTTCTAACTGTCAGGAAGTTTCTCCTTAATTCTAGTTTGCTTCTCTCATTGATTAGTTTCCATCTGTTGCTTCTTGTCCTGCCTTCAGGCACTTTGGAGAATAGCTTGACTCCCTCTTCTTTGTGGCAGACCCTGGTTGATTGGGTGACACTGACCAGTCCCTCTTTCTCAGCCCTAGGAAGTGGGCAATGGCAAACCACTTCCGAAATCTTGACAAGGAAACTGCAAAGACTTGTCTTGGCCACTGGGGATAATAGTACAATAGATGATTTCCAAGGCTTCCTCCATGGATTCCATTCATGATTACATGAAAATATTAATGGAAACAGTTTTGTCTCTTTAACAGAAAACATGACTCACCACATAAAAAAAGCTACCACTGAATTTCACAATAATTTCTGATGCTTTAATTAGCTTCTGGAAGTTTTCATCTTCAGGTTCAAACTGATGACCAAAACTCAAAGCACATATGACATTAGAAACTGCATTTATTACTGGAATTGAAGGGTCAAATGGCTGTCCTGCAAATGAAGATATTTCATAATCAATTATTAAAGAACAGAACATCTATGCAATGAACAACATAATTGGGAACTTCAATTGTTTCAAAAAAATTCAAAAATCTTATCAAATATGTCTGTTCTTGTTTGAAATACACAGAATGGAAAAGAATTCTGCAGACACTTGAACGATTAGCCCAAATTGCATACCTTTTGTTTTTTTAAATGTTTCCACCAATGTCTGAGCTGCGTCTTCTATCTGATGCTCAGTGCTCTTCTTCCCCAGGCCCAGCTTCCTCAGAGTAGTGATGCCGATGTGTCGCTGCTGTTTCCAGACATGGCCATTGGAGAAAATAATACCTGAGGGCATCAGCAGAGAATGATAGGCGATTCCTGAGACATTCATGTTAAAAAATAAAACAGGTCTAGTTCTTGGAAACATCTCTATGAATTTCAGGTATGAGTACCAAGCCTTTGTGCAATGTTGCCATTTTTATTATAATATTTATTCATGTTGGGAGTCAGGTGGACACTGAGAGACATGTGCGGTACAGTTGCAGTGCTTGCCAGCTTCTATGATGGACATCAAAAGCTTCTAAGATGATGTAAAGGTTCACGTACGAGAACATGTTATAGGCACAAGTGACAGGATGTTCTCAATGGTAATAGAATCCATTTGTAACTTCCTCCTACAAGATATATGGAGTTTCTCAGTCATCCAGATCATAATTATCCCAAAGGTCCTTTTTCAGAAGGCAACTGGACTGTCTTGTTTTTCTTTTGAAGACGTTTCACCTCATCCTAGAAGCTACTTCAGCTCTGACTGGTGAGGAATGGAAGGATTTATACTCCTTGCAGACTGCTAGTCATTTGCATTCTTTCAGAGAGTCATTGAGGTCATTAGGAGGTTTACCTGTGTCCTCGGGGTCACTTTTGTAGTACAAATGTGTGTGGAGCCTTCTTGGCTGCAGGATGTTTTCTGCCCTGTGTCCCATCACTATTGAAGACAGGCGTGGGCTGTTGGGGATGAGTCCGTGTTGTCTGCATCTCAAACTGAATCACTGAATTACTGAGAATCTCCATAGACATTTGCAGATATTTCATTCCACGAACTAGGTAACATCATCAGTTCTCTCTTTGTCAAGTTTCCATCCATTACAGGTAGTCCTTGACTAACACCAGTTTATTTAGTGACAGTTTGAAGTTACAATGGCACTAAAAAAAGGGACTTATGATCACTTTCACACTTACAACCATGCAGCTATCCCATGTTCATGTGATGCTTTGCAACTGGTTCATATTTATATCAGTTGCAGTGTTGTGAGATCATGTGAACCCTTTTGAGACTTTCTGACAAGCAAAGTCAATGGGGAAGCCAGTTTCACTTAACAAACATGTTACTAATTTGACAACTGCTATGATTCCCTTAACAACTGTGGCAAGAAAGGCTGTAAAATGGGGCAAAATAAATAGAGTTTAAAATACATACTTCCATTTTCTTTAATAAGATCAAAGGATAGTTGAATAAAAATTCTAGCAAGTGACTTCCGGTTTGTAATTGCAGCGCCAGCGGATGCATGGGAGAGCGCTCTCTCCATTCAGTTTTCCTTTGTCGGAAGACTCTGAAAAGGGTCGAAAGTCACCCTGGAGGGGCAACCACCATGAGGAGGACCCTCGACAGATCGTGGAAGGGTGGCAGCCCTTCTGTTTGATCCAAGGCAGCTCCTTTGGACTGACAAAGAAAAGATCGGCCGTTAACATGGCCGATCACTAAGCTGTACCAGCCAAAAGCCAAAAGCACTACCAAGCACAACGAAAGCACTGCAGAGGAATTGGGTGAGACCTTATCTTACCTTTCTTGCATCCCAACTATCTTCCTGTAAAAGCCTTTGGAAATTTCTTCCCCCCTCTTAACTTGGTGGCTTCTGTCTACCCTGGGAATACAAAGTTTTTGGGGGAAAATGAACAACTAAACTAAACAACTAAATAATTGGACTTGCACTTTTTGGATATTTGGGGTCCCAAAAGGTTCCTATTTCTATGGGGATCTATTACCTTACCTATCTGCTAAGTTGAAAAAAAAGAATATTTTTTCTTAAACTGGATAAAAGGCTAACTTGAGTTTGGAAAAAGACTTTACATGCTACTGGGGATATCTTATAGTAAAATTTGGTACAGCAAGTGAATTTCCTTTTGACTGAGCGTCCTGTGAGACTAAGATTTGTCTTTGGCACTATCAAAAAAGATAAGAATTTGAAACAGCTGGGTGGTGAAAACAATTCTTTATAGTGAAGGTGGGTGTTTACTGACTTTTATCAAAAATAGCCTCCACTAAAGGACTATCTCTAAACACCATAGAAATGGAGGGATACTACCCACAATTTAGCTACAAACTTATACTTGAAAAAATCCTTGAGGCCACTGAGCTAATGAATTCCAGACTGAAAGATAAAGGCACCACCTTAAAGCTACAAAATGCAGCCCAGATTTCAACTGATGAACTTACAATCCAAAATGCAACAGAAGAGGAAGAAATTAACATCAAAGTAGACTTTAAAGAATACCAGCTACAACCTACTGAGAACCCTGATAACCAAATCTTGATCTTAACTAAAAAATCTGCAATTTAAACAGCAACAGAAACTGAAGAAAGCAATACTAAGATGGAAGTTGCTGAAGACCAACATGTACAGCACATTGGGAACCTAGACAACCTAGACAACCAAACAACAATTATAACACTGAACATGACTTTTTACTTCAAAGTAAACTGGAAGAAGAAGAAGACCAAACAAAACTGACGACAAATATACTAAGCCAAATATGGTGATTTGAATTCTTAGGCCAACAATTCAATGATTATGAAGGGGCCAGCTCCCTTGAAAAATTGATAATTGGATGGTCTCCCTTGATTCAAATGATAGGTGTAGGAATGAAGGGAGATCCACCTGAGGATTTAAAGGCACTGCTATGGAAGCCTGTTTGGCACAAAAAGAAAGCTAGAGTTAGACTTAAAAAGTGGGATTTTTTTATGTGACCTATGATGGAAGAGCTTAAAATCTCATTTAATGAGCTGAGATTTTAAAGGATACTAACTGATTTAATATTTAGGATTTAGACTTATAAGGGAAATAAAAAATAGGCACTAGAATAATAGTTTTGAATTATAATATAGAAGTTGGATTGAGATGATAAAGGTTATTTTATTAGTAAGTGATGTGGTACTAGGATGAGAAATAAAATATGTTCGTGAAATAAAGTAAGAATTTACTCAAGTAAATAATAAGTGTATTTTAGATATGACAACTATTTTGTAATGAACTAAGGGAACTTTGGGCTACCCGAAATCTAAATATTATGGATTTTAAGCTAACTGGAATACTGTAATTGAAATTAGGTAAAATTTAAAAACAGGACATGGAGGCGTATAAGTTAAAATATATTGATAAATGTCTTAACCAATTGAGTTATAACTAGCAATGTATTAATTTGAATGTGATATAATAACGAAGGGAAATAGAGAGGAAATTTTTGATGATGTAACCTGACATGTGTATGAAAGAGCTTGTTATTGGATTATGGATTACCCAATCACCACGTTGCTTCCTTAATACTTGGACTTTTGTAAAATTGGAAAATTAATAAAACTTTTTTTAAAAAAAATTCTAGCAAGTGAAATAATGTTCACGACATGGCAGAGATGATGAACCTTTTGTGGTCATTGTGTCAAAAATTCACGAAAAGTCTAACCTGACTCTACTTTGCCAGTTAGACCTTCTGCCTTAGCCCCTGGTGCCTTGTTAAAGCTACTCATGACCAATTTTATGACCTCTTTTGAGATGGTTGTTAAGCTATGTCATTGTTTTTAGTCTATTGAAACTTCAAATGGTTGTTAAACAAATGGTTGTAAATCAAGAAGTACCTGTAGTCCTCTCCTCCTAAAACTCTCTCTTTCCAACCACTTTCCCTCCCACTTGGGAATGTTTCTGTGAACTTGGAGTGCATGCTTAGAGTTTAGAACACTTTTCCCAGGCCAGGTTTCCACCTTGCATTTATCAGAAAACAAAAATAGTTGATGGGTCTGAGTGATCATGGGTGGTGGGCAGTGTTGTTACTTTCTCATTCTATCTGAGGTTTAGGAGCTCCGATCCAAGGTATGTAAGTGTTTAAATTGTTAAATTTGGGATATGATCGGACACGCTGTATGAATGTATTTATTTTATTGTTTTATTGTCATGTTATTGTTTTAATTTTATATGCCGCCCTGAGTCCCTTGGGATTGGGCGGCATATAAATTTTAGAAATAAATAAATAAGATAATTAGGGCTGCTGATTTTATTCCAATTTTGGAAATTTTATTATCTTGCAATAGATCCTCAACTAAACCTAACTCTTATACATAGAAAGTAGTGAAAGGTCATGGTTATGTATGTGGGTAGTCAGTATGAAATGGGTGCCTTTTGGTGGGTTGGCCATAGAGAGAATTGGTGAAAATCAAATCTGAAGAAAGAGGCAAAATTTGAAAAAAGAAGCAAAATATGAAACAAAGGAAAGGACTGAAGAGGTAAAGGAAGATTGGGAAAGATTTTGTCAAAACTTTATGGGGAAGATGAGAGTCTGAAAAAAAGCAGATAGATATTCAGTGAAAAAGAAGTAATGTCTAAGTCAACGTATGAATGTAATGGACAAGATAAAATGCAATTGAGACAGATAATGTGTGTTTGGGGATTATGTGTGTGGGACTTGGTCTTTGGGTGTGACGTAAATTTTGTTGTATGTGTATACTGTGTATACACATACAATGACAATAAAGTTTATTATTATTAATAATTTGGTGTAAACTGGATTATAGCAATATTTCCTTTGCTTAGCTCAGGACTTTAAATCATATTGTTAACTATCCCTTACTTTTCCCCCATCCCATGTTATGCATATTATTCACACAAATTGTAACAGTATGATGGTAATTTAGATACAATTCCTTACTATTTGCACTTACCCTTTTTTTTCCCCAAAGCGATCACGAAAGCATCTTCTATTCTACCAGAGAATTCCTCTGGGAAGCTGGTCATTACTTCTTTCACAGTTTTGAATCCAGACAGCACTACTATAAAGTGAGGTCCAGCCCACATGGTGTATATATTTCCATATTGTTTTACAGGCTGCCAAGTGAATCAAAGTTAAGAAATGTTATAATCAAATAAAACAGATTTATAAGTGGTCCTTGGTGCTTTCTGAGCTTGCTTGTTTTCATTTCTTTCGTTTAATTACCCCAGCTGGTTAACACCATCAGTGCTAGTAAGGAGTGCGGTTTGCTGTCAGTTTACAATATGTTCTGATGTCTTTCAGATCTGGGTGGGAACGGCGGTCTTAGGATTCTTCGGTGCGGCTGTTTACTAATGGCTCTATAGCAGTTCCTTGATTGGGGTTTTGCTTACTTGATTGTTGATCTGAAGTTGACCTTGGAGTTAATCTATGCCAGTGGTTCTCAACCTGTGGGTCAGGGCCCCATTTGGGGTCGAACGACCATTTCACAGGGGTCGTCAAACAACGCAGTCCGCCATTCTTTCCCCTTTTCCTTAGCTGTGCTAGTCCCTTTTATTCTATTGGCACTTGAAAGCCAATAGAATAGACTCTCTTGAATAGAGTCTAATTCTATTGGCTTTCAAAAGCCAATAGGAATTGTCCAGGCTGTCTCTGCCCTGCTGAGTCTGCCAAAAGTCCCATTCTGCAAATGGTGCTGCAAGTTGTCTGCTGCGAAGGTGAGCTGTCTGGAAGCTTCCACCCCTCCCTGCTGAGCAACTACTAAAATGTAAGTAAAAGAGGGCCAGGGGTGGGAGGTGGGAGGCCGGCGGGTGCAGGGAGAGCTGCTGGTGCACGTGGCTGCTGGCGGGTGCCTTACCTCCCTTGGGCTGGGACAGCTGGTGGTCCAGCCAGTGGTCGGCCTGCGCCGTCTCTGCCACTTGCCACCTATGCCTCAGCCGGCACAGGGGGTGGCACCACGCATGTGTGGCGCTCCCGGGCAGGGAAAGTCCTTGACTTACGATTGGTTGGGTAGTCCTCGATTTATGACAGGTTGGGGGTTGCAGCATTAAAAAGGTTGAGAACCACTGATCTATGTTGATCTGAGTGCTAATTACTGGTGGAGAGGTGCTCCAGTGTCTTTCTCTTCTGGGCTGATTGATTGTCTCCTTTGCATAGTCTATAGATGTTGTTAATGTCTATATGGTCTATTGATTATGTCTCTATGTGTCTATTGAGCATTTATTATTTATAGTTAATATGTCACTTACAGTCCTTCCTAAATCCTCAGTTCTAAGGTTTTTTACCATATGCGATTATCTGTTCTTTAGAAATTTATTCCCCCCAACCCCAGATTCCTGCCAAAAACTTTTGCACTTGTATTTCGTTTATTTTCCTGTCATGTGCCTTTCTCTTTATTTCTGCTTGAAAACCACCATCTCCAATCTGTTTGCTCCATTCACCCTTGCCTTAGATCAGGCATGTCAAACTCACACGTCACGTGATGTCGCGTGACATATCAGGACTTTTTCCCCATTGCCGGCACTGGGGTGGGCATGGTTTTGGAGTGACACATCCAGCCCGCGGGGTGACAGTTTGACATGCCTGCCTTAATGAGAGATGGCTTTCTCACTGCCCAGTCCTCCTGTGATTGACAGATATGTGAGCCACAGCTTGTCTATGAGTCACATCTTTTGAACACTACCGTTTGGATGCTCTTCAGAGGCTTTATCAACCTCTCTGCCTTCTGCTTTTTTCAGTCATCCATTCCTCAACTTTCCAACTGCAGTTACATTGACAGAACATTCTAGAGACTTGGGCTGCTGAATTAAAGCTGAATTAAAATTGGCCACAAGAGCAGTATTATCCTTATGAATTATTCAGTAAGTTGTTAAAATAATTGATCAACTTTCCTATTTTTGGTTCTATTTTTATTTAATTCAAAAGAAAAGTTAAAACACGAAACTCAAAAAATATTTTAAAGAAAGAAAAAATAGAAAACAAACATTTTTAAAAGTGGTGCATTAAAAAAAAGAAAAGACTAACACACATACACAATATTAGTTTTCCACCCCTTGAGAAACTGGCTCCCAGGGGCTTCCTGGTTTTGCATCTGCAGTGTATGGCCGTGCGAGAGCGGACCTCTGCTCCCCACGGCTAGTTTCCTCCCTTCCTAGATGGGTCTGAAGTTGCTCCGGAGAGATGAATGTGAAGGAGGGGTGCCCCATCAATCACGAAGTGATGGCAATCACTTTGTTTGATCCTGGGAAAGGCCTCCGAACCTGACAGAAGAAAGGCTAGTGTGAGATCAGCATCTAGCCCAAGCTGCTCGCAGAAGTCCCAGAGCACAAACCTAAACATCGGTGAACAGTGTGCTTGGAATTGGTGAGAGTACTGATCTTCTTTCTTCTATCTACTATTTAAATCCTTGAAAAGATCCCCAAAGCAAGAAAACCTCCAGAAGTGAAGGGAGGGGACTATATCCCCATTCCCTTACAGACGGAATTGGTGAATTCACATAAAAGGTTGGAAAGAGATATACTTTGTTGCTGTTAATTGCGAAGTCGTGTCCGACCCATCGTGACCCCAAGAGATATACTAAAATTTGATTTAAAATATTTCAGTCTGGACAAATCTAGGAACTAAAAAACTGTCAAGATTATACCCTAAAAAAATTCTGATGGAATTATAAAAATATATAACAAAAATAACTTTTTGATTGAAAAAAAAACTGAAAAAGGAAATAATTGCTGACATCTAGTGGAGAATCATAGAACACTGACAATAAGGACTCAGAAATTGGCAGAATGCCCAGAAAAAAAGAAAAAGTTGTTCCTTTAAATTGCAAATAACCTTGAAGACAGCTGGGAACAAAGGAAGAGCCAGCTATATGATTAAAAAGTGTTTGAAAGAAAAAAGAAAAAAAACACCTGGACTATTGCTTAAGCCTAAGAACTGTTTATGGAGGGAAAAACAACCTTGGCTTATTGGTTAATCTTTTAGAGGAGAATTTGCAGGAAGGATTTAAAGTGGCTTACTATACTGAATCTGTAATTTTGACTGACTGATAAATTGACTTTCGAATTAAAACATTGATGGAAGATTATTTGAAGGGGGGAGACAACATGGATATCACATACGTATCACAAAATGCCAATTCAATATTTTCTTCTGAAAGACTTCACCTGGAAAATCAAGGGCCTCCGGAAACAATACTTCAAGGCAAGATAAATACTTTCCCAGAGGAAATATATGTAATGTTAGGACAAATACAAATGACAATAGATTCAAACCACGACAAAATTTGAAACAACTTCGAGAATTTAAATAAGCATACTCCACAATTAAAAAAATACCCAGGAAATAACAACAAAGGAACAACCAAATCAGACAGCAGATTACAAACTAGAAGCATATGATTAAATTGATGAAATAACAAAGGAAAAGAATTACAATTTGACACAAACAGGAAAAAATCTGCAAGGTTCTGATACAACCAGAAAAATGGAATTATTAGGAGAACTATTAAAGTTTGGGGGACAGAAAGAATTTATCTTACTTACTTCCTCTTTTGTATTTACCCAACAATATTTGTAAAAATACAGGAACTGCTGGGCAAGCGGATTACATCAACTTGGAAAATTACTTGGCAAAAGAAGATCAGAGACAGATACAAGAGGTTTGACTCACCTACCAGATGGACTATTACGTGAATAAATATTTGTTTGAATATGGCTAAAAGAACAGAGAATTTCGAACATAAAGGGGCCATATAACAAGAAGGATAATGAGATTTAAGTAATATAGTTTGTTTTATAATATATTAAATGTTGAAATAATAGATTGATGTAACTTTTATTAATATATAAGTAAAATATAAACTTGATTAAAAAGGATGTTATATCTAGGTACTATAAGACAGATAAAAAGTATAGTATTTTTATAATGCATGACATAAAGTATTGGGATGATGTACCTAAATGGGAAAATTTAGACAGTGAGATGACTAATATGAAGAAATTATGACTGCTAAGAATTGGATTGAATATAAGGGAATCTAAGCGAACAAAAATTATAAAAATAGGATGTATGCTGAACTAATGAGATGATGGTTATGAGAATAATGTAAGCTGAAAAAAATGTTATATAGAGAGATTATTATTATTTGTATAAATATAAAAAATGCCTGTGCCTAATCATTTATATATTGAAAATATTAAGAATTATTTTTTGGCTAAGGTTGAAGAAGGAAAATACAAATGGGAGAAGGGAAGATCAAAGAAATGTATTATTAATATATTAATTATGGAATTATCAAATTTAATCATTATTGATTGTGAATTAATTATTACTGTACTTTTTTTCTTGTTAAAATATAATACCAAGACAACACGCTGTGCACCAGGCACTGGAGATTGTTATAGTTAAAAACCAATAAAATATCTATTTAAAAAAAAAAGAGAGAGAGAGAAACTGGCTCCCAAATTTTTAAACTACTAAATCTATTTGCAAATTATTAATGTGTCATCTATATATTATATTAATGAAAAAGTAGTTAATAATAATAACAATGGCAAGATTAAAGTTTCAAAACCCTCTGTTAAGAAACTGTTATTTTAATCAACTCGTAGAAAATCTACCATGCTCTTAAATATCCCAAATCATTCCACGAGTTAACAGTAATTCATCCTAGATTAAATATCCACATTTGTTTCTTAATACATCTTTTCGATATTTGTCTGGTTAAATATAATAAATTCAAATTCCAAAGTTTGTTATCTAACTAAAAAAGTCCAGATGAAATTGATTTCCGGTTAAGTGTGATAAATTCATTCCCCAAATTGTTTTCAATCTGCCTAGGGAAAATCAATTTATCACTTCTCCACTCAGTTAGGTTTCTGCCATTGTAAAAGAATTCAGACTTGAACTTCATGGAGTTGTGTGCAATCAACTCAAGTTACTGCTCAGTCTGTACAGTCCATATTTCTTTCCAGTGAATCTGTTGCTTTCAAATCACATTCCTTTTCTGAATCTAATTTATCCACAACTACATGCATCTGAATATTTTCCACAGCCGTTATCGTTTCATCAGACTTTTTAAAAAGGATTTCAACTAAGGATTGTAAGTTATCAATTTTTTTTATCAGATATCAGACAAATTTGCTGGTCTGTAATCTGATACAACCCCTTTATGCATTACTGCCTTGTCGTGGCGAAGGGGCTTGTGTAACTCAATGAAGCTATAAGCTATGCCATGCAGGGCCACCCAAGACGGACAGGTCATAGCAGAGAGTTCTGACAAAATGTGATCCACTGGAGAAGGAAATGGCAAACCACTCCAGTATCTTTGCCATGAAAACCCCATGGACAGTACTAAAAGGAAAAAAGATATGACGCTGGAAGGTGAGCCCCTCAGGTTGGAAGGTGTCCAGTATGCTACTGGGGAAGAGCAGAGGGCTAGTACTAGTATCGCCAGAAAGAATGAAGCGACTGGGCCAAAGCCGAAAGGACGCTCAGCTGTGGATATATCTGGTGGTGAAAGGAAAGTCCGATGCTGTAAAGATTTTTTCTCCATAGGAACCTGGAATGTAAGATCCATGAATCAAGGCAAGCTAGACGTAGTCAAAAAGAGATGACAAGACTGAACATCGACATCTTAGGAATCAGCGAACTAAAATGGATAGGAATGGGTGAATTTAACTCAGATGACCATCAGGTATACTACTGTGGGCAAGAATCCCTCAGAAGAAATGGAGTAGCCTTCATAGTCAATAAAAGAATAGGAAAAGCAATACTGGGATACAATCCCCAAAATGATAGAATGATCTCAATTCGAATCCAAGGCAAACCATTCAATATTACAATAATCCAAATCTATGCCCCAACCACTGGTGCTGAAGAGGATGAAATTGAGTGGTTCTATGAAGCCCTACAGCACCTTATAGAATTAACACCAAAAAATGATTTCCTTATCATCATGGGGGATTGGAATGCTAAGGTAGGAAGCCAAAAGATAACCGGAATAACAGGCAAGTTTGGCCTTGGAGTACAAAATGAAGCAGGGCACAGGCTGATAGAATTTTGTCAAGAGAATACTATGGTCATAACAAACACTCTTTTCCAACAACCCAAGAGACGGCTCTACACATGGACATCACCAGACGGTCAACACAGAAATCAGATTGACTATGTGCTCTGCAGCCAAAGATGGAGAAGCTCTATACAGTCAGTAAAAACAAGACCATGAGCTGACTGTGGCTCAGATCATGAGCTTCTCATTGCAAAATTTAGGCTTAAATTTAAAAAAGTAGGGAAAAGCACTAGGCCACTCAGGTATGAACTAAATCATATTCCTAATGAATATACAGTAGAGGTGACAAATAGATTTAAGGAATTAGATCTGATAGACAGAGTGCCTGAATAACTATGGATGGAAGTTCGCAACATTGTACAAGAGGTATCAACTAAAACCATCCCAAAGAAAAAGAAATGCAAGAAAGCAAAATGGCTGTCTGAGGAAGCTTTGCAAATAGCTGAGGAAAGAAGGGAAGCGAAAGGCAAAGGAGAAAGAGAAAGATACACCCAATTGAATGCAGAATTCCAGAGAATAGCTAGAAGAGATCAGAATGCCTTCTTAAATGAACAGTGCAAAGAAATAGAAGAAAACAACAAAATAGGGAGGACCAGAGATCTCTTCAAGAAAATTGGAGATATGAAGGGAACATTTCATGCAAAGATGGGCATGATAAAGGACCAAAATGGCAGAGACCTAACAGAGGCTGAAGAGATTAAGAAGAGATGGCAAAACTACACAGAAGAACTATACAAGAATGAGCTTAACATCCCAGATAACCACAATGAGATGGTCATTGACCTCGAACCAGACATCCTAGAATGTGAAGTGAAATGGGCCTTAGAAAATCTCAGCAACAACAAAGCTAGTGGAGGTGACAGTATTCCAGCTGAGCTATTCAAAATCTTAAAAGACGATGCAGTAAAAGTGCTACACTCAATTGGCCAGCAAATTTGGAAAACTCAACAGTGGCCACAGGATTGGAAAAGGTCAGTTTACATTCCAATTCCAAAGAAAGGCAATGCCAAAGAATGTTCAAACTATCGCACCATTGCACTCATGTCACATGCTAGTAAAGTTATGCTTAAAATCCTACAAGCTAGACTCCAGCAGTATGTGGATCGAGAACTACCAGAAGTACAGGCAGGATTTTGAAGAGGCAGAGGAACTAGAGATCAAATTGCCAACATACGCTGGATCATGGAGAAAGCTAGGGAGTTCCGGAAAAACATCTACTTCTGCTTCATTGACTATGCTAAAGCCTTTGATTGTGTGGATCACAACAAATTGTGGCAAGTTCTTAAAGAGATGGGAATACCAGACCATCTTATTTGTCTCTTGAGAAACCTATATGCTGGTCAAGAAGCAACAGTGAGAACTGGACACGGAACCACTGATTGGTTCAAAATTGGAAAAGGAGTCTGGCAAGGCTGTATACTGTCGCCCTGCCTATTTAACCTATATGCAGAGCACATCATGAGAAATGAAACAAAATGATGAAACAAAAGTTGGAATTAAGATTGCCGGGAGAAATATCAACAACCTAATATATGCAGATGATACCACTCTAATGGCAGAAAGTGAAGAGGAACTAAAGAGCCTCTTGATGCGGGTGAAGAAGGAGAGTGCAAAAGTTGGCTTGAAACTCAACATTAAGAAAACCAAAATCATGGCATCCGGCCCTCTCAATTCCTGCAAATAGATGGGGAAGAAATGGAGGTAGTGACAGATTTTATTTTTCTGGGCTCAAAGATCACCTCAGATGGGGACTGCAGCCAAGAAATTAAAAGACGCTTGCTCCTGGGGAGGAAAGCTATGGCAAATCTAGACAGCATACTAAAAAGCAGAGACATCACCCTGCCAACAAAGTGCGTATAGTCCAGGCCATGGTTTTCCCAGTTGCAATGTATGGCTGTGAAAGCTGGACCATAAGAAAGGCTGAGTGCCAAAGAATTGAGGCCTTTGAACTATGGTGCTGGAGAAGACTCCTGCGGGTCCCTTGGACTGCAAGGCGTTCAAACCGGTCAGTCCTAGAAGAGATCAACCCCGACTGCTCTTTAGAAGGCCAGATCCTGAAGTTGAAACTCAAATACTTTGGCCACCTAATGAGAAGGAAGGACTCACTGGAGAAGGGCCTAATGCTGGGAAAGATTGAGGGCAATAGAAGAAGGGGACGACAGAGAATGAGATTGCTGGATGGAGTCACTGAAGCAGTAGGTGTGAACTTAAATGGACTCCAGAAGATGGTAGAGGACAGGAAGACCTGGAGGAACGTTGTCCATGGGGTCACGATGGGTCGGACACGACTTCGCAATTAAAAACAACAACAATCTGATACATTGTTGCTTTGTGTAATTTAGCAATGATACATGAAAAAAACAGGAAAGACAAAATCCTGAAGCAAAGTGAAGAACTAGATAATGAAGCAGGGAAAATATTTTCTGGATATTTTGATCCAAAGTTAAAATAAAAATAAAAAAAATAAACTTCAAATATTTTACAAAATTAATAAAATGAAATAATCTTGTGGTGAGAGTCCAATATAGATCAAATGAAAGTATTTCCACTACCCAAGAACACACTATATTTCCTTTCAGAAAAGTAAACCTTTTTCAAAACAACCACATAAATCAAAAGGAAAAAGGAAACAAAAGAACTTCTAAAGTCCAGCAAGGGGTTAAAATAAATCAGCATTCAGTCAGTCAGTATACTTTTAAAAATAAAAGGCAAAATAAAACAAAAGATTCAAAAAGTTAAAACCCAGGCATGCTTAAGAAAACAAATTGCTGAAAGGAAAATGGATGACTGGTGACATTCTGACCGCTTCCACAGGGACCTGGAATCTTCACAACTCCCCTTCTCAGGCTATCCAAAAGCTCTCATAAGTGTTCTCATTCATATTCAGGGAGCAGCACTGCCAGAGAACCAGCTTTGGCAGCAAAATCAGCAGATGAAAAACTCCTACCATTGAGTAGCCAACTTGAGGAGATCCATAGATCCATAGATCTGTTAGAACACAGATCTATAAAGCTTTTGAAAGCATTATAGAATTGCATAATTAGAAGGGGCCATTAGGGCTATCCAGTTCCACCTATTGCCCACCGCAGGAATATAGAATAAAGCATCTTCAACAGAAGAATGTCTAGCTTCATTTGAGCAGAATGAAGGAGAAGTCACCCTTCTCTCTGAAGAATTGGTTCCATTATGAAACATTTTTTGGTAAAACTGAACTAGAATCTGCCCCCTAAAAACTCAACCCCATTTATTTCACATCCTCCTCTGTGAAACAGTGGTGAGCAGGTCTTCACTTGAATATTTTGGCACTGGAAATGGCGGCGCATGTATATGCAGCAGCTCGACACTCCAGAGACCAGTATTTTTTAATTAATTTATTGTTTGTGTATTTTTTAGTGAGTGCTCTGCACGTTCAGGCACAAGTAGTTTACAGTTGACAAGAGTTATTAATCATTGTAAAGATGTAACACTGTAACATCTTTACAATGATTAATAACTCTTGTCAACTGTAAACTACTTGTGCCTGAACGTGCAGAGCACTCACTAAAAAATACACAAACAATAAATTAATTAAAAAATACCGGTCTCTGGAGTGTCGAGCTGCTGCATATACATGCGCCACCATTTCAAGTGTTACATCTGTACTAAAGAGACAGTTTCATGTATTGGCATTACATTTCTACAATTATTTTTCTACAATTTTATAAAAGTTATTCTTTTATAAAATTGTAGAAAAATAATTGTAGAAATGTAATGCCAATATATGAAACTGTCTCTTTAGTACAGATGTAACACTGTAACACAAATGTAGCAATACACTGCCAAATGTGTGAGAAGGTTTGTTCAATGTTTACTGCCTAAAATTCCTCCAGACACAGGAACTTACACTTTGAGTGGAAATCCTTCTGATTTGGAATACTTGGCAGTGAAATGCCCTTTTATCTGCCTCGTGAATTTAACATTGTGATAACAACTGTAGTATATATACCTCCTGATGGTAACACGACCACAGCCATGAGTTACCTGTTAACTGCTATTAGCAAACAGCAACAGGCCTACCCGGATGGAGTGCTGGTGGTTGCAGGTGATTTCAATCAAGCCAACTTAAAGGCTGTCCTCCCTAAGTTCTATCAGTATGTAGACTGTCCCCCTAGAGGGAAAAATACCTTGGATCAGGTATATAGTAACATCATGCATGGATACAGGACTATGCCTTTACCCCACCTGGGACAGTCAGATCATATATCTGTGTTCTTGATCCCATCATATAGACCTCTTGTCAACAGAATTAGACCATCAATTAGAGAAATACAAGTGTGGCCAGAGGGTGCATCAGAGCGACTTCAAGATTGTTTTGGGAGTACTGATTGGGCACTGTTTGAGGAGAACAATATTGACACTTACACTTCAACAGTACTGTTTTACATTAAAAGCTGCATTGATGTTGTCACTACCACCAGACAAGTACGGGTGTTCTCTAACAACAAGCCCTGGATAAATAGAAAAGTGTGTCTTTTATTAAGAGCAAGAAATGCTGCTTTCCATTCTGGTGATGCGCTACAGTATAGCGAGGCAAGAGCTAAATTGAAAAGGGGCATCAAGGACACTAAGGCTACATACAGATGAAGGATTGAACATCTTTTTGAGAACTCAGACTCTGGTCGTGTATGGCAAGGTCTGCGACAAATCACAGGACAAAGCAATAAAAATAGTCTGCCTGGGACTAGTGACTCTTTAGCTGAGCAGTTAAATCAATTCTTCAGCCGTTTTGAGGTGGACACAAGAACGACCATCATTCAGCATTTACCACTGATGGTGCATCATTAACATCTACCATCGATAGACAACCACTTCTACTGCAGATCTCTGATGTGAGATGCACTTTCCAGAATGTTAATATCTGGAAGGCAGCTGGGCCAGATGGAATTCTGGAACGAGTTGTCAGGGACTGCACTGCAGAGCTAGCTGAAGTGTTCACGGATATTTTCAATCTATCTCTGTCGCAGTGCTGTATCCTTACCTGCCTGAAGACATCTATTATAGTGCCAGTTCCTAAGCAGACAGTAGTGGTATCTCTTAATGATTATAGACCAGTAACTTTAACATCTGTTGTCATGAAATGTTTTGAGAGGCTGGTATTAAGGCTAGTCTTCCATCTACTTTGGACCCATACCAATTTGCATATAGGGGTAATAGATCAACTGATGATGCTATTCTCTTGTTGTCCATACTATATTGAATCATTTGGAACAACAGGGGCATATGCAAGGCTGTTATTTGTGGATTATAGCTCTGCCTTTAACACCATTTTACCCAACAGGTTGTTTTTTAAAATGTCCAATTTGGGTATAAATCAGAGGATTTGCTTGTGGATAAGGGACTTTCTGACAGGTAGGCCACAGTCAGTAAGGATGGGATCTCACCATTCCTCTACTCTGATATTAAGCACAGGAGCCCCCCAGGGTTGTGTGCTAAGCCCTTTCCTTTATTCCTTGTATACGCATGACTGCACCCTACTATATAACACCAACGCAATTATTAAATTTGCGGATGACACAACAGTGGTTGGGCTCATTAATAAGAACAATGAGTCTGCTTACAGGAAGGAGGTACAAGGGCTGACATTGTGGTGTAATGAAAATAATCTCACACTTAACACCACAAAAACTAAAGAACTTATAATTGACTTCAGGAGGAAGAGAGATAAACATCTACCATTGTACTTAAATGGTGAGGAGGTGGAGAGGGTGGGTAGTTTTAAGTTTCTGGGCACTTATATCTCGGAGGACCTCTCATGGACTATGAATGTTAACATGCTTGTGAAAAAGGCACAGAAGAGGCTGTACTTCCTGAGAATGCTCAGGAAGATCAATCTATCTCAGCATCTACTTCTGTCCTACTATCACAGCACTATTGAGAGTGTCCTGACATACGGCATTCTTTTTTTTTGTAAAAATTTTTATTTTCAATTTTACAATACATAACAATCTTACAAATACTTCAGATAAAAAATAAAACAAATTGATACACACCACATTCGGTCTTGCCCGCCCATTTCCCCCCAAACCGCATCCCACCTCAAACCAACTTACTTCTTTCCCTCTTTTTCTTCACTCACCCTCTCTCCTCCTTCACCTCCACCTTCCTACTTACTTCTCCCCTTCTTCTTCTCCCTCTTGATGCGGTCCAGGGGAAATGCCCGAGCAGTTTCTCTCTCAAAATTAAAACATTAATATTATATACAATAAGACTATTTCTACTTTATCTGAACTACTTAAACTTCAACCCATCCACCCCCACCCCCCAACTTCCCAGCGCAAAATACAGGATTCTGCAAACATATTAAACATAATCTATTTAAATTTACTAATTATACAATGAACAAAATCATAAAAACCCTTAACTCTCTTCAAACTTTAACATCATAAGCTTATAAACAAAATCATTACTCATAGAATAAGTAAAACTTTGTAGTTCCATATTTCTTTTGAACATATTCTATCCATCTTCTCCATACGTTAAAATATCTCTCTTGTGAATGGTCCTTTAAATAAGCAGAAATTTTAGCCATTTCTGCTAAATTAGAAACCTTAAATACCCATTCTTCTAAAGAAGGCAGAGTATCCTTCTTCCAATATTGACCCACCAATAATCTTGCTGCTGTTATTAAATTCAACATTAAAATAGTTTCTTTAATATTAAAATCCACAAAAATTCCCAAAAGAAACAATTGGGGAGTAAACTTAATCTTCCTTTTAAAAACCTTTTGAATGTTCCACCAAATCATAATCCAGAAGGCTTTAATAACTTTACAAGTCCACCAAACATGAAAATAGGTTGCATCTAAGCAACCACATCTCCAACATTTAGGTTGCAGGTTCGGGTACATACAGGACAGCTTTTTAGGATCCAGATGCCATCTATAAAACATTTTATAAAAATTTTTCCTCGAATTCTGGGCCTGCGTAAATTTAACATTTCTAGTCCAAATTACCTCCCATAGGTCCAACGAGATCGGTTCTTGAATATTCTGGGCCCATTTAATCGTACAATCTTTAACTAACTCTGTTTCTGAATCCAATTTTATTAACTCATTATAAATTCTTTTAATATGGGCACATTTCTGATCCTTGATCTGAGTTACCAAATTTTCATCTACTAAAGTAATTCCCATTTTCTTATCCAAAGTCCATCTCTGCACGATTTGCAAATATTGAAACCACGATTGTAAAATGTTTTCTTGCCTTAACACATCAGAAGACTTTAATTGCCAATCAGTGCCCGACCAAATAAGTAACTCTTTATACGAAATGTTGTCAAAATTCACCCCCTTGGAAACCCCCTGGATTGCTTGTCCAGGGATCCCCCAAATAGGTTTTTTTATAATTTAACTTATAAAAATATTTTTTTCAAACTCAAAGTAAAGCATATCTTAAAATATGTGACTTAAAGACCGAATCTACTTTCTTATCAAAAATTAAATATGCATGCCAAACATATAATAAATCCCACCCTTCAAGAATATCTCTATTTGTTAAATTAAGCCAGTCACTTACTAAAGTTAAAGTGGCTGCATCATAATATAATTTCAAATTTGGTGCTTTAAGTCCACCTCTTTCTCGAGCATCTTGTAAAATCTTAAACTTTACCCTTGATTTCTTCCGCCCCAAATAAATTTATTAATACCCTTCTGCCACACATCCAAATTAGCATCCTTCTTTAAAATGGGTATCATCTGAAACAAAAAAAGAAACTTTGGTAGAACATTCATCTTCACTACTGAAATTCTCCCCAATAACGATAGTTGTAGCTTTTGCCAATCATTTAAATCTTTTTGAACGTTCATAATTATTCTTATACAATTTTCCATTAGATGTTCTAATATAAACTCCTAAATACTTAACCTTATTAACTATTTCATAACCGGTTGTTTCAGCTATAAAATCTTTTCCCTTCCTAGACATATTTTTCAATAATATTTTAGTTTTATTCTTATTTACCTTAAAACCAGAGACCTGTCCATACTGTGCTAAAATTTCAACCAGATCTTTGACCGAATCTGTTGGATGGGATAATGTCACAACCAAATCATCAGCAAAAGCTCTCAGCCTATAATCAATCTTACTTATTTTTATTCCTTTTAATCTAGATGAGTCTCGAATTTTAATAAGTAAAATCTCCATTGTTAATACAAATAGCAAGGGGGATAAAGGACAACCCTGTCTTGTACCTTTTCCTATTTTAAATACGTCTGTTAATCCCCCATTAACTATAATTTGTGCCGATTGTTGTTGATAAATGGCCTTGAGAGCAGACAAGAATTTATCTCCAAAATTCATTTCCTCTACAACTTTCAATAAAAAATTCCAATCTAATTGATCAAAAGCTTTCTCAGCGTCTATAAATATTAAAGCAGCAGGGATTTGGTTGTTCTTATCCAAATACTCTATTAAATTAACAATTTGTCTTACAGTGTTTTTCATATATCTCCCCATTATAAATCCAGATTGGTCAGTATGAATCAATTGTTTCAAAACCTGCATTAATCTATTTGCCAGTATCTTTGCAAAAATCTTATAATCTGTATTTAAAAGAGATATAGGCCTATAATTTCTAGGTTGGGACAGATCCTAGTCATCCTTTGGAATTAATGATATGAAGGCCGTTCTCCAAGATGGAGGTAATTCTGCTCCAGATAAAATATCATTAAAAAGTACCTTTAATGGTTCTATCATTTCTTCAGATAATATCTTGTAATAAATCGCTGTTAACCCATCAGTACCTGGAGTCTTACCAACCTTCAATTGTTTAATTGCAAAAATAATCTCTTCAGAAGTAATTAAACCATTAATCCCATCACATTGATCACTCGTAAATCTAGGAAAATGTGCTCCCTGTAAATATTTTTCTATATCTGAAATTTGTATACTTTCACTAGCATATAATTTAGAATAAAAATCTAAAAAAGACTTTTTAATCAAATTTTGTTGGTAGACTTCTTTACCTTTATAAATTATTTTATCTATAATCCTCGATTTCTGTTTCTTACGTAATTGATAAGCCAACCATCTACCAGGTTTATTTGCATTACAAAATGTATTATGTCTCACATACCTCAAATTAGTTGCCATTTGATCTGCTAATAACATATTAAATTGCTCCTTCAGCAAAGTAATAGAAAGTTTTAACTTATTGTCCATTGGATTTGATATTAAAATCTTTTCCTTACATTTAATCTCACCTTCAAGATCTTTATGTTTCTGGGTCTGTTTACATCTGTGAGCATTGTTCATAGAAATCAAAACCCCTCTCATATATGCTTTACAAGAATCCCATACCATTGGCATCGAAGTACCCTTATTCATATTCCAAGCAAAAAATTCCTTTAAATAACCTTTACATCGCTGTATATTCTCTTCATATCTAAATAAATTCTCATTCAACCTCCAAGACCTTCTAGTTCTTTCTTCTGATGAAATTTCCAACCATACCAGACTGTGGTCTGAAATTATTCTAGGAAATATCTTGATATTCTTCACCCTAGAAAGGAAATCACTAGTAACCAAGAAAAAATCAATTCTAGAATAAGATTGGTGTCTATCCGAAAAAAAAGTAAAGTCTTTTTCCTCAGTATTCCATTCTCTCCAAATATCTCTAAGTTCCAAATCATCCTTTAAGTCAAAAAAAAACTTTAGGAAGTCTTGCATGGTTAGAAAATTTAAAGGGACCCTTCTTACCTGTACTTGAGTCTAAAACATCATTCCAATCTCCCATCATAATAACTGACTTATAATCCAAAGAAGTTAATTTCTGATGAATCAACTTATAAAAATGTTTTTGTTGTTGATTGGGAGATGTGGAAGAATTTGCATGTGCAGCAAATTTTACGGATGGGGACGCCGCCGCACATGCGCGCTGCGCATGGGGATGCTGCCGTGCATGCACGCCACGCATGGGGACGGCGTCACACATGTGCGTCATGCATGGGGACGCCGCCGTGCATGCGCGTCTCACCGCGCATGCGCGGCACGTCCTTATGACCGGGGTCGACGGTATAAAAAGGTTGAGAACCACTGCACTAGTCCATGGAACACTCCAGTTTTTGTTATCACAAAGAAGTAGTGAGAAGTTTGTAACAAAAATTTTTCCTGTCTCTTTTGTTTTTCAACTGGCTGTGTTGCTTTAAGAGCAAGAGAGACCAAAAGAAAGAAGGAACGGGGGGGACTGTTCGTTTTAAACTTTTTTTTCCCTCTCTGCTTAGAATTCCATTTTGCGAATGGAGATGAAATTAATCCCTGCTCTTGCAGTTTCAGCTAGCAAAACTTAAGTTTTGTAAATATTTAACCTACTTAATAGAAATTTGTTTCCATCTTTGATTAACTTGGAATTTAACTTATTGACCAAAGGAAAACAACATAGGAATTGTCACTTAACACTTTTGATATTTCTTACTAGTAAAATACTTACAGGAGTATTTACTGTGTCAGAAGCGCAAAAAAGTATATTGTATTGAATGGCTTTACTTATCCCATCCCAAAATGTTTTATCTTTTATCCAGACTGTGGCTGAAATAACCTCAGGACACAATCAAGCTTGTCCTTGAAATGGGACTGATTTAATTAATATTGTTCTTCTTATCCCAAAATTTGATTTTCAATTTTATTTTCAGAATAACTTATCTCTTCAATGCTGAATATATAGGCTGTATTTCATATCATCTGTCTACACTGCAGTGCAATCCCCATCACAACGCTCAGAATTATCTGCTGCTATTTTAGCTTTCCACACCTTTTCTCAACAGACTTTTAACTTAATCTCTGATTCTCATTATGTGTGCCAACTTATTTTTAATCTTACAGATGCTTACATCATGCCCAGGATCAACTCCAATCTTATGGCTTTGTTTTTAACTTTACAGCAGCTATCCTTTGTTTCTCACATATGTATCGGTCCTTTAAGGACTACCTTCATAAACAATTAAAAAAGGAGGGATCCAGGGTACCTAATTTGCATCAAGTCAATAAAGTCTTAATAACTTTAAACCAGCTAAATATTTCTTTTCAAAACACTACTGCCTACCAGCGTCACTTTCAGCAGAAAGCTGTGCTTCCTAATCCACTGGTATATTATCAGCAATTGCCTGATAAAACCTGGTTAGATCCAATTCCAGTACTAACTTGGGGGCGAGGCTATGCTCTGTGCTTGCTCCTACAGGCCCTCTCTGGATTCCAGCCCAGTATGTGCAACCAGCCAAAGATGTCACGGCATCAAGTCCAGAACCCAATACTGAAAATGAAGCAGGTGACTCTTCAGACAGCACAACATCCCTTTCGCTCTTGCCATCGCAGTTGACCAACAACCTGGGACGATGTGAAGAACCTAACATCCAAAGCGCAGGAGGTTCTGAGGCAACAGGAAACCTACACCAGAGAATTTATGCGCTGCCATATTTGTGGTTTTGACTGCAAATTCCTTAGTCGTTCTTTGCCTCTCTTTCCCTCTTAATTGCTGTGTGAGGGCTCAAGCTCTTCCACCTCATCCTTTAGAATCACGTATGAAATATAATATCTGGGTGCAATTAGCTAAATGTAACACAAGTGACAGACTTTTGTATTTCTGAATCATATGACATGGAAAATCTACTCTCTACCTGTCTTATACCTGTGTATGTCCCAGCTTCAGTTTTATGTGTTATTTCAATGTTTCTGATCAATCTGGCGTTATTCAAAAGCAAATTAATGTTTTACATAATTTGGCTTTGGATTTAAAAATTGATACCTTAGGAAATTGATAGAGTGCTCTATGGTCATGGCTTTCCATTGGCCTTCTTGGAAAGATTGTTCAATATCTCATTATAATAGTTGCTATCCTTATCAGCTGTTGTTGTTTATTTCAATGTCTTTTTTCTTTACTTAATAAGATGTCTTGCACTCTTCCATACTAAGCTAAGACCCACTAACTACTCCTGCTTGGAATGTCTTCATTAATAAAATAGAAAAAAGTGAGATATGGAGGAATTTGCACATGCAGCAAACTGCCATGCATTGCCCCCCACAAACCTCATAACCTTTTGATACCCTTTGTCCCAAGGAAGCAGCCAAAAGATCACCCCCTTTTGATTTAATAGCTTACCTACCTAAATAAATAATATGCTTTAAGTTCCCCCTTATCTCTTCCTGTCTTTATCTCTTCTTGTCTTTATCAGTTCTTTCTCCTTTTCTAATTTACCTGTATTTGTTTTACCTGCTCTCAACAGTTAATGTGTTACTAGAAAATAATTGCTTATATGAAGGAATTTTTCAATTACTTTATGTCAACAACTAAAGGTTAAACTTCTAAATGTAAAATGTCAGCAGTTAATGGTAAAGCCTATGTATGTAAAAAGTATATAAGAAACAATAAACTCAGAGTTTTGTCAAGCTGTGTGAAGCTGTGTCATGCAGCTTCAAACCTGTGCTCAAGACATGCCTGAGTCTTTTTCTTAGCATCGTTACAGGGAGATATGGCATTCTTGCATGGTATGGGAGCAGCTCTGTAGTGGACAAAAAAGCTCTACAGAGTATTGTTAAAACTGCCCAGAATATTATCGGACTCCAGCTACCAGCCCTGGACAACATCTTCGAATCTCGCTGTTTGAGGAAGTTGCATAACATTCTCAGAGACTCTTCCCATCCTGCTTACAATCTCTTTGAACTGTTGCCTTCTGGCAGAAGATATAGAACATTTAAAACTCGGACTACACATTTTCTGAATAGTTTTTATCCCAGAGCTATAATTGCACTTAATAATGAACTATCATTATTAAGGTCATCACTATCATTTGATTAATTAAATTCCTCATCATGCAAGAATATTTTACTAGGTTAATATATTTTTCTACAGTTATGTTACAGAGAAAATAATTGAGAATGATTTTATATTATTTGTTAAATTATTTAGAATGAAATACCTTACGAAAATAATCTTCACGAAATGAAATCCCGTAAGCCCACAAGGTCCCAACGAGAGGTAGAGCCAAAGGACCAGGAGGCAAATGTCTTCGGGACCAGAGTTGCCTCAGGAAGAGGAGAATCAGCAGAGCAAGCAGCAAAACAAACAAAAATGTTCCCATCACCATCATGATCGTGGGTTATTTTTTCTTTGGTTCTCACTAGTGGATCTGAAGATGGTTGTAGCCTTTTGTCTGATGCTTTGTTTTTTCTTCCTGTTTTATATACTCCGTTGATGGGAAACAAATAATCACATGATGCTGATGCTCTGCCTCATTTGTGCTGGAAGATACTATTACATTAATTCAGGTTAATGAGGTTGCCTTTAACCACATGCCACACAAATAATGCTTATTCCTCATGCCTAAAGAATCTATCTGAATATAAAGGAGAATCTTGTTGCGCCAAACAGATAATATCTAATCCAGCATTATATCTCATACATATCCTTGCAATTCCAATTTAGGACATTATCATGAAAATAAAACTCACTCAATTTTACTTACAAACAAGAGACTGTCTTCATAAAGGCTTCATACAGTTGAGGACCATCTCTGGTGCAGCCTTTTGCAACTAAATTAAGTGTAATCATCATACTAATAAAAAGAGCTGTTGTAATAGATCAGACATGTCAAACACAAGGCCGACGGGCCGGATGCGGCCTAGGGAGGGCCCAGATTTGGTCCCCCCCCCCCGGGGCTGTCCCAGAAATGGCAAGGGACCAGCCCCTGCTGCCCCAGCCCTGGCCCATTGCAACCCAGCATGGTGCCTTGGAGCACATGCAGGAAACAGCGAGCCGAAACAGCAAGAGCACTCAGGGCTGGTGGCCTGCAGCAGCAGCAGCTCATTTGCTTTAGCCCGCCCTTCCCCTCCCTGCTTAACCATCAGGCCCAGTCAGGAGTGGAAGAGGAGGAGGCGGAGGAATCTGAGGTGTTACAAAAAAGGAGAGCTTTCCCCATTCTTCCACCCCTTCTCTCTTTTCTTTTTAACTTCCTCCCACTCCGTTGGGGGGAAAGGATGAGAAAACAGGAAGAGGGTGTGTGTGTGTGTGTGTGTGTGTGTGTGTGTGTAAGAGAGACAGAGACACAGAGAGAGCCAGGAGGGGAGGAGGAAGCCGAGGTGTTACAAAAAAGGAGAGCTTCCACCTTTCTCCCCCCTCCTCTTTTTTATTAACCTGTGTTTGTGTGTGTGTGTGTGTGAGAGAGAGAGAGAGAGAGAGAGAGAGAGCAGGGAGTTGCAGAGTAAGCAAACTTACAAAAAGGGGATCTCTCTCTCTGTCTCTCATACACACATACACACACACACACACACACACACACACACACACACACGGGAAGGTGGTGTGCAGGCGGCTAGAGAGCAAACTTGCAGATTAGCTTTGTGGTCTGTTCTTGCCTCCTCCCCTCCCTAAAATCCAGGCAATAATAAAACTCTCTGGATTGAATGGGAAGTTAGGAATTGGTGTGAGTTGAAATTAAAAGGCCAAGTCAAATCCCCCCCCTCCCAAATTATTTTGTCGGACACAAAAATACTTCCCTTCATCGGCTCTTTTATAATTTAATCCAGCCTTACCCAAACTAATATATTTTGGGTGTCATGAACCACAGTTCCCATCATCTTGTGGCTATGCTGGCTAGAAATGCAATGCCTTATTTTTTCTTTGGCTGGTATATAAGTGGTATATAAGTCTAAGTGCTAAATGCTTGCTATTGCTAAACAGAAATAATGCCAATTTGAGCAGACCATCTGTTTCTTGCTAAGGAATCCCTGACCAAATAGGTGATGGGCAGGACCAGGATACCAAATTGCATAGGAAGGTTTATAGTAAGGAAGACTAATATTAGTAATATTGATAACATCTTACCCTCCCTTGTAACCTTTAACTTGTAACCTTTAGTAATAGCAAGAGCAATAGCGATCAAAGATGTATACCACTCCACTGGGCTTTAACACACTCTGGGAGTGATTTACAATGTCAGCATATTGGCCCCAACCATCAGGGTTCTCATTTTACTGACCTCAGAAGGATGGAAGGCTGAGTCAAATTTGAGCCGGTCAGGATCGAACAGCTGGCTGTGGGCAGTTCAAGCTTTAGCTGAACTAAGCAACCCAAACTCATTTTACTATAAGGTGGATGACATATTAATTAAAATTGTCTTGCTATGACCTGAAGATGTAAGCAAGATGTATGCTGCTTTTAATAATTATTTTGTAATGATATGTATTTCTATGCTTGGCATTATGACAATGTGTACTTTTCAAAATTGCATCAAAGGAGGTCCACTCCAAGCATAGATGTGCCCATTCAGAACTTGTTTCTGGGTAGACCTTTTATTTAGACATAAAAGGGTGTTTTTTTTCCTTTCCACCTGACTGGTGTAGTTCATTGGGCCTGTATGTTTAGGTAGGAGGACATGAGTTTTGGAGGACAACAATAGTTTTTCCATATCTATCATAACCGAAGCTGTGCCTTTTATGCCCTTTGTTATCAGCACCAGCAATAGAGAAAGATTCATTGGTGTACAAGCAGTGCCAGACAGGATGAAAACTCTGTTGTAGGGGGGGCTCTGCAGCCATTAAAAAGACTGAGCTTAATGCATCTAGGACCAAAACTCTGTGATGCAGATCCCTCATTAAGAAGCTGAAAGTAGGTTTGTTTTCTTTGGATTTAGTTAATAATTCTCCCCCAAACAGAGATAATTGTGCAAAGCTCTACCGATTACAACCTAAATGTAATTAGTATTTCTTTATAGTTTAAACTTTGCAGCCTAAGAGGAATTTCAGACTCTCATGGTTTTGAAAGTAGAAGAAATAGAGATTCATGGATTTTCTATTCAGTTCATGATGAATTTAGAATAACACAGTGATGGGGGTGACAGAAATCTATAAGTGATAATCTGGTTTGGGCTCATGGATGTACCTATTCCGAAGGGCAGAAACTCTCCTCGTTCAGTGAACTTCCCATCCTTATCTAAAAAGTGATTTGGGTTGAATTCTTCAGGTGTCTCCCATTATTCAGGGTCAAGAAGAACAGAACGCAGGTCTGACAAAATTATGGTCCTCTGCAAAAAATATTCAAACAATATTAATGACATGTTTGGTTTTAGCTTGTCTTGATAGACCCATATTTGTTCATTTCCAAAGCAGTTTCTGGGAGCAGTGGCTATTCTTAGCATTTCTCACCTTTGGAATGTGGTAACTCTTCATCATCACATCTTTTGTACTTTGCCTGGGAAGCCCAACTAGCAAGACATTTTTTAAACGCTGCATTTCATGAATCACGGCATTGGTGTAGGGCAGCTTCTTCCGATCCTGATAGGAAATTGAGATCGAGGAATTAAAGGCATCTTCAATCTCCTTCTGGACTTTCTCTAGAAAAAAATAATAGAAATAGAAGCCTCATTTTCATTATTATGTTTCATTTACTTGTTTCCAAATTTTAATCCTTAACAGAACTTTAGGACATAGAACGTGTATGCATGCATGCACAAAGGTGCCTCCCCCTCCCTTTCCCACTGGGCCACCAACCCAGAAATTTGGGAGACTCCTGCCCTACACCCACTCCATAAATAGCTTTAAATTTACCTTGAATTGGACCCAGAAACAAACTAGCAACCAGTGCAGCACATATAATAGTGGTGTTATATATGCCACCCAAGGGATCTCTAGAAGTAGCTGCACCACTGGATTTGCTACCAGCTGTAACTTACAAATACTCTTCAAGGGTAGCCCAAGTAGAGCACATTGCAGTAATCCAACTGAGAGATTACAAGGGCATGAGAGATGCTGCACATATCCTCACAATCCATGAAAGGGTACAATTAGCAAATAACATGAAATTACACAAAGGGTCTCCTAGCCTCGACTGCCACCTGTTCTTTCAGTTGGAGTCATGAGTCTGGAAGAACCCACAAATTGCACACAGGATCTGTCTGGCAAAATGCAGTCCACTCAGAACTAAAGATGATAAACCCCAAGATCCTGGAGTCCCTTTGATCCCTCAGTGACTCCATCTTACCAAAATAAGGTGTCGGGGTGACATGATAGCAGTGTTCTAATATTTCAGGGGTGTCTTTAAAGATGGGGGGGCAAACTATTTTTCAAAGGACCAAAAGGCAAGACAAGAAATGATGATTGGAAATTAACCAAGGAGAGAAGCAACCTAGAACTAAGAAGAAATTTCCTAACGATAAGAGTAATCAGCCAATGGAACAACTTGTCTTTTGAAGTTGTGGGTGCTCCATCACTGGAGGCTTTTGAGAAGAGAGTGGACAGCCACTTTCCTGGAATAGTATTGGTCATCTGGCTTGAGGAAGGTTTCTTCCAATTCTATTATACTATGTTCTACCAGGGTTGTCCTGGCCCAGTATGTAGCCATCTGGTCCAGAATACAGCTAGCTTAGGAAATTGTGTGTAGACCAAGTAGCATTTTAAGGGTTAAATTGCTGCCCTCTGAAGGGTGGCCTTCTGGGAAATGTAGTTTAGTTGTTACATGGTTATATCTGTGTTCTAATTAGCCACTGGGAGGGTCTTGTGTCTTTATTATGGGACATCCTGTTTCGTGGCAGGTTTATTATCTTTCTCCATGAATCCTAGCAATGCGGCTGGGAGCTCCAGAGCAGCATGTGATCTTTATGAAGATGGAGGAAAATTATTCTCTTTTTACCTGCATGAATGGACAGAATATGAATCATGTGACAGATATATCTACATAACTGTGAGTTAATGCTTACGAATTCCTGATCAATAAATATTCTGCATGTTACCATTCCATGGAGTTATTCTATCTGGATAGTGGCTAGAGCAACCGCCTACATTCCAGAATAAGGGGTTAAGCTAAAGCCTGTTGTCCCCCATGCAGATACCCACTGTGTCCAGGCATTACAAGAGGGTAACTACAGCATCATTTAGGTCACTGGGCTGGAGGTGCAAAGTTGACTATTCTGGAAAAATTGTTGATACCTCACCCCATGGTATTGGATGATCTCACCATGCAGATTCATAAAGACTTTTAAAGGAACAGAGACAGGACGGAGCTCTGCACCATGCCACAAATGAGAAGCTTTGGACTGGACCTCTCACTCCCTATCACCACCAATTGGGACTGGCCTTGAAGAAAAGAGATGAACTGGCGCAACACTGCACCATCCAGTCCCGATTCCCACAGCCAGCTGAAAAGGATACCACGGTTGATGGTATCAAAAGCCACAGAGGGGAAAAGAAGAGCAATGATAGACGTGCTATCCCCATTCCACTCCCTCCAGACATCATCCACAAGCAGTGCTTTTTTTCTTAAAAAAAAAAAAGTGCTGGAACTCACATACATGATACAACCCGCCTTGCCTACCCTACAAGGTTCCATCCAAAAAAGGTGCCAGAACTCCGTTCTGGGCATTCTATGAGAAAAAAAGCCCTGTCCACAAGTATGGTTAATGCTGTCTCTGTCCCATAACCAGGCCTGAAACCTGGCTGAAGGGGGTCCAGATAATCCATTTCATCCAGGACCCATAGTGCAACCATTTTTTCCACTACTTTCCCCTTCACTAAAAAGGGGATTTCTGCAATTTAGGCCAGAAACAAGTAGCAAATCTGAAAACCAGGGTATATTTCTACTTTGAACGTGTTAAATGTTTTAGATTTATACTGATTCCAGTTTTTAGTTCCTCTCTCATCATTTTATTGAAAATTCAAAGAAGGCTCTCTGTACATTCCTGGCTTTCCTTTAATCCTGCTAAGTTCATGCCCCTGCTTATAGGGTCAAGAGTCTACATAGGAAAATTATTATGAAGAATAGATTCAGTTGCTCATTCAATAGCTTAGAATTTCAAATAATTTCTGTATATTATAGAACCTGAGACTGGCCCTTGCTCCCACAGCCCAGATTTCTCTCACCTTGGATGTCGGGATGATTGGTCAAGAGGAGCAGTGCCCACATCAGAGTAGCCATGGTTGTCTCTGTCCCAGCACCAAAAAAATCAACAATACACTGAACCAGGTTCTCTTCATTGTAGGTAGAGTTGGGATCATTCCTGCTCTGATGTTTAAAATGGAAAATAAAAATTACAATGAACTCTATGCAAGTTTTTTATAGTTATTTTTGTCTCTGTGTTGCAAATCATGAGAATAAATATAATCCTGGTAGTTACGGTATATTGGAAAATCAATGCATGAGAGTAAGAATTAAAGTGTTATGTTCACACTGAGTAAGACACTATATTGAAGTAGCCAAGATCAAAGGGAGATTTGGCTTTGGAAGAACTTGAATTCATCTCCTTTTATTTTATGGTTGGTTGCCTCAGTAAATACTTGCATGTGAAATGGTGATTAATATGCTACTAGAGTGAATCACAAAACATCACAAGCAGGAGTATCTGCATGCATTCTAATTTAAAGTTATGCCCAAAGGTGATGTACATGACCGATCTTACTACCAGCTTTTGTGGCTACTCTGACACACCATGACAATTCATGCATTTTTCAGAGTACAGGTAGTCCTCAATTTACAACTGTTCGTTTGGTGATCGTTCAAAGTTTCAACAGCAGTGAAAAACATGATGTCAACCTTGAAACGAATTTGGCTGCAGCCATCTTCACTTCATTTTCAGTTGCCACGGTGATGGGAGGAGGGAGATGTATTCTCTTAGTTTAGACACAACAATAACTATTCTGTAGGAACTGTTCTGGCCCATATAGCTCTATGGCCCATATAGCTCTATGGCCCAGCTCTATGTTGGAAGGTCTGGCAGTTATTGGGTTAAATGCTAGGTATGTGGATGGGTCAGTGGGAGGAGTTCCAAAGGTCTTTGGGAGACTTCCTGGACACAAGCCACATGGGAATCTCTTTGTCTGTAAGAAGCATGGGCCATGGAAGGTCTCCCTATAAACATAAAGATGGTGTGAAGAGCAATATCTTCTTACCTAAAGGAAGGATCTAAAAGATGAACAAACATGTATTTCCAGCAGCACCAATCTCAACGTGAACGCAAGTAATCTTTCTCATTAAAATATATTTTGTTTATTATAAGATCGTTTCTTTTGAGTTAACTATCTGACAGGATTTAAAAGAGATCATTTTAAGTTTGTGTCAGAATAGTAAGAAGATATACTCATAATTTGTGCCATCCTTTGAAAGCAAATAGTAAATTGGCAAAGATTAATTCTCCCCTCAAAGCTGCAACAGTTTGAAGAAAGAGAATCAAATTGGTTAGCCCTTTCTCTGCATAATAAACTTTATTTTTATAATAAACCTTCAAGGAAGTAAAGATTCTCTTGATGCCTTTAAAAGCCTGCAAAGCAAAGCCAGCGTGTCTGTGTAAAAAACAGCTTTCAAGGAGTGATTCAGAGGTTTTGTTATGCTAATTCGCTTACTAGCTAACCTTCAAAGTAAAAAGTACCTTGGACCTGTTCTCAAATTAATGTTTATAGCGGGGAGAAAGGAAAACAAAAATCTACACTTTTGTTCCTTGCATGAAAAGTTTGAATTTTAACACCAAAAGGAGCTTGGGCCTTTCCCCCTCCCCTCTTTGCCAGTGAATCATGCAGCCTGAAACAAAGAACTGTTTAATGACTGCCTCTAAAGTTCAGAAAAAAGCAAGGTTTATTGCCTTTCAATAAACTCATCTGTTGCCATAGTGACAGCCCTAGATATGCTCGGAATTTCAGCCAATGTTATAAGGAGGAATCATCGCAGAAGCACCCCCTGGTGGTCATGCAATTTTTTTTCTAGCTGAGTAACAACAGCCACAATTAATTCAGCACACAACAGAGCAAATCTGTTAGTTAAAGTGCAAGCTACTTAAAGTTATCCCCAGCTACCAACACCCCCCAGAGGGCACAGAGTGATCTTACCTGAAGCATTCACTCACTCACCCAAGCTGAGCACGAAATCAAAGCCAAGTCTCTTTGCTTATTATCACAGCTGATGACCCGGAGTTCCAGCCTGCAACTGACCAGGTGGGAGTTTGTACCTCTACATTCTTTCAGTGGCTCACTAGCAGTAACGTGGTAATAGGAAGAATTTGGCTAGCCTTTTTAACACCCCCTAGAGGGCACAGAGTGAACTTACCAAAAGTACTCACTCACTCACTCAAGCTGAAAGTTAAGCTGTTCCAGCTTGAGAGACAGGAAGCAAGAGCCAATTGCCTTCGCCTATTATCACAGCTAATGACCCGGAGTTCCAGCCTGCAACTGACCAGGTGGGAGTTTGTACCTCTACATTCTCTCAGTGGCTCACTAGCAGTAACGTGGCAATAGGAAGAATTTGGCTAGCCTTTCTCCAGACGCCCCCTAGTGGTTAAAGGAAGCTCTACATGCAAGCCTTTAACTGCACCCAGAGAAGCCCCTCTAGTGGACAAAGGGTGAACCTCGAAGCCAGAGCACCCTGGTAGCTGACCCACAGCAAGTGACCCCTAGTGGTGAAGGGATGAACTGCACTGAAGTACCCACAAACACAGGAGAACGCACCCAGTGGCATCTCCACCCACAGACAGCACCTCAGAAGCTGATCTACAAGTAGCGACCCGTAGTGGTCAAAGAGAGAAGTTCTTCAAATTCTCTTCAAAATAGCTGAGAAGGACACTGAACCTATCCTAGCCATAGCTAAGCATCCTACTGGTCTAGCAGAAGGGGTTCAACCTATCAGCCTAGTTGAGATACATCAACCATCCCACAGACGCCATGCATTCACATCTGATGGAGAAATGGCACATCATCCACAGACGCCATGAACGAAGTTGGGAGAGATTATACAAACTCTACCATGAACAGAAGGAGGAACTCTCCCCAGAACGGGCACATGCAGTGGAAGGAGATAAGGAAGACGCCTACGTGCAATGGATGGACTCTGAACGGCAACTCAAGGACATTCAAGAACAATTAAGAGACTCAAGAATCGATAGCAAGATGCACAACCTCAAGGTACTAAACAAGGAACGCAAGACGTTTCTAGAGAGCTCACAGGGTTCCCCACAGCCCAAGCCTCGTCAGAAAAGCAGACTGGTCGACAGGGCCAAGTCCGAAGTCTCCTGCTATTCATATGCACCATCCCAACGGTCGCACGCAGATCCATCCCACGTGTCTGGAACAGCCTCATCTTTCCGCCACATATCCAAGACACATTCCAGCATGTCCCAACAATCGCATATCACAGGACCCTCCCACCATTCAAAGGTATCTTCTCGCCAGAGCCATGCATCTCGAGCCTCAGGAGCAGAGAGTATTGCCGCCCGTCTCAGGGAAGCACGGATCAATACCGCAATGGCCAACGTTGCTGCAGAAGCAGCAGTAGACGACAAGCTACATAGAGAAGACTTGGCCAAAGCTCAGGCCAACTTTGAGATTTTCCAGCGACAACAGAGAGCAAAAGAGGCAGCCGCAATAGAAGTGATCCTGCAGAGAGAGTTAGAAGATGCCATATCAACGCCCAATTTGGAAAGTCTAGGAAGGGAAAGTTCTCACAGCCGTGTACAGGCCTATGTGGACAACCAAAGCGCACTCCAGAATGCACAGATGAGAGCACCTCAGCCAGCCACAAGCCCCCCAAGACCGAGTAGACAAACAGAGAAATCTCAACAACCTGATTCGCTGGTCAACCACAGAGTTGATGACACGACACCTAGGTCACGAGATCCTCCTGCCGTTGCTGCCACATTGAACCTGATGGCAACAACTGCACAGCGGGGAGTGCCACAAGATCTTGCCACCATTATTACCCCAGCAACGGCAACAACTGCACAGTGGGGAGTGCCACAAGATCTTGCCACCGTTATTACCCCATTGAACCCCATAAAACCACACCTACAATACTGCATGCTTGTGACAACCAAACCTGTTTTGGTAGCAACAGTGTTCCAACCGCGCCTAGAACAACACTGCATGCTTGTGACAACCAAACCTGTTTTGGTAGCAACA
Organism: Crotalus tigris; assembly: GCF_016545835.1. Taxonomy (NCBI): domain Eukaryota; kingdom Metazoa; phylum Chordata; class Lepidosauria; order Squamata; family Viperidae; genus Crotalus; species Crotalus tigris. Next base: position 151,657 of record NW_024096614.1, on the reverse strand, counting down.
GTGCTCCAACCGCACCTAGAGCATCGCACGTTTGTAACAACCAAACCTGTTTTGGAAGCAACCGTGTTCCAGACAAGCAAGACTTACTACAATTTAGCTTTGTCCATAAAGGACAAACAAGACAAACAATGCCCCCAAGACTGGGAGTCATGGAGCATACTCCCAAAATGTCTCCAAAGCATGCAAGTGCAGCGCATGTATGTCTCCAGCTCACCTGCCCCAATGCAGAAGAAAGAGTTGTACGCTTCCTTAGATGTGCCTACGAAGGTGTCTGCAGCCTTAAGATACGTCTCACTCTACAGCGGGGAGAGCCACACTTACGTTATCTTGTTTGTGACCATAAGATGCATCAGAGTCTACAGCGGGGAGTGCTGCAGTCTTGGTGTCTTCTTTGGAAAAGCAAAACTAACAATGCAACAAGGCCACACCGTACCAAGGTTACAGCTATATGGCACCACTTTAGCTGTAAAGCTGACCAACTTGACAGCAAAGACGTGGTGCCTTGAACTACAGTCCACCACCTTCTACGCTGACAGCAAGGTGATGTCAAGCTACATCTGCAAACAAAGTGGACACTTCTACGTCCATGTAAGCAACAGAGAGAAAAGGATTGAAACATCCTTAAGCCCTGAACAATGGCAACATGTGCCAACAAATAAGAACTTTGTCAACCAAGTAAAGTGGCCCAACCTTGCCACATAGATAACAGAACTGATCTGGCTAGAAAGTCTTCAGCTCTTGGCCTGTCCAAATAGACAGATGCCACACAGACCAAAACGTTATGCACTTCCAGCTTCAGATCAAAGTGCCAACCTTCAACCTCAGACACCCGGTAAACGTCAACCAATCCGCTTCAAAACCCTGTCTAAGCGGAGACAACTGAAGTTAGGCATAGTTTTGATTGTCTTGATCACTTGTCTCAGCACCCCAAGAATTAGCCTTGTAGAAGCCTGCAAGGACTTACTGCCTTTCATGGACTCCATGTCATTAAATACACTGACACCCACACATGAAGTCCTCACCCTGACGACAACAGTAGCAGTCCTCTTCAGTACTCCACCGGTGGCTCCAGACCCTTCGGTTCTTGAGTATCCTGAGTCTTCTGCTCAAGCTGTCGTTCCTGATTCTTCACTTCCAGCTGCTGTTCCTGACCCTTCAGTCCCAGCTGTTGTTCCTGATTCTTCAGCTCCGGCTGTTCCTGAGTTTCCAGATGTTCCTGATCCTGAGTTTCCAGCTCCAGCTGTTCCTGAGTTTCCTGATGTTCCTGACCTTGATTCTTCAGCCCCAGCTGTTCCTGAGTTTCCAGATCCAGCTGTTTATGTCTTTCCAGGTTTTTCAGTTCCTGAGTATCCTGTGAATCCAGTTCCCCTCATTCCCAAGAAGCTTGGGTTCCAGTTTTTTCTGTTCCAGATTTGGTTCCAGTCTCCTTCACAGGAAGAAGGCCTTGTCTCATTGGGAGACAAGACTGCATACCAGAACTATTGGCCCACAGTTCCTGCGCACCGGGCCCACGCACTTGATGAACTAATTTACCCAGCTGAGATCCAGATCATGAAGCCACGTGAGTCAGGTCGTGACTCAAAGACACTTGTACCAGGCTGATCACTGATTTGGTCCATCGCTGATGAAGACTGAACCAGAAGATTAAACCTCAAATTATGTATTGTCTTATGCATTGTTTGATGTAACACTTGCCTTTTTTCATAATTGTGCATGTTTTATGTTTACCTTATAGTTATGCATGTTTGATACCAAGTTTTTACCTATTTAGTCACAAGTTAACCACAATGAGTATTGCATGCCTTGATGCTACGTTTTTACTATTTTAGTAGTGGAAATATAAATTTCCAAGTGGGGAGTGTTCTAGCCCATATAGCTCTATGGCCCATATAGCTCTATGGCCCAGCTCTATGTTGGAAGGTCTGGCAGTTATTGGGTTAAATGCTAGGTATGTGGATGGGTCAGTGGGAGGAGTTCCAAAGGTCTTTGGGAGACTTCCTGGACACAAGCCACATGGGAATCTCTTTGTCTGTAAGAAGCATGGGCCATGGAAGGTCTCCCTATAAACATAAAGATGGTGTGAAGAGCAATATCTTCTTACCTAAAGGAAGGATCTAAAAGATGAACAAACATGTATTTCCAGCAGCACCAATCTCAACGTGAACGCAAGTAATCTTTCTCATTAAAATATATTTTGTTTATTATAAGATTGTTTCTTTTGAGTTAACTATCTGACAGGATTTAAAAGAGATCACTTTAAGTTTGTGTCAGAATAGGAACCAAGGTCAAGTTACCTAAGTTTTGGTAGGATGAAGTTTCCGTTAAAAGGCCCGCGAAAGTAGTTAATTGGGGATTATGATTTATGACATACTGAAGAGGTGGAGAGTTCAATTTTTTACTTTGTAACCTTGGGGGTGGGGGACTTTCAGTCTGGGTTTCACCCTTGTTTGTACAAAAACTATGTAGCCATTGAAAGCTGTTCTAAATTATTGAAATGTCACTTTGATTGGTGAGCTCCTTTATCTGCACGTTTATTTACCCATATAAATAATTCCTGTCAAAATTTCTATTGTAGTCCCCATTTAGCAAAAGTGTAATAAGGATGATCCTTCAGTTACAGACTAATTAATCTCATTGACATCATAGCCAAATCATAGGCCAAATGAGGACTGGGTAATTGAAAAGGGATTTCTACCCAAAGAGTAAACTGGTTTTAGGTCTGATCACCTCACCATTGATAATGGTTTCGTTTTATGTCATCTAATAGAAATGTATACCATTAAGGGAAGACAGATGTTTACAATTTTATAGACCTCAGTGCAACATTTGATTTAATAAACAGGGACCACCTGTGGAAGAAACCTATGGAGCCAAGCATGGATCCTACACTCCTCTCTTTATTCAAGGCATTATACACAAATTTATGCCTAAGGTACACACAGACAGGAATGCGTAGTACTTAGTACCAATAAGGGACTCAGTCAAGGATGTATACCGGCTCCCATTTTCTCTAATCTGGATACAGGTAATCTTTGATTTACAACCATTCATTTAGTAACTATTGAAAGTTACAATGGCACTGAAAAAGAGACTTAACGACTGTTTCCACATTTACAACCATTGCAGCAACCTTATGCTCATGTGATCAAAATTTGGGTGCTTGCCAACTGACATCTATTTATAGATCATGTGATCATCTTTTGCAACCTTCTGACAAGCAAAATCAATAGGGAAGCCAGATTTACTTAACAATTGTGTAACTAATTTAATAACTGCACTGATTCATTTAACAACAATGGCAAGAAAGATCATAAACTGGGGCAAAATTTACTTAAAAACTATTGTGCTTAGCAATGAACTAGCTGAATGAATGAAATCCCAAGGTCCCTCCATTTAACTAATATGCATATCCCCAGAATTAAACACGTAAACATTGTGCTCTATGCAGATGAGGTAGTATTGATGTCATGTATCCAGGTAGGGATCATTCATATTGTGCGCTCAATGACCTGAAGATCAATAAATTCAAACCTAAAGTAATTATTTTCAGAAAGAGGTGGAGTATGTATAGTTGGAACTTGGATAGGGAATGTACACCTCAAGTTACGTCCTACCTATACGCAGGACTGGGTTTCACAGAAAACAAGGTTTCTGACTCCCACATTTAAGAGAAGGGCTACAGCCTCTGCCAATGCCATAGGGCAGTTCATCAACTACTATAGTTACTTGGTTTCTTTACTTCCTATCATAAAGATCTATAACAGCAAAATAGTCCCAATGATCACAAATGAAACAGAACTGTGGGAATATACAAATGCCTTTTTAATGGAAATGATGCAATCTATTTTCTGAAATGTATCCTGGGAGTGGATAACTCTACCCCACTTCCAGCAATAAGGATCTAATTGGTATATCCCTTATATAAAGCCATTTAGTAATTAAAGCATTCAACTAGAAAATATTTTATTTTTTGATAGGGTTAGATGACTAAATCGATAACGCTTTTGTTATTTTCTAGTAAAATATTCTCGCATGATGAGGAATACACAATTTTAAGAGCAGAGCTACAGCAATCCATGTGGTGGTAAAAGTCTATTGGTGGTTTCTGAGATGTATTTGATGTATTGCTCGACACTCAAACAAATTGTCTATTAATAGGTACCGTATATTCCAGCGTATAAGGCGACTGGGCATATAAGATGACCCCCAACTTTTGAGAAGATTTTCAGGGTTTAGAAAGTCATCTTATACGCCAGAAAATACAGTACAATATTGAATTTCTGTTTATAGATGAGCACTATAGGAGCTCCTTTTCTGCTAGAAAGCTTTGTCCTGTTAGTGCTTATTTCTGTAAAAAAAATAGGGCTGGCCACTAGGGGGCAGATTGGTTTTAAATTCAGAGAACAGCTACCCATATATTCCTGCGTATAAGACAACCCCTGACTTCTGAGAAGATTTTCAGAGTTTAGAAAGTCGTCTTATACACCAGAAAATACGGTACATACAGATGACCAACATCTACATACCTCTCAAATAACCTGAAAGGAAACAAAAAGATCAAAGCTCCTTCTCACCAGCAATCAACATGCATATGAGCAGACATTAACATGGGACCTACAATCTAATAAAAAAAATAACAGCAAACACCACTCCTTTCCAGCACTGATGTTGCTACTTAGTTTGGTAATGAAATGTGTACATGGAAACCACCAAGCTGAGGGAGCACCAAGAAACCCACAATTCAACATGGCAAGTTGGCCATAGTGAGTTGTCACATTCAGAGTGAGTGTATTGCGGGATAAGGGCAGAGTTGGATGTGACTTCTTTGTAGCAGTGAGGAAAAGGGTTGTTGCTTGAAGGTGCTGAGAGCAAGTGCTATAGTGCACGTTGGACTCACCTTATCACTGACTTTTTATTAGTTGGAATAAGATCGTTTATTTGTTCATTTATTTATTTATTTATATCCTGTCTTTATTATTTCCATAAATAACTCAAAGTGGTGAATGTATCTAACACAGCTTCCTTCTCCTATTTTCTCCACAACAACTCAGTGAAGTGTTGGGCTGAGAGACAGTGACTGACCCAAGGTCATCCAGCTGCTTTCATGGCTAAGGCAGGACTTGAACTCACCATCCCTGGGTGTCATGTCCCCATTGGATTCTGGTTTGGAGAAAGAAGAAGAGTTGGAACTGGAACCATCTGACAGGGATGACCCATTTCCCCTGGAATGTCTGGAGAGTCCAGAGGCTGAGGACAATGCTATCCAAGGCCCCTCTGACATTGGGGGAACTGGTTGACTGGACAGGGAGCTGCCTGCCTTCACAGACACAGACAAGGATCTGCTGCAGATAGCCAGTAGTGATGAGATGCAACAGATCCCCTCTGATGAGGAATAGCTGCTTCCACCATCTGATCCCAGGGCATGGACAGTGGAGCAGAGGGAAGCTCAGAGGAGGTTTGTGAGGCTGCTGTTGAGGAGGCTGACTTGTTCCTCCTCATAAGGAACACCTGGCTCGGGCTGATTTAACCAGAGGCCAGAGGAGGATGCCTTCATTAGGAATAATTGTTTGTTTCGGCACACACTTCCCTGGCCTTCGTGAACTCTGCTTCTTTGACTTTGGATCATGTTCCTCCCTGTGGTCTCTGAACCACAGGGTTCAGAGTTGAGGACCATAGGGTTCAGGGTTGAGGACCACAATGTAGAAACCCTGTGGTTTCTATACTGTGGTCCTCAATGGAACTGCATCTACATGGAGGGAAGTGTGTAGTGGGGTGCCCCAGGGCTCTGTTCTGGGCCCAGTACTCTTCAACATCTTCATCAACGATTTGGATGAGGGGATAGATGAGGAACTCATCAAATTTGCAGAAGACACCAAGCTGGCAGGAATAGCCAACACTCCAGAAGACAGTCTTAAGATACAGAAGGATCTGGACAGACTTGAACACTGGGCACTATCTAAAAAAATGAAATTCAATGGTGAAAAAAGTAAGGTTCTACATTTAGGCAAGAAAAACCAAATGTACAGGTATAGAATAGGGGGTACCTTGCTCAATAGTAATAACTGTGAGAGGGACCTTGGAGTCCCGGTGGACAATCACCTAAATATGAGCCAGCAGTGTGCTGCAGCTGCCAAAAAAGCCAACACAGTGCTGGGCTGCATTAACAGAGGGATAGAATCAAGATCATGTGAAGTGTTAATACCACTTTAAAAGGCCTTGGTAAGGCCTCACTTGGAATATTGCATTCAGTTTTGGTCACAGCGATGTAAAAAAGATGTTGAGACTCTAGAAAGAGTACAGAGAAGAACAACAAAGATGATTAGGGGACTGGAGGCTAAAGCATATAAGGAACGGCTGCTGGAATTGGTATGTCTAGTCTAATGAAGAGAAGGATGAGGAGGGACATGATAGCAGTGTTCCAATATCTCAGGGGCTGCCACAAAGAAGAGGGAGTCAAGCTATTTTCCAAAGCGCCTGAAGGCAGAACAAGAAGCAATGGGTGGAAACTAATCAAGGAGAGAAGCAACCTAGAACTAAGGAGAAATTTCCTGACAGTTAGAACAAATAATCAGTGGAACAACCTGCCTCCAGAAGCTGTGAATGTTCCAACACTGGAAGTTTTAAAGAAGAGACTGGACAGCCATTTGTCCAAAATGGTACAGGGTTTCCTGCCTGAGCAGGGGGTTGGACTAGATGACCTCCAAGGTCCCTTCCAACTTTAATACTACTGCTGCTGCTACTACTACTACTACTACTACTACTACTATTACTACTACTACTACTATTATTATTATTATTACATTGTTGGTGGACTACGGACTTCCTCCTTGCTTTGTGAATCAGCTCTAGTGACTGTTGGGTCTAGTTTGTAGGACCAGGTTGCACTGACTGTGGGTGGCTGCCTTTGGGAATTTTGGGGTGGAGCTTTACCAGCCATTGTAGGGTCATCGGTTGTGGTATAGTAGTACAATAACAGACTTTATTGCTGCCAGAATCTGCATATGTGACCTACATGACACTTGCTTTCTAGTCTGGTGCCTTAACCGCTAGATTAAACTGGCTCTTTTAGATCAATAATAGTAGGGCTGAAATGTCTGGCATGGAAGCCAGGACAGGACAGTATATTTCTGTAGTGTCTGATCATTGTAAATATGGCAAGAGGTAAAGAGTGGGGCCACTCATGGGGAATGTGACCTCAGTATTTAGTACTGGTCTCATGTCTATGGAGATTCTCAATCATCCAGGTCATAGTTGTCCCAAAGATGATTTTTCACAAGGCAACTGGGCTTTGTTTTTCTTTGAAGACATTTCACTTCTCATCCAAGAAGCTTCTCCAGCTCTGACTGGATATTGGGGAATGGAAGGATAGCTGGTCATTTGCATTCTTCTAGAGAGTCATTGAGGCCACCTGGAAGTTTATTTGTGTCATCAAGGTCCCCTGAGGAGTGCAAATGGCTGTGGAGCCTTCTTGGAACTGTTGAAAGGACTGTGTTAGCCATCTATGTCCAAACTGAACGGCCGTCTCTCAACAGAGGGGGAGAGATATAATATCATCTATCTCCAGTCTACAATACAGTCCTTTCAACAGTTCCAAGAAGGCTCCACACTCATTTGCACACTCAGGTGACCCTGACGACACAGAAAAACCTCCAGGGGTGAAATGAATGAAGAAATGTCTAGAGCATGGTTGGCGGAAGACAAAGAACAAACTCGATCAAACATGGGTAAGAGCTGCTATTAAAGCTAATTTGTGGCAATTCAAGCACTGAAGTGCAAATACTAATTCTCACTAATTGCACCAGCAGATAATCAGCCAGCAACCTTCTTTAAGGTGAGCCTTCTCGTCCTGGGAAAGAGAACACAGAAGTCTACCTGAAGGCATGCACTGAAGAAGTCTCTGAGGTTTGCTCTGGCTGGAGACCATGAAGCCGATTTCATTTTATTAAAAATGAAAAAAAAAAAAAGATTCTAGGGCTAAATGGAAAGTGATATGCTTATTGGCACCCAAAAGGAAACTAAGATAACACGTAACAAACTTACTTAGCATATTGTTCACACACGACCTCCGGATTGACTTGGTTAGGTATGTTTGTGAAGCCAGCAAGAGGCTGAAAATGTTTTAATGTACAAGAAATCAAAAAGATCAAATAAAGTAAACGGGCATACAGGAAATTTACGCTTTTTATGGTGTTTTTAAAAGTTTAAGCCTGCGTGGGAATAGCACACAATTTGTAAGGGTGTGGATGCATTATCATCTTTGCAATAGATGCTTCATTGAGTTCTTTTACTCCTGCAGGCAACCGGAAGCTAAAGGCCCTCAACAGGGTGGACAGAAAGATGAAGATCTCAATTCTTGCCAGCTGCTCTCCCACACATGCACGCAGACCTGTAGATGAGACAAAGCATGCATAAAGGGAGTCATAATAATTGTATTCTCCAGAGTATAACCTATCGGCAAGTAAATTTGAAACAGTCAAAATAGATTTCTATGCTGAATCCTAGTATCTTCCCACAGACTTGATTCTCAGAGATGCTTTCTCCCATTTAACTCTGTTTGTTGACACCCATCAAGGGGATGACTTAACTTGGGTTGTACTAGACGGTGCATCATTTCAAAGGGAAAGCTATGGACCCATGAAAAAACCTGATCTGGCATATTTTTCCAGAGATTTGCCTACAAGAGGGAAGTAACTTTCTCACTGCTCTGTCCACCAACTTATTTTACGGTGCATCTGGCTACAGCTGGATTAGAGGGAGATGGAATGGACTTAATCCATAGGAATTCCCTTTCACTGACCACACACCTATTCTTGTTAGTCTTTGCTTGCTGCATCCAGCTGCCTGGACAAATGTGGGATTAACAGTCTGCAAAACAGGCCCTTCTTCCTGTCCTCCTCAGAGTAATTGCTACTCTAGCATTGGGCCACTTTTGACTTATTTTTTGGCCAAGGATTTAAATATTCATGCTCATATTGTCAGTTCAGGAAGGGTTCAGGATGTCACGTTTGCTGTGGATCTGCCCCAGCTACTAGAACAGTGGTTCTCAACCTGTGGGTTGGGACCCCATTTGGGGTCGAACGACCACTTCACGGGGGTCGCCAAACAACGCAGTCCACCATTTTTTCCCCCTTTTCCTTAGCTGTGCTACTCCCTTTTATTCTATTGGCTTTTGAAAGCCAATAGAATAGATTCTCTTGAATAGAGTCTAATTCTATTGGCTTTCAAAAGCCAATAGGAATTGTCCAGGCTGTCTCTGCCCTGCTGAGCCCGCCAAAACTCCCATTCTGCAAACGGTGTTGCACCAGTTGAGTAGTCCTCGACTTACGACCCGTTGAGTAGTCCTTGACTTACGACCGGTTGGGGGTCGCGGCATTAAAAAGGTTGAGAACCACTGTACTAGAAGAAATTAGGAATCCTTGATTTGCTATTTAGAGCATGATGACCTCAGAACAACTCAGGGGCGGTGGTGGAAATCTGTAAGATGGCCAGAATCACTTGCTAATGAGATGGGTGGAATATACAGTTAATTAGTTAGTTAGCTAGTTAATTAAGTAAGCTGCTTTGTGTTAATTAAGTAAGCCACTTTGTGCTTACCTATTCCAAACAGTAGAAACTCTTCCCGTTCCATGAACTTCCCATCCTTGTCTAAAAAGTGATTTGGATTGAATTTTTCAGGTGTCTCCCATTGTTCAGGGTCAAGAAGAACAGAGCGCAGGTCTGGGATGATAAAGGTCCCCTGTTAAAAGAGAGAAAGAGAGAGAGAGAGAGAGAGAGAGAGAGAGAGATGACAAAAGAGAGCAGTTTCGTAAAGGAAATAAGCAAAAATGTTCACACAATATTGATGAAATCCTTGCTCATAGCTTGTCTTTATGGATCCATGTTTGGCTGCTCAACAGCTTAACTTCCTTTCTCTTAACTGAAGTCACTTTGTCTCTTAAAGAAAGGGACAAAGAAACATGGCTATACAGGACTACAATTCTGTTCTTAAATTCAGCCCTTAAACTCTTATTGTCTTCCTAGGATAAATATAAAATGTGTAAGGTTCTAGTTTTAAACGCTGAGTGGGGTTTGGATGTAAACCCATAATCCACCCCTCAAAAAAGCTTGCTATTCTTGGTGATTTGATTGGCAAGAAACATGATTACAATTCTGATCTTAAGTTCGGCCCTTAAACTCTTATCGTCTTCCTCGAATAAATATAAAATGTTTAAGGTTCTAGCTTTAAAATCTGAGGTGTTTGGATTGAAACTACAACCTTCTTTCTAAAGCAGTCTCCATTTTGTTTATTCCCGGCTTGGACTGGACCCTGATGAAGACTTTTCTTTCAACACATGGCAGGCTAAATAATGAATTAACTACATGGGTTGGATTTTCAGTCTGCTAGATTTTCATAACAGAATAACAGAGTTGGAAGGGACCTTGGAAGTCTTCTAGGCTAATCCCCAGTTCAATCAAGAGACTCTATATCATTTCAGACAATGGCTGGCCTATCTCTTCTTTAAAATCTCCAGTGGTGGAGCACCCACAACATCTGGAGGAAAGCCATTCCACTGGTTAATTGTTCTCCCTGTCAGGAAATTTCTCCTTAGTTCTAGCTTGATTCACTCCTTGATTAGTTTCCATCCATTGCTTCTTGTCTTGTCTTAAGGGGCTTTTGAGAATAGGTTGATCCCCTCTTCTTTGGGGCAACCCTTTAGATCAGTATTTCTCAACCTTGACCATTTTAAGGCATGTGGACTTCAACTCCCAGAATTCCACAGCTGGCTGTGGAATTCTGGGAGTTGAAGTCCATATGCCTTAAAATGGTCAAGGTTGAGAAACACTGCTTTAGATATTGTACTGCTACCATAGCACCACTAGTCTTTGCATGATTAATTGGCTGTTGCTGAATAGAGTCCTCCCAAGTGCCCTATTCTCTTTTTCCTTCCGTGATGGATTACTGGAATGCAGCCTGAACATAATTCTCACCTTTGGGATGTGGTAACCCCTCATCTCCACGTCCTTTGTGCTTTGCCTGGGAAGCCCATATAGCAAGATACATTTTACACGCTGCATTTCATGAATCACGGCATTGGTGTAGGGCAGCTTCTTCCAATCCTGATAGAAAATTGACCCCGAGGAACCAAAGGCATTTTCAATCTCTTTCTGCATTTTCTCTAGAGAAAAAAAAAATGATGGAAACGGAAGCTTCATTTTCAGTATTGTGTTTTTATTCCTTTAGTCATTCCTTTGTTCATTTCCTAATTTTAATCCTCACAAGTATCAATCAATCCATTATTATAGTCACAGATCAGAGTTAAACATTAAAACTTTTTTAAAAAAATTAAAAGAAAAGGACATAATAGTATATTACAGCTTATGGTGAGATCATCACCATAATTTTAGAGATGGTAAAGAGGAATTTAGCTACATTCAAAGAAACTATGTCATACTATCCAACACCTGTACATAAAAGAGATGAGAATTTCCCAGAATATTTTACCAGGTAAGGAGTTATAAAATGAGTGCATGAATCTTATATAGGTAATAATAAAACAAGACATGAGCTGTAGTTTCAATGGGCCCTTGTCCACACGGAACAGGACAACTCTCCATAGTAGTGGTGGGATTCAAACACCTGAAAAAACTGGTTCTATTATGTGATGCAGGCCTGGGCCTCCGATGCCTAGAACAGACTTCCAGAAGTGGCATCAACGCACTTCCGGTGGGCTGTTCTAAACCTGGGAGGCCTCCTCCTCCAGGTCTCCAAGGCCTAGAACATATTTCCAGAAGTGGTATCCATGCACTTCCAGTAGGCAGTTCTAGGCCTGGGAGGCCTCCGAGGCCTAGACTGGACTTCCAGAAGCCAGCTGGTTCTCCAAATTCAGGTAAATTTAGCTGTTGGTGCGAACCAGCTGAATCCCACCACTGCTCCACAGCCAACTCACCATGGCCAACTCCCTGTGGGAAAATTCATCATGGCCAACTTGCTTGCTTGACAATTCACTGCAGGACAATTTAACAATTCAATTTAAGTTTACAAAATAAGTAAAAAAAAATATTTTAATTTTTGTCATTCAGATTTCATTTTGTCCCTCCCCTCCTTTTGCCTCCATTCTTTTAATCATTCGGTTCCACCATTTCTGTGATATTAATGTAACTCTTGTCCTGTGGTGAGTTGGGTCATGGCAAGGCCACATTTGGAATACTGCATCCAGTTTTGGTCACCACGATGCAAAAAAGATGTTGAGACTCTAGAAAGAGTACAGAGAAGAGCAACAAAGATGATTAGGGGACTGGAGGCTAAAACATATAAGGAACGGTTGCTAGAATTGGGTATGTCTAGTTTAACGAAGAGAAGGACAAGGGGGGACATGATAGCAGTATTCCAATATCTCAGGGGCTGCCATAAAGAAGAGGGAATTAGCTATTTTCCAAAGCACCTGAAGGCAGGACAAGAAGCAACGGGTGGAAACTAATCAAGGAGAGAAGCAACCTAGAACTAAGGAGAAACTTCCTGACAGTGAGAACAATTAATCAGTGGAACAGCTTGCCTCCAGAAGCAGTAAATGCTCCAACACTGGAAGTTTTTAAGAAGAGACTGAACAGCCACTTGTCCGAAATGGTGTAGGGTTTCCTGCCCGAGCAGGGGGTTGGACTAGATGACCTCCAAGGTCCCTTCCAACTTTACTAATATGAAATTGACCGCCGCAAGTTGCCCATAGCGCGTTGTCTGTGGTGAGTGGGCTGTAGCTAATTGTCATACCCCAATTATCATTGCTAAGGAACAGTCCTTGTCCTTGAGAAACTGTTGAAAAGTTGCCCCTCCCCCCATGAGCTGGCCATGGCAAGCTGTCCCAGAGCAAGTTGACTGGAGCAAGTTTGCCATGGCGAGATGGCCATGGTGAGTTGGCCATAGTGAATTGTCATAGATCCTTCATAATATCAGCTCATAAAGCAGTGTTTCTCAACCTGTGGGTCGGGACCCCATTTGGGGTCAAACGAGCATTTCATGGGGGTCGCCAAACAACACAGTCTGCCATTTTCCCCCCTTTTCCTTAGCTGTGCTACTCCCTTTTATTTTATTGGCTTTTGAAAGCCAATAGAATAGACTCTCTTGAATAGAGTCTAATTCTATTGGCTTTCAAAAGCCAATAGGAATTGTCCAGGCTGTCTCTGCCCTGCTGAGTCCGCCAAAAGTCCCATTCTGCAAACATTGCTGCACCAGTTGAGTAATCCTCGACTTACGACTGGTTGAGTAGTCCTCGACTTACGACCGGTTGGGGGTCGCGGCATTAAAAAGATTGAGAACCACTGTCATAAAGTGTAAAGATCAAGGTTTCTCCTGTCCAGTCATGTCTGACGCTAGGGGGCATCCTTCCCTGAGGATGACTCCAGCACAAGTCCGAAAGCTCGTAAGACTAAAAATCTGGTCCAAGTGACCAACCCAGATTGGATCCTGGTGCAAAGTTGGTTTTCAGTATTGTTTTTCACTTATTTATTTATTTTCCAATTTTAATTCTTAGTCGAACTTTAGGATTTAGACTAGCCTTCAGAGCATTAAGTGTACCCCATCCTCCTTTTGAGGAGTGCAGATGTTAAATTCCTGAGATATGACTAGATCCAGTCAGAACATTGGTGTAAATTGATGATTTAACTCAAAGATTCCAAGGACTCTCCTCAGACAAGTCAATCTCCAGGTTTTTAATTTCAACCAGTTTGGAAATTTGGTTAATTTTTTAAAATGCAATCATTGTTTTGAAAATAATCTGGATCAATTTTTTTCAAAGGTCAGGTATGCACAACTTAGGCTGAAAAAAAAAACAAATCTGAAAACTATAATAATAATAATAATAATAATAATAATAATAATAATAATAATAATAATAATAATAATAATAATGGTAAAGTTGGAAGGGACCTTGGAGGTCACCTAGTCCAACCCCTTGCTCAGGCAGGAAACCTTATACCATTTCAGACAAATGGCTGTCCAGTCTTCTTAAAAACTTCCAGTGTTGGAGCATTCACCGCTTCTGGAGGCAGGTTGTTCCACTGGTTAATTGTTCTAACTGTCAGGAAGTTTCTCCTTAGTTCTAGGTTGCTTCTCTCCTTGATTAGTTTCCACCCTTGCTTCTTGTCCTGCCTTCAGGTGCTTTGGAAAATAGCTTGATTCCCTCTTCTTTATGGCAGCCCCTGAGATATTGGAATACTGCTATCATGTCCCCCCTTGTCCTTCTCTTCGTTAAACTAGACATACCCAATTCCAGCAGCCGTTCCTTATATGCTTTAGCCTCCAGTCCCCTAATCATGTTTGTTGCTCTTCTCTATACTCTTTCTAGAGTCTCAACATCTTTTTTACATCGCGGTGACCAAAATTGGATGCAGTATTCCAAGTGTGGCCTTACCAAGGCATTGAAGAGTGATATTAATACTTCATGTGATCTTGATTCTATCCCTCTGTTAATGCAGCCCAGCACTGTGTTGGCCTTTTTGGCAGCTGCAGCACACTGCTGGCTCATATTTAGGTGATTGTCCACTAGGACTCCGAGGTCCCTCTCACAGTTACTACTATTGAGCAAGGTATCCCCTATACTATACCTGTGCATTTGGTTTTTCTTGCCTAAATGTAGAGCCTTGCTTTTTTCATCATTGAATTTCATTTTGTTAGATAGCACCCAGTGTCCAAGTCTGTCCAGATCCTCCTATATCTTAAACCTGTCTTCTGGAGTAGATGTATGCATTTAAAATGTGCTCAATTTTTTTTTACTGATTTCCAGTTTTTAGTTCCTCACTCAATACTTCATTGAGGACATGTACCTTCTATGCTATCCTTTAATACTGCTAAGCTCATGTTCATAATTCAGGAATCCACATAGGAAAATTGTTATGAAGAATAGATTCAGTTCATCATACAGACCTTTGTATTTCAAATACTTTCTGTGTTCTAGAACCTGAGACGCACCTTGTTCCCACAGCCCAGATTTCTCTCACCTTGGATGTCGGGATGATTGGTCAAGAGGAGCAGTGCCCACTTCAGAGTAGCAAAGGTTGTGTCTGTCCCAGCAGAAAAAAAATCAAAAATACACTGAGCCAGGTTCTCTTCATTGTAGGTAGACTTGAGGTCATTCCTGCTCTGATGTTTAAAATAGGAAATGAAAATTACAATGAATTCTAGGCAGCTTTCCTGTGTTTGTTTTTGTTTCTGGGGTTCTCGGCGTTCTCCTGCACACAACTCCTGCTCAAAGAACCGGTGGCAGCCATAGCTAAGTGAGCCTCTGTGCAACTTGTGATGCCCTACTGAATTACTGTGCCTTGTGACTATAGAGACACTAAAACTATATGAAATGGGGAGCTCAGCTCTAAGGCACTTCAAATCGATAAGTTACTTCTAAAAAAGTCATTCTGGGTCTTTTCCCCCAAACATTGGAAAGGACGACATTTTTTTCCTTGTTTCCAATTATTTTACATTTTTACTTATGGTCAAGGCTATCGAAGTATCTGTCCTTTTCCAATCATTTCAGGGATTAAGTATGAATTAATCAAAATCCCTACCCTGTTCATTCTTTTAACAATAGCCATAGCCCTTAGACTTATATATCACTTCACGTCCTTTAAAGCCCTCTCTAAGCGGTTTACAGAGTCAGCATATTTACCCCAAACAATCTGGGTCCTCATTTTACCAACCTTGGAAGGACGGAAGGCTGAGTCAACCTTGAGCTGGTGAGACTTGAAAAGAAACATTTCCTTCTTAATGGAACTTTTTTAGAAAAAGGAGTGGCAGGTGAACATGAGAGGCTGACAAATAGAAGCCATTGAGTTCTGTTTCCCCCCCCCACACACACACACACACACACCTTCCATGTCTAACAAGAGCAGAAGTACAATACAGTTCTTATTTCAAAGCATGGGCTATATTCCCAATGGGAGCAGAATAAAAAAGAAAAAAAATCCGAGATGAAGGACCACGTGATCAGTAGCTCTGCCTGTTTATTTACAGCGAGAAATGTCTTGCCCATGTATTGAACCACAATAAACCCAAACCTTCTCCATCTGAAAAAGATAGTAATCAATGAAATCTTGAGGCTCATGGAGAGAGTGAGATTCCTTGTGTTTCTCTATTTCCTGCTTTGCAAACGCAAGGATAATATCCACTGAAGCCAGGGCTTTCTTGTGAGGGCCTGGGAGGTATTTCATTAATTTGGGGAACAAATCATACACCTAACAGAAAAAGAGAAGGAAAAGTTATTTATTTCCCACCAAGGAAGGAAGGCCCAAACACATCAGAAGTGCCCACAAGAGATCTAAGTCCCACCCACCTTAAATGCCTTTCTTAACTCCGGTGAATTTCCCTCGACCATTTAGTAGCGTAAATTCTGGTAGAGAGCTAATGCTTGCAATAAATCTTTACACTCATTTGAACTCCCTGAATCTCCTGGTTTCTCCAGAGCTTGACAGGAGGATAGGGATGGTTTATGGGCTTCAACTGTTGGAACCTTGAGAGGGATAATCAAAGCTATTAGATTGACTGAAATAGTCAAGTTATAGATTTGTGAGAAAAAGGACTGTTTAATGCAGTGGTTCTCAACCTTTCTAATGCCGCGACCCCATAATACAGTTCCCCATGTTGTGGTGACCCCCAACCACTTATACATCACCGGGTGTCAGGGACGTGGCCAAAGAAAAGGAGAAAAAAATGGCGGACAGACTTATTTGGCGACCCCCGTGAAATGGTCGTTCGACCCCAAACGGGGTCCCGACCCACAGGTTGAGAACCACTGGTTTAATGCTATTCTAAGATACTGTATTCAAGGACAATCCAAATGCAGACACACAGAGTTGTGTAAATGGAAAACTCTCTCCCTCCCTCATCCTTCCTTCCTTCCCTCCCTCCTTTCCTCCTTCCTTCCCTCCCTCCTCTCTCTCTCTCTCTCTCTCTCTCACTCTCTCTCTCTCTTTCAATGAGATTGTAATGGAGATGATGGTGAACTATGGGTTGAACATTCGGACAGAGGTGACTGAACAATAGTATCCAATTAGGACTTGTTACTTGCTCTGCTTCAGGTTATAATGAGATTTTGAAATATATATAACACAAAGCTACATTCTAGACTTTGTATTTAAGATCATTCTGGCTTAATTAAATGACAAAAATGCATGGGTGGCCACAAGGATAACAAAACATTTTAGAGAACAGGAAAATCTTGAAAGAAGCACATGCAAAATCTTACATATGGATAGGAAAAATCAAAGGGATATGAATGTATTAATGGGAGGTGGTACATGTGAAAATGATCTAGCTGTCTTGTTGGATCATTAGCTGACCATAAGCCAACAATGTGATGGACTTCAAAAAGGATATTCATGGCCTTTCCTCAAAGATATGACTGCTGCACCATCCCATGGTCACATTACTACATTTTGGGTGCTTGGCAACTGGCTTCCATTTATGACTGCTTGAAGCCTCCTGCACTCACATTATTTCACTTTACAACTTGCCATATGCTAAATAAATAAACAAGCAAACTTTACAACTTTGCCTTTTTTCAGCAAAAAACATCCATCAGATAAGCTGGATTCAGACTTACAAACATGTGATTTGCTTAACAACTATGCTGATTTGCTAAAGAGCCATTGTAAAAATAGTTGTAATATCAGGTCCAGTCCCATGATGGCTCAACTTACCACCACAATGACTTACAATCAAAATTCCAGGCTCAATTGTAAGTCAAATACTATCTGTAGTTTCAGCAGAAATCTAGTATCTGGATACAGAGAAATTCCTCTATATTTTTCATTGTTCAGACACTTTCTAGATCCCCACATTGTGCTTTAGAAACAACCTTACAAATTGAAGTTTATTTGGGAAGGAAGAGCTGACATGATAAGGGTCTCAGTGCTGCCTTCGATCAATCCCTAGGAAAGAAAATCCTTGACTGCATAGATTCAGAGAAATGGTATTTTGGGAAGGTCTCTGGTCCAGATGCTCCACGCCGCCTTCGTGCAGGCCATTCCCAGGATGGTTGGCCTTGAAGATGTTAAACAACCCAAGCTGGTCTCTCTGAGTCCAGGCCTCCCCAACACTTCTCAGCAATTCCAGTCTCACATCACCTGTGTTATGTATCGATATCAAGAGTTAATGTGTTTTAGTTTAAACGTGTCTCCAACTGTTTTGGAGGGGAAAGTTAAGTTCATGTTGGAGCAGGAAAACACCGTTTGAATTGATTGGTCGCTGCCTAGAGGAGGCAAGTATAAATAGCCGTCATTCTGCCGGTTAAGACAGTTCTGTTTCAGTTGCAATAAATCTTGTTGTATTAACCCGGTCTGGTTAATGCCTCCCAAAACCCACTACACAATAACCTGCACGCTTCCCCTCCCAAATACCCATTAGTCCCTCCCTCCCTCCATTTCTCTGGCAGCTGGCAGCAAGGTTGAAGGAAAGCGATGAGGGCCAGGCTGACAAAGGCACCAGGAAGGGAAAACTTAAAAGGAACAATTGGAAGCAGTAGGTATGTTCAACAGGGAGAAAAAGATGACCGTAAGGGGACAAATACATGCCCTTATGTATTTGGAGGAGTGCCACTTACAGGAGAGGTTGGATAGTTCAGAATTATTCCAGAAGACTTGACAGAAATAATGGGCTTAAATAATAAGAGAGTAGCTGTTGGTTGTGTGTCAGGGAAAAGAAATAACAAGAATTGTTCAATGATGTACTGACCCTTTGCTAGAGGTGTTTAGACATTGGGTGGATGGCTGCTGATACTGAAATGATGGATTCCACCATGGAGATAGCCACTTTGGTACAGTGGTAAAGACACCAGCCTAGAAATTGGGAGGCAGTAGGTTCTGGTCTTAATCAGGCACTAAGTCAGCTGATTGACCTTGAGTCAGTCCTTAGGAAGTGGGCAGTGCTAAATAATTGCCAAAATCTTGATAAGAAATCTGCAAAGACTTGTCCAGGCTCTCACCAAGAGTCAAGACTCACTCTAGGACACACAGAGAGAGGGGGGAGGGAGGGAGGGGGAGAGAGAGAGAGAGAGAGAGAGAGAGAGAGAGGGAGGGAGAGGGAGAGAGAGAGAGACTGGAGGAAAGAGAACAATAGATGATTTCCAAAACTTCCTCTCTGCCATCCATTCTATAATTTCATGAAAATACTGGTGGAAACATAGTTTGTTTGTGGGGGCTTTGTTTCCTTAGTACAGGGGTAGGCAACCCAAAACACTCAAAGAGCCACTTGGACCCGTTTCCCACCAAAAACAAAACACTGGGAGCCGCAAAACCCTTGTGATATCTAAAATGAAGATAACACTGCATATATCCTTTTTTACCTTTATTATAGTGTGTGTGTATGTGTGTGTGTGTGTGTGTATGTGTATGTGTATGTGTGTGTGTATATATATATATATGTATACACACACACACACACACACACATTAAAAATAAAAGTAAAAATATGACTCTTGGGAATATCCATACTATTAAAACAATGATCACCAAGAGAATGCTTTAAGAGAATAAAATTACATACACACAGAGGTAAAAAAAGGATATATGCAGTGTTATCTTCATTTTAGATGTCAAAAGGGTCTCTCTCTCCCTCCCTCTCTATCTGCCCTTGGTCTGCCACTCCTCTTCCCCCACTCTCTCTCTCTCCCTCTCTCTCTCTCTCTCTCTCTTTCTCCCCCCCCTCCTATCTGCTGCTCACCTGGCAAGCTTCAAGCTGTTGTCAAACAACATCCAGGGTAGGCAACCTCATCTCTTTTATGACTCATGGACTTCAACTCCCAGAATTCCTGAGTCAGCCTAGCTGGGCTAGCTAGCTCTCTCCTGCCCTTCCTAGTTCCTGCTTCCTGCTTCAGAGACGCAGCAAAGGGAGGAGCTCCGCCCAGTAAGCTTTTCAGCTCCTCGGAGAATACTGTGAGTGCACTCTCTTTTACACATACACACACACACACACACACACACAGACACACACACACACAGAGAGAGAGAGAGAGAAGCAGGGAAGCGCAATTGCCTCTCTCTGTCTCTGTCTCTCTCTGCAAAGGCAGAGGAGGCTGGGAGCCACAGGGGAAGGCTCAAAGAGCCGCATGCGGCTCCGGAGCCGCAGGTTGCCGACCTGTGCCTTAGTACAAAACATGACTCACCGCATGAAAAGAGTCACCAATAAATTTCAAAATGATTTGAAGAGCTTGAACCAGCTCCTGGAATTCTTCATCTTCTGCAGAAAACTGATGCCCAAAACTCAAAGCACATATGACATTAGAAACTGCATTTAGTACTGAAAATGAAGGGTCAAATGGCTGCCCTGAAAAGGAAGATATTTTATAATGAATCCAGCCTCTCCAGTTAATTTGTTTGGACTAGAATCAGAATCATGCGGCTGAAAGAGATTTCGGACGTCTTCTAATCCAATCCCCTTCTCAAGGCAGGAGTTTTATACCATCCCAGACAAATGGTCTCTTTTGAACATCTCCAGGGTTGGAGCACCCACAACCCTGGAGGCAAGCTATTCTCTTGATTAATTGTTCTCCCTGTGAGAAAATTTCTCCTTACTTCTATGTTGGGTCTTTCTTTAACACGCTTCTACCCATTACTTTTTGTCCTGCCCTCTGGCGCTCTAAAGAATAAGTCAATTGCCTCTTGTTTGTGACAGCCCCTCAACTATTGGAAGACAGTTATCATGTCCCTGCTGATCCTTCTCTTTTATAGGCTAGCCCAGTGTTTCTCAATCTTGACAATTTTTTTTATTCTTTATCTAGGTGTAGATTTAGTAGCTGTCCTAAATCTCACATATGAGCCAGCAGCGTGCTGCAGCTGGCAGAAAGGCCAATAAAATCCTAGACTGCATCAACAGAGGGATAGCAATGCTGGCTGTGGAATTCTGGGAGTTGAAGTCCACATGCCTTAAAATTGTCGAGGTTGAGAAACACTGGTATTCTGCCCATATAGCTCTATGCACCATATAGCTCTATGTTGGAGTGTCTGGCAGTTATTGGGTTAAATGCTACTTATGTTGATGGGTCAGTGGGAGGAGTTCCAAAGGTCATTGGGAGACTTCCTGGACACAAGCCATATGGGAATCTCTTTGTCTGTAAGAAGCATGGGCCATGGAAAGTCACTCAATGAGCCTGATTCACTATAAAGATGGTATGAAGAGCAATATTTTCTTACCTAAAGGGATGATCTAAAAGATGGACAAAGATGTATTTCCAGGAGCACCAATCACAGCGTGAATGCAAGTAATCTTTCTCATTAAAATATATTTTGTTTATTATAAGATCGTTTCTTTTGAGTTTAAATCTGACTGGATTTAAAAGAAGACACTTTAGATTTGAGTCAGAATAGTAAGACCTAGGTCCCTCAAACATTGGTCATATGATGTAACCTCCAGATGCTTTATCACCTTTGTTGCTCTTCTCTGCACACTTTCCAGGGTCTCAACATACTTTTTGTATCACGGTGACCAATACTGGATGCAGTATTCCAAGTGTGGTCTCAAGTGTGGTGTAAAGCCCTTTTTTCACTTCTCATTGTCTTGATGCTATCCCTCTGTTGATGCAGTCTAGGATTGTATTGGCCTTTCTGCCAGCTGCAGCACACTGCTGGCTCATATATGAGATTTAGGACAGCTACTAAATCTACACCTAGATAAAGAATAGGACTTCTAAGGTGATGTAATGGAATGTGAGAATAACCTTGGGAAACTGATAGGCAAAGAGATGCAGCGTAGGATATGGTTAGAAAAAAGGGGGAGGAGTGCAAACTGAGTAATCAATAATGAGCAGAAAAAGAAATTTCAAAAGGATGCCACCTAACTTATCAGACAATTAAAAGAAACCGCAGGGGGATTTGTACTTTCAAACTTGCAAGAAAGACTCTGTTAATGCAACCTTACAATAAAGTAGAATTAGCTCACCCTGTCATGTCCCCTGTCTAATCAACTTGGAAGACTGACAGGGAGTAAAGGAAGATAAGTGGAAACTGTCTTTTTAAAAAGAAAGAAAGAGAGAGAGAGAGAGAGAGAGAGAGAGAGAGAGAGAGAGAGAGAGAGAGGGAAGGAAGGAAGGAAGGAAGGAAGGAAGGAAGGAAGGAAGGAAGGAAGGAAGGGAGAGAGAGAGAGAGAGAAAGAAAGAAAGAAAATACAAATTGAATACATCTATTTTTATTTAAAATACTCAGAACGGAAAAGATTTTGGCAGAGGGGGACTTGAGTCATTACCCCAAACTGCATACCGTTTGTCTAAAGATGTCCACCAATGTCTGAGCAATGTCTTCTATTTGATGCTCAATGCTTTTCTTCCCCAAGCCCAGTTTCCGCAGAGAAGTGATGCCAATGTGCCGCTGCTGTTTCCAGGTGTGGCCATTGGAAATAATAATTCCTGAAGGCATCAGCAGACAATGATAAATGATTCCTGATTACATTTTTGTTAAAAAAATATGTTTAGGTCCAGTTCTTGCCAAACATCTCTCTGAATTTCAGGTGGGAATACCAAATCCTTGTGACATGTTGCCATTTTTGTAAAATTCTGGGCATGTTATTTTTTCTTTACACAATATTTATTCATTTTGGGATTCACGTGGGCACTGGGAGACATACGTGATGTGGTGACCACAGGTGCAGTGCTTGTCAACCTCTATCATATATGATGGACATCAAAACCTTCTAAGATGGTGTAATTGTTCATGTACAAGAACTTACGTTATAGACACAAAAGACAGGATATTCTCAGTGCTGGCAGATTCTATCTGCACTTTCTTCCCACAACATTGAAACCAACCAGCAAAATAGGCAAATGGCTTTTTTATTCATCAAGTTTCATCATGTTCCTATTGCATTTATGTGCCAAAGATTAACTAAAAAAAATTAAATTGTTTTTATGGGCCTGTTTGTTGAGAAAAAAAAACCCTGATGACAATGTCCTCCATTTCCAGATCATGCACCATTTCTTCTGAAGTGAACATTAAGTCTATTGTGTAATTGCCAATATGAGTTGGGTCTGAGATAACCAGGGGAAGCTCATGGTTGCCATAAGGATCATAATTCCCAAGCAATGTTGGACCCATCTGCAGATTTTTGTAGTTGAAAACTATAAAAATTAACCCTTACGTTCCCCAGTAAAAAGTGCTCAGATAGTTTATTCATCTTCTGTGATATCAAGTCTGGATGACATCTTTTTCCAGGTGAACCTAATATCTGCCAGGAATTATTGCTGCCAAGAGCCTGAGAGCAAGACTACTAGCAATCCAATCTCTAAGACAATGATGGCGAACCTATGGCACGTGTGCCAGAAGTGGCACTCAGAGCCCTCTCTGTGGGCATGCGCACCATGCCCTGGAGATGGCAATTGTCCCTCTTCAACCAGCCACCTGCTAACTCACTGAGGTCCCACGTGGCCGGATGCATCCCAGCATGGCTGGTTTCCCTCCCCCCTCCCATCCCTCCCTCACATGCTCTCCTTTTCCCGGGCATGACCCACTGTATCGCCTCCTCAGCTATCGGCTGGCCTTCCAGCTCAGAGGCAGCTTCTCTGAACTGCTGGGGGCGGGCTGCGGAGCCTCAGAGTGCGCCAGTTGACAGGCCAGCAGACTGTGGCTGCTGACGGACACTGTCGGCCCCCATGCGCTCACTGGCCTCTATTTGCAGGGACCAATGATGTCAGGCAGCAGCTGCCTCAGCCCCTGCCTCGCCTTGCCCTGCAACAATGGCACCCCTGCCCTGCCTCGCCTTACCTCTCCTCACCCCTCAGGATGAGCTTCCTGCCCACCGCCCACCTGCCAGAGACCCCCTGGATCTCCCCCAACCCTGCCCAGCCCCCACAGGCATCCCTCCCCGTGAGCAAATTGAAGTGACCACGCCCATCTTGGCCACACCCACCCAGTCTGCCATGACAAGAGCCATGCCCATCCAGTGGGCCACGCCCACCTGGCACGGGGTGATAAATAAGTGGGTTTTGGGTTGCAGTTTGGGCACTTGGTCTCTAAAAGGTTCGCCATCACTGCTCTAAGACCTCATGAAATATTCATCCAGAAAATGGGAAGTACCAGCTGCTGGTAAGTTATTCTGGCATGGACAGCTCTGATCATGATACTGCCCTCTGCTGTTTGTGTACACCTCACCTCATCAATTTCAATCAAATATTATTATACTAAAATCAAGAGAAGGTTGCTGTACTCCAGCCCAATAGCAAATTATACGAATGATCAACAGCCACAAAAATATTTTTTTTCTTGTGAGAAAGAACTTCTTCCTTGTGAAAGAATAGAAAACTGGAAATTCAAATTTTGTAGAGAAATATTCATTCATTCATTGCTCAGAATCTGTGATGGAATAAGAAATAAGTGGTTTTAAAATATTTGTAGAGAAATATTCATTCATTCAGTGCTCAGAATCTGTGATGGAATAAGAAATAAGTGATTTTAAAATATTGGGGATTGTGTATTTTAACAAATTCCATCAACGATTATGATCTTACTATGCATTTAATAGTTATATCATACAGATGATCTGAATAACATTTTACTTTGGTTTTGGATAACATGATTAAAGTTGCATACGTTATTCAAATTTTAGATCTTTTAGCAGATTGGAAAAGATTCCCAGTATACCTATTTCTTATATATGGGAAGTACTGAAAGCTTATATCTTAGAATCATATTTGTTTGAAGTATGCTATGTAACAAAAATAAATATTTTCCATTCTGCATCGGAGCACTTCTCAAATTCTTTAATGGATACGTGATCCATGAAGATATATTGAATATATATGTTTGTGTGGCCAGTCAATATGAAATTGGGTTTTTTTAGGTGCGTTGATTAAAAAGAGAGAAAAGGTAAAAATCCAATTTGCAAAAACAGATATATGATGGAATAGGAAAGGGATCCAAAGGAAGGGGAAGATGGAGAAACATGTAGTTGGATGAAGTTGATGAGATCCTCAAAAATCAGAGGTAGAAGTTTAATGAAAAAGGCAATGTCCAAACCAATATAGGAATGTAATAGTACAGATAGAAAGCTATGAATGTATATAATATTTTGATGTAAAGTGGATTAAGCAATATTTCTGCTTAATGCCTGTTTACTATATCTTACTCTCTTTTTTTTCTGTGCTATGCATAATGTTACCACAAATTGGAAAAATTTGATGGTTATTAAGATCTTACAGTTTGCACTTACCCCTTCCTTTCCCTAAATTGTTCAAGAAAGCATCCTCTGCTCGGTACGAGAATTATTTTGGGAAGCTGGTCATTCCTTCTTTCACCGCTTTGAATCCAGACAGCACTATCATAAGCTGTTGCCCAAACCATAAGCTGTATATATTTCCATATCGTTTTACAGGCTGTCAAGTGAATCAAAGATGAGAAATGTTACAATCAAATACACAGATGATTCCCATTTAATACTGTATGCCATCTACAGGTGTTCCTAAATGCTGAATTCTACTCTTTAGAATTCTTTTTTCCCTCTCTAAGGTTCTTGCCAAGAACCTCTGACATCCTTTTCTTTTTTAATTTTTGTTTTGCCTATTTTATTTACTTATTAAATTTCTACATCCCAATCTCACCTAAGTGACTTCCACATTTTGTTTGGAAGATAGTCATGAACAATATTTCCAACTCATAAACTCATTAGTTTCATTTTTGTTCTGCTTTGTATCACAGATTTTTACCCTTTCTCTCCTTTTAACCAATGCACCATGGCAGAAGTGGAGATGCAGTTAAATTGGATTTTATAAGCATTAATATCTAGGTCAGAGGTAGGCAAACTTGGCTCTTTTATGACTTGTGGACTTCAACTCCCAGAATTCCTGAGCCAGCCATGCTGGCTCAGGAATTCTGGGAGTTGAAGTCCACAAGTCATAAAAGAGCCAAGGTTGCCTACCCCTGATCTAGGTCATACCATACCACATACAAAGCAGATATAAGTATCTGTTCTATATATCTTTCTTCTCCAACCAGCTACGTATGAGTCATTGTCTAAAACAGAAACTACTTTTCAGAACTCCGCCCCAGATCATTTTTGAAATTATTATACAATTGCAGAGTTAGAAGGGACCATTTAGGTCAGGGGTTCTCAACCCTGGCAACTTTAAGACTTGTGGACTTCAACTCCCAGAATTTCTCAGCCAGCTTTCTGGCTGAGGAATTCTAAGAGTTGAAGTCCACCAGTCTTAAAGTTGCCAAGGTTGAGAACCCCTGATTTAGGTGATCAAGTTCCACCTATTTTCCACTGCAGGAATATAGAATAAATGCCATGATGCCATGACTAGACGGGTGGGAGAAACCGGAGCTTCTTAGCCTGATTTCATTCTGCCGGGCAATCTCAAGGGGTTGGAAAGTTGCCCTGGAGAGGCAATGAAGAAGAAAGGAAGCTTTGGGAGTCTGGACCAGATGGCGGTGAGTCTAAACAAACCGAGGAACCTCTTCAAACGGATGGAAAAAAGGCTGCCTGTAGGCACAGGCAGTCTCAGCCGGGAAAAAAGCGAGGGGCAAGCTGCGGAAAAGCTGATTATCAACAACATGCTGAAAACTGAGTAAGATGGTTTTATTCCTCTTTCTTATGGACTTGGAAATAGAGATCCCCTGATTGGAAAAAAAAAATCCAAAGCAAAGACCCCAGAAAGATCAGTGAAGAAGGGAGTTAAAAGCAGCGAGAAATTACAAATAGGGGAAGGAAATTAAGGAATACAAAAGAATATACAAAAATGGAATTAGGACTGATTTAAAGAAAACTTAGTTAACCCTTACAGTGTGGAAAATCTTTTCATAATCAATTTCTAGGAGAAATAACTTTAAAAGAACTTTTAAAAAAAACTTTTTTAAAAAAAAAACTTTCTAAATCTGGATATAGACAATACAGTAAATGACATCTAGTGGTGAAAGGAGATATTACAACAATACCAAAATATCAAAAGAACTTGAGAAGCTTATGACCTTGAAACAACACCTGATGTAAACAAAAAGCTTTACATGACCCTATGTTAGAAAAGACTCTCTACAATCATATTTTCTGACACTGGACATAACTACAACAGAAACTATTTGGAAACAGCAAGATGTTCAATGATAAAACAAGATAACTATATAAAATTATTGAACCAAATAAGATTGGACCTGAAAAAAATGGAAAAACTTGTAATTGTCAATGTTAGAAAGAATTGCCATGGTGAAAATGAATATATTACCAAAAATACTGTTTCTATTTCAAATGATACCTATAAAACTAGAGAATTTTTTTTGAAGATTTAAATTCATTAATTTTGAAATTTATTTGGCAAGGAAAGAAAGCTAGAATTAAACTGAAAGTGCTACAAGAAGCTAAGGAAAATGGAGGTTTTGCCTTGCCAGAGTGGGTTTTATATTATCAAGCATCTGTATTAACATGGGTAAAAGAATAGCTAACTCTCAGAAACAAAAGGTTGTTCTATTTGAAGGGACATGATTTACAACTTGGTTGGCATGCTTTCTTATGATACGGGGAAAATAAAGTGCATAAGTATTTTCCAAACCACTATATAAGAAACACATTATTATTAACATGGGAAAAAATAAAATGTAAAATATATTTGAAAATTCCAGGATGGCTTTCAACAATGGAAGCATTTATATATCCAAATTTAGTTAACTTTTAGAAAATATGGACATATAGATATATTCTAAATTCTGAAGGGAATTTAAAATCTAAGCAAGAGATGGAAAATCAGGGTGTAGATCTATCATGGTGGGCATACTTATTAATGCAAGTTAGATATAATAAAGATGTTAAACTGCATAGATTTTATAAAGAGCAGACCTTGTTTGAGCAGACATTATTAACCTCTGATGAAAAACTAATTAAGAAAATCTATAAATTTTTATTGCATTTAAAAATGGAAGATGAACAAGTTAAAGAAACAATGATAACATGGGCAAAAAACTTCAGATTTAACATAGAATTAGAAAAATGGCAAAACTTGTGGGAAAGAAATTATAAACTGACAATGTCAACTTCTTATAAAAAAATTTATATAAAATGTTTTATAGATGGCACTTGCCACCAGCAAGATGAGCAAAAATGTTTAAAAATATGTCAGATAGATGTTGGAAATGTAAACATAAGTCAGGTACTTATTAGCATATTTTTATTTATTTTATTTTTAAAATTTATAAGTCGCCCCACTCCCGAAAGTCTCTGGGCGGCTAACAATAAAAAACACATAAAACATAACAAACAAACAGTACAAAGACAGTCATCCAGGGGTCAGGTTTTATAAACCCCAGGCCTGCCGGAAAAGCCAGGTCTTAAGTAGCTTACGGAAGACCAACAGGGTGGGAGCGGTCCTAATCTCCGGCGGGAGCTGGTTCCAAAGAGTGGGCGCCATCACAGAGAAGGCCCTCCTCCGCGGCCCCGCCAAATGGCACTGCTTGGCCGACGGGGTCTGAAGGAGGCCCAGCCTGTGGGATCTAACCGGACGTAGGGAACTATGAGGTAGTAGGCGGTCTTGCAAATAGCCTGGCCCTGAGCCATATAGGGCTTTAAAGGTAATGACCAACACCTTGAATTGGACCTGGAGACCAATAGGTAACCAGTGCAGCTCACGGATGATAGGTGTAACGTGGGTGTATCGAGGAGCACCCACTATCACTCGCGCGGCTGCATTCTGGACCAACTGTAGTCTCCGAATACTTTTCAAGGGTAGCCCCATGTAGAGTGCATTGCAGTAGTCCAGACGTGAGGTGACAAGGGCATGAGTGACTGTAAGGAGAGCCTCCCGGTCCAGGTAGGGTCGCAACTGGTGCAACAGGCGAACTTGTGCAAAGGTCCTCCCAGCCACAGCCGTCAATTGATATTCCAAATTCAGCTGTGGATCAAGGAGGACACCCAAGTTGCGAACCCGCTCCAAAGGGGGTATATTTTCCCCCGCAAGAGTCAACACTGGACAGTTGACATGATCCTTGGGAGGCAACATCCAAAGCCACTCGGTCTTGTCAGGATTGAGCCTGAGTCTGTTAACCCCCATCCAGACCCTCATGGCTTCGAGGCAATGGCCCATCACATCGGCTGCTTCACTGAGAGAGCTCGGGGAGGAGATATATAACTGGGTATCATCAGCATACTGATGAAACCTCACCCCGTGCTGTCTGATGATCTCACCAAGTGGCTTCATATAGATGCTAAATAGGAGGGGAGAGAGGACTGACCTCTGTGGCACGCCACATTCAAGGGGCCTCGGGGTTGACCTCTGCCCTCCCACTAATACCAATTGCGACCGGCCAGAGAGGTAGGAGGAGAAAACGGTGCCTCCCACTCCCACCCCTTCGAGTCGTCGCAAAAGGATACCATGACCGATGGTATCAAAAGCCGCTAAGAGGTCGAGTAGCACCAAGACAGAGGAATAACCCCTGTCTCGGGTCCGCCAGAGATCATCCATCAGCGCGACCAAAGCGGTTTCTGTGCTGAAGCTGGGCCTGAAACCAGATTAAAAAGGGTCTAGATAATCAGCTTCATCCAGAGACCGTCAGAGCTGGAGCACCACCACTCTCTCTACAACCTTCCCCACAAAGGGGAAATTGGAGACTGGATGGAAGTTATTTAAATCAGCCGGGTCCAGGGTAGGCTTCTTGAGCAGGGGCCTCACAACCGCCTCCTTCAGGGATTGTGGGAAAGATCCCTCCCTCAATGAAGCGTTGATCAACACCTGGAGCCAGTCTCATGTCACCTCCTTGGCAGTGAGACCAACCAGGAAGGACACGGGTCCAATAAACAAGTGGAGGCGCTCATTGCTCCCACCGCTCTGTCAACATCCTCAGCGGTCACAGACTCAAATTCATCCCATAAAACTGAGCTCTGCCCCAGTCATCTCAGAAGGCCCTGCCCAATCGGAGTCTAGGTCTGTCCAAATCCGAGCGATTTTGTCTGATAGGAATTGCACAAATTCCTCCACTCTACCCTGTAAGGGCTCCCCAGCTTCCCGAACATTAAGTAGGGAACGGGTCACCCTAAACAGGGTGGCGGGGTGAGATTCTGCAGACGCAATAAGTACGGAAAAATGCGAACATTTTGCAGCTCGTATCGCCACTAAATAAGTCCTAATATAGGCTCTTAGAAGTGTCCGGTCAGATTCGGAGTTACTAGCCCTCCAGCGTCACTCTAGACGTCTCTTCTGACACTTCATCTCCCGTAGCTCCTCGGTAAACCAAGGTGCCCTCCGGGATCCACAATCATGGAGAGGTCGCAAAGGCACGATCCGGTCTAACGCCCCTGATGCCGCCTTATTCCAAGCAGCAACCAAGGACTCAGCCGGTTCGTGGAGGAGGGAATCAGGAAAAACCCCAAGCGCTATTTGGAACCCCTCTGGGTCCATTCAACACCTGGGGCGGAACCACCTAATAGGTTCTGTCTCCCTGCGGTGGGGGAGTAGGACCGAGAAATCTAACCTCAACAGGAGGTGGACATGTGTTAAAGCAAAGAGGTACTGGACAAAAATACATACTTGGCTAGAAAAGATGTTGGGAAAACATGTAGATTTTAAACCTGAACTTTTTTTATTAGGTATTATGCCAGAAAAGACTGATAAAGAAAGCATATATTTGATTTTATATGTGATAACAGCAGCAAGAATCATATTTGCACAATACTGGAAAAATGAAGAAATACCATCAGAGGAAGAAATAATTAAAAAAACATTAGAATGTGCAGAAATGGACAGACTTACTATGAGGTTGAAAGAAAAAGAAGCAACAGAATATTATCAGATTTATTTTATCAATGGCTGGAGAAAAGAATAAAAGATTAGGAATTAAATTTGTATTCGTGAGTGAAAACTCAGACAATACGTTGTTGAGCAAGTACTATTGAATTGTATGAAAAAAATTAATAAATTTTTTTGCAAAAAAAAAGGAATATAGAATAAAGCATCTTCAACAGAAGAAAGTCTAGCCTCCATCTGAGTAGAGTGAAAGGGAACCCACCCTCTCTCTGAAGAATTGGTTCCATGATCAAACATTTCTTGGTAGGACAGAACTAGAATCTGCCTTCTAAAAATTCAGCCCCATTATTTCACATTGTGAAGCAGCCATAAGGAAGTCTTAACTGAATATTCTGGCATGAGGAGAAAAATAACTAATCAAGTGTCAACACTAGTACTTGAAGAAATGTATTCCTCCTTGTCTGAGAATCATTTACTAGGTTGACACATTTGTCCATAATTTTGGTATTGAAAACAATAGAAGTTTATCTTGCATATTACTGGTCAGAATTAAATACCTTAAGGAAATAATCGTCACGGAGCCAAAGCCCAGCTGTCAGAAAGGTTCCAAGGAGAGGAAGAGCCAAAGGACCAGGAGGCAAATGTCTTCGGAACCAAAGTTGTTTCAAGAAGAAGAGAATCAACAAAACAAGCAGCAAAAAAACCAAAATTGTCCCTGTCACCATCCTTGTCTTGCTAGTGGTTTTTCTTTGGCTCACTAGTACATCCGGAGACGGTTGTATCCTTTTGTCTGATGCTTTTTGCTCTTCTTCCTGTTTCGCATATTTCATCAATGGGATGTGGCAAGATATCTTTTGATTATCTGTTTGTTTACCACTGGAATTCTGTCAACAAGTTGTTATATTAATCCACATGAGTGAGGTTACCTCTGACCGTGCGTCACTCAAGTAATAGATTAATATAAAAAAAGTTAGGACTGTATAACCCAATATGTCCCTAACATCATAGAATGCCAGCATTATTTTGAAAATCATAATGAAAATCATGGTGTTCCATATGTCCATGAAATCTACCCCAATATACAGAAAAATCTTGTTGGGGCAAAGAGATATTATCTGGTCCAGGATTATATCTCATACGTACCCTTGCAAGCCCAGCATCAGGACTTTATCATGAACCTCACTCAACTTTGCTTGCAGATAAGGGACAATCCTCACGAGAGCTTCATACTGTTGAGAACCATCTCTGGTGCTGGGCAGCCTTTTGCAACTAAAACAAGTGTAACCACCATGCTAATAAGGAGGCCTGTTGTAATAGATTCTGCAACAGCTGTTATTGCATGAAAGGTATCCTAAACCCAAGCAGAAAATTATAGGTAGAGAGCTATTTAAAAATGATGTCAACAATCCACTGCCTAATCCATGACCACATCTGGAAATGATTCGTGCTTGTCCCTAGAGTTATCCCACAATCATCTCTCCATAAGACCACCTTTACGGTAATTGGCTGCCAGTCCCATGACTTAAAGACAAGGATTGCCCAGTTCTCTCCTTGAATCAACTTCTTTCTTGTTATTAATTTAATTATTTACTTCATGTATCAATTGTCTCATTCACCAAAGTGATTCTGGGTGGTATATGATATAACAATAACAATAATAGAATTGGAAGGGGCCTTGGAGGTCTTCTAGTCCAACCCACTGCTCAGGCAGGAAAACCTATATCAGCCTCCGAGACATTGCTATCATATTATCCCTAATTGTTCTCTTCATTAAACTAGACATACCGGATTCCAGCAACCGTTTCTTATATGTTTTAGCTTCCAGTCCCCTAATCATCTTTGTTGCTTTTCTCTGCACTCTTTTGAGAGTCTCGGCATCTTTTTACATCGTGGTGACCAAAACTGGATTCAGTATTCCAAGTGCGGCCTTACTAAGGCATTGTAAAGTAGTATTAGCATTTCATGTGATTCTGATTCTATCCCTCTGTTAATGCAACCTAGCACTGTGTTGGTTTTTTTTGGCAACTGCAGCACACTGCTAGCTTATATTTTAGGGATTGTCTACTAGGATTCCAAGATCCCTCTCACAGTTGCTACTATTGAGCAAGGGACCACCTATACTATACCTGTGCATTTGGTTTTTCTTGCCTTACTTTTTTCACCATTGAATCTCATTTTGTTAGATAGCGCCCAATGTTCAAGCCTGTCAAGATCCTTCTATATCTTAATGACACGTGGCTTTTCTTTCTTTAACTGCTTTTGCTCCCACCTCACGCCATGTGCGTGATTTTTTGCGGCTTACGTGGCACATGGTCAGACGTATGTGAATGAATGCAGTAATCCCTTGTTGACTAAATACCAGTGTTAATTACACAGATCATCAAAAGACATGTTGCTATTAGTTTCCAATCAATGGAATACAGAAACCAGGAAGAAAAACAAAAAAAATGAGATAAAAAGAAAGAACCACCTCCAGATCATCTTGGAAGCGTCAGGGAGCATGATCCAGAAGGACAATGGTGGCATAGGGACAGTTTTCTTTGTTTTTCTGCTTGCTCTGCAGATTCTCTTCTTCCTGAGACAACTTTGGACCCGAAGACATTTGCCTCCTGGTCCTTTGGCTCTTCCTCTCCTTGGGAACTTGTGGGCTGATGGGATTGGGCTTCATGATGTTTTGCTTAAGGTATTTAATTCTAAATAATCAACCAGTCACAAATACCATAATTCTAATTATTTTCTTTGTATGACAATTATGGATAAATGTATTAACCCAAGGCAATATTCTTGCATGATGAGGAATTTAATCAAGTGATAGTGATGACGATTGTTCTGGACTTAGCATAGATCTACGTAACTCTAACTAGGGAACATAATAATAATAATAATAATAATAATAATAATAATAATAATAATAATAATAATAATAAAGTTGGAAGGGACCTTGGAGGTCATCTAGTCCAACCCCCTGCTCGGGCAGGAAACCCTACACCATTTCGGACAAATGACTGTCCAGTCTCTTCTTAAAAACTTCCAGTGTTGGAGCATTTACTGCTTCTGGAGGCAAGCTGTTCCACTGATTAATTGTTCTCACTGTCAGGAAGTTTCTCCTTAGTTCTAGGTTGCTTCTCTCCTTGATTAGTTTCCACCCGTTGCTTCTTGTCCTGCCTTCAGGTGCTTTGGAAAATAGCTTAATTCCCTCTTCTTTATGGCAGCCCCTGAGATATTGGAATACTGCTATCATGTCCCCCCTTGTCCTTCTCTTCGTTAAACTAGACATACCCAATTCTAGCAACCGTTCCTTATATGTTTTAGCCTCCAGTCCCCTAATCATCTTTGTTGCTCTTCTCTGTACTCTTTCTAGAGTCTCAACATCTTTTTTTACATCGTGGTGACCAAAACTGGATGCAGTATTCCAAGTGTGGCCTTACCAAGGCATTGAAGAGTGGTATTAATACTTCACGTGATCTTGATTCTATCCCTCTGTTAATGCAGCCTAGCACTGTGTTGGCCTTTTTGGCAGCTGCAGCACACTGCTGGCTCATATTTAAGTGATTGTCTACTAGGACTCCGAGGTTCCTCTCACAGTTACTACTATTGAGCATGGTGCCACCTATGCTGTACTTGTGCATTTGGTTTTTCTTGCCTAAATGGTTAAATGCTGGGTATGTTGATGGGTCAGTGGGAGGAGTCAAAAAGGATCATTGGGAGACTTCCTGGACACACGCCAGATGGAAGCCTTTGTTCATCCAGCCACATGTGTTTTGCCAACATGTGAATCTCAGCAGAAGAAGAGGGGAAAATTCAATATTAAATTACCTATAGGAATGAACAAATATGGAAAACCAGATGCATCTACAGCATAGTGAGTCTCTGCTTAGAATTCCTGGACAATAAATATTTGGTTTAATTCATTTCTATCGAGTTATCTGTCTGTTTAGATTGAATTCAGCGCTACGAGTTCCGTCTGGGCAGAACAACGATGATTTTCCACATTGTGCCAGAATATTCAAGCCGAGACCTGCTTACCACTGTTTCACAGGGCAGAATGTGAAATAATAGAATAGAATAGAGCTGGAAGGGAGATCTTCTAGTCATGGGGATCTTCTAGTCCAGCTCCCCCCACCCACTTAAGCAGGACAATGTATACCATCTCAGACAAGTGACTGTCTAGCCTCTTCTTAAAAATCTCCAGTGATGGAGCGCCCACGATTTCTGGAGGCAGGTTGTTCCACTGGTTATTTGTCCTCACTGTCAGGCAGTTTCTCCTTAATTCTAGGTTGCTTCTCTCTTTGATCTGTTTGTATCTATTTTTTCTTGTCCTGCCCTCTGGTGCTTTGGAGAATAGTTTGACCCCCCCTCTTCTTTGTGGCAGCCCCTCAAATACAAGAATACTGCTATCATGTCACCCCTGTTTCTTCTTTTCTTTAGACTAGCCAAAACCAAGTCCTGCAGCCATTCTTCATAATGCTTTCAAATCTTTATTGATTAGCTCTTGGACCATATCAAAGTGCAAAGTTCCAGCAACAAATCATTACCAAAGTCTGATAAAAGCAATTTAAAATAAAATTTGATAAAATACAGTTTAAAATGGAACTAGAGTAAAATATGACTTAAGATGAAATTGGAGTAAAATACAGTCTAAAATGAAATTAAAATAGAGTACAGTAATTTAAAATATAGATAAAACATGATAAAATTATATCTTGGAGTCACCCTTGCAATCTACCCCAATCTGTCCCACACATGCAGAGCTCAACCGAACCATTTTGTTTAAATACTGTGCTCCGTTAAATGTTATTTTCAAGTTCTGGCCGCACATAAGGTAAGTTGTTTTGATATGGGGATTGCAATGAGTCATTCGTTTGGTATATAGACTGAGGTACCTGTCTTTCACCCTCTTGTACAAGCAACAATCAAATAGTATGTGAGCCAGGTCTTCTACCTCTGCCACTCCGCCGATGCAGAGACGCTCATTGTAAGGTATAGAATGGAATTTCCCATATCTGACCATTGTGTCAAGCTGTTTGAATTTTGCTCACATAAATACCTCCCAAAGGTGTTTTGGCAGTTGTAACTTCAAATAGCTGTCTACTTGAAAAGTATGCTTGTATTTACTCAGCCATTTCAAGTTACCCACCTTACTAAGAATCGCTATATCATTCATTCTTCATTTGTTTTAAGTCTCCAGGCTTTTGATCATCTTAGTTGCTCTTATCTGATTTTTTTCCAAACTCTCAACTTCTTTTTTCTGATATGGTGACCAAAATTGGCTGCAGTATTCCAGGTGTGGTCTTACTGGGATTTTATAAAGCGGTCCTAATACTTTGCATGATCTTGATTCTATGCCTCTTTTTATACAACCCAGGATTGTATTAGCTTTTTTGGCTGCTGCTGTAGACTGCTGGCTCATGGTCAATTGATCATTCACTAGGACAGGGCTTTTCAACCAGTGGTACGGGTACTACCTGTGGTACATTGGCACCTGGCAGGTGGTACACGACCATCCTAGAAAAGTGGTAGCAGGGGAGGGGAATGAGCTGAACCGGTGGCAGCACCACACAGGCCTGAGCGAGAGATGGCTGGAGCTGCAGGGCTGTCAGGGTTCAATGGAAGCACCAGGATGAGTGCTGCTTTCCAGCTGATCGGCGCTTCTTCAGGGTTGTCAGCTCAGTGGAAGCACCAGGCTCCAGCTGGAGCTCGGCGCTGATCCTGGCACTTCTGCTGAGCCCAGAAGAAGCAACGATCAGCTGTAATGTGGCAGCATCTCCAGGTCTTGTGATTTACATTCAGACGCTTGGCAACTGATTCATATTTATGACGATCACAGTGTCCCAGGGTCTTGTGAAGTGACCAAAACCTGCTGCAACCACCCAGCAGACAGGGGGAATAAAAACCAAACACCCCCCACCCCACCCCCACTGCCAATCCTCAACAGAAATGCTCACAACAATGAAAACCTTGGACAGGAGGAAGAGCGCTGCCAGGCAGGCAAGCTGGTATCTTGCTCAACTGTGTCTTGGGGGGCATTTTTTTCAGTGTCATTGTAACTTTGAACAGTCACTAAGTGAACTGTTGTAAGTCAAGGACTACCTGTTACTTTATCACTTTTTTCCTTTTGGGGGAGGTCATCAAGTTTTTGACACCTTGCTAGGCGACTGATGGTACTCAGATGTTGCCATATCCTAAAAGTGGTACAATGGGTGAAAAGGTTGAAAAGCCCTGCCATAACAAAGTCATTCATATACATCTCAGGTTACATCATTAAACGTTCCCTCTCTATTTCCCTTAATTATTATATCATATTCAATTTAATACATTTCTTGTTAAGCTCAACTAATCAATGCATTTATCAATACAATTTTAGTTATACATATCCATGTCCTGTTTTTAAGTTTTACTTAATTCCAATTACCATGTTCCAATTTAGCCTTTAATAACCATAATGTTTAAACTTCGGGTAACCCTAATTTCCCTCATTTCGTTACAAGATAATTATCCTGGCTAAAATATTGTTCCAAAATTTGGATTCTTAACTTATTTCAGAAATATATTCTATTTCTCATCCTAATAGCTCCTCATTTACTAATAAAATATCTTTCATTGTCACAAATCCATTTCCATATAACAGTTCAATATTATAATCGAATGACTTCCGGGTCCAGTTCATGGAGCTGATAGTCATACGGAGAGAGTCGTCTCTTCACCGGCCGGTTTTTCTTTGCCGGTAGACCCTGAAGAGGGTTGAAAGTCGCCCTGGAGGGGCGACTACCATTGAGGAGGCTCCTCGTCGACTGTGGGAGGGCGGCAGCTCCTTCCATGGCTCGAGGCAGCTCCTTAGGGCCGATGGAGAAAAGATCGCCCAGTAAGATGGCTGATCACTTAGCCGCACCAGCCAAAAGTCACAAGAACATCTAAGCAAAAAGAACCACCGTGGAAGATCCGGTTGAGACCCCTTCCTGCTTCTCCTTTTCTTATTTACTCCTGTGAAAAGCCCTTTTGGAATTATTTCCCTTTTCTGAAACAGCAGCATTCGTCTATGTGGGAAAATAAGCTTGGAACAAAGGGGAAAAAATAAACAACTAACTTTAATGACTAGGTTTAATTTGGGACACCTCGGGGTCCTGAAAAAAACCCCTTTAATAGAATTTCAACATTCTATTCATTTGGAGAATATTGTTTTTTTTTATTTCTTTAACTGGAAAAAAATTTTTCTATTTTATTGGGGTCTGGGAAAAGACTTTATAACTTACTGGGGACATCTTGTGGCAAAAATAGTTACTGCAATTGCAATTGCTGTTTCTTTTCCCCTTTGACTTTGAAGCTGACACTGATCTTCAAATTATCATAAAGAGGAAAAGATAAATAAGCTGAATTTCTGGGTGATGAAACTAACTGTTAGAAATTGTGGAGGTGGATACTGACTGACTACTATTAAATATCACCTCCACCAAAAGACTAAAGGTTTTAATCACCACTGTCATGGAGGAATTTCACCCACATCTTAACTATAAGCTCATACTGGAAAAAAATCTTGAAATGACTGAGCAAATGGATTCCAGAATGAAAGAGATTATTTGGGGATGACAGATTAAAACTCAAACCTCAACTTAGCAGTTTACAGGCCAAGAAATAGTAGAGGAGGAACAGACCAACACTCAAGAGACCTGTATCCAACACCATACACAACTTAATGAGATGGAAGAACTTGATTCACATCTTAATTATGAATTCACACTGGAAAAAACCTTTGAAATTACTGA
Source organism: Crotalus tigris (assembly GCF_016545835.1). Classification (NCBI taxonomy): domain Eukaryota; kingdom Metazoa; phylum Chordata; class Lepidosauria; order Squamata; family Viperidae; genus Crotalus; species Crotalus tigris. Next base: position 113,232 of record NW_024096614.1, on the reverse strand, counting down.
CCAAATGAATTTCAGGATGGAAACCAAAGAAATTGTCCCAAAACTGCTAACTGACTCCCAGTCTCCCACTGATTTCTTTGCAGCTCCAAAAATAAGAGGAACCTACTGAGATTTTTGATGATTCAGAAATGACTTTAACTAAACCATACATAACCTCAAAACCAACAGGATACAAACCAGATACAAACCATTGAGAACTGTGATAACTTTGACAATCAATTACCAATTATAATGTTGGATACGATTGTTTGTGCCAATCAGTTTGACCAAATGATATTTCAAGGAATGAAAGGAGACCTATTTGTTGACATAGAGGCCCTACTATGGAAACCTACTTGGCACAAAAAGAAAGCTAGAGTTAGATATAAAAATGGAAATTAAAACTATACTGTACTTATGGACTGAAAAGGTTTTTTAGAAATGCGGACTGATTTAATGTTTAGGATTTAGAGCTTTAACTGAGGTGAAAATTATTGGTTAGACTGTAGCTTGGAATTGTAACATGGAAAAGGTTTGAAATGAACTATTAGGATAAGAAATAGAACATATAGGTGAAATAGAGTAAGAATGTATTTTTTGGAATAACATATTTACTTTAGGTATGATAATTACTTCATAATGGAATGAGAATAGAGAAATGGATTGTGATAACAGAATATATCATATTAGCAAAGGAGGAGGTATTAGAATAGAAATAGAATATATCTGGGAAATTTAACAGTGTAATTGTTGGAATAACATGTTTATTTTAGATAGTATAATCAGTATGTTATAAAAGAAGGGAAATTAGGGATACCTGAAATGTAAACAATATACCTAGTTAAGGCTAAATTGGAATATGGTCATTGGAAATTAATTAAAGCTTTAAAACAGGATTTGGATTTGTATAGGTAAAATGTCATTGATAATTTTATTACTGAATTTTATTTAAAAATACTTTATTTTGAATACTGAATACATTAACTGAGAGAATCAGAGATGGAATTTTTTAGGACCAAATTTGAGTTATATATTTATGATTTTGTATTGTTTTTTTCTCTGGATAACCGATTACCCCATCACCACGCTGGTTTCCAAGCACTTTGATGTAAAAATTGAAAAATCAATAAAACTTGTTTTTTTAAAAAAATATATACAATAATCTAACAATTAATTTTCATTTCCATTGTGAATCTAAATCCTAAGTATTAAATCAATCAATATCTCTAAAAATCTCCTTAATCCATTAAGTAAGATTTTAAGTTCCATTTTTAAATCTAACTCTGGCTTTCTTTTTGTGCCAAGCAGGTTTCCATACCAGTGCCTTTAAATCCTCAAATATGTCTCCCTTCATTCCCATGCATGCTGTTTGAATCAAGGGATAACATCCAGTTATCAATTTTTCAAAGGAACTAGCCTTTTTGTAGTTATTAGGTTGTTGCCCTAATAGTTCAAATCTCCATGTTTGGTTTGAAATGTTTATCATTAGTTCAGTCTGATCTTCTTCTTCCAGTTTCGTCTGAGTAGAATAGAAGGTCATATCCAGTGTTGTCATTGTTATTTGCTTGTCTAGATTGTCAAAGTTCTCACTATGTTGTATTTGTTGTTCAGTTCCTGTTGCTTTGGGAGTTACAGGTATTTTGGTTGAAGTCAGTATTTGATTATCAAAGTTCTCAATAGGTTGTGTGGATTGTTGTGCAGAATCCTCTATAACAGTAGTTCTCAACCTGTGGGTCGGGACCCCATTTGGGATCGAACGACCATTTCACGGTGGTCACCAAATAATGCAGTCCACCATTTTTTCCCCTTTTCCTTAGCTGTGCTACTCCCTTTTATTCTATTGGTTTTTGAAAGCCAATAGAATAGACTCTCTTGAATAGAGTCTAATTCTATTGGCTTTCAAAAGCCAATAGAAATTGTCCAGGCTGTCTCTGCCCTGCTGAGCCCGCCAAAAGTCCCATTCTGCAAACAGTGCTGCAAGTTGTCTGCAGTGAAGGCAAGCTGTCTGGAAGTTTCCACCCCTCCCTGTTGAGCAACTACTAAAAATGAAAGGCCAGGGGTGGGAGGTGGGAGGCCAGCAGGCGCAGGGAGGGTTGCTGGCACACGTGGGGCCCGGTGGGTGCCTTACCTCCCTTGGGCTGGGCCAGCTGGTGGCTCAGCCAGTGGTCGGCCTGCTCCATCTCTGCCACTTGCCAGCTACGCCTCGGCCGGCACAGGGGGCAGCACCACGCATGTGCGGTGCTCCTGGGCAGGGAAAGTCCTCGACTTACGACCAGTTGGGTAGTCCTCAACTTACAACCGGTTGGGGGTCGCGGCATTAAAAAGGTTGAGAACCACTGCTCTATAACGTTGGGTTGCTCCTCTTGATCAATTGGAGTCCGGGGTTCAATTTGTACTTTGGGGATAACATCTTTGGCTTTCACTCTGGAGTTCATTAGCTCAGTTGCTTCAAGAATTTTTTCAAGTATAAGTTTGTAGTTAAGTTGTGGGTAAAGTTCCTTCATTTCTATGGTGATTAGAGATAATCTTTTAGTGGAGGCTATGTTTAGAAAGAGTGAGCCAATGTCCACCTCCACAATTTCTAGAAGTTGTTTTCACCATCCAGCTGTTTCCAGTTCTTATCTTTTTTTTTTTTTTTTTTTGATAATGTGAAGGGCATACCAAGGGAGTCAGCAAGCTTAACAGTCAGAAAAATTCAGTTGCTGTGCCAGGCTTCGCTACAAGATGTCCCCAGTAGCCTATGAATTTTTTTCCGAGACATCAATTATGCTTTTATCCAGTTGAAAAAAAAAGAGGAAAAAAAGGATATTTTTCAAAGTTAATAGATAGATAAGATGATAAGTCTCTATAATAGGAATTTTTAGGACCCCAAAATATCCCCAAAATAAAAATCCAGTTATTTGATTATTGAAATTAGTTATTCTTTTCTTTCCAAAGCTCAGATTCCCAAGATATGCAAATGTCGATGTATTAAGAGCGGGGGGGGGGGGATTTCAGGAGACTTTCACAGGGAGGTAGTTAGGGTAAAAGAGGGGAAAGGAAAGGTCTCACCCAAATCTTCCACGGTGCTTGGTTGTGCTTTATAGTGCTTTTGGCTTTCAGCTATTACAGCTAAATGATCGGCCATGTTAATGCCAATCTTTTCTTCATCGATCCAAAGGAGCTGCCTTGGATCAAACGCAGGGATGCCGCCCTTCCATGATCTAGTGAAGGTCCTCCTCCAGGGCAACTTTCATCCCTTTTCAGAGTCTTTTGATGAAGGGAAACTGGACGGCGGAGAGAGGGCTCTTCCTTTTTGTCCGCTGGTGCCACAGTCCGGAACCAGAAGCCCCACAGTTACTGTTTTTAAGCCAGGTCTTGCCCAGTCTTGTACTTTTTCCTGCCTAAATGTAAAGCTTTGCTTTTCTCTACATTGAAACTCATTTTGTTGGACAGAGCCCATTGTTCAAGTTTGTCAAGATTCTTTTGGATCCTGAGTTTGTCTTCTAGGTTGTTGGCTACTCTTGCCAGTTTGGTGTCATCTGTAAATTTGATGAGTTCCCATTCAATTCCCTCGTCTAAATTTATGAAGATATTGAAGAGTACTGGGCCTAGGGCAGAATCTTGTGGTACCCCACTGCTTACTTCTCTCCATGTGGACTTTGTGCCATTGAGGACTACTCATCGAGTACAGTTTGTCAGCCAGCTATAGATCCATCTGGTAGTGATGTTGTCTATTCCACCTTTTTCTAGCTTACCAAGGAGTAGGCTGTGGTCTAGCTTATCAAATGCCTTATTGAAGTCTAAGTATACTACGTCCACAGTATTTCACTGGTCTATTAGTTGAGTCACTTTATCGAAGAACGAAATAAGATTGGTTTGGCATGATCTCTTTTTGACAAACCCGTGCTGGCTACTAGTTATAATTTTGTTTGCTTCTAGTTGTTCACTGGTCTAGTTGTTTTTGATTATCTTTTCCAGGATCTTCCCAGATATTGATGTTATACTGATTGGTCTGTTGTTTCCTGTGTCTGTTTTTTTTCCCCCTTTCTTGAAGATGGGAACTACATCAGCCCTTTTCCAATCCTCAGGTATTTCCCCGATGCTCCAGGATTTTTGAAGATATGATGCAATAGTTCTGAGATAACATCTGCCAGCTCCTTCAGAACTCTGGGATGTAATCTGCCGGGTCCTGGTGATTTATATTTGTCAAAGTCAGATAGGTGTTCTCTTGCCATTTTCTTGCTTATTTTAATTTTTGTTTCTAATTTGTCTTTTGCAGTGGTTTTTTTTTCATATGTTGGGCTATGGTTTCTTTTTGTGTGAAGACTCATGCAAAGTATGAGTTAAGCAGTTCTGCTTTCTCCCTGTTGCCTCTTATTTCCTTGCCATCTTTTGTCTTTAATGGGCTTACAGTTTCCTTGACTTTTTTCTTGTTATTAATATATTGGAAGAAACTTTTTTTATTATCCTTGATCTGTTGTAAGTCTTTGTTCGTTCTGAGCCTTTGTTTTCCTGACTTCATCTTTTCATGTTCTGCCTGTCTGCTGACAATCAGCCTTAGTTATGTGCCCCTCTTTCCATTTTTTGTATTTGTCCTTTTTGTCTTTCAGTTTGTCAGAGAGATCTTTATACAGCCATGCTGGTTTCTTCTTAAATTTCTTGTTTTTCTTTTTCAGTGGTATTGTACTGGACTGGACTTTTATGATCTCATTTTTCAGAGTTAGGGTTAGGGCAGTGGTTCTCAACCTGTGGGTTGGGACCCCATTTGGGGTCAAACGACCATTTCACTGGGGTCGCCAAACAACGCAGTCTGCCATTTTTTCCCCTTTTCCTTAGCTGTGCTACTCCCTTTTATTCTATTGGCTTTTTTTTACTGAAAATTTTTGAAATTTTACAGAAAAAAAAATTCCCCTCCCCAACCCTCCCAACCCACCCCAACCCTCCCCCAACCTTCCCAGAGCTGAATACAGGCTTAATTAAAACTTAAAGGAAAAGTTTTTAAACACATGTAAACCATAAGCAATTAATTACAATAATTAAACGAATTAAAAAATACTTTAAAACCTAATTAGAATTTCTTAAAATCTTAAAAAAAATTAAGAAAGTATAAACCATAGATAAGTCTAAATACATTACATAAACAAGTTATAAAGTAATTAACAATAATATATATTTTAAAAAAAAGCATAAATATTAAAAAAATGCTTAAAAAGAAAAAGAATAAGAAAAAAGAAAGAAGAAAAGAGGTATTCTATTGGCTTTTGAAAGCAATAGAATAGACTCTCTTGAATAGAGTCTAATTCTATTGGCTTTCAAAAGCCAATAGGAATTGTCCAGGCTGTCTTTGCCCTGCTGAGCCCGCCAAAAGTCCCATTCTGCAAACGGTGCTGCACCAGTTGAGTAGTCCTTGACTTACAACCGGTTGAGTAGTCCTCGACTTACGACCGGTTGGGGGTCGCAGCATTAAAAAGGTTGAGAACCACTGGGTTAGGGAGTACTGATGAGAACACTACTTGTGCTCCTACCTTCTTGACTTCAATGCCAAGTTGTTTGTAGTCTCTCATTATTGTACTCAGGTTGTTTCCTGTGTCATTCTTCCCAATGTGGAGGAGAAGGGGGGGGTAGTAGTCTGTGGTCTGATGATTTTGGTTAGTTTCTCAGCCACATTTTGATTTTTGCTCCAGGGATTTTTGCTCCAGGGATGTTTGTGAAGCCAGCAATAGGCTGAATTTTTTTTAACGTACAATAAATCAAAAAGATCAAATAAAGTAAACAGATCTATAGGAAAATTATGCTTTTTATGGTGTTTTTAAACATTTAAGCCTGCGTGGGAATAGCACACAATTTGTAAGGATGTGGATGCATTATCATCTTTGCAATAGATGCTTCATTGAGTTCTTTCGCTCTTTCAGGCAACCAGAAGCTGAAGGCCCTCAACAGGCTGGTCAGAAAGATGAAGATCTCAATTCTTGCCAGCTGCTGTCCCACACATGCACGCACACCTGTAGATGAGACAAAGCATGCATAAAGGGAGTCATAATCTGTTCTCCAGAGTATAACCCATCGGCAAGTAAATCTGAAATATTTTGTAACCGTCAAAATAGATTTCCATGAGACGAACTCACATCAAGAGAATTTATGGGGTCCTAGTAGAATTGAACTCAGAAGCAGAGTTAGTTAAAGAATGTATGATTAAATGGGCACAAAACTTTGGTGAACTGGTTCTACTAGATACCTGGGAAACTATTTGGGTGAGGAACGTTAGATTTACGCAAGCCCAAAATCTAAGGGAGAATTTTTATAAAATGTTTTATAGATGGCACCTTGATCCACAAAAAATGTCTCGTATGTATCCTGATCTACAGCCTAAATGTTGGAGATGCGGATGTTTGGATGCTACATACTATCATATCTGGTGGTCGTGTAAAAATATAAAAGTTTTTTGGATTAAGATATGGTGGAATATTCAAAGAATTTTTAGAAGGAGGGTAAAATTTACCCCACAACTGTTTTTATTAGGTATTGTTACTGATTGTGATACCAAAGATATCACATTGATGTTAAACTTAATTACAGCTGCAAGGTTGTTAGTAGCACAATGTTGGAAGAAGGAATCTTTGCCTACTTTGCAAGAGTGGCTTTTTAAAGTTTCTTATTTGGCGGAAATGGCAAAGATTTCGGCCTTCCTGAAGGATCAATCACAAGAGAAGTATGTTGTGGTGTGGAGGAAATGGATAGACTTTATACAACATAAGATGGATATTAAAAAATATTATTTAGCTTTTTAATAATTTATATTGAAAAGCTAACTTTCTTGAAAAGCCAAATTTTTTTTTATTTTATTTTATTTTTCTTCTTTTCTTTTTCCTATTTCTTTTCTCTTTTTTTTGTATTTATCTTTCTTTATATATATTTTACTCTTAATTATTTTATAATTTGTTTAAGTAATATATTTAGATTTGTTTACAGTTCTATAACTTATATTGAAAAGTTAATCTCTTTTTCATGTTTTTTATGCATTTCTCTTTTTTTCTTTTTTTCTGGTATTTATGTTTTTTTTTACATATATATTATTGTTAATCATTTTGTAATTCATTTAAGTAATGTATTTAGACTTACTTATATTTTATATTTTTCTTAAGACTTTTTGAAGAAATTTTAATTAAGCCTATATCTAGCTTTGGGATAGTCGGGGGAGGGAGGGGGAGGGTTGGGGAGGGATGGGGAAAATTGTTTTGTTTTGTTTTGTTTTTGTTATTGTAAAATCCTAAAAATTTTCAATTAAAAAAAAAAAGATTTCCATGCTGAATCCTAGTAACTTCCCACAGATTCGATTCTTAGAGATGTTTTCTCCCATTTAACTCTGTTTGTTGACACCCATCAAGGGGATGAATTAACTCAGGTTCTTGTTAGTCTTTGCTTGCTGCACCCAGCTGCCTGGACAAATGTGGGATTCACAGTCTGCAAAACAGCCCCTTCTTCCTGTCCTCCTCAGAGTAATTGCTATTGTAGCGTTGGGCCAATTTTGACTTTTTTTGCCAGGGATTTAAATATTCATGTTCATATTGTCAGTTCAGGAATGGTTCAGGATGTCACGTTTGCTGTGGATCTGCCCCAGCTACTAAAAGAAATTAGGATTCCTTGATTTGCTATTCAGAGCATGATCACCTCAGAACAACTCAGGGGTGGGGGTGGAGATCAGTAAGCTGGCCAGAATCACTTGGTAATGAGATGGGTGGAATATAAATTAAATTAATAAAATAATAAAACAAGAAACGAGTAAGCTGCTTTGGGCTCATGGATTTACCTATTCCGAAGGGCAGAAACTCTTCTCGTTCAATGAACTTCCCATCCTTGTCTAAAAAGTGATTTGGATTGAATTTTTCAGGTGTCTCCCATTGTTCAGGGTCAAGAAGAACAGAGCGCAGGTCTGGGATGATAATGGTCCCCTGTAAAAAAAAGAGATGACTAAATGGAGCAGTTTTGTAAAGGAAACAAGCAAAAAAGCTCACACAATATTGATGATCCCCTTGCTCATAGATTGCCTTTACGGACCCATGTTTGTTCGTTTCTCAGAGCACTTTCTGAGAGCAGTGGCTGCTCAACAGCTGAATTTCCTTCCTCTTAACTAAAGTCACCTTGTCTCTTAAAGAAGGGGACAAAGAAACATGCCTATACATGACTACAATTCTGATCTTAAGTTCAGCCCTTATCATCTTCCTAGGATAAATAGAAAATGTTTAAGGTTCTAGTTTTAAAAGGTGAGGTGTTTGGATTGAAACCCATAACTCATCCCTCAAAAATGTATGCTATTCTTGTTTATTCTATTTTGCATGACTGTTCCTTCCAAGTGCCCTATTCTCTTTTTCCTTCCATGCTGGGCTACTGCAGTGCATCCTGAACATGTTTTCTCACCTTTGGCATGTGGTAACCCCCCATCTTCACATCCTTTGTACTTTGCCTGGCAATCCCATATAGCAAGACGTATTTTACACGTTGCATTTCATGAATCACGGCATTGGTGTAGGGCAGCTTCTTCTTATCCTGATAGGAAATTGACCCCGATAAGCCAAACACATCTTCAATCTCTTTCTGGATTTTCTCTAGAAAAAAAAATGATGGAAACAGAAGCTTCATTTTCAGTATTGTGTTTATTCATTCCTTTATTTATTCATTTCCTAATTTTAATCCTCAGAAGTATCAAGCAATCCTTTATTATGGTCACAGAGCAGAGTTAAAAATTGAACTTTAAAAAAAATTAACAGGACAAGACATATTACATTAAAGCTTGTGGTGAGATTATCAATAGGTGACCAATTCTGCCTAATTTTACAGACGGTTTAGAGGAATTTAGCTACGTTCAAAGAAACTGTCTCATACTAGCCAATAGTAACACCTGTACACAAAAGAGATGAGAATTTCCCAGAATATTTTACCAGGCAAGGAGTTATAAAATGAGTGCAATGAATCCTTACAGAGCAGAGTTCCCCAACCTTTTGGGTACCAGGACCAGTTCCATGGAGAGAGGTTTTTTCGCGGCCCGGAGGGTGTGTGGTTTTGTGTGCTGCCTGCGTCTTGTGGATGGGGCTCTGCTTGTTTGTGCAGACTGGTTGCTGGCATGCTGTGGCCCAGTACTGATCCATGGACTGGGGGTTGGGGACCCCTATTATAGAGGGAATAACATAACAGGACCTGAACTGTAATTTCAATTGTCCCTTGTCTACACGGAATGGGACAATTCATGACAGCCAACTCTCCACGGCCAACTCACCATGACGAAGTTGTTGTGGGACAATTCGCCACAGCCAACTTGCTGTGGGACAACTCACCACAGGACAATTTGTATTTCAAATACTTTCTTTGTTTTAAAACCTGAGATTGGCCCTTTGTTCCCACTGCCCAGATTTCGCTCACCTTGGATGTCGGGATGATTGGTCAAGAGGAGCAGGGCCCACTGCAGAGTAGCAAAGGTTGTGTCTGTCCCAGCAGAAAAAAAATCAAAAATACACTGAGCCAGGTTCTCTTCATCGTAGGTAGAATCGGGGTCATTCCTGCTCTGATGTTTAAAATAGGAAATGAAAATTACAATGAATTCTAGGCAGCTTTCCTGTGATTGTTTTTGTTTCTGTGTCACCTGTCCTATTGGTTTTTAGTTTCTTATTTAATATTTCTCATTTTAAGTGTTTTGTACTACCTTTTTTACTTTTTACGTTGCCCAGAATCTTTGTAACAGTGAAATGGGAGGCGTATGAATTTAATAAATAAATAAAATTTATACTGATGAGATCATGATAGAGAGTAAAATATGAAGCAGCATCAAACCATTAATAGGTGGAAAATACATCTTAATCTCTTTAGGAATGAGAGTCAATAATAATAATAATAATAACTGAATAACTCAGGACATGGCTATCAAACATCAAAAACATCTGCCAGACTATCCCACCTCCTTTACATGGATGATCTGAAGCTGTATGGAAAAACATTATCTGAAATAGAATCGCTGCTCAACACTGTCCGTATATATAGCCAAGATATTGTAATGGAGTTTGGCTTGGACAAATGTGCCACACTTACTATCAAACACGGAAAAATAGTGAAAACTGAAGGAATCAAGATGCCCCACGAAAATAACATTAAGAGTCTGGATGAGGAAGAATACTACAAATACTTGGGTATCCTTCAAGCTGACAATATCAAGCACACTGAAGTCAAGAAAAAGATTAGAGGTGAATACATCAAGAGAGTGAAGAAGATCTTAAAGTCCAAACTCAATGGAGGAAATACCATAAAGGCAATCAACACCTGGGCCATCCCAGTCATTAGGTACACAGCTGGAATAGTGGACTGGACTCAAGCAGAACTAAAAACAATGGATAGGCAGACCAGAAAAATAATGACAATGAATCATGCCCTTCATCCACACAGTGACATTGATAGACTTTATCTACCAAGGCAAATAGGTGGGCGTGGAATGCTACAAGTACATCAGATGGTTGAAGAAGAAAAAATGGCTTTGGAAGAATATCTGAAGAACAATGATGAAGAAGCACTGAAATTAGTATATCAGGAAGGCTTACTAACTACTGGAGAGACCAAACTGGCCTACAAGAAAGACCAAATGAAGAACAGAATAGAGGCATGGGAAGACAAAGCACTACATGGCCAATACATGAAAAAAATAGCTGGGAAAGCAGATAATAATAAAACCTGGCAATGGCTAAGAGCAGGAAAATTGAAGAAAGAGACCGAGGGACTAATTCTGGCTGCACAAGACCAAGCCTTAAGGACAAATGCATACAAAGTCAAAATTGAGAAGACAGCAAAAGACAGTAAGTGCCGCCTATGCAAAGAAGCTGAAGAAACAGTGGACCACTTGGTAAGCTGTTGCAAGAAGATTGCACAGACTGATTACAAGCAGCGGCATGACAAAGTAGCAACAATGGTGCATTGGAAGATCTGCAAAAAATATCATTTGCCTGTAAGCAAAAACTGGTGGGATCATAAAATAGAGAAAGTCATAGAAAATGATAAAATTAAACTGCTCTGGGACTTCAGAATTCAAACAGACAAGCACCTGCAACATAACACCCCAGACTTAACAATTGTCGATAAGAAAGACAAAAAAGTCTGGATAGTGGACGTGGCAGTGCCTGGAGACAGCAGAATAGAAGAGAAAGAACTGGAGAAGATAACAAAATACAAAGACCTACAAATAGAAATAGAAAGACTGTGGGGCAAAAGCAAGCAAGGGTAGTACCAATAGTAATAGGCTCCTTGGGTGCAATCCCAAAACAACTGGAGCACCACTTGAACACCATTGGCATTGACAAATTCGCTATTAGTCAATTGCAAAAGGCGGCCTTACTAGGAACTGCTTCCATCCTGCGACGATATCTGTAATACCATCAAACATCCAAATCTGCCTATCCCAGGTCCTGGGTAAGGACTCGAAAGGTAGACAAAATGCCAAATCCAGTCTGAACATCTGGCTGACTGTGCGATGATCAATAATAATAATAATAATAATAATAATAATAATAATAATAATAATAATAATAATAATAAAAAGTTGGAAGGGACCTTGGAGGTCATCGAAGAAACAAAGTATGAACAGCAAACAGGGTGAACTAGAAATTCAGGTTAATGAGGGCAGATACGATATTGTTGCCATTACGGAAACATGGTGGGATGAAACTCACACATGGAACACACAGCTAGAGGGATTTAATTATTTAAAAGAAACAGACCAAATAAAAGAGAGGTGGAGTTGCTCTCTATATAAGAAATAACTACATCTTCACAGAAATAGAGTACAACAATGATAAAAACTGTCTTGAATGCATTTTGGGTCAATATAAAAGGGGGGGAAATGACATTGCCATAGGTGTACTACTACAGACCCACCCAACCAAACAGAGGAAATAGCTGAACTTTTTGCTAGTCAGCTAACTAAGGTATGTAGGAAGCACATCACAATAGTAATGGGGGACTTTAACTACCCTGACATCAACTGGGAGACAAACTCTGCCCAAGTGGAAGATCAAACAGGTTCTGGCAACCTAGCAGACAACTTTGTCTCCCAAAAAGTAGAGAATGGAACTAGGGGATTAGCCATTTTGGATCTAATTCTCACTAACAGAGATGAAATGATAGACGGTGTTGGAGCCATAGGAACCCTGGGAGGAAGTGATCATGCAATATTAGAATTCACATTATAGAAGCACAAACCAATAGAACACAGTCAAACTAGAGTCTTGGACTTCAAGAGAGCTAATTTCAATAACTTAGAGAGGCTTGGGAAGGATTCCATGGATGACATCCTCAAGGGGAAAACAACTCAAGAAGCTTGGGAAATTTTGAAAAATGATAATAAAAGCACAGTCTAGCACAATACAACAAGAGAAAAACAACAGCTCTCAAAAGAAACCAGCATGGCTGCATAAAGAACTCTCTGACAAATGAAAGATCAAAAGGACAAGTATAGAAAGTGGAAAGAGGGGAACATAACTAAGTCAGAATATCAGCAAATAGCCCGAGCCTGCAAAGATGAAGTGAAGAAAGCAAGGCTCAAAATGAACTGAGGCTTGCGACCAAAGTCAAAAATAACAAAAAAAGCTTCTTTCAACATGTAAAAAACAAGAAAAAAGTGAAGGAAATGATTGGTCCATTAGTGGGTGAAGTGGCAAGAAGGTGACAAGCAACAGGAGAAAGCAAATATTTAACTCATTTTTGCATCTGTCTTTACACAAAGGGAAAAAACAGACCAACCTATCAAAAATAGTGCCACAAAAAAACAAAACAGAAACACAAGTTAAGATAGGCAAGAAAATCGTAGTGAGCACCTGTCCAGCCTAGATGAGTTTCAAATCGCCAGGACCAGACGGATTACACCCCAGAGTTCTCAAGGACTGCAGATGTGATATCGGAGCACTGAACTATATTTTCAAAGATCCTGGAACACAGGGGAACTACCAAGGACTGGGAGAGCTGATGTAGTTCCCATCCTCAAAAAAGGAAAAAAAATGGATCCAGGAAATTACAGACCTATCAGCCTGACCTCAATACCTGGAAGATCCTGGAAAAGATAATCAAACAACGAATCAACGAACATCTAGAGGCAAACAAAGTCATTACTAAAAGCCAACATGGGTTTGTCAAAAATAGATCATGCCAGAAAATCTTATTGCATTCTTTGACCAAGTGACAAAATTAGTGGATCAGAGGAATGCTATGGGAACATAATTTACTTGGACTTCAGTAAGGCATTTGATAAAGTAGATCCAACCTACTATTGACAAGATAGAAAAATGTGGGGTAGACAGAACCACCACCAGATGGATCCGTAGCTGGCTGACCGGCCGTACTCAGCGGAGTGGTCCTCAATGGAACTGCATCTATATGGAGGGAAGTGTGTAGTGGGGTGCCCCAGGGCTCTGTTCTGGGCCCAGTACTCTTCAACATCTTCATCAACGATTTGGATGAAGGGATAGATGGGGAACTCATCAAATTTGCAGATGACACCAAGCTGGCAGGAATAGCCAACACTCCAGAAGACAGCTTCAGATACAGAAGGATCTGGACAGACTGACACTGGCACAACTAACAATGAAATTCAATGGTGAAAAAGCAGTTTCTACATTTAGGCAAGAAAAACCAAATGCACAAGTACAGCATAGGTGGCACCATGCTCAATAGTAGTAACTGTGAGAGGGACCTCGGGTCCTAGTAGACAATCACTTAATATGAGCCAGCAGTGTGCTGCAGCTGCCAAAAAGGCCAACACAGTGCTAGGCTGCATAACAGAGGGATAGAATCAAGATCACGTGAAGTATTAATACCACTCTTCAATGCCTTGGTAAGGCCACACTTGGAATACTGCATCCAGTTTTGGTCACCACGATGTAAAAAAGATGTTGAGACTCTAGAAAGAGTACAGAGAAGAGCACAAGATGATTAGGGGACTGGAGGCTAAAACATATAAGGAACGGTTGCGAGAATTGGGTATGTCTAGTTTAACGAAGAGAAGGACAAGGGGGGACATGATAGCAGTATTCCAATATCTCAGGGGCTGCCATAAAGAAGAGGGAATTAAGCTATTTTCCAAAGCACCTGAAGGCAAGGACAAGAAGCAACGGGTGGAAACTCATCAAGGAGAGAAGCAACCTAGAACTAAGGAGAAACTTCCTGACAGTGAGAACAATTAATCAGTGGAACAGCTTGCCTCCAGAAGCAGTAAATGCTCCAACACTGGAAGTTTTTAAGAAGAGACTGACAGCCATTTGTCCGAAATGGTGTAGGGTTTCCTGCCCGACCAGGGGGTGACTAGATGGTCTCCAGGTCCCTTCCAACTTTACTACTATTACTAACTGCTTCCATCCTGCGACGATATCTGTAATACCATCAACATCCACATCTGCCTATCCCAGGTCCCTGGGTAAGGACTCGAAAGGTAGACAAAATGCCAAATCCAGTCTGAACATCTGGCTGACTGTGCGATGATCCATAATAATAATAATAATAATAATAATAATAATAATAATAATAATAATAATAATAATAATAATAATATAATAATAGTAAAGTTAGAAGGGACCTGGAGGTCATCTAGTCCAAACCCTCTGCTCAGGCAGGAAACCCTATACCATTTCTGACAAATGGCTGTCAAGTCTCTTCTTAAAAACTCCAGTGTTGGAGCATTCACGCTTCTGGAGGCAGGTTGTTCCACTGGTTAATGGTTCTAACTGTCAGGAAGTTTCTCCTTAGTTCTAGGTTGCTTCTCTCCTTGATTAGTTTCCATCTGTTGCTTCTTGTCCTGCCTTCAGGCACCTTGGAAAATAGCTTGACTCCCTCGTCTTTGTGGCAGCCCCTGAGATATTGGAACACTGCTATCATGTCCCCCCTCGTCCTTCTCTTCATTAAACTAGACATACCCAATTTCCAGCAACCGTTCCTATATGTTTTAGCCTCCAGTCCCCTAATCATCTTTGTTGCTCTTCTCTGTACTCTTTCTAGAGTCTCAACATCTTTTTTACATCGGGGTGACCAAAACGGGATGCAGTATTCCAAGTGTGGCCTTACCAAGGCATTGTAGAGTGGTATTAATACTTCACGTGATCTTGATTCTATCCCTCTGTTAATGCAGCCCAGCACTGTGTTGGCCTTTTTGGCAGCTGCAGCACACTGCTGGCTCATATTTAGGTGATTGTCCACTAGGACTCCGAGCTCCCTCTCACAGTTACTACTATTGAGCAAGGTACCCCCTATACTTAAGAAGATTGTATATCTTGAATGTGAAGACCAGACCAATGATAAACTCAAGACTGATGATATCAAATTAAACAAAGTGACCTGGTTCAGATACAAGGCTCTTACTTGACTTCTGATGCCCTACTGAATTACTGTGCCTTGTGACTATAGAGACACTAAAACTATGTGAAATGGGGAGCCCAGCTCTAAGGCACTTCAAATCGATAAGTTACTTCTAAAAAAGTCATTCTGGGTCTTTTCCCCCAAACGTTGGAAAGGACGACCTTTTTGTTTCCAATTATTTTACATTTTTACTTATGGTCAAGGCTATGGAAGTATCTGTCCTTTTCCAATCATTTCAGGGATTAAGTATGAATTAATCAAAATCCCTACCCTGTTCATTCTTTTAACAATAGCCATAGCCCTTAGACTTATATATCACTTCACGTCCTTTAAAGCCCTCTCTAAGTGGTTTACAGAGTCAGCATATTTACCCCCAACAATCTGGATCCTCATTTTACCAACCTTGGAAGGACGGAAGGCTGAGTCAACCTTGAGCTGGTGAGACTCGAAAAGAAACATTTCCTTCTTAATGGAACTTCTTTAGAAAAAGGAGCGGTAGGTGAACATGAGAGGCTGACAAATAGAAGCCATTGAGTTCTGTTCCCCCCCCACACACACACACACACACCTTCTATGTCTAACAAGAGCAGAGGTACAATACAGTTCTTATTTCAAAGCATGGGCTATATTCACAATGGGAGCTGAATAAAAAAGAAAAAAAAATCCAAGATGAAGGAACACGTGATCAGTAGCTCTGCCTGTTTATTTACAGCAAGGAATATAATACTTTCTTGCCCTTGTATTGAGCCACAATAAACACAAACCTTCTCCATCCGAAGAAGATAGTAATCGATGAAATCTTGAGGCTCGTGCAGAGAGTGAGATTCCTTGTGTTTCTCTATTTCCTGCTTTGCAAACGCAAGGATAATATCCACCGAAGCCAGGGCTTTCTTGTGAGGGCCTGGAAGATACTTCATTAATCTGGGGAACAAAGTATAGATCTAACAGAAAAAGAGAAGGAAAAGTTATTATTTCCCACCACAGGTAAAGGAGGGAAGGGTCAAACACATCAGAAGTCATGAGTTCCTGCATGCCCACAAAGATCTAAGTCCCGCCCAGCTTAAATGCCTTTCTTAACTCTCGCAAATTTCCCTCAACTGGTAGTAGCTGTTGGTTGTGTATCAGGAAAAAAAATAACAAGAACTGTTCAATGATGTACTGACCCTTTGCTAGAGGTGTTTAGACATCGGGTGGATGGCTGCTGATACTGAAATGATGGATTCCTCCATGGAGAGAGCCACTTTGGTATAGTGGTAAAGACACCAGCTTAGAAACTAGGAGGCAGTAGGTTCTGGTCTTAATCAGGCACTAAGTCAATACACACACACACACACACACACACACACACACACACACACACACACAGGTTTCGCGGGTGTTTGTATGTAGGTCTTTGGTTATTCGGGTTTTCTTCTGCTTAAAATTGGAAGTGTCTTGGCGACGTTTCAACGAAGTCCCATTCGTCATTTTCAAGCTGGTGTTTTCAGCTTCGTGCTTCGAGGAGCAATGTGTGGTCTTAGCTGTTTCTTCCTTTTAACTGCCAATGGGGGTATGAACTGATTGGGTGGGAGCTTGGCTGTGTTCTGATTGGGTGGAGGTGTGTTCTGATTGTTTAGGGGCTTGGCTGTGCTCTGATTGGCTGGGGGGTTGGCTGTGCTCTGATTGACTGGGGGCTTGGCTGTGTTCTGATTGGCTGGGGGGTTGGCTGTGCTCTGATTGGCTGGGGGAGTGTTCTGTTTGGGTGGGGGCTTTGTTGTGCTCAGGTTAGTCTGAGTTGCAGGGGGATTTAAGATGGTGGTCTGCCTTGCTATTTTTTGGCTTCGCGTTCGTGGTCATGCCTCATCTTCATGGAGGGTGTCAGTTTGCTTCATGTATGGATTGGAGGGGTTTAAAGTGGCTAATGATGCAGCTGTGGTCTGGCTTCTGGTTTGTGGTCGTGCCTCATCATCGGTGTGGCTTTGGGTTTGCTTTTTGCGTGGATGTGTGGTGGTGACATCCTGTGTGGTTTTTGTGAGTGTGGGTCTGGTGTCATTTTTTGTGTTAGGGAGTCATTTGTCAATAAAGGCGGGTTTCCAAATGGCTGGTAGGCGGGAGGTATCATCTTGTTTGTTCATGCTGTGTCGGCATTTTTCTATCTCGACGGCTTCTCTGATTATTCTGTTATTAAAATGTTCAGTTTTGGCGATAGTTCTGATATTTTTAAAGTCAATTTCATGTCCTGTGGCTTTAAGGTGTTGGACCAGAGAAGATGTTGGTTCCTCTTCTTTGATTGAGTTCTTATGTTCTTCAATGCATGCACTTATTCTTCTGTTGGTTTCTCCGATGTATGTGTTGGGACAAGCAGTGCATGGGATTTCATATACTCTTTGATTTTCTAACTCAATTTTATCTTTGGGGTTTCTTAGGATGGTGAATATTTTTTTGTTTGTGCAGAATGCTGTTTTGATGTTGTGTTTATGGAGGATCTTGCTGATTCTGTCTGTGGCGCCTTTTATGTATGGGAGGAGGGCTTTGCCGTTTTCTTGTTCTCTGTCTTGGATTTTAGTAGGGGTTTCTTTTTGGATTAGGTTTGTAATCTTATTTCTTTGGAATCCATTGGATGTTAGTACATTGGTGAGAGTGTGTAGTTCAGTTTTTAGGTGTTGTTCATCAGCTAAGCATTTTGTTCTGGAGATGAGTATCTTGGCTACAGAGTTGATTTGTGCTGGGTGGTGGTGTGAGAGAGCGTGCAGATAGCAGTTAGTGAGCTTCGATGTCATATCCCTCTTCACCCAAGTGCTTATCAAAGAAGCCTTGACAGCTATCCAAAACAAATATAACCCCCCCAAACACATCTTAGATCTGACCAACCACTGCCTATCCAACACATACTTCATCTATAATGGACAAAAATACAAACAAACAGAAAGAGCACTCATGGGATCACCCCTCTCACCTGTCATTGCAAACCTCTACATGGAACACTTTGAAACCCAAGCTCTAGAAAAATCGGATCACAAACCCAAACTCTGGCTCAGATACGTAGATGACACCTTCATAATCTGGTCGCATGGGAAAGAAAAACTGGACAACTTCCTCACACACCTCAACAGCCTATACCCCAAAATACAGTTCACCATGGAAACAGAAGCTAATAACCAACTTCCCTTCCTAGATGTCTTAGTCTACAAGATATCCAATGGCTCCCTAGGACACACCATCTACCAGAAGAAAACACACACTAACCACTATCTGCATGCAAAACTGAACATTTTAATAACAGAATAATCAGAGAAGCCATCGAGATAGAAAAACGCCCACACAGCATGAACAAACAAGATGATACCTCCCACCTACCAGCCATTTGGAAACCCGCCTTTATTGACAAATGACTCCCTAACACAAAAAATGACACCAGACCCACACTTACAAAAACCACACAGGATGTCACCACCACACATCCATGCAAAAAGCAAACCCAAAGCCACACCGATGATGAGGCACAACCACAAACCAGAAGCCAGACCACAGCTGCATCATTAGCCACTTTAAACCCCTCCAATCCATACATGAAGCAAACTGACACCCTCCATGAAGATGAGGCACGACCATGAACGCGAAGCCAAAAAATAGCAAGGCAGCCCACCATCTTAAATCCCCCTGCAACTCAGACTAACCTGAGCATAACAAAGCCCCACCCAAACAGAACACTCCCCCAGCCAATCAGAGCACAGCCAACCCCCCAGCCAATCAGAGCACAGCAGAGCAAGCCCCTAACCAATCAGAACACACCTCCACCCAATCAGAACACAGCCAAGCTCCCACCCAATCAGTTCATACCCCCACTGGCAGTTAAAAGGAAGAAACAGCTAAGACCACACATTGCTCCTAGAAGCACGAAGCTGAAAACACCAGCCTGAAGACGACGAATGGGACTTTGTCAAAACGTCACCAAGACACTTCCAATTTTACGAGGGAGAAAACCCCGAATAACCAAAGACATACATAGATACATACATACATACATACATACATACATACATACATACATACATACTTGTTTTCTGAGGTTTTCGTGGGTGTTTGTATGTAGGTCTTTGGTTTTTCGGATTTTCTCCCACGTAAAATTGGAAGTGTCTTGCCGACATTTCGACGAAGTCCCATTTGTCATCTTCAGGCTGGTGTTTTCAGCTTCACATTGCTCCTAGAAGCACGAAGCCGAAAACACCAGCCTAAAGATGACGAATGGGACTTCATCGAAACGTCACCAAGACACTTCCAATTTTATGCGGGAGAAAACCCGAATAACCAAATACATACATACATATATACTGGGAAGAAGAGTACAATAGATGATTTCCAAAACTTCCTCTGTGCCATCCATTCCATGGTTCCATGAAAATACTGGTGGGAACATAGTTTGTTTAGGTGGCTTTGGTTCCTTAGTAGAAAATCCGACTCACCACATGAAAAGTGTCACCAATGAATTTCAAAGTAATTTGAAGAGCTTGAACCAGCTTCTGGAAGTTTTCATCTTCAGGTTCAAACTGATGACCAAAACTCAATGCACATATGACATTAGAAACTGTATTTAGTACTGAAAATGAAGGGTCAAATGGCTGCCCTGTAAAGGAAAATATTTTATAATGAATCCAGCCTCCCAACTTAATCTGTTTGTACTAGAATCAGGATTATACAGCTGAAGAGATTTCGGACATCTTCTAGTCTGGTTTGTGCTCACGGCACTGGCAGATGTGCGGGGCGATCGCTCTCTCCGCCATCTGGTTTTCTCCTGCCTGTAGACCCTGAAAAGGATCGGAAGTCACCCTGGAGGGGTGACAAGCATGAAGAGGACCTCCAACTGATCGTGGAAGAGTGGCAGCTCTCCCGTTTGATCCAGAGCAGCTCTTTGAACTGACGGGGAAAATATCGGCCATTAGTATGGCCCATCACTAAGCCGTTACCTTCCGAGGCCAAAATTACTATCAAGCACTTTGAAAGCACCGCAGATGAATTGGGCAAGATCTTACCTTCTTTGTATCTCAAGTATTTTCCTGCAAAAAGCCTCTTGAAATTTCTTCCCCCTGTGAGGAGAGAGGGAACGTCTTTCTCCCACCCTCTAAAATGGCAGCATCTGACTACTTGGGAAAATAAAGCCTTGAAAAGAACAACTAAGTATTTGGATTTGCATCTTTTTGATATTTGGGGACCCAAAAAGTTCCTACTTTCATGAGGATCTGTTACCTTATCTACCTGTAAAAAAGATGAAAGGATAAAAACCCAGCCTGTCCTGAAAAAGTCTATAAATGCTATCAGGGACATCTTGTGGTGAAGTTTGGTACAGCAAGTGAATATTCTTGACCAAGAGACCTGCTTACAGCCTAGACCTGTCCTTGGTATTATCTAAGAGAGATTAAAAAGCTGAGAGAACAGATGGGTGGTGAAACTGGCTTTTAGGAACTGTGGAGGTGAACACTTACTGACTCTTGTTTAAAAAATAGCCTCCACTAAAGGACCATTCATAACTATCTCAGAAATGGAGGAGGACCAGCAACAAATTTTGGCTAATTACAAACTTATAGTTGAAAAAAATCTTGAAGCTACTGAGATAATTAAATCTAGACTGAAAGACAAAGGTACCAACTTAAACCTACAAAATGAAACCCTGATTCCATCTAAAGAACTTACAATTCAAAAAACAACAGAAGTGATTTATGACAGAAGATCCTAATGTCTCAACTAATGGGCTAAAGGGAAATTTTGAAATGAAGGGAAATGTGATTATAGATTTAACTATTGTTGAAACATGATAAAAAATAAGGGATTAATTGGCTTAATATTTAGGATTTAGATTCATAAGGGAAATGAAAATTAATTATTGGAAATAGCTTCAAATTATTGTTTAGCCCAGATAATACAGATGATGGACTTGAGACAATAAAGGACATTCTATTAGTAAGTGGTGATGTAGTAGGATGAGAAATAAAAAATGTTTATGAAATAAATTAAGAATATATTTAAGTAAATAATATGTGTATCTTAGATATTATAACTTTTGTGTAGTGAAATAAAGGAAATGTGGGTTACTCGAAACTTAAATACTATGGATGTTAAAGGTTAAATTGGAATACCGTAATTAAAAATTAAAAAATAGGCAAAACTTAAAAACAGGATATGGATATGTATAAGCAAAAAATATATTGATAAATGTTTCAATTGAGCTTTCTATAATTAGAAATTTACTTGTTTAAATATGATATAGCAAATGTTAAGGGAAATAGAGAAGGAATTTTTGATGATGTAACCTGATATATGTACTAAAGATTTTGTTATTGAATTATTGATTACTCAATAACTACATTGCTTTCTAAATACTTACATGTAAAACTGGAAAACCAATAAAATTTGTTATAAAAAAAAAAGAATCATACGGCTGAAGAGATTTTGGATGTCTTCCATAACCATCCCAGCCAAATGGTTATTCGGTCTATTTTGAAAACTTCCAATGATATAGCACCCACAACACTGGTATCAATGCTGCTAACACTGGATGTTCTTGCTTTGACAACATATGAAGATGCAGCCTTTTTCTTTCTTATGCTTTACTCTTAGAATTAAATGATGCTCGGGGAGGAGGCGGAATGTGGCGGGAGTTAGTTAGACATAACAATATTGTACTAGTATGTGAATTCAGAGCTTGAAATAAGAGATGATAAGAATTGGCAGGTTGCAGAACAGGAAGGAAAGCCTGCATTTCAAACTAATTGGAGAATGTGATTTATGACTGTTAATTGGAGGAGGGAATTGTGCTTTGATACTATGTGCTCAGGGGAGGGGAATCCAGTTTTTGGCTTCAACTATGTTACTGCTGAAGCTATGCTACTCCCATAAAGATTCTTTAAGATAAACAATGCCTCAAAATTCTTTGAAGAGTTTCATCTGTCGGAACCATGACAACTGGAGGCAAGCTGCTCAGTTGATTAATTGTCCTCACTATTAAAAAATTTCTCCATACTTTTTTGTCCTGCCCTTTGGTGCCCTAAAAAAATGTCAAATTCCTCTCCTTTCTGACAACCCCTCAACTACTGAAAGACAGTTATCATGTCCCTGCTGATCCTTCTCTTCTATAGGCTAGACATACCTAGGTCCCTCAACATTTGCCATATGATTCAGCCTCCAGATGCTTTATCATCTTTGTTGCTCTTTTCTGCACACTTTCCAGGGTCTCAACATATTTTTTGTATCATGGTGACCAATACTGGATGCAGTATTCCAAGTGTGGTCTCACCAGCATGGTGTAAAGCAGTTTTATCACTTCTCATTGTCTTGACACTATCCTTCTGTTGATGCAGCCTAAGAGTGTATTGGCCTTTTTGGCAGCTGCAGCCCACTGTTCGCTCATATGTAAGATTTAGGATAGCTAAATCTACACCTAGATACTAAAAATTTTAAGGTGATGTAATAGGATGTGAGAATGACCTTGGAAAACAGGTGGGCAAAGAAATGCTGCATAGGAAATGATTAGATAAGAGGGAGGAGCCCAAACTGAGTAATCAGTAATGAGCAGAAAAAGAAACTTCAAAAGGATCCCATCTCATGTATCAGGCAGTAAAAAGAAACCACAGGGGATTTGTACTTTCAAACTTGCAAGACTCTGTTAATATAGTCTTACAATAAAGTAGAATTAGTTAATCTTGTCTAATCAATGTGGGAGATTGACAGAAGGTGAAGGAAGAGAAATGGGAACTGTCAGTTTTTAAGAAAAAAAAATTAAAAAAAAACAAATACATCTATTTTTATTTAAAATACTCAGAATGGAAAAGATTTTGGCAAAGGGGGACTTGAGTCATTACCCCAAACTGCATACCTTTTGTTTGTCTAAAGATGTCCACCAACTTCTGAGCTACGTCTTCTATCTGATGCTCAATGCTTTTCTTCCCCAGGCCCAGCTTCCGCAGAGAAGTGATGCCAATGTGTCTCTGCTGTTTCCAGGTGTGGCCATTGGAAAAAATAATTCCTGAAGGCATCAGCAGACAATAATAAATGATTCCTGATTACATGTGTGTTAAAAAAATATATTTAGGTACAGTTCTTGTCAAACGTCTCTCTGAACTTCAGGTGGGAATATCAAATCCTTGTACCATTTTTGTAAAATTCTGCGCATGTTATTTTTTCTTTAAAAATATTTATTCATTTTGGGATTCACATGGATACCGGAAGACATACGTGGTGTGGTGACCACAAATGCATTGCTTGCCAACCTCTATCATATATGATGGACATCAAGATAGTGTAATTGTCCATGTAACATTCCATCTTATATACACCTCAAATCACCTCACCAATTTCAATCAAATATTATTATTCTAAAATCAAAAGAAGGTTGCTGTGTTCCAGCACAATAGCAGATTATAAGAATGATCAACAGCCACAAAAATATTTTTTCTTGTGAAAAATAACTTTTTCCTTGTGAAAGAATAGAAAACTGGAAATTCAAATTTTGTAGACAAATACTAATTTTGATTGCCAGTGCTCAAAACCTGTGGTGGAATAAGAAATGTGATTTTAAAATATTGGGGATTATATATTTTAATAAATCCCATTGATTAATTATTGTGATCTTACTACCAGTATGCATTTAACAGATATATTACACAGATGATGTGAATAACATTTAACTTTGATTTTGGATAATATGATTAAAGTTGCAGATATTATTTAAATTTTAGATTTTTTAGCAGCTAGAAAAAGGTCTCAACTACACCTAATTCTTGTATATAGAAAATACTGAAAGCTTATACATTAGAATTATATTTATTTGAAGTATCCTATGTAACAAAAATAAATATTTTCCATTCCTCATCAGAGCACTTCTCAAATTATTTAATGGATATGTGATCCATGAAAATATATTGAATATATATGTTTATGTGGCCAGACAATATGAAACTGGGGGATTTAGGTGTGTTGGTTAAATGGAGGGAAAGGGTAAAAATCAAATTTGCAAAAACAGATATATGAAGGAATAGGAAAGGGATCCAAAGGAAGGGGAGGATGGAGAAACATGTAGTTGGATGGAGTTGATGAAATCCTCAAAAACAGAGGTAAGGTTTAATGAAAAAGGCAATGTCCAAATCAATATATGAATGTAATAGTACCAATAAAAAGCTATGGACGTATATAATATTTTGGTGTAAACTAGATTAAGCAATATTTCTTTTGCTTGTTTCATGCCTGTAAATCATTTTGTTTACTACATCTCTTTTTTTCTGTGCTATGCATAAGATTACCACAAATTGGAAGAGTTTGATGGTTATTAAGGTAGAATTTCTTACTGTTTGTACTTACCCCTTCCTTTCCCTAACTCATTCAAGAAAGCATCCTCTACTCGGTATGAGAATTCTTCTGGGAAGCTGGCCATTCCTTCTTTCACTGCTTTGAATCCAGACAGTATTATCATAAACTGTTGCCCAAACCACAAGCTGTATATATTTCCATATTGTTTTACAGGCTGTCAAGTGAATCAAAGATGAGAAATGTTAAAATCAAATACACGGATGATTCCCATTTAATACTGTATGCCATCTACAGGTGTTCCTAAATCCTGAATTCTAAGACTTTTCACCATATGCAATTCTCTGCTCTTTAGAATTCTTTTTTCCCTCTCTAAAGTTCTTGCCAAGAACCTTTGACATCCTTATTTTTTTTTTAATTTTGTTTTGCCTATTTTATTTGCTTATTAAATTTCTACACCCCTTTCTCACCTAAGTGACTTCCACATTTTCTTTGGAAGACAGTCATGAACACTATTTCTAACTCATAAACTGATTTTTTTTTCATTTTTGTTCTGCTCTGTATCACAGATTTTTACCCTTTACCCTTTTAACCAATGCACCTAAACGCCCCAGTTTCATATCAACTGGACACACAAACTGATAAAGTCCGATTTAACTGCATCTCCACTTCTGCCATGTTCTCCTGCACCAAGGCTCTTAGCAATGTAACCTGATTTTGCCTAGGTAAGAAAGCTGTATTCCTTGTCTTGGTTCCACTATTTCATTAGAAAATCAGAGGTAAATGAATTTTACAACTGAGGATGTAGGTTAAAAAAATATATAAAATTCAGGATGTGTTAGTAGATTCTTTTTAAGTGATTGAGAACTGTAAAATTATTTTCCAATGCTGGAATTATGTACAGTCATCAGGATTCTATCCTTGGAAGGAAGCATCAGAATAATAGAATTGGAAGGGACCTTGGAGGTCTTCTAGTCCAACCCCCTGCACAAAACCCTAAAACATTTCAGACAAATGATTGTCCACTCTCTTCTTTAAAACCTACAGTGTTAGCACACGCACAACTTCTGGAGGTAAATCATTTCACTGGTTAATTGTTCTCACTGTTAAGAAATTTAGTTCTAGGTTGCCTCTCTCCTTGATTACTTTCCACCCGTTGCTTCTTGTCCTGCCTTCAGGCGCTTTGGAGAATAGCTTGACTCCCTCTTCTTTGTGGCAACCCCTGAGATATTGGAACATCATGTTACCCTTCGTCCAATAGAGTATTACTTAAACTAGGTGTACCTCCAAGCAACAGTGATACAGGAGAACATGGCAGAAGTGGAGATGCAGTAAAATTAGGCTTTATAATAACTAGGTCATACTATACCACATACAAAGCAGATATAAGTATCTGTTCAGAGAAACTATTTGTCTGAAATGTTTTAGGGTTTCAGCCTTGAGCAACGGGTTGACCTCCAAAGTCCCTTTCAACTCTGTTATTCTGATGCTTCCTTCCAAAGATAGAATCCTGATGATTGTACACAATTCTAGCAACGCAAAATAATTTTACAGTTCTCAATCACTTAAAAAAAATCTGCTAACACATTCTGAATTTTATTTTTTTTAACCTACATCTCGAGTTGTACAATTTATTTACCTCTGATTTTCTGATGAAACAGTGGAACCAAGACAAGGAATACAGCTTCCTTACTTAGGCAAAATCATGTTACAATACTAAGAGCCTTGGTGCAGGAGAACAGGGCAGAAGTGGAGTTGTGGTTAAATTGGACTTTATAAGCACTAAAATCGAGCTCATACTACACCACATATAAAGCAGATATAAGTATCTGTTCTACATCTTTCTTCTCCAACCAGCTACGTATGAGTCATTATCTAAAATAGAAACTACTCTTCAGAACTCCGATCCGGATCGTTTTTGAAATTATTATACAATTGCAAATTTAGAAGGGACCATTTAGGCGATCAAGTTCCACTTACTGTCCACTGCAGGAATAGAGAATAAGGCATCTTCAACAGAAGAAAGTCTAGCCTGCGCAGAATGAAGGGGAACCCACCTTCTCCCTGAAGGATTGGTTCTATTATCAAACATTTCTTAGAAAGATTGAACTAAAATCTGCCTTCTAAAAATTTAGCCCTAGTATTTCACATTGTTCTCTGTGGAGCAGCTGTAAGCAAGGCTTACCTTAATATCGTGCCATAATTTTAGTATAAAGAAAACATTTGAGAATTATCTGGTTAGAATTAAATACCTTAAGGTAGTAATCTTCACGGAGCCAAAGTCCACTTGCCAAGGCAGTCCCAAGGAGAGGAAGAGCCAAAGGACCAGGAGGCAAATGTCTTCGGAACCAAAGTTGTTTCAGGAAGAAGAGAATTAACAGAACAAGCAGCAAAAAAACCAAAATTGTCCCTGTCACCATCATTGTCCTGCTACTGCTTTTTCTTTGAGGCTCACTAGTACATCCAGAGATGGTTGTATCCTTTTGTCTGATGCTTTTTGCTCTTCTTCCTGTTTCACATATTTCATTGATGGGATGTAGCAAGATATCTTTTGATTACCACTGGAATTTTGTCAACAAGTTGTTATATTAAACCACATGAATGAGATTACCTCTGACCGTGCGTCACTCAAATAATAAAGAGATTTATTTTTTAAAAAAAAATTAGTCCTGTATAACCCAATGTGTCCATAACGTCATAGTATGCCAGCATGATTAATAGTTTTAGCCCGGGGGGAAGGGGTGTTATGTCCTGAGCCTATGCAAGCAGGCTCGAGGCATTGCAAACAGTCCCGGGCAGGTGCAAGCTGCCCGGGACCAGACAGGCTGTCACCAGTACTTGTGCGCATGCGCAAGTGCTGGTGCGCCAAAAGTTGCAGATTGACCCGGGAATGGCCTATAAAAGAGGTCGGGAGTTTTGGGCGTTGTCGGCGTCTTGTAACCAGTATGCTGAACTGAAAATAAAGAGGTTCCTGAAAACTACAACTGCTTCTCGTGTCTTGCCATTTTGCGAAGGACGCAACATAACCCATTGCGAGTGTAGTGCCATACTACCTAATGCCAGGTATTTCTTTTTGCTTCCATCAGTCTTAGTGTTCTGTTTCCTCTGTGTACAGGAATGTTCTCTGTTAACTCTGTTTTGCCAATAGAGTTACAAAATCCTCTAAATACTTAGGAGATTTTCTGGCTCTCTGTGACCTCCTAACTTCTGGGTACCTGCCAAGTACCCCTTGACTGAGGGGTGATGCGTACCTGTCCCCCCTATTACACCCTGGTGGTTTCCAAGGACTGTGCTCCAATGCCTGGCCTGCTTGCTTGCCCACCGGGCTCGTCAGGCCAGGGCTTCTCTCTTTGTTTGACCTGGTTGACCTGCCTAGCTGCAGGCTCTCTGGCCCTTCTAAGTGACTGTCACTGTTGGGCAATTCTGTAGAACCTCCTAGGTCCGCCCACGACCTGTCAGGAGGTTGTTTGTCCCCTGGTTCCCGTTCTGTTCCCGGGCTTGTGGGGGTTTCAGTGCTGTCCCAAAATTCAGTTGTCCCCTGAGTGAAGTCAGAGGTGTTGTAGTCGGGATTTGGTTCCTCGACCACCTCCCTGTATGTTTGCCCCCTTCTAGGGACAGGGGTAGTGTCGGACCAACTAGGATTGTGTGCCAGCTCTCTTGCGGGGTATGGTTTGTTGGGATGCTCCCGGGTATCCTCCCTGACTGGAGTACTGAGTGATGCGGGTGAGTAGTGATTATGCCCCCGGGGTGACTCCCTGGCTGGAGTAAGCGTTGATGCTGATATCTAGCTGAGCTCCTTGAATTCCTGTTTGGAGCACTCGCGGAATCTTGGGATAAGCTGTCTGTAACTTCCTCATTAATGATGGGCAGCAGCCCATACCCTTCCCTTTGCCCAAAAGGGTCCCCCTCCCCCCCGGAAAAGACCCAGGAGTCTCAGCGGGAAGGTCCCATCTAGGGCGAAGCTGGTCGATGTGTCGACGCAGGACACAACCGTTGTCCAGGGACACCTCGTAAGACAGAGGACCTGTGACCCTGGATATAGTAGCGGGGACCCATGAATGACCACGCCCGTAATTACGAGTCCAAACCGGGGCACCCACAAGAAGTTGTCTAGGTGCCCTGGGGTGTGTGAAAGAAGAAGGAGTCTGTCCTGATGCAACCGCTCAAGCTTGGTAGTCAGTTTGCGCCCCCAACGAAGTTCAGCTGGGCTTCTCCCCGTAGAAGTGGACGGTGTAGTGCGATAAGAAAGGAGGAAGTCAGCCAACCTGTGATGCCAGTCTCTGTAGGTAATTTTCTTCAAGGCGTCCTTGGTGATGTGAACCATGTGTTCAGCCATACCGTTGGTGGACGGGTGGAAAGGTGCAGAGGTGGCATGACGAATCATGTTAGCCTGTAAGAAAGCTTGGAATTCGGAAGACATGAATTGAGGGCCGTTGTCAGACACGAGGACGTCTGGAAGCCCGTGTGCAGCAAAAATCCCCCTCAGTACTTGAATAGTCTTTGCAGTGGTGGTGGAAGAGACAGGTACAACCTCAAGCCATTTTGAATGGCTGTCAACGAGGACCAAGAATTGACCCTGAAAGGGTCCAGCGTAGTCAATGTGCACCCTAGACCATGGAGACTGTGTTTCCTCCCATCTATGTACAGGAGCTTGGGGCATTTCGGGGCGCGAGCGTTGGCAAAGGTGGCATGCGTGCACCTTAGCTTCAATGTCTCTATCTAACCCAGACCACCACAAATGGCTGCGCGCAAGCGCCTTCATGCGTACAATGCCAGAATGACCCTCGTGGAGGGAACCTAAGACCCTAGTCCTCATTGAGGTAGGAATGACAACTCTGCTTCCCCAAAGCAGACAACCCTGGAAGGTGGACAACTCGTTCCTTTTAGACCAGAAACTCTGAAACTCAGTACCAGGACAGCTCTCTGGCCATCCAGATAAAACCCAAGAAAGGACACGTGAAAGTGTGTGATCTGTGCCTGATTCAGCGGCTACATCTCTGGCATTTAAAGGAGACTCGGGCAAGGCCTGAATGGAGAGAAGATTGATAGCTGGTGCAGGGTCAGCTTCTATTACCGGCAGGGGTAACCTACTGAGGCCATCAGCATGGCCCATTTCCTTCCCAGGTTTGTGAAATAGGGAGAAATCATAGGCAGAAAGAAAGATAGACCATCTTAGCATTCTGGGGGAGATGATTTGGGGAGTTTGCTTACGTGTGGTAAACAATCCCAACAAAGGCTTATGGTCAGTGAAGACCGTGAAATGCCTGCCATATAAAAAATCATGGAATTTTTTAATTCCAGCAACAACAGCTAAAGCCTCCCTGTCTATTTGAGCATAATTACGCTCGGCAGAAGACAAGGTTCTGGAGTAATATGCAACAGGAACCTGAGTTCCATCTGACCTGAGGTGGCTTAGTACAGCTCCTACCCCATAAGGAGAAGCATCACAAGCGATGCACACAGGAAGGGATTCATTGAAATGTGCAAGTACACTGTTACACTGTTACCACTGCAAAGACTATTCAAGTACTGAGGGGGATTTTTGCTGCACACGGGCTTCCAGACGTCCTCGTGTCTGACAACGGCCCTCAATTCACGTCTTCCGAATTCCAAGCTTTCTTACAGGCTAACATGATTTGTCATGTCACCTCTGCACCTTTCCACCCGTCCACCAACGGTATGGCTGAACGCATGGTTCACATCACCAAGGACGCCTTGAAGAAAATTACCTACGGAGACTGGCATCACAGGTTGGCTGACTTCCTCCTTTCTTATCGCACTACACCGTCCACTTCTACGGGGAGAAGCCCAGCTGAACTTCGTTGGGGGCGCAAACTGACTACCACGCTTGAGCGGTTGCATCAGGACAGACTCCTTCTTCTTTCACACACCCCAGGGCACCTAGACAACTTCTTGTGGGTGCCCCGGTTTGGACTCATAATTACGGGCGTGGTCATTCATGAGTCCTCGCTACTATATCCAGGGTCACAGGTCCTCTGTCTTATGAGGTGTCCCTGGACAACGGTCGTGTCCTGCGTCGACACATCGACCAGCTTCGCCCTAGATGGGACCTTCCCGCTGAGACTCCTGGGTCTTTTCCAGGGGGGGAGAGGACCCTTTTGGGCAAAGGGAAGGGTATGGGCTGCTGCCCATCATTAATGAGGAAGTTACAGACAGCTTATCCCAAGATTCCGCGAGTGCTCCAAACAGGAATTCAAGGAGCTCAGCTAGATATCAGGCATCAACGCTTACTCCAGCCAGGGAGTCACCCCGGGGGCATAATCACTACTCACCCGCATCACTCAGTACTCCAGTCAGGGAGGATACCCGGGAACATCCCAAAAAACCATACCCCGCAAGAGAGCTGGCACACACTCCTCCTAGTTGGTCCGACACTACCCCTGTCCCTAGAAGGGGGCAAACATACAGGGAGGTGGTTGAGGAACCAAATCCCGACTACAACACCTCTGACTTCACTCAGGGGACAACTGAGTTTTGGCACAGCACTGAAACCCCCACAAGCCCGGGAATAGAACGGGAACCAGGGGACAAACAACCTCCTGACAGGTCGTGGGCGGACCTAGGAGGTTCTACAGAATCGCCCAACAGTGACAGTCACTTAGAAGGGCCAGAGAGCCTGCAGCTAGGCAGGTCAACCAGGTCAAACAAAGAGAGAAGCCCTGGCCTGACGAGCCCAATGGGCAAGCAAGCAGGCCAGGCATTGGAGCACAGTCCTTGGAAACCACCAGGGTGTAATAGGGGGGACAGGTATGCATCACCCCTCAGTCAAGGGGTACTTGGCAGGTACCCAGAAGTTAGGAGGTTACAGAGAGCCAGAAAATCCCCTAAGTATTTAGAGGATTTTGTAACTCTATTGGCAAAACAGAGTTAACAGAGAACATTCCTGTACACAGAGGAAACAGAACACTAAGACTGATGGAAGCAAAAAGAAATACCTGGCATTAGGTAGTATGGCACTACACTCGCAATGGGTTATGTGGGCATGATTAATAGTTTTAGCCCGGGGGGAAGGGGTGTTATGTCCTGAGCCTGTGCAAGCAGGCTCGGGGCATTGCAAACGGTCCCGGGCAGGTGCAAGCTGCCCGGGACCAGACAGGCTGTCGCCAGTACTTGTGCGCATGCGCAAGTGCTGGCGCGCCAAAAGTTGCAGATTGACCCGGGAATGGCCTATAAAAGAGGCCGGGAGTTTTGGGCGTTGTCGGCGTCTTGTAACCAGTATGCTGAACTGAAAATAAAGAAGTTCCTGAGAACTACAACTGCTTCTCGTGTCTTGCCATTTCGCGAAGGACGCAACAAAAATCATAGTGTTCCATATGTCCATGAAATCTCCCCGAGTATACAGAAAAAACTTGTTGGATCACAGAGATATTATCTGGTCCAGGATTACTGTAAATGCCGGCATACAAGGCGACCCGGCGTATAAGACGACCCCCGTCTTTATAGCCGGGCCGCATTCCTAGAACGTCGTCTTATACGCTGGAAACTATCAGTATTTCCGGCGTATAAGACGACTCGGCGTATAAGACGACCCCCGTCTTTGGCACCGATTTCAGCGCTCACGGAAGTCGCCTTATACGCTGGCATTTACAGGTATATCTCATATGTACCCTTGCAAGCCCAGCATCAGGACTTTACATGAACCTCACTCAACTTTGCTTCCAAATAAGGGAAAGTCTTCATGAAGGCTTCATACTGTTGAGAACCGTCTCTGGTGCTGTGCAGTCTTTGGCAACTAAAACAAGTGTAACCACCATGCTAACAAGGAGTGTCTGTTGTAATAGATTCTGCAGCTGCTGTTATTGATTGAAAGGTATCTTTAATCCAAGCAACAAGTTATAGGTAGAGAGCTATATGTTTTTAGAAATACCTGTTTAAAAACAATGTCGACAATCCACTTGCCTAATCCTTGACCACATCTGGAAATGATCCATGCTAAAGCTTTACCAGGAACAATTGCCCAACTCTGAAGCATTATTCAAACTAATAGAGATCAGGTGGCTTGAGTAGGACCTAGCCATCCTTTATGATATTGTGTTTTGCCTTACGGCCCAATACTTTTATTATTCTTTTTATTCCTTACCACCAAACTGCCTTCATACATCTCATTCTGAGTGTAGCCTGAAAGGTGAATCTTTGAAGGACTTTTTTTTAAGCTCACATCTGCCCTTGTTCCTGGGCTCTGGATATTTTTTTCCAAATCTCTTCCTTCTGTTTTCCAAACCTCTTCCTCTGTTACTTAAGTGGCACATGGTCAGAAGTATGTGAACGAATGTGGTAATCTCTTGTTGACTAAATACCAGCGTTAATTACACAGATCATCAAAAGATACGTTGCTATTAGTTTCCAATCAAGGGAGTACAGAAACCAGGAAGAAAAGCAAAAGGCATGAGATAAAAAGAAAGAACCACCTCCAGATCAACTTGGAAGCATCAGGGAGAAAGCTCCAGAAGGATAATGGTGGCCATAGGGACCATTTTCTTTGTTTTTCTGCTTGTTCTGCTGATTCTCTTCTTCCTGAGACAACTTTGGACCCGAAGACATTTGCCTCCCGGTCCTTTTGCTCTACCTATCCTGGGGACCTTGTGGGCTAATGGGATTGGGCTTCAAGGAGATGTTTTGCTTAAGGTATTTAATTCTAAATAATCAACCAGTCATAAATACCATAATTTTAATTATTTTCTTTGCACCACAATTACGGATAAATGTATTAACCTAGGGCAATATTGTATGATGAGGAATTTAATCAAGTGATGTGCTGGAATATTTAAGCCGAGACCTGTTTACCACCGTTTCACAGGGCAGGATGTGAAATAATAGGGCAGGATGTGAATTTTTAGAAGGCAGATTCTGGTTCTATCTTACCAATAAAATATTGCTAATGGAAACAATTTTGCTAGAGAAAGGAGAGTTTCCCCTTCCTTCTGCTTAGACATCCCTCCAATGAATATGTTTTATTTTTTATTCCTGCACTGGACAATCAGTCAGATGTGATAGCCTAAATGTCCCTCCTAATTCTGCAATTCTATAATGATAAAATGGTAACTTTCATATATTGCTTTTGAGATCATATAATCACTAATTACTATGTCCACTAAAATGGAATGACTAGCATTAATGCTGAGAAATAAATGCAGGGACATTTTTTCCGGGAAGAACGTTAATAGAACTAAAAGTCCCTGGCATGTTTCAAGTGTAATTCAAGGTGTTGAGTATCACCTGTACGTGCTTCATGGCTTGAAACCAGATTCCTGAGGGACTGTTTTTTCTCCCAGCTGTTTCTCCCCGTCCAGTTTGGTCTAACAGATTGGGCTTGTTATGTCAGCCAAGGAATGTTGCAGTGGTTCTCAACCTTTTTTATGCCGCGATCCCCAACCGGTCGTAAGTCGAGAACTACTCAACCGGTCGTAAGTCGAGGACTACTCAACTGGTGCAGCACCGTTTGCAGAATGGGACTTTTGGCGGGCTCAGCAGGGCAGAGACAGCCTGAACAATTCCTATTGGCTTTTGAAAGCCAATAGAATTAGACTCTATTCAAGAGAGTCTATTCTATTGGCTTTCAAAAGCCAATAGAATAAAAGGGAGTAACACAGCTAAGGAAAAGGGGGGGAAAATGGCGGACTGCGTTGTTTGGTGACCCCGTGAAATGGTTGTTCGACCCCAAATGGGGTCCCAACCCACAGGTTGAGAACCACTGGAATGTTGGTTGTGAGGACTAATTCTAAAGAGCAGAGAATTGCCTGGGGTGAAAAGTCTTAGAATTCAGGATTTAGGAAAGACTGTTGGGGGCATATTAGGTGCACATACCCTGTTTTATTTGATTGTAACATTTCTCATCTTTGATTCACTGGCCAGCATGTAAAACGATATGGGAATATATACTCCATGTGGATTGGGCCTTACCTTGTAGTTGTACTGTCTGGATTCAAAGCTGTGAAAGAAGAAATGACCAGGTTCTCAGAAGAATTCTCGGACCGGCCGGATGATCCTTTCTTGACTGCTGTAGGAAAAGGAAAGGGTAGGTACAAATTGTAAAGAATTGTATAACCATCACACTATTATAATTTGTGGTAATGTTATTCATAGCATGGAAAAGAAGAGCAAGACATAATAAACAAAAGATTTGAAGACGTGAGATAAGCAAAATAAATTTTGCTTAATCCACTTTCTGCTGACCTCATCAATCTCCTCCAATTACATGTTTCTCTGTCTTCCACTGCCTCTTGATCCCTCTTCCTTCATTTATCTGTTTTGCAAATTTGATTTTTGCCAATTCTCTCTGTATGACCTGTCCACTTACAGTAGTGGCCAAAATCGTGGAAACCTTTTGGGAAAAGTGTACAGTAGAAATGCCACCTTTGGTTAAGTTTCCACCAATTTGTCTTCTAATTTCT
Organism: Crotalus tigris; assembly: GCF_016545835.1. Lineage (NCBI taxonomy): Eukaryota > Metazoa > Chordata > Lepidosauria > Squamata > Viperidae > Crotalus > Crotalus tigris. The sequence goes on along the minus strand of NW_024096614.1, from coordinate 78,214 downwards.
TTATAACTGTAGCCTTGTTTACTTAAAAATACTATTTTAATCACTTTCTGGGTGACCAGTCAACTCTTTGCACCATTACTTTAATTTTATTACGTTTTACAAGCTCACTAAATTAAAGAACACAAAAAAACCCAACCAACTTGATAGCGATCACATAACACACTGACAAATGTCCTCCTCTCAGCTTCAATACATGACGCCAATAACTGAATCCTACTGTGATCTGATTGGCTCATTGCCAAAACAAGATAACACCTGATTGGCTCTCTAAACACTCATGCTCATTGGCTACAATCAGATGAAGGAAAGCTAGCTGATATCAACTTTAAGCAAGTTGTGCTTCCTTTTTCTGGTTATTTGGCTATAACTTTTCATAGAATACAGTACAGATAATTGAACAAACTATGTTGCATTACATTCTTGATTAAATTATCTTTCCATTGATATATAATTTTATCGTACTACTCCAAAAGAAAGTGATGTTATTAGCCATCAAACCTCAAAAATACACTTACCCCAAAAAGTTTCCACAGTTTTGGCCACTACTGTAAAGGCACTAATTTTATACTGACTGTTCAAATATATGATCAATCTACGTTCACTGATCACCTATCCATTCTGGAAACCACCTCTGTTTGTTTTCAAATTCACTCATATGCCTTGAAATAATCCCGCACAATTTATACATTCACAAAATATTATAAGGGGAAAAAAATTTAACTCTTGTTTCATTTGGTTTATGAAAAGTAAATCCATGAATAAAGTTAGCATTGATTAGAGAAAATAACCGTAGCATGTGATTTGATGTTCCCACCTGAAATCTAGAGAGATGTTTGACAACAACTAGACCTAAGCAGATTTTAACAAGAATGTTATCAGGAATGACTTATCGTTGTCTGCTGATGCCCACAGGAATTATTCTTTCCAATGGCCACACCTGGAAACAGCAGCGGCACATTGGCATCACTTCTCTGCAGAAGCTGGGCGTGGGGAAGAAAAGCATTGAGCATCGAATAGAAGAAGTTGCTCAGACATTGATAGAGGCCTTTAGACAAACAAAAGGTATGCAATTTGGGGTAATGACAATGGCTCGGGTCCCTGTCTGCAGGAATTTTTTCCATTCTGAGTATTTCAGATAAAAGGTGGTGTATTTGATTTTTGATTTTTCAAACAATTAGTTCCAAATTGTTTTCCTTCATCCCCTTCAAAGTCCTGTTCCCTAAAAATTCATTATAAAATATCTTCATTTGCAGGAGAGCCATTTGACCCATCGTTTCCGGTACTAAATGCAGTTTCTAATGTCATATGTGTTTTGAGTTTTGGACGTCAGTTTGCTCTTGAAGATGAAAACTTCCAGAAGTTAATTCAAGCCCTTGAAATTATTGTGAAATTCACTGGTGGCTCTTTCCATATGGTGAGTCGTTTTTCGACAAGAGAGACAAAGTCCCCCAAACCTATGTTTCTACCACTGTTTTCATGGAGTCGTGTAAGGCATGGAGGAAGCCTTGCAAATCATCTAATGTACTCTTCTCTCCAGTACTTTTGTATGCCCTCAAGTCAGTGTTGACTCCTCGTGATTGCCTGGATGTGTTTTTTCTCAAGTTTCAAAAGTAGTTTGCCAGTCTCCTAGAGCTGAAAAAGGACTGGTCCAAGGTCACCCAGTTGACTTAGTGCTTGAGTTGGGACCAGAATTAATGGTTGCCCATTTCTAGACTGATACCTTAACTTCAGTGGCTCTCCCTATGTAGGAATCATTTCAGTATCATAAGCAGATGGCCTTCTACTCCATATTTAAATACCTCTAGCAAATGATGGTCCAACACTTCTTGTGTCAGTCCATCATTGAACAGTTCTTCTGAGTTAGAGAACTGGATGCAATATTCTAATGGGATATGAATACTATGGAAGAAAGAGGAAGAAAGATTTCTCTTGATTGTAATACTAGATTTCTGCTCATCTGCCCTAGGACTATGCAACAATCCTTGACTTGCAACCATAACTGAACCGGGAAATTTTGATTGTCATTGTGGTTATAAGTTGAATTATGTTGTATGTTGTATGTCTATTTTTACAATGGTTGTTAAGCACATCACCATGGTCATTAAATGAATCTTCTTCTTGTTGTTGTGCCATATCCGTTATCGGACGTTGGCGATCATGTTGGCAAACCTGTTTTTATCAGCAGCCGCACGAAAAAGTGTTGCTGAGTTTTGTCCAAACCAGTCCCTTAGATTTTGAAGCCACGATGTTCTTCTTCTGCCTGGACCTCGTTTGCCTTCAATCTTTCCCTGGAGGATCAAATGGAGTATGCCGTATTTTTCTGGGTGTCACATCACATGTCCAAAGTATTCTAACTTTCATTTTTTAATTGTTTTGATGATTTCCCTTGGCTTTCCCAGGTGGCTTACCCAAGGAAAATCATTAAATGAATCATATGTTTGTAATTCTAAATCCATCTTATCCAATGGATGATTTTTGCTGGAAAATGGTAACAGATGTAAAACTCAATCAGGTGACTGTGAGATGCTGCAATCAGTCATAATTGGAAACTGGTCACCAAGCACCCACAATGTGATCATGTGACCATGGAAATGGTGTGGCAGTTTTATCTTTGAGGATATGTCATAAGTAACATTTTTCGAGACCATTATAACTTTGAATGGTTGTTAAGCAGTCAATCCTAAATCAAGGAGTAGCTGTATATGCTTTTCACATAGCTGTATCACATTGTTGGCTTATGGTTAGCTAAGGATCCAACAAGATAGTTAGATCCTTTTCACATGTACCATTTCCATAACATATTTAAATTCCTTTGATTTTTTTTTTCTACCTGCATATAAGATTTTGCATATGTTCCTGTCAAGATTCTCTTGAGCACTATCCACTGAACACTAAGGTGTTTTCTTAAGCCACTGTTCTATTGTTGTGTCATCTGCAAATTTGAAAATCATATTTTCCTGTCAGAAAAAGAGAATAGTGCAGGGCCTAGAATGTAGCCTGTGCTACACTCTTCTCAAAGTCTCTTTCCAGAGCGAGTAACAGGTCCTCATTGGATTTCCTTGTCCAGTCATCCCTTTCCTATCCACATTTCACCATCTTCTCCATTAGTATCTCTTGTGAAATCTGATTAAACAGTTGGCTGAAGTCAAGATAACCTAAGTCCAAAATCTGCCCATTTTGACTAGCTATTTCCATATACACACACTGCCTTTCCTTGTCATTCACACAAACACGTATCTATATTGGAACATGACTATCACAACTATTTAGAATATCACAGTGGCATCCTTGGCCTCTGAAGGTAGATTTTTTTTCTTGATTCTAGAACACAGCACATCTCACAGTCAACCCTATCACTTCTTGACTTTATTGCTGAGAATCCCATCTTTATGTTGTGTAAAGCACCTCATACAGGGAACATTGAATCATCTTAGACAGGTTTGGTTTTCAGCAATGACTATAGCATTCAACAGTGGTGCAAAGATGGGAAGAATGAAGAAAAGCCCATTTGGATTTTAGTGTGAAATAGAGAATTGTGGTTTAATTTAGCTGATCAAGAATTTGAACCTGCTATCTGTCCAGTCATACCTGGAACAGCAGATCAGTTTAGCTCTGAAATAAATCTTATTTATTTATATGAAAACTAATCAAAGAGAGAAGCAACCTAGAACTAAGGAGAAATTTCCTGACAGGAAGTTAGAACAATTAAACAGTGGAACATCCTGCCTCCAGAAGCTGTGAATGCTCCAACACTGGAAGTTTTTAAGAAGAGACTGGACAGCCATTTGTCTGAAATTGTTTAGGGTTTCCTGCCTGAGCAAGGGGTTGGACTAGATGACCTCCAAGATCCCTTCCAACTTTATTATTATTATTAATAATAATAATAATATTAAGCAAAATCAATGGGGAAACCAGATTTACTGAACAACTGCAAGACTCACTCCACAACTGCTTAACAACCATGGCCCAAAAAAAAAGTCATAAAATGGGGGCATAAGTCGCTTATTATTATTATTATTATTATTATTATTATTATTATTATTATTATCTTTTATTCATTAAACATGAACCTCAGTCAATTGAATTGGCTGGTGCTGATGGTTGACACGGGTTGCTATCAGCATCCTAGGTGTCAACCAGATATCTCCTTAAAATATATATTGTTATTGTTATTATATATGAATTATATGACTTTGGGGGCTTAGAGAATTGCAAGAACAAACTCACAAGACATAGTTTCAAGAACTGAAGAATAAACAATAACTTTACCTGCCATCAATTATAATTCAGCCCACCTGATCCAAATGTCTTGGAAAACAGGTTTTCCACACCTTGGGAAACTTCCAGTGTTGGGGGCATCTTAATCAGAATGGAGATGCCCATTTTTGATCCCAAAGATCAAGCATACTAGATTATAAACTAGTAGACTGTGAAAATCTGAACTATACTAGTGAATGTATTATTTAGCCTGGTATGTGAATCCAGTTCACTTAATTTATTAAATCACACAGCTGAGTTAGCTATGGTATACATATTTAGGTTTTACAATAAGAGAATTTTATAATAGCTTTATAATAATGTATCTGCTTCCAACATTATCTGCTTTCTAGAATAATTTCTGGAGGGCTTTTATGGTCTGACACCATGTATTGTTTACCATATTTTAATGTTTATAATATTTGTTTGTTTGTTTGTTTGATTAGAGTTGTCTGTTACTGTCAGCTGCTGAAAGTCTTCTCTAACTGTGGTGGGAAATAAGTAATTTTTCCTCTGCCTTTTTCTGTTAGGTGTATGATTTGTTCCCCCAATTAATGAACTACCTCCCAGGCCCTCACAAGAAGGCCTTGGCGTCTGTAGATTGGATCATTTCCTTTGCAAAGCAAGAAATACAGAAACACAAAGAATCCAGCTCTCTCCATGAGCCACAAGATTTCATTGATTACTATCTTCTTCAGATGGAGAAGGTATGAGTTTATTGTAGTTCAATACATGGGCAAGGAAATAAGAGAGCTACTTGTTTCTGTGTATTAATGATTCATCTGTGGAGGTGGTTAGCAGCATCAGGTTTCAGGGTGTGCAGCTAACAAGTAGATTAGCTTGGTTGCTCAACAGTGAGACACTGGTGAAGGTAGCACGGCAGCACCTGCATTTACTGTGTCACATGAGAAAAGCACATCTTCCTTCCCCTGTCCTTACCACTTTCTACAGAGGGACGATCGAGAACATCCTGTCATATTGCATTACTGTCCAACTTGGAAGCATCACTGCTTCAGACAGGAAGGCGGTGCAGAGAGTGATGAGGATGGCAGAAAAGATTATTGGTAGTTCACTTCCTTCTATCCAGGACATGGTGTATAAGCGATGCTTGAGCAGGGTCCACAGGATTGTCTGGGAGGCTACACATCCTCTTCATGACCTGTTTTCCTTGTTACCTTCTGGAACAGGGGTGTCAAACTCTATTTCATTGAGGGCCGCATCAGCATTGCAGTTGCCCTCGGGGGGCTGGGGGTGTGTGGCCAGGGTGGCTGTGGCCTACGGGTGTGTGTGGATGGAGTGGGTGTGGCCTACTGGGTGGGCATGTGCCTGTGGGGGCCTGGGCAGGAGTGGGACAGATCTAAGGGTCTCTGGCAGAAGGGGGTGGGACCCGGGCAAGTGCCAAGGCATGGTCCATTTCTTCATTCCTCACAAAGGGTGACACCTCCCCAGCATGCACCCAGGAGGCGGGGCTAATGCAGCAGGGGCTGGTTCCTCGCTGTTTCTAGACAGCCTTGTGGAGCTAAGACTGAACGCGTTTCAGCATTGATGGTCACCACAAAATTGTACATTGGCTCCCGGCTGGCCTGGGCCAGGGCCAAGGCAGCAGGGGCTGTTCCCTCGCTGTTTCCAGGATGGCTTCGCAGGCCACATGAAACCACTTCATGGGCCACATCCGGCCCCCAGGCCTTGTGTTTGACATGTCTGTTCTGGAAGGAGGCTCTGTGGTATCCGAAGCAGAACATCTATACTCAGTCACAGTTTTGTTCCATATAGTATCAAGTTTGTGAACTCTCATGTTTCTGGCCTACTTTAACATTGAGTCTTACTGAGTATGAATCTCCCACTGTAATTATTACTCTCCTGAACTGATGTTCCTGCATAACTACCAAGAACATATTTGATTCTCATGCTTTGTGACCCAGAAGCAAAAATAACCACATAAAAGATACATAGAATTCATTGTAAATTTCACCTTTCATTTTAAACATCAGAGCAGGAATGACCCCAACTCTACCTACAATGAAGAGAACCTGGCTCAGTGTATTGTTGATTTTTTTGGTGCTGGGACAGACACAACCTTTGTTACTCTGAAGTGGGCACTGATCCTCTTGGCAAGTCATCCTGATATTCAAGGTGAGAGAAATCTGAGCAGTTGGAACAAGGGCCACTCTCGGCATCTAAAACACACAGGAATCATTTAAAATTATTTGAAATATCAATGGTTATTGAACAATAAACTGTTCATAATAATTTCATAACTGGATTTTTGAATCTATAATCACAAACATGAGCTTAGCAGGATTAGTGGAAATCAAGAATGTACATATGGAAAACCTTATTTGATCTTTTCAATATAATTTTGAGTGGTGAACCAAAAAGTAGATCTAAAATATTTAACAGACTTTATAATGTAAAAATCTACCCAGATTTTCAGATTTGGTACTTGTTCTCAGCCTAGATTGTGTGTAGAAGACCAGGGCTTTTTTTCTCATAGAACACCCAGAACAGAGTTCCGGCACTTTTTTGGATGGAATCTTATAGGGTAGGCAAGGTGGATTGTATGACATGTATGAGTTCCAGCACCTTTTCTTTTTTTAGAAAAAAAGCACTGTAGAAGACCAAATTACAATATGACAATTAACATAAGAGGTTTGTGCAAAAATTTGGTTGAAAATATTTTCAAGACAGTTATGGATTCTTTTTAACTGACTCAGATTTCCAAACTGTTGGGACTAAATTCTTATGATCGGCTTGACTGAAGGAGATTCAATGGAATCTTTGAAGTAAATTGCCAGTTTGCATCAATATTCTGAATCAGTTTGGACAAGATCTAATCAGAGCTGAGAAAATGCATTTTTAATCTGTACTCCTTCATGACACTCAAAAGGAGAACGGGATTATGTTTAATGCCCTACTAAGGATTAATATTGGGAAATAAATAAGTGAACCACAATACTGAAAACGAAGCTTCTATTTCCGTTATTTTTTTCCTAGAGAAAGTCCACAAAGAGATTGAAGATGTGTTTGGCTTTTCACGGTTGATTTCCTATCAGGATCGGAACAAGTTGCCCTACACCAATGCTGTGATTCATGAAATGCAGCGTGTAAAGTATGCCTTGCTATTTGGGGTTCCCAGGCAAGCTAAAAAAGATGTGAAGATGAGGGGATACCACATTCCAAAGGTGAGAAACGTGGTCAGGATGCATTTCAGTAGTCCATCTGAGAAGGAAAAGCAGAATAAAGATAGCCCTCAATTTATGGTCACTTAACTACTGTTCAAAGTTACAACAAACACACCCACACCCACGTTACTTATGCTGCACAGCTGACTATCTTTTGAGTGAGAAACATTGGGGAAGGACAATACAGAGTTTGCCTACCTTTGTTGGTTCTTCTGCTGCTTTTCCTCCTGTAAATAGAAGTGCTGGAAGGAGAAGATGATTTCTTCCGGGGATGTAGACCAGTGGTTTTCAACCTTTTTAATGCCGCGACCCCCAACCAGTCGTAAGTCGAGAACTACTCAACCGGTCGTAAGTTGAGGACTACTCAACTGGTGCAGCACCGTTTGCAGAATGGGACTTTTGGCGGGCTCAGCAGGGCAGAGACAGCCTGGACAATTCCTATTGGCTTTTGAAAGCCAATAGAATTAGACTCTATTCAAGAGAGTCTATTCTATTGGCTTTCAAAAGCCAATAGAATAAAAGGGAGTAGCACAGCTAAGGAAAAAGGGGAAAAAATGGCGGACTGCGTTGTTTGGCGACCCCCGTGAAATGGTCGTTCGACCCCAAATGGGGTCCCGACCCACAGGTTGAGAACCACTGATGTAGACATACACATACATTTCAAACATAAAGAAAAGAGTGAATGGGGGATGGGTTATGGGTTTAAATACAAATACCTGCCAGATTTTAAAGTTAGATCCTCAAACATTTTATATTTATCTTAGAAAGATTAAAAGAGAGTAAAGGCTGAATTAAAGATCAGAATTATAATCATGTGTAGCCATGTTTCTTTGTCCTCTTCTTGTGGTAACCTGGCGTGATAAAGAAATAGGTATCCAGCCCTCTCTTTTATTGGAAGGAAAGGGAGAAATAAAACTAAGTTGTTGAGCAGCCACTACTCTCAGTAACTGTTTTAGACAAATATGGATTCATAAAGGCAAACTCTAAGCCAGTGTTTCCCAAACTTGACAATTTTAAGGCATGAGGACTTCAACTCCCAGAATTCCACAGCGTTGCTGGCTGTGGAATTCTGGGAGTTGAAGTCCTCATGCCTTAAAATTGTCAAGTTTGGGAAACACTGCTCTAAGCAAATGTTTCATCAATATTCCTTGAACTTTTCTGCCTGTTTCCCTTATAAAACTTTTTTACAGGGGACCTTTATTGCCCCAGACCTGCGCTCTGTTCTTCTTGATCCTGAACAATGGGAGAAACCTGAAGAATTCAACCCAAATCACTTTTTAGACAAGGATGGGAAATTCATTGAACGGGAAGAATTCGTAGCATTTGGAACAGGTAAATCCAAGAGTCCAAAACAGCTGATAACAAACAGATTCCCAACACCACCACCCCTGAGTTGTTCTGAGGTCATTATGGTCTGAATAGAAAATCCAGGATTTCTAACTCCTTCTAGTTTCAAAACTAAGAGTCTGAAATTCTCCTTAGGCTATAAACTGTGATGTACAAAGAAGTACTAGATTTATTTATTTATTTATTTATTTATTTATACATACATACATACATACATACATACATACATACATACATATTAGATTTATTTATTTATACTAGATTTAGTTCTTGATTTATTTATACTAGATTTAGTTCTTGATTTATTTATACTAGATTGATTGATTGATTGATTGATACATACATACTAGATTTATTTATACTAGATTTATTTATTTATTTATTTATACTAGATGTATTTATTTATTTATACATACATACGAGATTTGTTTATACTAGATTTATTTATTTATTTATACTAGATTTATTTATTTATTTATACATACATACGAGATTTATTTATTTATACTAGATTTATTTATTTATACTAGATTTATTTATTTATTTATTGCATCCCATCTTTATTATTTTTACAAATAACTCGAATGGCGAATATATCCAACACACTCCCTCCTCCAATTGTCCCCACAACCACAATCTTGTTACGTGAGCTGGACTGAGAGAGAGTGACTGGCCTAAGAATGCCCAGCCGGCTTTCATGGTTAAGCTGCAACTATGTTCTAACCTGACGCCTTAACCACCAGACCAAACTGGTTTTCTTACCCAGTAGAGTTTTGTAAGACAGGTGCAAGATTATACAATTACCTTCAGTGCTTGGAGGAGAATTGTTATATAAATCCAAAGCAAACTAGCCAAATTACAGCTTCTTATTGATGGAACCAGACAACAGAGTAATAGTGCCTGATGCATTAAGTTCCACCATTTTATTAACTAGAGAGTTCCTTCTAACACAGTGCTTCCACTCCTGTCTGGTACTTCACGTACACCAATGAATCCTTCTCCACTGATGGTACAAATAACAAATGGTAGATTTGAAAACCTATGACTCTTGTTATCAGCTGTCCCCCACAATTCCAGGAATCCTATCACATCTTATTACCACCATCACTTGCCACTGCATCATAGTATCCCCTTCTTGCATTCCTCCATAGCCAACCCGGTCATTATAGGCAGGAAATGAGCCACTACAGTAAGAATCTAAAAGTCATTACTCATTTACCACTCCTCCAACCTCACCTCATGGAATATTATCCATAAGGCAACTACAGCCACAAATGATGTGAAACACAGTAAATAAAAGCCTATAGAGATGATAAATCTATAGAAGGTGATGGACAATTCATTGCCACAAATACTCAAGGTGACATGCAAAAATTGAAAAAAAATCAAAAGTGAAAGCCAAATAATTAAAACAGATTAACAGTTGACATTGACATTTTCCCATTTCTTTAAATGCTGAGCGAGCAGAGGCAAAATATATCTCTTTGGGGAATATACTACATAGCCTAGTAGCCACGCAGTATTCAAGTATAAACTGAGTTCTGGCAATAGAGAACTTTCCAATAATTCTGGAAATTCCTTGTGTAAATCTAACCTGTGTTCTGATAGATCTACCAAGGATTATGCACACACACACACACACACACACACACACACACACACACACACATCTCAAGTATACTTTTAGCCAACCTGTTTGCTCCATGTCTTCCTCGTGGTTCTTCCTCTCTCACTTGTTCTAACCTCTAGCATTTACATAGATATAGAACATAGAGTTGGAAAGGACCTTGAAGGTCTTCTAATCTAACCCCCTGTTCAAGCAGGAGATCCAATTCTGGGCATTTTTGCAGCATAAAAACATTTTTAAAAACATTAAAATTATTAGATATAATATAACAAAGCAGATAAAATAAGATCTTAACACAAGATGGTGAGGGAGCCAGATATATAGGGGCAGGGGAGAGATGGGATTAGCTTTTAATTAGTCAAGCACCTCCAGCTTCCCTGTTGGATCCCCAAGCCATCTGGCAGAGCCAGGTCTTAAGGCTCTTACAAAAGGTCAGGGCTCCTATGGATAATGATGTAACTGCCTAGGACATCACCATATTTCACAAATCAGCCAAGACTACACAATAAACAAGGCATGAGATTCCCTTGGTGTATTCCATCCAGACCAATCAGAAACTGTACCTGGACCAGACTATTTTAACAGCCATTTATCCCTGCAGTAGGTGAAGAAGATTATCTCCAATTTCTGCAGAAGTTGATTTCCATCCCTGCAGAATGGCATCCACATCTGTCCATCATAGTAAGACTATGCAAAGGTGGTTCCGGTTGTGATAAAAACAAAATACTGCACCAAAGCCAACATTTGAGGCTCGAGAGTAGTTGTGGCAGATCAATGGCAATCAGCAAATCTGCCATCCTGGACATTCCAGAACTGACGATCTGTGCATGAATATTTACCGTAAATCCCTGACGGAAAAAAGTCAAAGGTAGTCCCGTGCCACAATAGCAATTTCTCTGAGGAGGATCAGAAGAAAAGCTCTTTTGCAAACTATTAGTTCCACATTCATCAGATAGCCAGGTGTAGCAAGCAAAGAATATCAAAAACAGGTGTTTGGTCAGTGAAAGGGAATTCTTATAGATTATGTCCATTTCACCACCCTCTACTCCAGCTATAGCCTGTTGCACTGTAGAATAAGGTGGTGGACAGAGAGGTGAAAAATTGATTTCCTTCTTGTAGGTCCCTCTCTGGACAAAGACACCAAAACATTTATTTTATGGGTGTGTAGCTAGCTTTGCCTTTGAAATGGAGTTCCTTCTAGTACATCTTGAGTTAAAGTCATCTCCATGAGGGGATTTCCTTGCTGATGGGCTATACTCTGGAGAACAGATTATTATCCACTTTATGCATGCTTTGTCTCATTTACAGGTCTGCGTGTATGTATGGGACAGCAGCTAGCAAGAATTGAGATCTTTATCCTTCTAACCAGCCTCTTGAGGTCCTTCAACTTCAAGTTGCCTGAAGGAGTGAAAGAATTCAATCAAACACCTATTGTAAAAGTGACGATGCCTCCGCAGCCTTACAAGCTATGTGCTATTCCCCACAAATCTTAAACTTATAAAAACCCACCCACAAAGCATTAAAACAGTATATTTATTCAATGGCTAAATGCTTCCTGTATGTATATTCTCTTAATTCCAGGTTTTGCCTCCATTTACTCTACACATATTCAACCTATTGTTGGGTTCACACAACATACTTAACCAGATCAACGAAAGATCTGGAGGTTGTGGCTGAACAATATGCTACATAAGCTTGTTTAGTTATGCCTTTGTTTTCTTTTACATGCCAATAAAATGTATTTACTTCAGTTTACTCTTAGTATCTTTTTTTTCAGTTTTTTAATAAATTTCTCCTGTGGGGTTCAGCCAGAGCAAAAGATAGCATTTTTTAAAATTACACTTTTTAATCATATGTCTTTCAGAGAGAAAAGGGAAGCATTTTATTGCACATGATCTTAATAAAGTAAGTGTGCTAATTTATAAAGCATGCAACCTAGAATCTTTCTTAAATTTGGGGATTATGACTCAAAATACATTTCACATGGAGCTGCTTTTACAGGCCATTTAAGTTGCAGTTAGTCCAAAATACAATGGTCTGTGTACTAACTGTACCTTTCCAATAGGCCCTGCACTGGCTGCCAGTTATTTTCTGGATGTAACCTAAAGAGTTGGTTTTGACCTCTAAAGCACTTTATACTTGGTTGCTTGATGCTCACAGAATTGTCTGCTACAACCAGAATTATTTCAATTTATTAGGGTCAGCAGGAGAAAAATGTCTTGTACTGTCCCACTTTCAGGAAATTAAAAGATCTGAAACGAAGAAGGACTGTTCCTCAGTTTCAGTGCCTGTTTTCTGGACAGACTCTCAACAGAGTAAGTAAAATTATTGTTGTAATCCCACACGATATGGACAACACTGAACTGAATTCGGAGTGGCCATGGTAGATGTGCTGATGCTGTCTAGAAGTGGGGGGAAAAAATCAATCAACGAATTGTGACTGCAGGGCCGAAAAACAAACTATCTAACATATTAGAGACAGAGTGCAAAACAGAGTGGAGACTGTTGTGTCCTGAGCCTGCGAAGGCAGGCTTGGGACATTGCAATGGTCCCGGGCAGTTGCAAGCTGCCCAGGACCAGACTGCCTGGCGCCAGCGCTCGCGCGCATGCGCGAGGCGCACAGCGTGCCTAAATGTTGCTTTTTGGCCCGGGGATCGTCTTTAAGAGAGGCTGAGAGGTTTGTTCTGCTCAGAGTTGTAACGGGGCTACTGAAGACCAATAAAGAGTTCCTGAAACCACAAGAATGTCTCGCTCCGTCATTGCCATTAACCGAGGACTCAACACTGGCGACGAAGGTGGGATTGCCTTACAACTACTCAAAGAATTGTAAGCTTACCCTGGTGTCCAGAGACAGCGAGGAAACGGCGTTAAATTCAGCAACTGCCTGCCAATACAGCTTCGTTGGAGGTAAGCTGGCTGATAGACCCTTCCTGTTTTACTGAAGATGGCAAAGATAGGGAAACTTTCTGAGTTTGATGTTACACATCCTGAAAGATGGGGATCTTATGTGGCCCGAGCAGAAAATTATTTCAGAGTTAATCAAGTAAGAGAAGATGGCTTAAAGGCCGCCACCCTACTGTGTGTTTGTGGTCAAGATGCATTTGAAATTGCTGAAAATTTAGTAGCCCCTGCACCTCTTGAATCTGTTACCTACACAGATTTAAAGAAACTATTAAAAGAGCATTTCCAGCCCAAGTTGTCTGTTATTGCTTGGAGACATACTTTTGAACAGAGGGATCAACGGGCTGGTGAATCAGCTAAAGAGTACATTGCTGCATTAAGAAGAGCAGCTAAGCATTGTGAGTTTAAAGACTTAGAGGAAAGACTGAGAGACAGATTTGTATGTGGACTGAGAAACAGAGATGTGCAACAAAGACTATTTGCCAAAGAGGACATCTCGTTCCAAGATGCCTTGAGAGAGGTTACTGCAGAAGAGGCAGCAAGTGGGGCAATCAAGAATATGAGGCCTATCAGAAGCATTCCAGAAGCTGTTTCCGTGCACCATGAGGGAGTCCAAGGAAGCTAGGAAGAGGAACCTGATGAAGAAATAGATCATCTCTACCCAACCAAAGAAGGGAAGCATAGGGAAGGCAAAGAAAAGTCTTCACTTGTTCCCAAGTGCTTCGGGTGTGGAGGTCGCCACAAGAGGACCGACTGCAAGTTCCGTTCTGCAATCTGTAGAGCATGTGGAAAGCAAGGCCACATAGCAGCTGTGTGTCTGGGTCGTCAGAAGGTACAACCTCGAGAAGAATTGCGTCTGAAAGGTAGCAGGGTCCCCAGCCGAAACAGGGTGGGTTTCTGTGCTTCACAAAGAAGCATCTATAGGACAGGCACACACAAGCCACTCAAAAAGAAACTGTCACTTAAGGTGAAGTTGCAAGGAGTTCCATTGGTCATGGAACTAGACACTGGGTCTGCACTTTCAATCATTTCCATTCACACATTCAGAAAGATTTGTTCTGGTAGTGGTTTTCAGGCCAAGCTTAGGCCTTCTAACGTAGTACTAACAGACTTTCAAAACTCCAAAGTGTGTGTTAAGGGGGAGGCCACCCTTAATGTACAGTATAAGGATTTTGAAGGTCCATTAGATGTATTGATAGTGGGGGGTGAGCGCACGAGTCTCATAGGACTCGATTGGTTTGAGGCCTTGGGAATACAAATTACAGGGCTCAATAGCATGCAAACAGTAGATTTACAGGAAGTCTGCAAAGAATTTGCAGATGTTTTCAGCCCACAGCTGGGCACATACAAAGGGCCCCCTGTCTCTTTGAAGTTGGACCCCACTGTCACTCCTATCAGAGTAAAGGCAAGAAAGGTACCTTTTGCTTTAAAAGGGAAAATTGATGCTGAATTGGACAAATTAATTCAGCAAGGAATTTTAGAACCTGTTGACTCCAGTCCTTGGGAAACTCCCATAGTCACGCCTCTTAAGGCTAATGGGGACATTCGCATCTGTGCAGATTACAAATGCACTCTCAATAAGGCATTGCAACAACATGCCTATCCTGTACCTATAGTCAGCCATATTCTGGCCTCCCTCAAGGGGGGGCGTGTTTTTGCAAAGCTTGACTTAGCACAGGCTTATCAACAGTTGCCTGTTGATGAAGCTGCTGCTGTAGCACAAACCATTGTAACTCATAGGGGGGCATTCAAAGTCAAGAGACTACAATTTGGAGTAAATGTGGCTCCTGGAATTTTCCAAAGTGTAATGGAAAATACTTTGAGGGGTATACCAGGGGTTTGCCCCTATTTTGTTGATGTCTTAATTGCTGGAGACTCCACCCAAAATCTAGCTGAGAGATTGAGGGCTGTCCTGCTGCGGTTCCGGAAAACAGGACTCAAGCTTAAAAAGGACAAATGTAAAATTGGGGTGCATTCTATAGATTTTCTGGGATTCAAAATTGATGCCAATGGGATTCATCCTGCTGAGTCCAAATTAAATGCTATCCTGCAAGCTCCTAGACCTAAGTCCAAAGCTGAACCGCAAGCTTTTCTGGGACTTTTGAATTTTTAGAATTCATTCATTCCTAATAAGGCTAATGTAGCTGAACCACTTCATAGGCTTCTGGACAAACAGGCAGTGTGGCAGTGGTCACAGGCACATGAAGCAAGCTTCAATGAGGTTAAGGCCTTGCTAATGTCCAACAATGTGCTTGCGCACTTTAATGAAACTCTTCCTGTATGCATCGCTTGTGATGCTTCTCCTTATGGAGTAGGAGCAGTACTCAGCCACCTCAGACCAGATGGCACTCAGATTCCTGTTGCATATTACTCCAGAACATTGTCTGCTGCTGAAAGAAACTACGCCCAGATAGATAGGGAGGCCTTAGCTGTTGTTGCTGGAATTAAAAAATTCCATGATTTTTTATATGGCAGACATTTCATGGTCTACACTGATCATAAGCCTTTGTTGGGGTTGTTTACAACTAACAAACAGACCCCCCACATCATCTCCCCCAGGATGCTCAGATGGTCAATATTCCTGTCAGCCTATGACTTTTCTTTAATTCACAAACCTGGCAAAGAAATGGGCCATGCTGATGGCCTCAGTAGATTACTCTTACAAGTAGTAGAGGCTGACCCTGCCCTGGCAATCAACATCCTTTCAATTCAGGCACTGCCTGAATCACCTCTAAATGCCAGGGATGTGGCTGCTGAATCAGCGACAGATCTCACACTCTTTCGTGTCTTATCCTGGGTTTTTTCTGGATGGCCAGAGAGTTGTCCAGGCACTGAGTTTCAGAGTTTCTGGCTGAAAAGGAACGAGTTATCCACTTTCCAGGGTTGTCTGCTGTGGGGCAGCAGAGTTGTCATTCCTACCTCAATGAGGTCTAGGGTCTTAGGTTCCCTTCACAAGGGTCATCCTGGCATTGTACGAATGAAGGCGCTTGCGCGCAGCCATTTGTGGTGGCCTGGGTTAGACAAGGAAATTGAGGCTAAGGTGCACGCTTGCCACCTTTGTCAGCGCTCACGCCCAGAAATGCCTCAGGCTCCTGTGCATAGATGGGAAGAAACACAGTCTCCATGGTCTAGGGTGCACATCGATTACGCTGGGCCCTTTCAGGGTCAATTCTTCTTGGTCCTGGTTGATAGCTATTCAAAATGGCTTGAGGTTGTACCTGTCTCTTCCACCACCACTGCAAAGACTATCCAAGTACTGAGGGGGATTTTTGCTGCACATGGGCTTCCAGATGTTTTGGTGTCTGACAATGGCCCTCAATTCACTTCTTCTGAATTCCAAGCTTTCTTACAGGCCAACATGATTCATCATGCCACCTCTACGCCCTTCCACCCTTCCACCAACGGGATGGCTGAACAGATGGTCCGCATCACCAAGGATGCTTTAAAGAAACTGACCTATGGGGACTGGCATCACGGGTTGGCTGACTTCCTCCTTGCTTACCGCACTACACCTTCCACTTCTACGGGGAGAAGCCCAGCTGAACTTCGTTGGGGGCGCAAACTGATTACTAAACTTGACTGGTTGCACCCGGGCAGACTGCCTCCTAGGGATACACAACCCAGGGCACTGAGGCAATTGCAAGTGGGTGCCCCAGTATGGACCCGTAACTACGGGCCAGGTCACTTGTGGGTTCCTGCCCTAGTTTGCAAGGTTACAGGCCCCTTGTCCTACGAGGTCTCCTTGGATGACGGTTGTATCCTGCGACGGCATATCGACCAGCTGCATACAAGACTGGACTTACCTTCAGAGTCTCCTGGATCTGGGGGAGGGGAGGGGACCCCTTTGGGCAAAGGGAGGGGTGTTGGCAGCAACCAGGCCCCAACAGAGAGGCCACAGACGGCCTATCACAAGATTCCGCAAGTGTTCCGAACAGGAATTCAGGGGAACCAGCTAGCACACAGGCTACAGTGCATACTCCCGCCAGGGAGTCACCCCGGGGGCATAATCATTACACACTTACACCTTTCAGCACTCCAGTCAGGGAGAATAACCGGGAGCATCCTAATAACCCAAACATTGCAAGAGAGCTGGCACACACTCAATGCAATTGGCCCAACATTGCTACTGTCCCCAGAAAAGGACATTCTCATAGGGAAGTGATAGAAGGGCCAAATCCAGATCTTGAACCCTCTGGTTCAACGGAGGGGGCAACTGAGTTTTGGGACAGTACTGAAATAACAGACAGTCCTACTATGGAACTGGGGAGTGGAGGAAGGCAGTCTCACGCTAGGTCCAGTGTGGGCCTGAGAGACTCTTCAGAGTTGCCCAACAATGGCAGCATTCCAGAGGGGCCAGGACACCTACAACTAGGCAGGTCAACCAGGTTAGAGAGAGAGCAAAGTCCTGGTCTAACGAGCCCGGTGGGCAAGCAAGCAGGCCAGGCAACGGAGCATGCTCCACGGGGGCCACCAGGGTCTGAGAAAGGGGGTGAACCTATAGCCTCCTCTGGACAAGGTGTACCTGGAAATTATCAAGGTCTATGCAGATCACAGAGAGATAAGAGGTCTCCCAAATATCTTGAAGATTTTATAACTGGCCAGGCAGAAACAATAAGAGTGTGTTTCTGTGGAAGCCAGAAAATGGGACACTGGGAAGTAATGCCCAGAACAATAGCATGGTACCATTGAGCAAGGGTGTACACACCACGCTCGTGTTGAGGTCGCGTGTTATTATTCATGTAGTCTTAACCAGGGGGAGAAGGGGTGTTGTGTCCTGAGGCTCGGGATGTTGCAATGGTCCTGGGCAGTTGCAAGCTGCCCGGGACCAGACTGCCTGGCGCCAGCGCTCGTGCGCATGCGTGAGGCGCACAGCGCGCCTAAATGTTGCTTTTGGGCCGGGAATTGTCTTTAAGAGAGGCTGAGAGGTTTGTTCTACTCAGAGTTGTAATGACCAATAAAGAGTTCCTGAAACCATAAGAATGTCTCGCGCCGTCATTGCCATTAACCGAGGACTCAACAGAGACTTTGCTGATTTCCTGGCTGTGACAAATGAAGCAAAAATGTATACACGTTTATAATATTTTAGATTTTATATTTCTTATTTTGGATTTTTATCTCTTGTGCTTTTATCAAAATGTGATGTGAATGTGCCATATGATAAATGATAATATTGTTATAACCAAAGGTCGGAACATGTCATGGGCCCTAAAATAATAGTAAAATGAGGTAAAATAAGGTAACAATTGGCCTGGGGACCCAACTTGGGACTATCATGCTGGTTGATAGATTAAGAGAAGATCCCACCTTCCCCCGTGCATCCTGCTATCTTGCTCGCCATCTTTTAATTGTTTTAATTTGTTATCAAAATATATTTAATTATACAGTTTTATTGCTTTAAAATGTTGCAAGAGGCCCAGAATCTTTTTGAAGTGAGACGGATGGAAAACACATCAAATCAAATCAAATAAGTAAACAAATAAATAAAGCATTAGATGTAAAATGAAAGTTAGATAAAAATAAAGCCAAGGCCAAGAACTTAAATATGCCCTGAAAGCCCTCCCTTTGTCTTAATTTAATATATTCTTTAATATTAATATTATATAATATTAAATTTTTAACATTTTAACATTTCTTTAATCATCCTTGTCTCTTTTTAAATGTTAATATATTGATTTACGTTTTTATATGTTGTTAAATGTTAATTTAATAAATTTAATTAATTACATTAAATTGTCAATTAAATTATTAAATTTAATTAAATTAATAAACTGCCCACTACCCATGGGCAGTTCCAAAATTGATTGATTGATGAAATAAATAAAAACAAATAAATGTTTTCCCCCTCAGAGGTGAGGCTGGACTCCACTCTCTTGGCTTTTAAGAAATGTCCAAAGACTTGGCTCTGCTGATTAATTATGGAGTTGGCAAGCACCTTGAAGGTGCTACTTTGTGTTTTTTATTCTGAATTGTAAATATTTTCTTCTTTAATCTGCCTTATATTTTTTTTATTTATTCCGCTTTTATGTTTTTAAGACTTATTTGTACACTGCCCAGGGACACTCCATCAGGGAGATGAATGGTTTCTAAATGTAATAAAGAAATAAATTAAAATTCTTCTTTGTTCCATGAGGAATCTCCTCTCTCCTTTTCCTCCTGATGTTAATGCTAGGTTGTTGTATCTTTCAAATTTTAGGAAAGCATGCTGGCTGGTGAAAGCCTATGTGTCTTCCTCAGACCTTTCATGCAAAACAAATATGGCTGCTTTAAAATAAAAGGGAGGGCAACTGCTATATTCGCCATCCCTGTGGTAAAAAAATGACTGGATTGACCCCAGACCCAATGAGACCTCACACCGTCTCTTTTTCCTTTTGTCTCTTTCCATTTTATTATACAAAAGATTCCTTTTATTAGAAATAAAGTGGTATGCTTCTCTTCATTTTACAGACCTGTATTTATACCTTATTTCTGGGCTCATATTAAACTGACAAAATCTATTCAACTCTTCTCCCTTGGCCAAATATAATGCTTATTTACATTTTCCTCTAGATTTATATTGTTGCGTCCCCCTATTTTTAGTTTTAGGTTTTTTTAAAATAATCCCGGCTTTGTTGTTTTTTATAAATAATTCAAGGCGACTGTGATACTGTATCCTCCGTCCTCCTTCTATTTTCCCCACAACAACAACAACCCTATGAGGTAAATTGGGTTAAGAGAGAACTGGCCCAAAGTCACCTAGTTGATTTTCATGGCTAAAGTGGAACTAGAACTCACAGCCTCCTGGTTTCTCAGCCAGCATCTTAATCTCTACCTGAAACTAGTTCTCTGTGTTGTATTAGATATCCTGTTTTTAACATGTTTCCTCAGAAGCATTACAATGATTCTTTGCTTGTTTCTATTTTGGTTTTTGTGCTTTTTCCCCATACTTCATATTCTATTTCCAGAACATTTTCAGCTGTCTCTATCTCTGTGGGCCTTTTATTTCCACTTCTGTGGAGTTTTTCTGTCTTTCTTCATAAATGATGGATAGCGAACCAGTCTTTTCTTCTTTTCTTTTTTCTATTTAAACTGAAGAAAATGTCAGGGAGGGGTTTTTCCAGGTCATTTGTTTGGCCTTCTTTCTGAGTGAGGGAGAGCCCCCATTTTCTCTGCAGCTGCCATCCCCATTTTCCTCAGCATGGTTTATTTTTATTTATTTATTTATTTACAAACTAGTAGTTGGCACCACAACACCAAATACATAATGATGAATTTCAACGAATCCATTGTGTTAAAAGCAAAACAGTGTTTCCCCTTTCCTCATCCTTGAAGATGCCTTTTTTGAATTATTTCTGAAGTACTGCAACTCTAGTTATTGTTTTTATTGCATTTTTGCATTGAGCTCTGTGTGTTGTAGGCATTTTCTGAATAATAGATTGTCCTCAGCACGTAAAGCACAAAGTGACCTATTAATCAATTTGCAAAATCAATTTGCTACATTTATTTAATAAACTCCCTGAAGATTTTTTCAAAGACACAAAAAAGAGAAAATTTAATGTTATGTATTACAATGTAATGAATGTACAAATAGAGGCCTGAAAGAACAGGTTAGGGATACATTATCATGGAGAAAATCTATCTATGCAGTCACTAGAGATAAAAATGACTTCATGGCACATAATCAAAAATGTTATGCATTGGAAAGAACCAATATTGTACATTAAATTAGTAATATCAAACAAGGAAGAATTTGTCAGACAATCATCACAGACCCAGCAATCCAATCCATCAAAGATGTGATTCAAGTTTTGTGAATTTCTACTCAAGACTGAATTGGGCAAGTCAAGATGGACTTCACAAAGGGATAAATTTATTGTAAAATCGGAGTGCGCTATCCATAATTAGAATTTATGATGTCTTGCGGTGAGGAACAGCACGGATTTCGTAAGAATGAGGATATGTTGTCAATCCAATTCTAGGTTTTTCACTGGTTTTTTTCTCTCCTTCTGGTAACTGGAAGACGAATGCTTTGAGCAGGTTTATAAAGAAGATAAAGAACTCAGCTCTTGATAATTTATCTGCTAAAGACCCATCTGACTCTGTGGAGGAAATGGGAAGTGTAATTACAAAATAATCATGAAACAACAATTAACAATAACATTGAGAAAGGAAGGTATTTGAAGTTACAATATACTAAATTACCTTCCTAACCATCTTAATACCCTTCTCTGCCTCCTCTTTTATCATCTCGCCTGGCACTGCTCCAAGAACTGGCTGTGACGTGACATAAGTAATTTTTTCTTAATATATGAAGACCATCTTCATTCTCCCAATATGCTTAAGCTTATTCTTGAATTGATCTATTGCATAACTTCACACAATACAGATAGTCCTTGACTTACAAACGCAATTGGGAGCAGAATTTCCATTGCCAAGCAAGGTGATTGTTAAATGAGTCATGCCTAATTTTACAAGTCACTGCACATGGTCATTAAATGAATTTAGCTTTCTCCATTGACTTTGCTTGTCGAAAACTGGCTGGGTAGTTCGCAGGTAGCAGTCACATGACCCCAAGACATTGCAATTGTTGTAAATACATGCCAAGGAGTGATCATAGCTCACTTTTTTCAAATATTCTCTAAATAAATGGTTGTAAGTCAAGGACCACCTGTACATTGAACTATAAATTAAACCAATCATCTGAATTCACCTCACATACTAAAATCAGTAACCTAAATTTACATTAACCGAGTTTCACACTTCATACAAATGTAGCCATTATGTCTCAATGTGCCTGTTAAAAGTATTGTACAAACAGCCAATTCAAAAATCCAAATTCAAATCCAAAGCAGCATCTTGTCAATAATTATCATATGTTTTTATTATTAAGCTAGCAGTTCTAAAGCCCAGTTCATGCACTTCTAGGATATAATGGTAGAAATTTAATTCCAGCTTACCGTGCATAGTATTAATTCATATGAAGAATGATTTGTAAGTTATATATCTATAGTGTGTTGGGAAAATCTAGCCAGACTATGATTCATTCAGTGAAAAATAATTTAGTATGACTAATGAATCTTGTGTTATCCCTATTTTTGCACTACACAAAAAATTGTTCTTTCACTAGCCAAGTTATAGAATGTTGAAAAAAATGCAACTTCTGTATAAGAAACAGATAAGTTATGGACTCACAATTGATCTCCAGTTCCTACTGCATGGACTAAATGTGCCTTTTGTCTTTCAAAACAAAACACAACTTTCCTATTTAAAATAAAAATCACACCATCTATATGATAATAAACCACTTTTATATTTACCATCAGCAAGGAGTTGATATTGTTTTTTGTCAACAAATTGTCCATCCTTGTCCAAAAAATGACTTGGGTTGAATTTTTCAGGTGTCTCCCATAGTTTGGGATCAAGTAATGCTGAATCCAGATCTGGGTTAATAAATGTTCCCTGAAAATAATTTTTTAAAAAAGTTGATTCAATGCATCCAAACTATCCCGTTTCAAATTCCTTTCTCACTTTCACCAGTTTCTGAGCATTTTCACACAGTATGTACAAACATAAGAATTTGAAACTATTCATAGTCTATTTCTGTGGCACATCTTAAATCAATTTGTGTGCCTCTCATGAAACAGAGATAACAAAAACTCATTCTGGACATGAATAAAGTAATATACTGTTCCTGGGTATTTTTTTAAACATCATAAAATCCATGAGCTATAGGCAGCCACTGTTGAAAAGAACAGGAAGCTACATGGAAATTTCAGTACAGCTTCACTGGAAGTCTCAGAGGGTCATCTGAGATGCTTCAATGAATGCTGTACTAAGAGGGTCTTAGATTAGATGTCTACAGTTGGAGTAAGGTACTTTACAACTCTAAGATTTTATGGAAAGAAAAAACCAATATCTGATCAGGAATTTCTATTCATGAGGTTTGAGTTACTATTGGATTACTATTTCTATTTTAGAAAGTTTGAAACATATCACTGTTTCTTCTTGACATGAATCTCATTATTGATGCAATAAGGCTATGGTTTTCTTTTCTTTTTACCATTCTTTAATCCAGTGTTTCTCAACCTTGACAATTTTAAGGCATGTGGACTTCAATTCCCAGAATTCCACAGCCAGCAATGCTGGCTGTGGAATTCTGGGAGTTGAAGTCCACATGCCTTAAAATTGTCAAGGTTGAGAAACACTGCAGTTTAATCCCTATATTCAGTGTGGAGTCGGGGGAACTGAATAGAGTTGAGCGTTTACTGGCTGAGGGCATCCAGGCTTACTCTGCCTTCCCAGAGTTTGCAGTAGATATTTTCTCTTTGCGCCCTGATAGAGAAACATCTGCTACGGCCTAGGACTGAACTCTTAACCTTCCAAGTGGGAGGCGAACATCTTCACCTCTAAGTCACTGTGCTGCTCAAGGGCTATGAATTGTTATTTATTTAAAATATCTATACAGTAACCCATTTTGCATGCCATAATCTTGTAAATTAAAGATCAAAAACCCATACAGTTATAACAAAAACTCCAAGCATCCCTAAGACAAACACTCTTCCACCCTTCATTGTTCAATTTTGCTTGCCCTACCTCAATGTTTGTGGAAAGAGCCATTTTTTCAAGGCCTTCAGGAAGGCTAGGAAGATAGGGGCCTACTGGATCTTGGGGAAGGACCACTACAGAGCCATAGGCAGAATACATAGGAGCCATTTATTCATTCATTTATTCAGCCACTCATTCACTCATTGCTATATTATCACTCTTCTATACCTTGGGAGCAAGAAAACCAAAGATATTCACATTCTTTGCACATTGTTTGATAATTCTGAATAAGAATGCATGTTTGGTTCGCTGAATCTCGTAAATCACAGCACTGGTATAAGGTAATTTCTTCCAATCTTGATGGCCAACTGCATTTGAAGAACCCAAAACCTTTTCTATCTCCTTATGGACTTTATCTGAAAAAAAAATGAAAGGGGGGGGACATTTTACATTGGGAAATGCTTGTTGCTATGCCACATTTGTAAAGTAAGGCAGGCCTGGTTAGGTTTTATCCCCATAACAACAACCCTATGAAGCTTGGACTGAAAGAATATCACAGAGCAAAGTCAGTGAAGGTGGATTTGAATCTGGGTCTTTTGGGTCCTTTACCATATGCCAACGTTTGTTGCTACATGATGCCAAAACCAGAATTTCTCAGGCTAATCGTTCCCAGATGGATAATCACACAGCTCCCATAATTTAAAGCCAATTTTGTTGTTGTTGTTAATTGCAAAGTCGTGTCCGACCCATCGCGACCCCATGGACAACGTTCCTCCAGGTCTTCCTGTCCTCTACCATCTTCTGGAGTCCATTTAAGTTCACACCTACTGCTTCAGTGATTCCATCCAGCCATCTCATTCTCTGTCGTCCCCTGCTTCTATTGCTCTCAATCTTTCCCAGCATGAGGCCCTTCTCCAGTGAGACCTTCCTTCTCGTTAGGTGGCCAAAGTACTTGAGTTTCAACTTCAGGATCTGGCCTTCTAAAGAGCAATCGGGGTTGATCTCCTCTAGGACTGACCGGTTTGAACGCCTTGCAGTCCAAGGGACCCGCAGGAGTCTTCTCCAGCACGAGAATTCAAAGGCCTCCATTCTTTGGCGCTCAGCCTTTCTTATGGTCCAACTTTTGCAGCCACACATTGCAACTGGGAAAACCATGAATTCTTTATAGCCTATCTGGAAGGAAGTGTGATGGTATATAGAAAAGACCTTGCGAGACAGGTTGAAGAGATGCTGCCTAGGAAATGGTCAAATAAGGGAGGGCGTAGCCTGCAGCTGGATAGTGGGTGGAGCAAGAAACTCAGAAGTCACCCTCTCTTGTTTCTCAAGCTGTAAAGGAGATGACAGAAGACCCGAAACATCAGACGTGCAAGATTCTGTTAATGTAGCTTTACAATAAAGGTGAATTAGTTTATCTGTTTATGGTTCCAGTCTGGTCTGGCTGGTGAGTCTGAAGGCAATTCGAGACATCCCCTGGAGCCCTTGGTATAGCCCAGGGGTAGGCAACCTTGGCTCTTTTATGCAGTGCTTTTTTTATAAAAAAAAAAAAGGTGCCGGAACTCACACACATCATACAACCCACTTTGCCTACCCTACAAGGTTCCATCCAAAAAAGGTGCCGGAACTCCGTTCTGTGCGTTGTGTGACAAAAAAAGCCCTGCTTTTATGACTCTTGGACTTCAACTCCCAGAATTCCTCAGCCAGCCTGGCTCAGCTTGGAAATCTCTCCCTTTCCCCTCAGCATGGTTGGCTCAGGAATTCTGGGAGTTGAAGTCCACAAGTCATAAAAGAGCCAAGGTTGCCTACCCCTGGTTTAGCCTGTGTTCATACAATACGCAGCTATTTACATATGTAATTTATCAAAGTTAGTTGATATTAACCTGAGTAGTATCACATGTAAATAAACAGGTCCATATGTGAAGAGTAGATTTTAGGCTTTCTTGCTCAAACCAATGGACTAGAACCTTTTCAGACTAACAGTTTGCTCCTGGATAAAACTAAATAAGATTCAAAGGCACTCAAGAGGGATTGGACTTCACCCTATATAAAGACTCTAAACTAATTCCCTATTTGACTCTTCCCCTGACTCTGCCAGTCTCTCTTCGACAGGTCAATGGTTTTGGTTTGGTCCTAATCTATTATGTGAATCCAATCCAGTAAGCTAAGATAGATCTGGCTGTATTAGTCAAACCCAGAAAAAGAATTAGTGTTTTTTGTGAAAGCAACACTGAGCTCCCATTCTGTGGAGCTACAAGTACCTCAGAAGAAAAATGAGAACAGAAGGAATTATTAACATTAATCAAATCCTCTCCCATCAGATAAATCCCCCCCCCACCAAAGTTGGTAAAGAATTTCTGTTCTTTTAAGAGGTGAGTGAAAATGACATCATTTAGGGTGATGGGGGATTATGTGCAAGGAGATAGCCAAGACTATATTTACTATTTCTTCTGCTCATTAGACAAAGAAAAAAGCTAAACCATTCCTCCAAGTTGCAGCTTGTCTGTGCCCTAATATTCATCTTTGTAAAATTGCCCCAGGAACAACTCTTCAGAAGCTACCAGAATAATTATTTTCTCAGCAAATGCCATTCCTCCCTCCCAAGAATGCTGCTGGGAGCAATTATACATTTTCACTTACTACAACTTCCTGAGACATTTAGACTGCCAAACCCAGCTCAAGCACTATTTAGAGCAACGACGTCCCTCTTAATTATTTAGGAGGGAGAGGTTCCACCACCCTTGGGTGCTATGTTAAAATGAAAACCCTCCCCCCCTCTGATCTACCGGGGATCAATCATAATCTTCTTCCCACGGACTCTCCCCCTCTCACCTTGAACATCTGGATGAGATGCCATCAGCAGCAGTGCCCACTGCAGAGTGATTGCAGTTGATTCTGCACTGGAGATAAGGAAGTTGAAAATGCATTCAGCCAGGTTCTCTTCATTATAGGCAGAATTCTGGCCACCTTTGTTCTGTTTGTGACAAAAGGGGTGGAAATGTTATTTAAAAGTTAATGCCCGGTGTTCCAAACTTTGCCGTATCGTCTGTGGGGCTCCCTATTTTACAAGATGATTTGTTTGTGTTGTTCGTCCATCGATTTTGATGAAGACCTTGACATCTTGTGGGTTATGGGCCATCAACGATGTATCTGTAGATGGCTAATAAGACCGATGATACACTCACTAGAAATGTACCTTGATCTTTGGTGTCTCTGAGCTTGGTTTTTTGGCTGCAGACATTTCATTACCCAACTAGGTAACATCACGAAACATCATCAAGCCAACAATCAAACCCAAAGAGCACCAAGGACTCCACAGTTCAGCTCTGAACTATAGAGATTTTCTCTTCTGTTGGAACGATGATCTTTGCAAACATTTTGGGAGCTTAGGAAAACATTTCTCGGATCCTGTTTTAAGGACCCTTCCCATCTTATACCTCCCCGACAACCTCCCATTTATGCCCTATTTTTGTGAATGCCTTTAAAACTGCACTGGTGTTAAAGAAGTGTCTCCCCTCCCCTTGTTCCAACACAGTTTTTGCCATGGGCTTCAACACCCATTGTGACAGCGATGCAGTGAGGTGAACCAAAATGAGAGAATTGACCAATTTTGTATTGGCATCTTTAAGCCAACAAAAGTGCGTATAGTCAAGGCCATGGTTTCCCAATTGCAATGTGTGGCTGTGAAATTTGGACCATAAGAAAGGCTGAGCGACAAAGAATTGAGGCCTTTGAACTATGGTGCTGGAGAAGACTCCTGTGAGTCCCTTGGACTGCAAGGCGTTCAAACCGGTCAGTCCTAGAAGAGATCAATCCTGACTGCTCTTTAGAAGGCCAGATCCTGAAGTTGAAACTCAAATACTTTGGCCACCTAATGAGAAGGAAGGACTCACTGGAAAAGGGCTTAATGCTGGGAAAGATGGAGGTCAATAGAAGCAGGGGACGACAGAGAATGAGGTGGCTGGATGGAGTCACTGAAGCAGTAGGCGTGAGCTTAAATAGACTCCAGAAAATGGTAGAGGACAGGAAGGCCTGGAGGAACGTTGTCCATGGGGTCACGATGGGTCAGACACAACTTTGCAATTAACAAAAACAAAACAAGCTAGTATGACTCCTGCCTTTTCTTCCCTTTCCTCCAAGTCCAAATTGTTTTGGCTACAGCACCAGGGCTTTCTTTGTCATAGAACGCCCAGAACAGAGTTTTTGGATGGAACCTTGTAGGGTAGGCAAGGCAGATTGTATGACATGTGTGAGTTCCGGCACCTTTTTTTTTTTTTTTTACAAAAAAAGTACTGTACAGGACAGATTACACATCTGGCTTTGGCAGATGTGTCAGCCTGCCTAGGGGCTAACTGGTCTGTGGAGAAGCATGGTTCTTGTCATTTGCTGATTATCAGGGTTTTTTTGTCTCTTTTCTTTTCAAATCTAGGGCAGTGTGGATGTAGTTATTCATGCTTGCCTAATGTAATTTAACTATCTTTGGCTAGAGACCCCTCAGTTCCTACGTTATTTGGTAGAGAAGGACAGGGGCATTATATCCAGATTCTTCCATATTCTGTTGACCAGCTTTGTTTTGCTCCTCCAAGTACTTCACATCTTACAAAATGGATCCTGGCTGTAACATTAAATCCTTATTTATCTTGCCATAGTTACAACACAGCCCAGTGGCCTATTAGTGGCAGAAACCTTGGATGACACGCCTATAATTTAGTTATCTTGTTTTCTCCTGTGATTACACCTCCCCTGAACTTTTCAGAGAGATTGCAATGGTATGTGAGAATGACCTTGGGAGACAGGGGAAACAGCCACAATCAGGGAACAATCAGATAAGAGGCAGCTTAGCCCAGAGAAGAAATGCAGGCATGGCATGGCAAAGATTTCAGAAGAGACCTTCCCTAGTTCCCTGGATTGGAAAAGCAAGGGAAGAAAAACATACTTTCAGATTTGAAAGATTCTGTTACAACAATCTTATAATAAAGTAGAATTAGTTCTTCCAGTTGTATTTCCTGTCTGGACTACCTCACAAGGTTAACAAGCACTGTCTTAACTCAATCACATCAAATTTTAGGAAATATGGTGGCAGCAAGGTGAAAAACACAGAACTTTTCTGCAAGCGTGTGATGTTAAAAAGCAGCATGACTAAATCCTTTATTTCTCATCATTGTAAGCCTTGCTTATGAATAAATGCAATGATGTTCAAGGTAGCATACTGATGGAGACACTGAATTTACATCCACAGTTCTTTCTCTTCATTGTTCCATTCAGAAATCTATTGATCCTATGTTTATGCCCCTTGTGGGGTGATATCTGAATGCCCCTTCAAAAACTTTTAAGAAGTCATAATAACATCTTGCAATTCCACTAGGAGTAAAAACCAAGGATGTTGCAGTGGAGTAGAATTTCACATGTTCTTCATCTACTGGTGGTGCCCAGGTGACAACTTATTTTTATCCCACCCCAAAAGATAAAGTTGGAATAAACCCCATTCCCCTATAACTACAAGGGCAAATGTGATTTTTGCAATAGATCAGACTTAGAATGATTTAGGATCTTTGTTCTTATCTCCATATTTTATTCTGTTTTGCCAGTTACAAGCTGCTTTATCCCCCCTCCCCCCAGTGTGAAAACACTCAAATCTCTACCGATGGCAAATCATTGGTTGTATAGTAGATTTTGATGAAAAGAGCATATAATTTTAATGGACAAAAGCATTTAAGCTTCAAAGTTTTTTTCAACTCAGAATCTTCACTGACATTCAGTCTCGAATCTTCACTTATAAATAGCCCAGAACCAAATGAACATGAGAAATGACCATCTCCTTTCGTAATCTGATTATTCTATGATTCTTCATCTAGACCAGTGGTTCTCAACCTGTGGGTCGGGACCCCATTTGGGGTCGAACGACCATTTCACGGGGGTTGCCAAACAAGGCTGTCCGCCATTTTCCCCCCCTTTTCTTTGGCCACGGTCCTGGCACCCGGTGATGTATAAGTGGTTGGGGGTCACCACAACATGGGGGACTGTATTATGGGGTCGCAGCATTAGAAAGGTTGAGAACCACTGATCTAGACAGATACATTATGGATACATTTGCAAAGAGTCTGGAGAGCCATGTTACAAATACTCTGATTTGGATTCTTGCGCTGAGCAAGGAGTGTAAATCAATAGCTCCTTCCAACGCTTTGATTCTACACAAATAAAATCCCAATACCAACCAGCTATTATTTAAACTTCCTAGTTGTCCAATGACACTCACAACTCATGTTCTTCAATGCGATTCAGAGGTATCCACAATTTTTGATTCTTTTTCCAAGTATTTCCAACCCATGTTTATTTGTGAATAATCTTCCGTTGTAATGGCAAAGAGAAATGAGGGAAAATGCAACAAGCAAGAGTTCTAAAAATAACTTCTTGGCTTTTAAAAAGAACTAGGAGTAAGAAAATAAGAATAACAGAGTTGGATGGGACCTTGGAGGTCTTCTAATCCAAGCTCCTGCTCAAGCAGGAAACTCTTTACCATTCCAGACAAGTGGCTGTCCAGTCTCTTCTTTAAAACTTCCAGTGTTGGAGCATTCACCGCTTCTGGAGGCAGGTTGTTCCATTGGTTAATTGTTCTAACTGTCAGGAAGTTTCTCCTTAGTTCTAGGTTGCTTCTCTCTTTGATGAGTTTCCACCCATTGCTTCTTGTCCTGCCTTCAGGCGCTTTGGAGAAGAGCTTGACTCCCTCTTCTTTGGGGCAGCCCCCGAGATATTGGAAGACTGCTATCATGTCCCCCCTCGTCCTTCTCTTTGTTCAACTAGACATACCCAATTCCAGCAACCGTTCCTTATAGGTTTTAGCCTCCCTCTTCTTTGTGTCAACCCCTAAGATACTGGAACACCACTATTGTGTCATATTAAGAAACTCGTACTTACTTTCTCCATTTGTAACAGATAGAAATCCGTGAAATCGTGTGGCTCCTTCACTGCCTGTGCTTCTTTATGTTTCTGTATTGCCTTCTTTATAAAGGAAAGCACCAGCTCCTTGCTAGACAGGGCATTTTTGTGTGGCCCTGGGAAATAGTTCGCGAGCCACGAGAACTGTTTATGTAACTATAGAGAAAACATAAGCAAAGTAAAGTCACTATCAAGGATCCCAAGCCTGGGCTCAACCCACACGCCCAATTCATGGTCTGTTTTTGTTGCTTCCCTCGGGGAGGAGGTTCCGAAGTATTTCCAGCAAGACTACCAGATTCTGTAATAACTTTGTTCCCTATCTAGTCCAACCCTATACCATTCCAGACAAAGGGGTGGTCCAGTCTGTTCTTGAAAACTCCCAGAAGAATGGCTGATCTTGTCTCGGTCTACTCCAATCACAAACTCTACTTGGGAGAAGATGAGATTACAGTTCTTTTCACCTTCACCTAAGGCAGGGGTAGGTCAACCTTGGCTCTTTTATGACTGGTAGACTTCAACTCTCAGAATTCCTGAGCCAGCCATGCTGAGGGAAAAGGGAGAGGTTTCCAAGCTGAGCCATGCTGGCTCAGGAATTCTGGGAGTTGAAGTCCAGTCATAAAAGAGCCAAGGTTGCCTACCCCTGACCTAAGGTCATCACAATGGCTCTCAAAAAGCTTTGGGTCTGTCTCAGTAACAAAGCAAAGAATAACTTACAACATAAGCAAAGCTCCCTCCAGATTTTACAGCAGATTCAAGGGCGTCTGTCACTTGTTGGCGATCTTTGTCTTCAAGAGGGGATCGGTTGCCAAAACTCACAGTCCAGACCATTTTGCAAAGGGAAGCGGTGATGGCGTTCAAAGGGTCAAATGGCTGCCCTGCAAAGGAAGTGATTGACAAATATTTTCCGCTTTCTTCTTAACATAGGTAATCCTTGAATTACAACCATTTGTTTAGTGACCATTCAAAGTTACAACGGCACTGGAAAAAAGTGATTTCTGACCGTTTTTCACATTTGCGACTGTTGCAGCATCCCCCATGGTCATGTAATCAAAATTCAGACACTTGACAACTGGTTTCATATATTTATGATGGTCGCAATATCTTGAGGCCGTGTGATCACCTTTTGCGACCTTCTGAGAAGCTAAATCAATGGAGAAGCCAGATTCATTCAGCAACAGTATTAGTAACTTAACAACTGTGGCAAGGAAGGTCATAAAATGGGGCAAAACTCACTTAACAAATTTCTTGTTTAGCGAGGGAACTTTAGGACTTGATTGTGATCTTAAGTTGAGAATTACCTCTATCTGCTTGGAATTCATGGTGGAATTGACCAATTTATATGGGTATGTGTGTGTTTGTGTGTGTGTGTGTGTGTTAAATTTTAGATTTTTGCTGACAAAGAATTAAAGGGAGACTAGTATTGCTATTTCAAGCTGTTTAGCTCTCATCAGCTAATACAGCTTGAAATAGCTATACTAGCCTCCCTTTAATTCTTTGTCGGCAAAAATCTAAAATTTAACACAGAAATAGTTTGTCATAGTAGCGTCTGCCTGTAAAAGCTCCTAGATTGGGACTGAAAGGCGAAAGCAATAGTAGATTGCTCCGTCCCATATTTGGGTAGACCAGATGCTTTGTTATACCGGTAACAATTGTTGTATTAGAATATAACCAAAAAGATGCCAAATTGTATTTCAAAGCATGCAGAGACTCCATGAACACTTGAGCAGAGCAAAATAAGAGCCGATGTAAACTCCTAGTGCAGTGTTTCCCAAACTTGACAATTTTAAGGCATGTGGACTTCAACTCCCAGAATTCTGTGTTGAAGTCCTCATGCCTTAAAATTGTCAAGTTTGGGAAACACTGTCCTAGTGCTACTTACCATTTACACGGGCAAAAGTCTCCACCAGCCGAGGGCCTTCCTCTTCAATCTGGCTCTCCACTGTTTTCTTTTCTTTCTCGCCTTTCAACAAAATTAGCTGCCCAATTTCTCTTTGCTGCTTCCAGATATCCCCACCTAAAAAATACCAGATTAAGAAGTACAAGAAGTAAAGCAACGACGGAGAGCAAAATAAATAAATCATAGAAAAATAATAATAATGCATTATATTCTCTCAACAACCCCCCCCCCCAAAAAAAGGTAGTTCATATCCAGGACAAAAGAATCTGTTGGTTACATTTTCTCACAAATTTTCTGTCTTACATTTGTGTGTGTGTGTTTCCCCCCTTGTATTTTGCATTAGCAAAACAAATGAGCAATGTGAGCCCCATCTCCTGTATGCAGTGGAGCTGTTCAGCCTAATACTCCAAGGAAAAGAGATGGAAATATAGAGTGTCTGAAAAATAAGAATTTTCATTATAGAACTCAGTGGTAGAGTCCCTAATACAGACTGGCTGCCAACACACGAACTGCATCCAATATGCCTCCCTGACTAAGGGAGAAGTCATTAATTTGAAGCGCCTAAAAGTTACAAATAGAAAGAACTGATGTCTGTGGGAAGGTCTAATTCAGGGGTCTTCAGACTTGGCCCTTTGATGACTTGTGGACTTCAACTCCCAGAATTCCTCAGCCAGGCACAGTGGCTGAGGAATTCTGGGAGTTGAAGTCCACAAGTCATAAAAGGGCCAACTTTGAAGACCCCTGGCCTAATTCATCTATTTATTTGTATCCCATAGAAGTTAATCCTATATTCAGTTAACTTATTCTGTTGGCTCTAGATCACTCCCAGAATTCCCCAACCAGCAGCATTTCTCAGCCTTGGCCATTGGAAGATGGGTGGACTTCAACTCCCAGAATTTCCCAGGCAGCATCATGCTGGCTGCGGAATTCTGGGAGTTGAAGTCCACACATCTTCCAGATCGGAAACACTGAACTAATGTTTCCAAAGAGACGTCTAGCACAAATACTTCCATATTTTATAAACACTTACCATTGTTATTGGCTATGCTATTGTAAGGAGTCATAGAGGTCTCAGAGGTGTCATTTTGTTCTTTCAACTGCTGTTTGGATCAAGATAAAAAGTAAGTGTTATTCTTGGATGGGGGGGGAGGTTCCAAGTAAAAATTAAATTTTCAGCTTCTCCTGCTGGGAAACTTTCAATTCTGCTCACCTCTGTTCACAAGTTTGAAAGTAATGAGAATGTTCTTTCCTAGTTTTAGTTTTAGAGAACAAATAAACAAGATTGCAGGATGTAACAGAATAACAGAGTTGGAAGGGACCTTGGAGATCTTCTAGTCCACTCCCCTGCTCAGGGAGCAAACTCTGTACCATTTCAGACAAATACTTGCCCAGTCTTTTCTTAAAATCCTCCATTGTTGGAGCACCCACAACTTCTGGAGGCAAGTCATTCCACTGATTAATTTTTCTCACTGTCAGGAAATTCCTCCTTAGCTCTAGGTTGCTTCTCTCCATGATGAGTTGCCACCTGTTGCTTCTTGTCCTGCCTTCTGGTGCTTTGGAGAATAGGTTTGTGGCAACCCCTTAGATATTGGAACACTGCTATCATGTCGCCCCTAGTCCTCCTTTTCATTAAACTAGACAAACTCAGTTCCTGCGGCCATTCTTCATATGTTTTAGCCTCCAGTCCCTTAATCGCCTTTGTTGCTCTTCTCTTCTCTCTTTCTAGAATCTCAACAATGCAAGAAAGGATTTCCCGCGTTCATTCCATATAGCAAATACAGCAAGTTAATTTACTTAGCTGACTCTTTTTCAACCTACCTACAGATACTGTATCCTATAAGTTCCAAATATTTTAATTACTATGACAAGTTCTTGAAGGCAGTTTCAAAAACACACATACTTAATCTTCCCTCTCCTAACAGTTTATTCATATCATGACCTACTGGCCACAAGGGGGCAATGGAGTTGTAGGTAGCATTAAGGATTTGTTTTGTGTTCCCTCTTAGACAAAGAGCAGCTGGAGAGATAAACAACGTTTATCCATCCATACTTTTACTCTGCTGTAGACAAGATGTAGGTAGCTAGGTGCTAGGATTTGCCTGGCTCTATACCAGTATTTCACAATCTCAGCCAATTTAAGATGTGTGGACTTCAACTCCCAGAATTCTTCAGCCAGCCATTGTCGGCTAGGGAATCCTGGGAGTTGAAGTCCACAGATTTGCATAAACCTTCAGAAATTCATTGATCGTTGCTCAGATGATTCTCACAAATGCTCACATGCACAAACAGGATGTTTCCAGTTCCATCGTTCAGGTTCATGTAACTCTTAGGTGGTAAAAAGGAAAAGGACCAAGATGGAGCATGAAAGAGTCACAGGCTTCTCTCCAAGGAGCTAGGGATCCACACCTTCAACCCTATAATAGCCCTTCAAGTAGGTAAAAATTGCACTCCGCTCTCCTTTTAATATCCCCTTGTTTAAAGCTACACAGTCCCGACAGCACTGATCTTAGGAAGCTATCATCTAGTGCAGGGGTGGGGAACCTTGGCTCTTTTAGGACTTGTGGACTTCAACTCCCAGAATTGGCTGGCTCAGGAATTCTGGGAGTTGAAGTCCACAAGTCCTAAAAGAGCCAAGGTTCCCAACCCCTGATCTAGTGCAACAGAAGCGTTGACGAGCTTGAATCCCATTACAAAATATGGCATACAATTTTTCTGTCTACCAACCACCTGCCTTTGTTCCTCAACAAGACAAACTCTTGGAACAGCTAAGACCGAGTTCCTATTCACAGCAGCGTGACCTTTTAGCCAACAGTAATATTTTTAGAATCCCCTGACTTTGGAAGGAACCAAATTAAATATTCTCAATATCAATTTGAAAAAAGAATATTTGTAGCTCAAAGTTGAAATGGAAGGAACCAAATTAAATATTCTCAATATCAATTTAAAAAAAAGAATATTTGTAGCTCAAGGTTGAAATGAAGGGTCCTTGGTGCTCTCTGAGCTTGGTTATTTAATTTTATTTTATTTTTTGCAGACATTTCATTACCCAAACTAGGTAACATCATCCATCCCACTAGTGCTGATGATGTTACCTAGTTTGGGTAATGAAATATCTGCAAGAAAATAACTAAGCTCAGAAAGCACTAAGGGCCCCTCAGTATTCCCAATATCAGTGAATTCTTAGATCAGGAGTCTTCAAACTTGGCCCTTTTATGACTCGTGGACTTCAACTCCCAGAATTCCTGAGCCAGCATGGCTCAGCTTGGAAACTCTCCCTTTCCCCTCAGCATGGCTGGCTCAGGAATTCTGGGAGTTGAAGTCCACAAGCCATAAAAGACCCAAGGTTGCCTACCTGTGCACTAGGCAAACAGTTGGTTTATTCCTTATTGTGTGCCTGCTTACTCTCTTATACAGATAGTCCTCATCTAATATCCAGTCATTCAGTGACCATTCAAAGTTAAGGTGGCACTGAACAACTGGTACTTATGACAGATCCTCATAAATTCCAGCCACTGCAGCACCCCTATGGTCACACCATCACAATCCAGGTGCTTGGCAAATGGCTCGCACTATTTCAGTGTCATGAGAGCACGTGATCAGCTTTTGCAACTTTTCCTGCCTGCTTCCTACCAGCAACGTCAATGGAGAAGCTAGCAGGAATGACTGCAAGTCTGTAAGAGATGACCAGGCTGAGCCCAAGGGATGAGTCAAGCGCGTCACAAGTCACGAGTCCCTGCACCTTGGCAAGAGATCTAAGTCCATTTCATCTTGAATGCCTCTCTTATCTCCCACTTATTCCCCTTAACAGTCAATTGGTCAGATTCACATAGAGAGTTTAAGCTCGCAATAAATTTTTATACTCGTTTGAACTGCCTGAATCTCCTGATTTTCCCCAGTGCTTGACAAAGTCGCTCAACCAGTTTTTCTCCTGAGGAGCCTTGTTACGGAGTATGTGTTCCCAGGGATCTCATACCCAGTAGCGTGCTTGCACCACCTCACCTCTTCCCCTGCCCACGTGCATTTGCTGCAGTATCTCCATCTCACTCCATAGTACTCATGGGCCCTCTGGCCTGCTTGGGATTCACCTAGGACTTGCAATTTCCTGCTGGCTTCCTCATTGACTTTGCTTAGGGGAAGCTGTCAGGAAGTCCTAAGTTACGGTCATGTGACATCCTCACTTAATGAGCCATGATCTTTGTTTAACAAAAGCGATGGGCTCATGTGAGATCCTCACACAGTGACCCAATCATCTTTGCTTCAAAAATAGCAATGGGGACTGTCAGGATTGCTGTTTCTAAGCTATGCGGTCACATGGCATCATGCTTTACAACTCCATCATTTAGCAATGGCATGAAGAAGTTAATGTATGCCAGATCCACATCTGACATACTAGAATGTCTTTATTGTCATTGTGTAACTCAATATGAAATTAAATTAATAATAGAGAACCAGGATCAGAAAGTATCTGCTCAAAGATTCCCATCGACAACACCAGATTTAGACATTGTGAGGTCCTAAGCCAGTGATGGCAAACCTTTTAGAGACCGAGTGCCCAAAAACTGCCTCCACCCCACCTGCCTGCAGAACCACCCACTGCCTCCATGGCCCACTGCAGCAGATCGCCCAGGTGGCCCAGCAGTGTCATGGCTGCCATGCCCTCTGTCCGTGCCCCACAGCATCATCTGCACGTGATGGGGTGTGAGGGCGGAGTTTTCTCCCCACTGCCTGGCTGCCATGTCCTTGGCTGCGATGCTCCATGCAGGCCGCACCTGGGGGTGACTCTCCTCCTGGGGGCTGCTGGTGAGGAGGGGGCCATGGGGGGAGGTGGGGCTGGGGCAATGGCACGCGTACCCACAGAGAGGGCTCTGAATGCCCCCACTGGCACGTGTGCCATAGGTTCACCACCACTGTCCTAAGCTCTGAGAAGCTGTAGAGGCTCTATTTGCCAGGTGCTAATAGAGAATAAAACCCAGTAAGAGTGGACCTTGACAAGAATGCCATCAAGAGGCTTAAGAACTCTGAGTGGATGGAGAAAAACCCTCCTTAAACCAAAGGCGTAAATGGATATTGTAATCAAGGAGGGTCAAATGTCATTTCTGAAGACTTCCCTATATGAAATTAGAATAAAGCTGTAAGAGATCTGAATTTTAGAGAGACCCCTCTAAGAGGCTCTAAACTGTAGCTTGTTTAGCCTACGCCTACATCTGGCTTGGCCAGTACAACTGAAAGAACAATTCTGAGATCAGGTCTGATGGCATCTCTGCCCGTCTCTTTTTCTTCTTGAAGACTGAGCTCCAAGAAGTCTTTAAGGGATTCCTTCCCAGGGTTTGCAGCAATGTGCCCGAGGATGGCCCAGATCATTTGAACCAACATTACCTTTCAATGAAAAATGATTCACGGTTATCTCCCCAAATCCTTTAACTCACCAAACTTAACAGATTTAATATAGCAGTTAATTGAGAAAGGTTACCTTGGACAGAGTCTCTTGGTAAAGCCTGAGGCCAGCTTGCCATAAGCTTCCGGTGGCAGGCAATGGAAGCCAGCCCGAAGGATAATGACCACGAAACCAGAATTGTCTTAGGAGGTAGAGCATCAAAAGGCTCAGAAGAATAGCAACTGACAAGAGTTCTGTTACAGACATTCTCCTTTTCCCTCTTTTTCTTTGTCAGGATTTGTCAAGTTACATGTAGATGTGCTGAACCTTCTCCCTCTGGCCTCACAAGCCTTTCCAGTTCTTTCAGTCAGCCCACGACTCCCTTTTAAATGAAAGTACAAAATCACTTACATCATTACACTAATAAGCAAGCCTGCAAGATCAGCTGCCAGGTATTAAAACCATTAAGGTTCAAACAATTTAATGTTTACCACACCATCCACGTGCACCTAATCACGTATGGTTAATTCAAGCACGCATTGCTCATAGAATTGAAGGAGCTGGAAGGTAGGTCTAATATTGAAGGCAAGTAAAATTCACAGGTCCAATTTGGCATTATGTGATCTAAAATATTTACCTAGCAGATAGTCATGGGTTGCATTCGCACAACACACTTAACACGATAACTGATCTAGACCGTTTTCTGAGTTTGTAGATTCCTTGTATGTACGGTATGTGTGTGCACATGTATGTGCACTTTTGAGTCAGTGAGGTAGTTCTCAAGTTATGATTATAAGGGTGCCTGACCATCATAGCCGTACGTCACAATGTTTGTATGAGGTCAATTCAGAAATAAATTGGTTATCCATGACAGATACTCCCAGATACAGAACTTGTATTATACACATTAGAAAACTACAACATTTACTTTTTGACATATTTGCCATTCAAATTGAGGCATTTGTCATGTAAGACAAAGTTTGAAATTCCTTAGTAATAGTCACTCGGTGCCAAATTTGGACTATGGGTCGTGGTTGACCAAAAACATCCCAATGGAACTGCTTTAAAAGTTCTTGAGTGCATCTAGCAGTGTGTAGGCGAGCACTGTCATGAACCAACACCACACCGGAAGTCAGCAGGCCCTGACGCTTGTTATAGATGGCTCACCTGGGTTTTCGTAACGTTTCACAGTAGAGGTCTGAATTGATGGTTGAACCACTCTCCACGAACTTCACTAGCCGTATTCCTTTGGCATCTTCACATTTGGTGAGATATTCCATGGCACCATTTCTGGTGTGGGAAGTGGGAACTGTGGGAAGAAAGATCATAAAATGGGGCAAATCTCAATTGGTCTCAATTGTGTAGTCCAGGACTACCTGTACCATGGTGCCTTGCCCCCATCAATGTCCTCTCCACCTCTGATCTTCCCCACATGCTCCAATAGAAAGTTAGACTGTTCTCCCGAAACAAAATTAATTGGGTTTGTTCCTACTAAATTCTTGAGATCAATCAGAAAAATCATCTTCTACATACTCCCAACAGCACAAAGCATATTCTTTGGCATACTCTAAAACAGTGGTTCTTAACCTGAGCGATATTGCTCCCCAGGGGAAGATTTCATTTTTCAGGGGGGCGATGGAACAAAAAGGAATGATGTGGGGGCAAAGGAACGAAAAGGGGGAGATATGGGGGCGATGGAGTGAGACGTTTTGGGGACACTTTTGAGACTATTTCATACAGTGAATCGCTGCATATCTGTCGTACAAAAACATCAGATCGCTCGCTATTAGTGGATTGAATTGTGTTTTCAAATGTTCCTCCAGCTAGCTTCAGTACAGAACGCCGTACATATGTGAATACGCATTGCTTATCTTCATGCGCATTGCGCAGCAGCCTCTACCCTTTATATATATATATTTTTTGCGTCTTAAATTTCACTTGTAATTCAATCATTAAATGTTAATGTTTTTCTTTTCAGGCATTTCACTTTCTTGCAACTGAATTTTGTTTTCAAAGTGGTCATTACATTTAAGTGTCTTGAATAAATAATATAATAATGAAATACATGTATCACGAAGTTTGGGAATAAAGTGACGGGTGGCACCAAAATTTTTCAAACAGTTGAGATATGGGGAAAAGACTGGAAATAAATTATTTGCATTGATATGTCCTGATGACAGTTTTAAAGAAAACAAAACAAGTGTTTGCATAAATTGAAGAATTCTTTCCTATGTTGTGATTGAGAGGTTATGTTGGGGGAGGGGGGCGATGACAACTTCCTCATTGGCTCAAGGGGGCGATTCGTTCAAAAAGGTTATGAACCACTGCTCTAAAAGAGAATTACACTGTAGACTTAAAAATGATCCGTGCTTTATTTGACAAACATCTCCAAGGCATTGTTTCTAATTATCTGCTTTGTCCTTTCTAAGGACCTTTGTTTAGTCATAGGACAAATTCTCAAAGTAGGCAGTAAATTTGTCGCAGAGAGACGATCAAAGGTGAAATACAAATGAGGCACACCAGGACATGTAAAAACAGGCAATTAGCATAAGATAAGGCATGACATCTCTCTCTTTTTTAAAGAAACTTAATTGCCCTTGTTAAAACTGCTCAGACAGCCTTGTTGATTTACTACAAATCAGAACAAGGATGGCCGAGTCTGTATTAGAATATCGGAAAGTAGAAAAACCTGTGGCAAAAATTATTGTACACAAGAAGCTGCCTATAGTGGAAGATTGCAAACAAAAAATCAATTGAACCTGCAAAAATGATAAGTATTTTAAAAAAAAAAAGACTGGAAACCTTACATGGACTTTTTTGCTGAAAGACGAAAAAAGTGAATTGATGATTAGAGGATTTGGGAATTAAAAATGAGACAAAGAGCTTTGGGAAAATTTTAAGGACAATAATTTAATAGAAAGGAGACAAAATCATTTTTTTTCTTTTTTTCAATTTCTTTTCTGTTTCTCTATTTTTTATGTTATGTCTTGTATATATCAAAGCATTTGGAATCTTCATTCTCTTTCAGGTCAGTTCTTCTTACTATCGCGATGTAAGGAAGGCTGATTGTTGGAGATTCAGAAAGTTGAATGATTTTTGTATAGGCCGCCTTTGGCGGTTTCAACTTTCTGAAAAGAGTTTTTGTGACTGCTAAATGTAGATACTTTATGCCAGAGGAATTGTAATGAGAGTGCTCTTCAACATCTTCATGAACAATTTGGACGAAGGGATAGATGGGGAACTAATCAAATTTGCAGACGACACCAAGCTGGCAGGAATAGCCAACACTCCAGAAGACAGGCTTAAGATACAGAACGATCTGGACAGACTTGAACACTGGGCATTAACTAACAAAATGAAATTCAATGGTGAAAAAAGCAAGGTTCTACATTTAGGCAAGAAAAACCAAATGCACAAGTACAGCATAGGTGGCATCATGCTCAATAGTAGTAACTATGAAAGGGACCTCGGAGTCCTAGTGGACAATCACCTAAATATGAGCCAGCAGTGTGCTGCAGCTGCCAAAAAAGCCAACACAGTGCTAGGCTGCATTAACAGAGGGATAGAATCAAGATCACGTGAAGTATTAATACCACTCTTACAATGCCTTGGTAAGGCCACACTTGGAATACTGCATCCAGTTTTGGTCACCACGATGTAAAAAAGATGTTGAGACTCTAGAAAGAGTACAGAGAAGAGCAACAAAGATGATTAGGGGACTGGAGGCTAAAACATATAAGGAACGGTTGCTAGAACTGGGTATGTCTAGTTTAACGAAGAGAAGGACAAGGGGGGACATGATAGCAGTATTCCAATATCTCAGGGGCTGCCATAAAGAAGAGGGAATCAAGCTATTTTCCAAAGCACCTGAAGGCAGGACAAGAAACAATGGGTGGAAACTAATCAAGGAGAGAAGCAACCTAAAACTACGGAGAAACTTCCTGACAGTGAGAACAATTAATCAGTGGAACAACCTGCCTCCAGAAGCAGTAAATGCTCCAACACTGGAAGTTTTTAAGAAGAGACTGGACAGCCAAGAGACTGTCTGAAATGGTGTAGGGTTTCCTGCCTGAGCAGGGGGTTGGACTAGATGACCTCCAAGGTCCCTTCCAACTTTACTATTATTATTATTATATGGCACCATATACTGTATTTGGAATATTGGAATTGGAATATTGGAATATTCTTTATTGGCCTAGTGTGATTAGACACACAAGGGATTTGTCTCCGGTGCATACACTCTCAGTGTACATACAAACAACATGGTAAATCATAAGATAGAATCATAAATCATAAGATACAAACAAGAAGGGACAAATCATAAGATACCAACAGGATAAAGTGGTAGGAAAGATGAGAAAGGTAATAGCAATACAGCCTATCACATGGGTAAATATCTTTAGGCATAAGACAATCCTGTGGGAATTAGGTGGTTAGCAGTGTGATGGCACAAGGCAAAATAACTTCTTTGTGTTTAGTTGTTTTAGCATTTATTTGTAAATAAAAATACTATATACAGCGAGGGGGAAAATTTGATCCCCTGCTGATTTTGTACATTTGCCCACTGACAAAGAAATGATCTATAATTTTAATGGGAGGTTTATTTTAACAGTGAGAGGCAGAATAACAAGGGGAAAAAATCCAGAAAAATGCATTTCAAAAAAGTTATAAATTGATTTTAAAGGGAGTGCTCTTAATCTCAGCTTGTTGCCTGTATAAAAGACACCTGTCCACAGAAGCAATCAATCAATCGGATTCCAAACAACACCAACTATTGTCCCCTTCTCACCAAGTTGCTTGGCGATAGTCTTGTAGTCCATTCCAGCCTTGTGTAGGTCTACAATCTTGTCCCTGATATTCTTGGACAGCTCTTTGGTCTTGGTCATGCTGGAAAGTTTGGAATCTGATTGATTGATTGATTGATTGATTGATTGATTGATTGCTTCTGTGGACAGGGAGCCAGAAATCTTGCTGATTGATAGGGGATCAAATACTTATTTCACTCATTAAAATGCAAATCAATTTTTTTAAATGCATTTTTCTGGATTTTTTGTTGTTATTTTGTCTCTCACTTTTAAAATAAATCTACCATTAAAATTATAGACTGGTCATTTCTTTGTCGATGGGCAAATGTACAAAATCAGCAGGGGATCAAATAATTTTTTCCTCACTGTATATACTGTATTTGGCAGATGTCAGAAATGGACCTTTCCCTCTTCCTTCCTTCCTTCCTTCCTTCCTTCCTTCCTTCCTTCCTTCCTTCCTTCCTTCCTTCTAACTACCTACCCATCCACCCACCCACCTACCTACCTACAAATGTGTTTGCTATCTTTAAAGCAAGTACAGAATCAATGTGATTCATACAACCACATAGGTTTTCAGTTCATTTTCTAACAATTAATTCCTTTGGGAAATTCGAGAGCAATAAGATGAAAAAGAATTCA
This sequence comes from Crotalus tigris, assembly GCF_016545835.1. Taxonomy (NCBI): domain Eukaryota; kingdom Metazoa; phylum Chordata; class Lepidosauria; order Squamata; family Viperidae; genus Crotalus; species Crotalus tigris. The sequence continues at coordinate 34,734 of NW_024096614.1, read as the reverse complement.
GTAGACCCTGCATTTGTGAATGAACAGATGTGACATCAATGCACGCTGCATTTTGTTAGGTTACCCAGCTGTAAGCAAGGTAAGGGGGATGCAAAGAAAAGTATCTCAAAGACTGAATTCCATCTCTCAATAGATATTCTGATTAGGGTGTTATTGGGAAAGAAAACTTGGTTTCAAATTCTCTTGTGGCCAGGGTTAACAGATATGCTTCTTCAAAACCTTCCTAGCAAATACCCCATGCTATGTTCCCTTGAAAAATGCAACAGACAGCAAAGTCTTCCTTCCTTCCTTCCTTCCTTCCTTCCTTCCTTCCTTCCTTCCTTCCTTCCTTCCTTCCTTCCTCCCTCCCTCCCTCCCTTCCTTCCTTCCTTCCTTCCTTCCTTCCATCCAAGAATGGTGCTTGCACAATTCTCAGACCCTTTAGACCAGGGGTTTACAAACTTGGCCTTTTTATGACTTGTGGACTTCAGCTGAGGAATTCTGGGAGTTGAAGTCCACAAGTCATAAAAGGGCCAAGTTTGAAGACCCCTGCCTTAGAAGAAGGCCTAATTATGAGGGAGCAGGTAGATGTTTGTCTGTACTCTGTTTGGGAATGGAGAAGCAGGTTGCCTCCCTATTTGGACAACATAATCCTGATGTACCCAAATAAACAACTTGGAATATATAGTCCCTCCCACAAACTGGGTGACTTTTTTTGATACTGAACAAGCTCCCAACCTCTCTTAATGGGCAAATGCCAGTCAGATTGCGAGAGGAGATTCCTTCTCCATCTCACAGGCACTTGTTCAATGTTATTTCTCACCTCTCCATGCCACCCTTTGGCTTTACCTTGAGGTCCAATGTGACCAGAATTATTTTGCTGAACAATATCTTTACTAGGCCATTGTGACTCAAGAGCAGTAGGGGCGTTTGGGCCTTTTGCGTTGCAAAAGAGTGGGTGGTAATTGCCCAAGTATTATCTTGTGTGTAGTGATGCTCACCTGAACACCTAGATTGGAATTGGTAGCTAGAAAATTATTTGTTTTCTGAAATTATTCATTTCCTGTAAAGATAATTATACCTTTGGACAATCTTAGGTTGTTCCTTGGGAGACCATAGATAAGCTCCATATTGAGATAGGTCTAAATCAATCCCAAGCACATGTCCTTGTTTGGAACTCCTCCCCCCCCCAAAAAAAAGTTGTGAGTATTTATCCGAAGCTCTAGCTTGCTCTGCATCCCATTTCACATCAGGAAGAGCAAGCCACCATTCTGTCAAGCCACAAAACTATGCCAAACCTATCAAAAATAGTGCCATAAAAAACAAAATAGAAACACAAGTTAAGATAGGCAAGAAAATGGTTAGGGAGCACCTGTCCAGCCTAGATGAGTTCAAATCGCCAGGACCAGATGGATTACACCCCAGAGTTCTCAAGGAACTGGCAGATGTGATATCGGAGCCACTCAACTATATTTTTCAAAGATCCTGGAGCACAGGGGAACTACCAGAGGACTGGAAAAGAGCTGATGTAGTTCCCATCCTCAAAAAAGGAAAAAAAAATGGATCCAGGAAATTACAGACCTATCAGCCTGACCTCAATACCTGGGAAGATCCTGGAAAAGATAATCAAACAACGAATCAACGAACACCTAGAGGCAAACAAAGTCATTACTAAAAGCCAACATGGGTTTGTCAAAAATAGATCATGCCAGACAAATCTTATTGCATTCTTTGACCAAGTGACAAAATTAGTGGATCAGAGGAATGCTGTGGACATAATTTACTTGGACTTCAGTAAGGCATTTGATAAAGTAGATCACAACCTACTACTTGACAAGATAGAAAAATGTGGGGTAGACAGAACCACCACCAGATGGATCCGTAGCTGGCTGACCGGCCGTACTCAGCGAGTGGTCCTCAATGGAACTGCATCTATATGGAGGGAAGTGTGTAGTGGGGTGCCCCAGGGCTCTGTTCTGGGCCCAGTACTCTTCAACATCTTCATCAATGATTTGGATGAAGGGATAGATGGGGAACTCATCAAATTTGCAGACGATACCAAGCTGGCAGGAATAGCCAACACTCCAGAAGACAGGCTTAAGATACAGAAGGATCTGGACAGACTTGAACACTGGGCACTAACTAACAAAATGAAATTCAATGGTGAAAAAAGCAAGGTTCTACATTTAGGCAAGAAAAACCAACTGCACAAGTACAGCATAGGTGGCACCATGCTCAATAGTAGTAACTGTGAGAGGGACCTCGGAGTCCTAGTAGACAATCACTTAAATATGAGCCAGCAGTGTGCTGCAGCTGCCAAAAAGGCCAACACAGTGCTAGGCTGCATTAACAGAGGGATAGAATCAAGATCACGTGAAGTATTAATACCACTCTTCAATGCCTTGGTAAGGCCACACTTGGAATACTGCATCCAGTTTTGGTCACCACGATGTAAAAAAGATGTTGAGACTCTAGAAAGAGTACAGAGAAGAGCAACAAAGATGATTAGGGGACTGGAGGCTAAAACATATAAGGAACGGTTGCTAGAATTGGGTATGTCTAGTTTAACGAAGAGAAGGACAAGGGGGGACATGATAGCAGTATTCCAATATCTCAGGGGCTGCCATAAAGAAGAGGGAATTAAGCTATTTTCCAAAGCACCTGAAGGCAGGACAAGAAGCAACGGGTGGAAACTAATCAAGGAGAGAAGCAACCTAGAACTAAGGAGAAACTTCCTGACAGTGAGAACAATTAATCAGTGGAACAGCTTGCCTCCAGAAGCAGTAAATGCTCCAACACTGGAAGTTTTTAAGAAGAGACTGGACAGCCATTTGTCCGAAATGGTGTAGGGTTTCCTGCCCGAGCAGGGGGTTGGACTAGATGACCTCCAAGGTCCCTTCCAACTTTACTACTATTATTATTATAAATCATCAGCAACTCTGCATTCTGTTCTCTTACAGAACCCGTAAAGTACCATTTTATGCATTTGAGATTCTTTCAAATGCAGCAAGCAATTCTGAGGCAATATCTAAGAAGCGTGGTCCCAAATTACAGGGAGTCCTCAACTTATGACCACAACTGAGTCCAACATTTCTATTTGTTGTTAAGTGAGTTTTGTCCTGCCTTACAACCTTGCTTCTCAATTGGGAAACTATGAGCATAAACTAAAACCAGCTAAAACCAAAAATGCTAGGGAATTCCTGAAAGCTTGGCACTCAGACAAATCAGCCATCCACAGGCACGTACATATAAACTACATTTATACAACATTCAAAAGAGACAATTAAAAAGCTAATAAGGAAACAAAGACAGCAACCAAAACCCAGATAAGCAGGTATGACCACCAGACAAACAATCACACAGAAAACAATTCCCTAATCAAGGAACTACCAAGGAGAACAGTAAGCCTCTCCCAAAAATGGCAGGGCAAGCTACTTATATCATCAGGACACACAGCTCACACTTGCTAGCACTGATGGCGTTGTAGTTGGGTAATGAAACATCTGCAAGAAAAACAACCAACCTCAGAGAGCACCAAGGACATCAACAGACAATGCTGCATGTCTTCCCATAGCCTAAGCCTTAAAGTAGCTTGTGGCAAGTCATCCATTTTGCAATGATTCTCCTCTATTTGCCTTCTAATCACCTCCCTTGTCATTTAAGCTCCTATTGTCCTATATTTCATGGAGCTAATTTTGGCTGGAGAAGATACCAAGAAAGAGTATATTTACTACATGGCAGAGTTCAACCAGGCATTGGCAGGTTAACTCTAGCAGAACCAAGTGAAAAACATTCCAAAGCTTCTTGAAATTCTGCCCAATCCAGCAGGCTAGCTATTCTAAATAACCCATTTCCTTTGGAAGGCTTGATCATCAATGTAAGACATCCTTAATTAGGAAGTGACCTGTTCATGACAACAGTGAGACTGTGGAAGACTAGCCATGGAAAAGCTTATTAATGAGAATGTGATGTTATCCATTCAGTGTGATGGTGATACTGTGGGCCAGGTCTCTCTCCACATCTTCTGATCTTGCACTTCCTCTATGAGTTGTTCTCTGCTCTGGCTGGTGTCATCTTTGATGGTGTCCAGCCATCGTGTTCTTTGTAACCTGGTTTCCTTTTACTGCTAACTCTTCCAAACTCTTTGACCCTTTGGTTTGAAAGAGGGGTCAAAGAGGCCGTCTATGTCAAAATTGAACAGCCCTCTCTCAACAGAGGGGGGGGGATATGACATCATCTATTTACAGTCTACAACACAGTTCTTTCAGCAATCCCAAGAAGGCTCCTCATCCATTTGCACTACTTAGGTGACCCTGACAGCACAGATAAACCTCCAGGTCTTTCTCAAAGCACATGTGAATCCAAATCACATCTAAACACTATTCCACGAGATCAGAAACACACACCTACACAGAATCTTATTTTACACACACCTACTTAGGTAATACATATTCACACATTCAGATTAATTACTGGGGAAAAGTGCACACAAGGCCAAATAGAGAGAGTATGTTTTACGTCCTTGCTCCAAAGAAAATTCAGGCAGTTCTTATGGCCATGGTTGATAAAGTTGTTTCCCTACCTTGTCATGTTTTGCAAATATGGCAACAAAGCAACAAGGATGATCAGCAGACTGGAGGCTAAAACATATAAAGAACAGTTGCTGGACTTGGGTATGTCTAGTTTAATGAAGAGAAGGACCAGGGGGGACATGACAGGACTCTTCCAATATCTCAGGGGCTGCCCCAAAGAAGAGGGAGTCAAGCTATTCTCCAAAGCGCCTGAAGGCAGGACAAGAAGCAACGGATGGAAACTGATCAAGGAGAGAAGCAACCTAGAACTAAGGAGAAACCTCCTGACAGTTAGAACAATTAACCAGTGGAACAACCTGCCTCCAGAAGTGGTGAATGCTCCAACACTGGAAGTTTTTAAGAAGAGACTGGACAGCCATTTGTCTGAAATGGTATAGGGTTTCCTGCCTGAGTAGGGGATTGGACTAGATGACCTCCAAGGTCCCTTCCAACTTTATTATTATTATTATGGATCATCGCACAGTCAGCCAGATGTTCAGACTGGATTTGGCATTTTGTCTACCTATCGAGTCCTTACCCAGGACCTGAGATAGGCAGATATGGATGTTTGATGGTATTACAGGTATCGTCGCAGGATGGAAGCAGTTCCTAGTAACGCCGCCTTTTGCAATTGACTAATAGCGAATTTGTCAATGCCAATGCCAGTGTTCAAGTGGTGCTCCAGTGGTTTTGGGATTGCACCCAAGGAGCCTATCACTATTGGTACTACCCTTGCTTGCTTTTGCCACAGTCTTTCTATTTCTATTTGTAGGTCTTTGTATTTTGTTATCTTCTCCAGTTCTTTCTCGTCTATTCTGCTGTCTCCAGGCACTGCCACGTCCACTATCCAGACTTTTTTGTCTTTCTTATCGACAATTGTTAAGTCTGGGGTGTTATGTTGCAGGTGCTTGTCTGTTGAATTCTGAAGTCCCAGAGCAGTTTAATTTTATCATTTTCTATGACTTTCTCTATTTTATGATCCCACCAGTTTTTGCTTACAGGCAAATGATATTTTTTGCAGATCTTCCAATGCACCATTGTTGCCACTTTGTCATGCCGCTGCTTGTAATCAGTTTGTGCAATCTTCTTGCAACAGCTTACCAAGTGGTCCACTGTTTCTTCAGCTTCTTTGCATAGGCGGCACTTACTGTCTGTTGCTGTCTTCTCAATTTTGACTTTATATGCATTTGTCCTTAAGGCTTGGTCTTGTGCAGCCAGAATTAGTCCCTCGGTCTCTTTCTTCAATTTTCCTGCTCTTAGCCATTGCCAGGTCTTGTTATTATCTGCTTTCCCAGCTATTTTTTTAATGTATTGGCCATGTAGTGCTTTGTCTTCCCATGCCTCTATTCTGTTCTTCATTTGGTCTTTCTTGTAGGCCAGTTTGGTCTCTCCAGTAGTCAGTAAGCCTTCCTGATATACTAATTTCAGTGCATCTTCATCATTGTTCTTCAGATATTCTTCCAAAGCCGTTTTTTCTTCTTCAACCATCTGATGTACTTGTAGCATTCCACGCCCACCTATTTGCCTTGGTAGATAAAGTCTGTCAATGTCACTGCGTGGATGAAGGGCATGATTCATTGTCATTATTTTTCTGGTCTGCCTATCCATTGCTTTTAGTTCTGCTTGAGTCCAGTCCACTATTCCAGCTGTGTACCTAATGACTGGGATTGCCCAGGTGTTGATTGCCTTTATGGTATTTCCTCCATTGAGTTTGGACTTTAAGATCTTCTTCACTCTCTTGATGTATTCACCTCTAATCTTTTTCTTGACTTCAGTGTGCTTGAGGTTGTCAGCTTGAAGGATACCCAAGTATTTGTAGTACTCTTCCTCATCCAGACTCTTAATGTTATTTTCGTGGGGCATCTTGATTCCTTCAGTTTTCACTATTTTTCCTTGTTTGATAGTAAGTGTGGCACATTTGTCCAAGCCAAACTCCATTACAATATCTTGGCTATATATACGGACAGTGTTGAGCAGCGATTCTATTTCAGATGATGTTTTTCCATACAGCTTCAGATCATCCATGTAAAGGAGGTGGGATAGTCTGGCAGATGTTTTTGATGTTTGATAGCCATGTCCTGAGTTATTCAGTATTGTTGACAGAGGAAACAGTGCAATAACAAATAGTAATGATGACAATGAATCTCCTTGAAATATTGCTCTCTTGATATTAACCTCTCCCAATCTCTCACCATTGATCTGCAATTGTGTCTTCCATTGTGCCATCCATCTTTGCACAAATTTTCTGATGTTTCTACTGACTCCGGTTATTTCTAGACACTTGATTATTATCATTATCGATCATCACACAGTCAGCCAGATGTTCAGACTGGATTTGGCATTTTGTCTACCTATCGAGTCCTTACCCAGGACCTGGGATAGGCAGATGTGGATGTTTGATGGTATTACAGATATCGTCGCAGGATGGAAGCAGTTCCTAATAAGGCCGCCTTTTGCAATTGACTAATAGCGAATTTGTCAATGCCAATGGTGTTCAAGTGGTGCTCCAGTTGTTTTGGGATTGCACCCAAGGAGCCTATGACTATTGGTACTACCCTTGCTTGCTTTTGCCCACAGTCTTTCTATTTCTATTTGTAGGTCTTTGTATTTTGTTATCTTCTCCAGTTCTTTCTCTTCTATTCTGCTATCTCCAGGCACTGCCACATCCACTATCCAGACTTTTTTGTCTTTCTTATCGACAATTGTTAAGTCTGGGGTGTTATGTTGCAGGTGCTTGTCTGTTTGAATTCTGAAGTCCCAGAGCAGTTTAATTTTATCATTTTCTATGACTTTCTCTATTTTATGATCCCACCAGTTTTTGCTTACAGGCAAATGATATTTTTTGCAGATCTTCCAATGCACCTTTGTTGCTACTTTGTCATGCCGCTGCTTGTAATCAGTTTGTGCAATCTCCTTGCAACAGCTTACCAAGTGGTCCACTGTTTCTTCAGCTTCTTTGCATAGGCGGCACTTACTGAATTATTATTATTATCAATCATCGCACAGTCAGCCAGATGTTCAGACTGGATTTGGCATTTTGTCTACCTATCGAGTCCTTACCCAGGACCTGGGATAGGCAGATGTAGATGTTTGATGGTATTACAGGTATCGTCGCAGGATGGAAGCAGTTCCTAATAAGGCCGCCTTTTGCAATTGACTAATAGCAAATTTGTCAATGCCAATGGTGTTCAAGTGGTGCTCCAGTTGTTTTGGGATTGCACCCAAGGAGCCTATGACTATTGGTACTACCCTTGCTTGCTTTTGCCACAGTCTTTCTATTTCTATTTGTAGGTCTTTGTATTTTGTTATCTTCTCCAGTTCTTTCTCTTCTATTCTGCTGTCTCCAGGCACTGCCACGTCCACTATCCAGACTTTTTTGTCTTTCTTATCGACAATTGTTAAGTCTGGGGTGTTATGTTGCAGGTGCTTGTCTGTTTGAATTCTGAAGTCCCAGAGCAGTTTAATTTTATCATTTTCTATGACTTTCTCTATTTTATGATCCCACCAGTTTTTGCTTACAGGCAAATGATATTTTTTGCAGATCTTCCAATGCACCATTGTTGCTACTTTGTCATGCCGCTGCTTGTAATCAGTCTGTGCAATCTTCTTGCAACAGCTTACCAAGTGGTCCACTGTTTCTTCAGCTTCTTTGCATAGGCGGCACTTACTGTCTGTTGCTGTCTTCTCAATTTTGACTTTGTATGCATTTGTCCTTAAGGCTTGGTCTTGTGCAGCCAGAATTAGTCCCTCGGTCTCTTTCTTCAATTTTCCTGCTCTTAGCCATTGCCAGGTTTTATTATTATCTGCTTTCCCAGCTATTTTTTTAATGTATTGGCCATGTAGTGCTTTGTCTTCCCATGCCTCTATTCTGTTCTTCATTTGGTCTTTCTTGTAGGCCAGTTTGGTCTCTCCAGTAGTTAGTAAGCCTTCCTGATATACTAATTTCAGTGCATCTTCATCATTGTTCTTCAGATATTCTTCCAAAGCCATTTTTTCTTCTTCAACCATCTGATGTACTTGTAGCATTCCACGCCCACCTATTTGCCTTGGTAGATAAAGTCTATCAATGTCACTGCGTGGATGAAGGGCATGATTCATTGTCATTATTTTTCTGGTCTGCCTATCCATTGCTTTTAGTTCTGCTTGAGTCCAGTCCACTATTCCAGCTGTGTACCTAATGACTGGGATTGCCCAGGTGTTGATTGCCTTTATGGTATTTCCTCCATTGAGTTTGGATTTTAAGATCTTCTTCACTCTCTTGATGTATTCACCTCTAATCTTTTTCTTGACTTCAGTGTGCTTGATGTTGTCAGCTTGAAGGATACCCAAGTATTTGTAGTATTCTTCCTCATCCAGACTCTTAATGTTATTTTCGTGGGGCATCTTGATTCCTTCAGTTTTCACTATTTTTCCTTGTTTGAACATCTTCCTCAGAGTACACAAGCCCCACAACCACGTCAAGGTAGTGCCTCACTGGGGGATTATTATTATTATTATTATTATTATTATTATATTCTGTTCTCGTCTTGTAAGACATGTGCTCAAGCCCTTTTTCATAACTTTTCCAGCCCTGATATGCTTTACAACTGCAGTGACTGTGCTGTATTCCATTAATGATGCCCCATACATTTGCAAAGGGCATTCAAGTGCCCGCATATTTCATCCTCTTCTTAAAAATACCTGCAGAGCAGCTGCACAATGAGTCAACCTCTTCACTGAGCTGATAACCCAAGATCTTTTACATAAGTACTGAATACACAACTCAGGTTCTATCCTATCTGTGATGTATTGAATATATATAAAGTTGTGTTAATCCCTGCTAAAGTGAAACTAACTCCAACTGCTTGTGAAGCTAAAATGAAACTAACCTTTAGATGACCCTGATTGTTAACTCCAACTGTTTTGGAGGGAAACTTTGAACATTCATATTTGGGCGGGCTTTTTCAAGTATTGTGATTGGTTAAGGCCCTGTGGGCTCAGAGTATAAATTACAGGCAATTGCCTGCAGTTCTCCAGTTCTAGTTTGAGTCAATAAATAATGTTATAACTAGGCTGGTCTGCTTCTTGCCTTTTTAAGCCCACTACACAATACTATCAGTGTATTGCCAAGATTTTTATGGTTAAAGTAGAGAACATGAGATCTACACGTCAGTTCAGCTATCTGTACTAAAGCAGGGCCTTTTCACCCATTGTACCACTTTTAGGATATGGCAACATCCGAGTACCACCAGTCGCCTAGCAAGGTGTCAAAAATTTGATGACCAAAAAAAAAAAAAAAAAGGAAAAAAGTGATAAAGTACAGGTAGTCCTCTACTTACAACAGTTCACTTAATGACTGTTCAAAGTTACAATGGCACTGAAAAAAGTGCCCCCCAAGGCACAGCCAAGCAAGACACCTGCCTGCCCGCCCAGCAGCACTCTTCCTCCTGTCCGAGGTTTTCATTGTTGTGAGCATTTCTATTGAGGATTGGCAGGAGGGTGGGGTTGGGTGTGTGTGGTTTTTATTCTCCCCGTCTGCTGGGTGGTTGCAGCAGGTTTTGGTCACTTCACATGACCCTGGGACACTGTGACTGTCATAAATATGAATCAGTTGCCAAGCATCTGAATGTAAATCACAAGACCCTGGAGATGCTGCAACATTCCAGCTGATCGATGCTTCTTCTGGGCTCAGCAGTAGCACCAGGAGCCTGGCGCTGATCCTGGTGCGTCCGCTGAGCCCTGACAGCCCTGAAAAAGCGCCGATCAGCTGGAAAGCAGCACTGATCCTGGCGCTTCCACTGAGCCCTGACAGCCCTGCAGCTCCAGCCATTTCTCGCTCAGGCTTGTGTGGTGCTGCCACTGGTTCAGCTCATTCCCCTCCCCATTACCACTTTTCTAGGATGGTCGCATACCACCTGCCAGGTGCCAATGTACCACAGGTGGTACCCGTACCACTGGTTGAAAAGCCCTGTACTAAAGGATTGGCTAGACTTTTGGAAGATTTTTCTCTATGAAACCATTGGAGAGATGGTCATCAGAGGCTTTAATCCCATAACATTTGAATCAGGAGAAGCTATGATGTGTCAGTCGTTCCAGATAGGCAAGGTCAGGAAACAAGACCAGCAGGTGTTTCAGGAATGCTCTTTATTGTGGTTGGCTATAATAACAGAATCTTGAAATCCTCTCAGAAGTTCTCTCCACTACATCTTATACCAAAGAGAATCAAGGTGGGATTATTTTAAATGTCCTTCTTTCTCCAAACTGAGTCATATTTTCTGAACCTTTTCTTCCATTGACAGTTCATTCATCCCTTACTCATTCCACCACATCACAGCCTGAACTTATGTTTGGGTACAGAAATAGGTGAGTGATAATCCATACATTTTGATCGCTTGATTGGTTGATTCCTGACAAGATGAAGAATTTGCAGTTGAAGCCAAGACTCCTCAAAGGTGAAGATAGGCTCAAGTTCCAGATGGATCTTGACAGACTCGAACACTGGGCCCTATCTAACAAAATGAAATTATGTGTAGAAAAGAGTAAGGTTTTACACTTACGCAAGAAAAATCAAATGTACTGGTACAGATCAGATGAAAGCTGGCTCAATATCTGTAAACTGTGAGAGGGACCTTGGAATCCTAGTAGACAATCACTTAAATAGGAGCCAGCAGTGTGCTGCAGCCATCAAAAAAGCCCATGCAATCCTAGGTTGCATTAACAGAGGTTAGCCAAGATCGCCTGAAGTATTAGTACCACTTATAAAGCCTTAGAAAGGCCACACTTAGAATACTGCATCCAGTTTTGGTCACCATATTATAAAAAGATGTAGAGATTACAGAAAGAGTGCAGAAAAGAGCAACAAAGTTGATTACGGGCTGGAGGTTAAAACATATGAGGAACTGTTGCTGGGATTGGGTACCATATATTCTGGCGTATAAGGCGACCCGGCATATAAGATGACCCCCACCTTCGGCACCGAGTCGCATGCCTAGAAAGTCATCTTATACGCTGGAAACTACCATTATTTCCGGCGTATAAGACGACTCGGCGTATAAGACAACCCCCGACTTCGGCGCCAATTTTAAAGCTTGCGAAAGTCGTCTTATACGCCAGAAAGTATGGTATGTCTAGTTTAATGAAGAGAAGGACAAGGGAGGACATGATAGCCGTGTACCAATATCTCAGTGGCTGCCATAAAGAAAAGGGAGTCAAGCTATTTTCCAAGGTGCCTGGAGGCAGGACAAAAAGCAATGGGTGGAAACTAAGCAAGGAGAGAAGCAACCTAGAATTAAGGAGAAACTTCCTGACAGTGAGAACAATTAATCAGTGGAACAATCTGCCTCCAGAAGCGGTGAATGCTCCAACACTGGAAGTTTTTAAAAAGAGACTGGACAGACATTTGTCTGAAATGGTATAGGGTTTCCTGCTTGAGCAGGGGGTTGAACTAGATGACCTCCAAGGTCCCTTCCACCTTGGTTATTCTGTTATTATTTTGTTATTCTGAATTGAAAGACTGAACTCTGGCAAGATGAAGATCTTGAGCACAGATGATTCCTTACTATGGGAATTAGAGAATTTAGCCATTCTAAATCAGATTAAAATCCCTCAAGAAGAATAGTTACATAGCTTGGGAAAGCTCCTAAGATCATCATTGTCCAAGTGACCCTCACAGCCTATTCCTGTTTTAGAATAGGCTGCTCCACTGAAATTTGGGAAGTATTAATACCTTTTAGTTGACTGACGTTAGTCATAATCCCATTTTCAGAAGGCGGGGTACCATACGTGGACCAGTGAGCCACAGATGAAATTGGAAAAAACAGAATTTTCTGTAACTCTTCATTGTCATCTATTGACTCACCCTGAAGGAGGACTAAAGCAAAGGGCTTGTGGATCATGAACTCAGATAAGCAACCAGTTTTACCTCTGGAGATACAACATGCACATTTTGAAGTTTGTTCTTATTCTGCCTAAAGGATTTCCTCCATTTGCACCTCAAGAGGAGACAAGCGTGTCTTGCTGACTTCTTTCCTCTGTTGTGTTCTCAGGACTTCATCCTCATCCCTTCTGCAGCCCAGCGGTAGACAATTTCAGTCATTCCACTGTGAAAAGCATCATTCAGTTAAACCCAATCAGAGGCCATTGTACTTTCCTTACCTGGATAAACAAGAACAATGGGGGGGGGGGGAATAAGCCATTTTATATGATGTCAGCTTCTTTGCACAGGGACTAGTTTGGTTAATTGTTCAGAATTATTATATTATATACCATAATATAATTGTAACAAATGGATTATCTGGGAAAATAACTGCTTCTTTAAATAAGTGTATGGAGTAACATTGCCCTCTACAGCATGTAACATTTATAAGCTATCTAAGAACAGAAAGTGAAACCGCTTTCTGTTGAAATCTCAACTGGAATACAAGTAGTGCTTAATTTATAGTGCAGGCCAAAGTTTCCATTGCTAAGCAAGACAGTTGTTATGTGAGTTTTACCCCATTTTATGACCTTTCTTGCCCCAGCTGTTCTAAATCTGTGCAGTTGTAAGTTAGTAACATGGTTGTGTGGGAAGAGCCTCCCCAGAGAAGGAAATTTTAAAAGGGCAGAAAAATATATTTCCTCAAATGATCTTAAAGAGGCTGAAAAGCATGCCCAGTTTTTCTTAATAGCCCCAAGTCTCCCTCCCCCAGGCAAAAACCAGCTCTGTAGAAATGCAGATAATCTTGTCAGAAAGACTGGAGTCAGGAAACTGGGATTAGGAAGAAAGATCCCTAGAATCAACACCAAAAATCTAAGAGTCATCAGCCATAGCCCCAGGGAAGAAGGATATGACCCTTGGGACATAATAGGATTAACCCACCACCATCAGAATACCAGAAGGGCACACCCAGACTCAGGTCAGAATATGTGACACAGGAAATACAGAACCTCAAACAGGAACAGGAAACAACTTCAAGAGCCCCAAAGGGTATAAAAACCCACTCCCTACATGTGCGCTCTCTCTTTTCTTCTAGAGCCATCTTTCTCTCTGGCTCTCCTCTTCAATAAACTGCAACCTTCTTTCTAAAGCAGTCGCCATGTTGTTTATTCCCGGCTTGGACTGAACCCCGATGAAGACTTTTCTTTCAACAGTTGTTAAGTGGCTTCCCCCATTGAACTTTGCTTGTCAGATGGTCGCAAAAAGTGATCACATGGCCCCTGGGACATTACAGCTGTCATATTTATGAGTCAATTGCCAAGGATCTGAATCTTGATCATATGACCACGGGGATGCTACTGTGGGAAGTCAGCCCCCCAGAGAAGGAAATATTAAAAGGGGAGAAAAATATATTTCCTCAAAGGATCTTAAAGAGGCAGAAAAGCATGCCCAGTTTTTTCTTAATAGCCCCAAGTCTCCCTCCCCCAAGCAGAAACCAGCTCTGTAGAAATGCAGATGTAAATAATCCAGGAAGGTTGGAGGCCCCCAGCTAGAAGATTAAGAAGACAAAGACACCTAAAATCTACATACCCCACCCAAACTCTAAGATGACATAATAGGATTAACTCACAGATCCCAAAGGGGCACACTCAGACTCAGGTCAAAAGTACATGACACAGGAAATACAGAGCCTCAGATAGGAACAGGAAACAACCTCAAGAGCCCCAGAGGGTATAAAAACCCACTCCCTACATGTGCTCTCTCTCTTTTCTTCCAGAGCCATCTTCTTTCTTCTCTTCAATAAACTGCCACCTTCTTTCTAAAGCAATCGCCATGTTGTTTATTCCCAGCTTGGACTGAATCATGACGAAGACTTTTCCTTCAACACTACAATGGTCATAAGTGTGAAAAATGGTCACAAGTAACTTTTTTCAGTGCCATTGTAACTTTAATAGTCACTAAACAAACTGTTGTAAGCTGGCAGGAATAACCATCAACCCCGAAGACAAACTCAGAATCCAAAACGATCTTGACCGACTTGAACAATGGGCCCCATCCAACAACATAAAATTTAATGTGGAGAAAAGCAAGGTTTTATACCTAGGCAGGAAAAACCAAAGGTATGAGTATAGATTACCGTAAATGCCGGCGTATAAGGCGACTTCCGCGAGCGCTGAAATCGGCGCCAAAGACGGGGGTCATCTTATACACCGAGTCGTCTTATACGCCGGAAATACTGGTAGTTTCCGGCGTATAAGATGACGTTCTAGGAATGCGACCCGGCTATAAAGACGGGGGGCGTCTTATACGCCGGGTCGCCTTGTACGCCGGCATTTACGGTAGGTGAAACCTGGCTCAAAAACAATAACTGTGAGAGGGATCATGGAGTCCTAATGGATGATCACTTAAACATGAGCCAGCCATGTGAGGCAGCAGCCAAAAAAGCTAATACAATCCTGGGTTTTATGAACAGAGGCATTGAATCAAAATCACGTGAAGTATTAGTACCGCTTTATAAATCCTTAGTAAGACCACACCTGGAATACTGCATCCAAAGAACACCAGTTAGAAAGCTACTTTTATTTTTATTTTTTAATTTTTTTATTATTTTTCACCATACACCATACACCCAAACAAACTTAAAATACATAAACATAAATCTTTTCTTTTAACAGAACAGTACTATACATTTTAAGCATTCTTTACATCTTATTTACATTTTATGTACATCAATAATTATGTCTTTTCCTTTTTTAAAGATTTTACCCTTTTTCCCATGCTAAATTGATTTTATGAGGAAACCCAAGTTTAAAAATTGGGGAAAAGATGATGATATGGAAAAAAAATTAGATGGAAGTGGGGATATTGACCTTGGATCAACTGATAGGTTAATGTACATTTTTATCATATTCTGTGTCAAGGGACAAAGATGATCTATCAGATACAACACAATGGCAATATTTACAATTGAAGTATTTGCTAGCAACATTGGATCCACACATTTTCAGCTTTTGAGACATCCAAGATACTAGAGCAACTTGTTAAATCTTTTAAAACTAAAACAGGCACTATTAGTTTCTATAAATACTTGTTATTAATAAGTTTGATTTGCAGATGCTATGAGTACAGAGAAGAGCAACAAAGATGATTAGGGGACTGGAGGCTAAAACATATAAGGAACGGTTGCTAGAATTGGGTATGTCTAGTTTAATGAAGAGAAGGACGAGGGGGGACATGATAGCAGTATTCCAATATCTCAGGGGTTGCCATAAAGAAGAGGGAATCAAGCTATTTTCCAAAGCGCCGGAAGGCAGGACAAGAAGCAACGGTGGAAACTAAGCAAGAAGAGAAGCAACCTAGAAGTAAGGAGAAACTTCCTGACAGTGAGAACAATTAATCAGTGGAACAGCCTGCCTCCAGAAGCAGTAAATGCTCCAATACTGAAAGTTTTTAAGAAGAGACTGGACAGCCATTTGTCCAAAATGGTGTAGGGTTTCCTGCCTGAGCAGGGGGTTGGACTAGATGACCTCCAAGGTCCCTTCCAACTTTACTACTACTACTACTACTATTATTATTATTATTATTATTATTATTATTATTATTATTATTATTATTAAATGAATGGGGGGGAATTAGAGGTGCCTATATGACCTAGAAAATCTGAGACTGTTTTTACTTCTATATCAGAAGTACCAGTGGACCATGGTGTATGGGTTATACAACAAAAGATAATATTTAGAATGTATTGGACCCCATTATGCCTGTATAGAACAGGATTTGTTGGAGATATAATAAGGATAATACTTCTTTAAAACACATGTCTTAATAATTACTTACTTTAGGAGAAAGCAATAGACTACATAAATGTGACTTTGCATCAAAAACTAAAACTTTCAGACAATAACATCCTTTTGAAATATATACTTAGCATTTGGAATTTGACAACTCAACATAGTATTGAAAAAGAAATGAAAAAAAAAATTCCACAAAAGTAAAAATCCATAGATCATCAAAGTAAAGGGAGAAAAAAGTGAAATCAAACACAACAAAAGGAAAAAAAGTACAATATATTTTAACAGTAAATGGTTACAGTTCTGTGTAATTAACTAATGCAATTATCATTCAAATACATATTTATATTTGATACATTTATATGAGACATGGTAAACATAGAAAAAGTCTAAGTGTTATGTGACAAAACATAAACAGTCTAAAAATGTTAACTGTTGTACGTTGAGATGTGAAGATGTTAAAAGCAGAGAAAGTTTCAGAATTAAAACCTGAAGGCTAACCAGAGAAATTAGATTATGAATATAAATGTAGGAGTTGTTTTAAAAGTATTACAGTCTTCAATACAGGTAGTCCTCAATCTTTAGTGACTGTTCGAAGTTACAATAGCACTGAAAAAAATGATTTATGATCGGTTTCCACACTTGGGACCGTTGCAGCCTCCCCATAGTCTTCCTCTTCTTCTCGTGCCCTATCCATTATCGGATGTTGGCGATCGTGTTGGTGATCCTGTTTTTATCAGCAGCTGCACGAAAAAGGGCTGCTGAGTTTTGTCCAAACCAGTCCCTTAGATTTCGAAGCCACGATGTTCTTCTTCTGCCTGGACTTCGTTTAACTTCAATCTTTCTCTGGAAGTTTAAATGGAGTATGCCGTAATTTTTCTAATGGTCACGTGATCAAAATTCAGAGTCTTCGCAACTGGCTCATATTTAGGATGGTTGCTGTGTCCCAGGGTCATGTGATCATCTTTTGAGACCTTCTGACAAGGAAAGTCAATGAAGACTTACTTAACAAGCATGTTACTAACTTAACAACTGCATTGATTCACTTAACAGCTATGGCAAGAAAGGTTGTAAAATGGGGCAAAACTCACTTAATAGCTGCAGGTTCTCCCCTTCTTTCTTAAGCAGGACCAGAACTAACAGCATAAGGAAGAAGGTCTAAGCTGGACATGAGGAAGAACTTTTCTGTTGTAGCACTTGCCTTCTGGAATATTCTCCCGCCGTTGATTAGGTTGACCCTGACTCTGTTCCTTTTCCCAAGGCCCCAAAGGCTTAGTTCTGTGCCCAAAACCTGGGGCCTCCCAAATATGTGAAGGCTCTCGTCTCCTGGATGCATTCGTTAATGACAGTTGTATCTCTCAGCTTTTTCCTGAAGTTTTAATTTTAGTGATTGTTATTGTTTTATTTATTAATACTGTTCACTGCCCAGAGTCACACGTAGTAATAATAATAACAACAACAACAAACATCCACATCTGCCTATCTCAGGTCCTGGGTAAGGACTCGATAGGTAGACAAAATGCCAAATCCAGTCTGAACATCTGGCTGACTGTGCAATGATCCATAATAATAATAATAGAGTTGGAAGGGACCTTGGAGGTCTTCTAGTCCAACCCCCTGCTCAGGCAGGAAACCATACACCATTACAAACAAATGGCTATCCAGTCTCTTCTTAAAACTTTCAATATTGGAGCATTCACAGCTTCTGGAGGCAGGTTGTTCCAATGGTTAATTGTTCTACCTCAGGACGTTTCTCCTTAGTTCTAGGTTGCTTCTTTCTTTGATTAGTTTCCATCCGTTGCTTCTTGTCCTGCCTTCAGGGGCTTTGGAGAAGAGCTTGACTCCCTCTTCTTTGTGGCAGCCCCTGAGATATTGGAACACTGCTGTCATGTCACCCCTGGTCCTTCTCTTCATTAAACTAGACATACCCAATTCCAGCATCTGCTCTTTATATGTTTTAGCCTCCAGTCCCCTGATCATCTTGGTTGCTCTTCTCTGCAGTCTTTCGAGAGTCTCAACATCTTTTTTTACATCGTGGTGAGCAAAACTGGATGCCATCTTGCAAGTGTGGCCTTACCAAGGCATTGTAAAATGGTATTAACACTTCACGTGATCTTGTTTCTATCCTTCTGTTAACACGGCCTAGTACCATGTTGACTTTTTTGGCAGCTGCAGCACCCTGCTGTCTCATGTTGAGATGGGCAGCTATATAAATTGATTAAATAAATACATCAATGATAAATTTATGGATTGTTTGAGATGCCAGCCAGTGGGAGAGGCTGCCAGATGAAGTGGCAGATTGTCCCTCACTGGATGTTCTTCAAATAGAGACTGGATATCCTCTACCAGACGTGCTCTAGTCAAACCTGCCTTGAGAAGAGGCTTGTACCAAATGTCCTCCAAGGTTTCCTCCAACATTGTGAGACAGAGGAGTGTTGCTGAATGAGCTTTTCTGCATTATGCGTCACCAGCGTTTGGTGGATCACCACATCTCCCTGATTTTAATCTTCCACCTTTGTCAGAATACAAGTCTTCATTACTGCATTAGGCACCAATTGTATGTTAAATATCTGCCTCTCCACTTCCACCAACTCATGTTCCTTAGAACAACAACCAAGGAAGCCATGTTCATAGTTCATCAATAGGTGTCCTTTGCAACATAGGTCCAAGAGAAAATCTTTGTTAATCACCAAGCCATATGTCTATGGAGGTTCTCAGTCATCCAGGTCATGTGTCCACGCTGCTAACATCAGATGGTTTGCGTTGACAACAGATGGAAATGTAGCCATCATTTTCCCTTTTGCTTTTAGAATTAAATGATGCTGGGAGGGGTGGGGATGTGAATGAGAGTCTAGGTAGACATAACAATACTAAACCTAGTGTGAGAATCAAGGTTATTGAGCCCAGACCTGATCAAGAATTGGCAGGCTAAAGAACTGGAGAGGAAACCCACACTTCAAGCTAATTGGGGAATGTAATTTATTAGTTAATTGGAGGAGGGAATTGTGCTTTGATACTATGTGCCCAAGGGAGGGGAATTCAGTTTTTGGCTTTGATTATGCAGTGCCGATATTATGCTACTTGAATAAAAGATTCTTTAAGGTAAACAATGCCTCAAAGTTCTTTTGAAGAGTTTCATCTGTCAGAACCATAACATCATAGTTGTCCCAAAGATGCTTCCTTCCATTCCCCACCACCCAGTCAGAGCTGAAGAAGCTTCTTGGATGAGGAGCAAAATGTCTTCAAAGAAAAACAAGAAAGTCCAGTTGCCTCCTGAAAAAGCACCTTTGGGACACCAAGCCATAGTTATGGATTCCTCTTCTTGATGAAGACAAGTGGTCTCCAGGAACACAGGTAGCCCTTGACTTACAACTGTTCATTTAGTGACCATTTGAAGTTACAACGGCACTGAAAAAAAAGCAACTTATGTCTGTTTTTCACACTTACAACCGTTACAGCATCCTCATGGTCACGTGATCAAAATTTGGACGCTTGGCAAACTTGGTTCATATTTATGACGTTTGCAGCGTCCCCGGGTCATGGGATCCCCTTTTGCAACTTTCTGACAAGTAAAGTCAACAGGGAAGCCAGATTCGCTTAACCACCATATTATTGACTTAACCACTGCAGAGATCACTTAACAACCTTGGCAGGAAAGGTTGTAAAAATGGGGCAAAACTCACAAACAGAAATGTTGGGCTCAATTGTGCTCGTAAGTCGAGGATTACTTCTGTCTTGTTTTAAACATCATTAAAAACATGGTTTTCACCTGTGCACTAGCAGAGCAACAATGGCCCCAGTGGGACCAAGTGGCCCGTTTACTAAATTGAAGAATTCCCATTGTTCTGTTCCTCTTTTTTTTGTTTTGTTTTGTACGATTTTGCATTATTGTTTATGACTTAACTGTGATAGTTTTACAGCAGATTGTATTTACCGTAAATGCCGGCGTATAAGACGACTTCCGCAAGCGCTGAAATCGGCGTCAAAGACGGTGGTCGTCTTATACGCCGAGTCGTCTTATACACTGGCATATACGGTACCATGTTTTGTATACCAGTCTCATCTCTTTCAGAAGAAAGAACAGCATGAAAATAAAACAAATGGTAAGGGTTAGGGACATTTCTGAGAAAACTCCAGGACAAACAAATCCGAGCAATGCTCTCGGAGTAGAATTTCAGTCTAGAGGTAAAGGCCAACATGCAAACTGAGAGCAATTGTCTTGATTTTACGGGGTCCTACAGTGAGGAACAGCACAAAGTTTGTAGGGTTGAGGGTGCAATGATAATCCCATAATGGGTTCCAGACTGAGTCCTTTGGCTCCTTCTGGTAGCTGAAACTTAAAGGACCTCAACAGGATGGTCAAGAAAAGGAAGAGCTCCATCCTGGCCATTTGCTCACCCAGGCACACCCGAGGCCCTGCAGTGCAAAGATAAGGAAAGGAGGTTAGAAGTGATGGACAGTTATTCGCCAACGTTTCTAGTTTCAGTCCTAACCAAGGAATTTGATTCGTATTATATATGAAATGTGTGTTGTGTATGTGTACACTCTGAGAGGAAGCAACTAAATTTCATTTTTAATGTGTGCTGTTCTGCCCACATGAAACAATGGCAATAAAGGCTCTCTCTCTCTCTCTCTCTCTCTCTCTCTCTCTCTCTCTCTCTCTCTCTCTCTCTCTCTCTCTCTCTCGCTATATCAGTGTTTCTCAACCTGGACCAGATTCTGAGGTGTGGACTTCAACTCCCAGAATTCCCCAGCCAGCCTTGCAAGCAAGGCTGGCTGGGCAATTCTGGGAATTGAAGTCCACACCTCAGAAACCGGTCCAGGTTGAGAAACACTGATCTATATCTATCTATCTATCTATCTATCTATCTATCTATCTATCTATCTCTATATCTATCTATCTCTATATCTATCTATCTATCCATCTATCCATCTATCTCTATCTATCTATCTATATCTATCTATCTCTATATCTATCTATCTCTATATCTATCTATCCATCTATCCATCTATCTCTATCTATCTATCTATCATTTTATCTATCTATCTATCTATCTATCTATCTATCTATCTATCTATCTATCTATCTATCTATCTATCTACTGTATCTAAATATTCTGGAAAACGTGCTTCAGATTTACCTGCTCCAAATGGCAAAAATTCTTCTCTTGGTACAAAATGCCCATCCTTGTCCAAAAAATGGTACGGGTTGAATTGTTCAGGAGTTTCCCATCTCTTGGGATCATAAAGTACCGAGTTCAGATCTGTAACAACCAAAGTCCCCTGAAGGAGGAAGAAATGCATCTCGGTACACAGCTGATGACGTTTCTAGAGCCTCCTAATGTATTTATTTCCATCCCACCTTTACTTATTTATTGTTATACATAATGCAAGGCTGTGAACATATATAATACTCCGTCTTCCTCCCATTTTCCCTGTGAGGTGGGTTGAGCTGAATCACAGTTGCCCAGCTGACTTTGATGCCTAAGGCAGGATTAGAACTCACGGTCTCCTGGGGATTTGCCCAAAGCCACCCAGGCACCATTCATGCCTAAGGTGGGACTAGAATTCACAGTCTCCTGGTGACTGGCCCAAAGCCATTGAGGCAACTTTCATGCCTAAGGTGGGACTAGAATTCACAGTCTCCTGGTGATTTGCCCAAAGCCACCCAGGCACCATTCATGCCTAAGGTGGGACTAGAATTCAGTCTCCTGGTGATTGACCCAAAGTCACCCAGCTGGCTTTCATGTCCAAGGTGGCAGTAGAACTCATAGTTTCCAAATTTCTAACCAAGTGCCTTCACCACTAGATCAAACTGGGTCTCTTCCTAGCAAATTTCCCCTAATTATGTAAAAAGGATAATAGCTATCTCCTACTGTCAACTTGATTAAAATGTAAGCTAAACCAGTTCCTGCATTCCCATTCCTATTTCAAGATTTGTTCCTTGAATGTCAGCTGAAAATCCATTATTCACCATTTTTACATGGAAAAAAATGATGGTTTTGTGCAAAGGAGTAGCAGCAACCTGCAGAGAACTGGAATTCTCCTATGAAGAGCATCAGTACTAACCACAACATCTCATGGACGGTGTTCATACAAAGCATTTAACCAGATCAGCTACAGGCTTAGTAGCCACATTCCCACCACATGCAATATAGTAGCTAGTCTGTCTTAACTTTGATTAGATTTGGGGATTCTTAGAGTGGTATGGAAACCTAGCCTGTTTTTGTCACTTGTGGTGAAAGGAATTGTAAAACACAGAAAATGGATTAAGTCAATAACCAAGTTAAATTAATCTAATGCTGCTCTCATCGAATAACGAAGCAGGTTTCAGTTAATCTCGATCACTAAAATGTCAGAGTATATTACTGAAAAATTCTGCTGGTTAATGACTGCAATAAAGTTTTTTCAAGTTATTGAAAACAGAGGCCAATCTTTCGGCTTATGTTTCCCAGCAACTGGAATCATTACTTGCATGCAATACATGAATTTCTTGACTTTCAGATTTTTTTAAAAAGGGGGGGGGTTCAACTTTCAACATGTCCACTGCACTGAATTCCTTATTAAAGGAAGTGTCCTCTGGTATGTTCATTGTTCTAGTATCAACTCCCGTACCTTTGGAATGTGATATCCATAGAGGTTCACGTCTCTGGCACTTTGCCTGGGGACACCAACAATTAAGACATATTTCAGACGGAGAACCTCATGAATCACAGCATTGGTATATGGGAGTTTCACCCGATCTTGATAGCAGATTGAATGGGTGGGATCCAATGTATCTTCTATTTCCTTGCGGACTTTCTCTGAAGGCCATAATAGAAAAGAAAAATTATAACAGAATAACAGAGGAACAGAACTGAAAAGGGCCTTGAAAGTCTTCTAGTCCAACCCCCTACTCAAGCAGGAATCTCTATACCGTTTCAGACAAATGATTGTCCAATCTCATCTTAAAGTATCTCAGATACTCCACTACAATCGATGCAGTCAATGAAGAACGTGGAACATAATTCACAAAGAATCTGATTAAGAACTGAGCTATGATGACAAAGCATAAGGTGGTAGATCTACCCCTCGGGAACGTCTATGGAAATTCCCAGTCATCCAGGTCATAGTTGACCCAAAGGTACTGTTAGAGCAGTGGTTCTCAGCCTGTGGGTCGGGACCCCATTTGGGGTCGAATGACCATTTCACGGGGGTCGCCAAACAAGGCTGTCCGCCATTTTTTTCCCCCTTTTCTTTGGCCATGCCCCTGGCACCCGGTGATGTATAAGTGGTTGGGGGTCACCACAACATGGGGAACTGTATTATGGGGTCGCGGCATTAGAAAGGTTGAGAACCACTGTGTTAGAGGAAAAGTCTTCATCATGGTTCAGTCCAAGCCAGGAATAACCAACCTGGTGACTGCTTTAGAAAGAAGGTTGCAGTTTATTGAAGAGGAGAGCCAGACAAAAAGATGGCTCTGGAAGAAAAGAGAGAGAGCACATGTAGGGAGTGGGGTTTTATACCCTCTGGAGCCTTTTGTTTGGAGTTGTTCCTGTGGCATGAACTTTGACCTGAGTCTGAGTGTGCCCTTTGGCATCTGTGGGTTAATCCTATTATGTCCTGTCTTAGAATCTGGGTGGGGTATGTAGATTTTAGATGTCTTTATCTTCTTAATCTTCTAGCTTCAACCTTCCTGGATTATTTACATCTGCATTTCTACAGAGCTGGTTTCTGCTTGGGGGAGGGAGACTTGGGGCTATTAAGAAAGAAAACTGAGCATGCTTTTCTGCCTCTTAAATATTTCCAAAATATTTCTTTCTCTGGGGGGCTGACTTCCCACAGTACTTTTTCAAAAAGCAATTAAAGTTTCTTATTTATTCTTGAAGATGTTTCGCTTCTCATCCAAGAGGCTTTTTCAGTTGTGACTGAAGAAACTTCTTGGATGAGGTAGAACTGAAGAAATTTCTTGGATGAGAAGCGAAACATCTTCAAGGAAAAATAAAGAAAAACTAGTTGCCCTTTGAAAAAGCACCTTTTTTAGCCTACCCCTAGGGAGTTTCTAGATAGGTGGACTTCAATTCCTAAATCCATTTTTTTTTTTTGCAAAAAATGTTGGAAACCAGCAAAAAAGTCACAGTCACATGATCACATGACATTTGAGTTGCCATGGAACTGATGTCATGACCTGGAAAGAATTCTAGGATCCACATTCTGTGTATTCACTCTTGTGAAGGGCCGCCATATATTTGGGCTGCAAAATCCAGACAACCAATAGATGACAGCAAAGAGTACGACCATCCTGTAAAGATTTGGATTTTGACAGCTCAGATTGACAGCTCAGATTAGGTAGCCCAATTGTTACGAGAATGAGAGAAAAATCTGATGTAGGAGGGGGGGAAAATAGGAAAAAATACATATTCATATCAAATATATATCAAAAAATAGAATAGGATAGGATAGGATAGGATAGGATAGGATAGGATAGGATAGGATAGGATAGGATAGGATAGGATAAGGGAGGGGAGGGGAGGGGAGAGGAGAGGAGAGGAGAGGAGAGGAGAGGAGAGGAGAGGAGAAGAGGAGAGGAGTTGGAAGGGACCTTGGAGGTCATCTAGTCCAACCCCCTGCTCAGGCAGGAAACCCTATACCATTTCAGTCAAATGGCTGTCCAGTCTCTTCTTAAAAACTTCCAGTGTTGGAGCATTCAGAGCTTCCGGAGGCAGGTCGTTCCACTGATTAATTGTTCTAACAGGAAATTTCTCCTTAGTTCTAGATATTTAATGTAGTTAACCATCTTTAAACCCTCCCTCGCTTTGCCTTCAGTTCCATTAAATAGCATTTTTATGGGTTTTGAATGTCCTCTTTATAGTTAGAGATGAGCAATTATTCCTCATCCACTCAAGCAGGAAGTCTTGGAATCTGTCACTGAAATAAAAGCAACAGTTTCAGGATTGAGAGAAGCCTTCCACGCCTGTGCAATCTACGAGTCTCACCTTGGACCTCCGGGTAAGCCACCATGAGTAGCAGTGCCCACTGCAAGGTGGTGGCCGTGGTCTCTGTCCCTGCGATAAAAAAATCAACAATGCACTGAGCTAGGTTCTCTTCATCATAAGCAGACTCAGGGTCACCTTTGCTCTGTTGTAGATAATAGAAAATATGAAATCAACTTAACAATCCCAATTCATCACGTACTGCTGTGTCGGAGGAAAGTCCTCCTTGTGTAGAAGACATCTTTAACAGGTAGTCCTCGACTTACAACCACAACTGGGGCCAGAATTGATAAGCAAGGCGGTTGTAAAGTAAGTCAAAACCCGACTAAAAAGGATATTTAATTCAGTTAACCACCTTTAAACCCTCCCTTGCTTTGCCTTCAGTTCCATTAAATAGCTAAGCAAACCACTGTAGCTCTTAAGTGAACCACGCACTCCTTAAGCAAATCTGGCCTCCTCCCCATTAACGTTGCAGTTGTTAAATTAATGACATGGTTGTTAAGTGGATCTGGTTTCCCCACAGGCTTTGTTGTCAGGAAGCCGCAAAAGGGGATCCCATGACCCCAGGGAGACACTGCCACCGTCATAGATATGAACCAGTTGCCACACATCTGAATTTTGATCATGTGACCACGGGGATGCTGCAGTGGTTGCATGCGTGAAAAAAAAAGGTCGTAAATTAACTAATCAACACAGGCCTGCAGGATTCTAGCAACCAGCTTCAAGCAACAGTAGGTGGAGGAAGGAATGGCCACAGTTGAGCCCAAAATTTACATTGCTAAGCGAGACAGTTGTTAAGTGAGTTTTGCCCCATTGTACGACCTTCCTTGCCCCAGTTGTTAAGTGAATCACTAGCAGTTGTTAAGTTAGTGACATGACTGTTAAGTGAATCTGGCTTCCCCATTGACTTTGTTTGTCAGAAGGTCACAATATTACATGACACACACACCCCGGGACACTGCAACTGTCATGAATACAAGTCAGTTGCCAAGCATCAGGATTTTGATCACATGACCATGGGGCTGTTGCAATGGTTGACGGGTGAAAAATGGTCATAGGTCACTTTTTTTCCAGTGCCGTGGTAAATTCAAACAGTCACTAAGAAGATGGTTGTATGTCAAGGAGTACCTGTACATGTGAACAACACAGCAAGATTGCTCGGTATGCTGTCCTTAGCAAAATAGGATGCCCTTCTGAGTTCTGAAGACCCACAAAAAATTTCTTTCCAGGATGCCCAACACTTACTCTGTCCATCTGAAGAAGATAGTAATCAATGAAATCCTGGGGGTCGTGCAGTGACTGAAGTTCCCTGTGCTTCTCGACCTCTTCCTTGGCAAATGAGATGACATCGTTTAAAGCCCGGAACACCCTCTGGTGACGTCCAGGAAGATGTTTCATCAACCATGGAAACAATTCATACAACTAAAGGAAAGAGGGGGTGGTGGGAGAAATTCTATCACAATGACGTCATCAGCCAATTATTTGAATTTACCACTTTGATAATATTGTCTGACTAATTCATAAGTCTTCAGGCTATGTCATTTATATGCCAAGGCCGCTAATTCTTGCTTCGACAATATATGCAGAACTGTCTGGTATTTTTAGAGTTAAATCAGGTGACAGGGAATATAAGGAAAGCCTGGGAAAAAGGAATGGAAGTGAATCTTTGCCCTCCGAGTTAATTGGAAGATGTGAATCATGACCCCAAAATAGGGGAGGGGAAATGCCTGGAATGTTATGTGCAAAGGGAAGGAAAATTCAGATCTTAGCATTTTCACCATGCCGTGCTGACATCTCTGTAACACTAATAAGGGCTTTTTAGGTTAAAAAAATGCCTGAAGGTTCTTTGAAGTGTTTCGTTAATCAGACACATGACATTATATATATTTGGTAAACCACTTCTGGATGCCAGCAGGCAGAATTGAATGAGAGCTGTGCTCTAAGATCTAAGAAGCTGCCACAAAGAAGAGGGGGGGGGTCAGAAGCAACGGATGGGAACTAATCAAGGAGAGAAGCAATCTAGAACTAAGGAGGAATTTCCTAACAGTTAGAACAATTAACCAATGGAACAACCTGAGGAGAGGAGAGGAGAGGAGAGGAGAGGAGAAGAGGAGAGGAGAGGAGTTGGAAGGGACCTTGGAGGTCATCTAGTCCAACCCCCTGCTCAGGCAGGAAACCCTATACCATTTCAGTCAAATGGCTGTCCAGTCTCTTCTTAAAACCTTCCAGTATTGGAGCATTCACCACTTCTGGAGGCAGGTTGTTCCACTGGTTAATTGTTCTCACTGTCAGGAAGTTTCTCCTTAGTTCTAGGTTGCTTCTCTCCTTGATTAGTTTCCACCCGTTGGTTCTTGTCCGGCCTTCAGGTACTTTGGAGAATAGCTTGACTCCTTCTTCTTTGGGGCAGCCCCTGAGATATTGGAACACTGATATCACATCCCCCCTCGTCCTTCTCTTCATTAGACATTCCCAATTCCAGCAGCTGTTCCTTGTAAGTTTTAGCCTCCAATCCTTTAATCATCTTTGTTGCTCTTCTCTGTACTCTTTCTAGAGTCTCAACATCTTTTTTACATTTTACATTTCTTTGATATTAGTATAACACTTGTCCCACAGCGAGTTGTCCTGTGGCACATTGGCTGCGGAAAATTGTCATGGATCCCAATTTCTGAAGACAATTCGTCCCACTGATTAATTGCTCTAACTGTCAGGAAATTGATGAGACCTGAAGAGGTGCACATGGAGGGCTCAGCGAGTTCTTGAAAAAGCTGCCTTCCTGATACCTTGCAGTAGCCCTCCACAGCTAAAACTCTTTTTAAAACCCCGGCCTCTTTTGCTTACATTGATAAATGAATCTTCATAATAAAAATCATCAGCAAGAGGATGGAGGATGGAGTCAGGGTCTCTGGAAGAAAACTCACCAGGTAAATAAAGCTGCCTCCAAATTTCATATAGCAATTCAAGTTTATTAACATTTTCTGGAATTTTTCATCTTTCGCAGAAAATCTGTATCCAAAAACCATAAAGCAAATCAAATTGGAGATTGCAGTGGTGACAGGCAAAGAAGGATCCAGTGGCTGTTCTGGAAATTAAAAATAAAAAATCACCATCAGACTGATATTATCCTGATTTTAACTATTTATATTGTCAGTGGGATTTCAGGACAAAAGGGAGGCGGTACAGGTTGTACCTGTACACAATTGTATAGAGTTCTGATCAGAATTCCCATTGCTAAGCAAGGCAGTTGTTAAGTGACTCTCCGCCAATTTTGCCACAATTGTTAAGCAAATCACTGCAATTGTTAAGTGAATCATAAAGCCAGTAAGTAAATCCAGTTTCCTCCATTGAGGTTGCTTGTCAGAAGCCCCATGGGAAGGCCACAAAGGATGATCACGTGACCCTGGGACACGGCAACCGTCATAAATGCATATTGGTTGCCAAGCGTCCCAATTTTGATCACGTGACCATGGGGAGGTTGTGACTGTTGTTAAGGGTGAAGGCTGGTTGTAAGTCATTTTTTTTCAGTGCCATTATAACTTTGAATACTTACTAAACCAATGGTTGTAAATCAAGGACTACCTGTAGTTGGGAACCCATCAAACAACACTTATTTTTAACCATTCGGTTAGTAGGGGACCCTGCAGAGGGCTCTTTCATCGAAAGGCTAGAAAAAAAACGGGCCACGGGACAGTTAGGTTATCAAAATAGGGACTGATACAGTGAAATTGTTGACTCTTGTCTTTGTCTGGAAGAATAAGAGATTCCCCTGTTACAGGCCTTGCATTCAGTTGGGACACAGTTCATGTGGTCAGGAGGAACATGGAAAGGATCAACCTTGATTAGAAAAAAAAGCTTTGATATAAAGCCTCAATATAAAAAAGATGTTGATACTCTGGAAAGAGTGCAGAGAAGAGCATCAAAAATGACTAAGGGATTGGAGGCTAAAACACATGAAGAACGGTTGTAAGAACTGGGTGCGTCTAGTCCAGTGGTGGCAAACCTATGGCATGCATGCCAAAGGTGGCACTCGGAGCCCTCTCTGTGGGCATGCGCACCGTCACCAAAGCTTCTCCCCCCCCATGGCCCACTCCTTACCAGCAGCCCCCCAGGAGGAGAGCCGCCCTGGCCACAGCCCGTACGGAGCAGCGCAGCCAAGCACCTGGCAGCAGAGACAAGATTCCACCCTCGCACCCCGTCACATGTAGATGATGCTGTGGAATGCGGGCGGAGGGCGTGGCTGCCATGACGCTGCTGGGCCACCTGGGCGATCTGCTACGGTGGGCCGTGGAGGCAGTGGGTGGCCCTGCGGGCAGGTGGGGCAAGGCATAGCGAGGGGAAGGCTGGGGGATGGAGCGGGGGCAGGGGCAGAGCGGAACGGGGTTAGGGAAGCACAGTTTTTGGGCACTAGATCTCTAAAAGGTTTGCCATCACTGGTCTACTCTAATGAAAAGAAGGACTAGGGTAGACCTGACAGCAGTGTTCCAATATCTCAGGGGTTGCCACAAAGAAGAGGGAGTCAAGCTGTTCTCCAAAGCACCTGAAGGCAAGACAAGAGGCAACAGATGGAAACTAATCAAGGAGAGAAGCAACCTAGAACTAAGGAGGAATTTCCTGACAGTGAAAACAATTAATCAGTGGAATGACTTGCCTCCAAAAGTGTTCCAACACTGGAGGCTTTTAAGAAGAAACAGGAGAGCCACTTGTCTGGAGTGGTATAGAGCAAGGTATAGAGCAACCAGTGGTACGGGTACCATCTGTAGTACATTGGCACCTGGCAGGTGATACGCGACCATCCTAAAAAAGTGGTAGTGGGGGAAGGGAATGAGCTGAACCGGTGGCAGCACTGCACAAGCCTGAGAGGGAGATGGCTGGAGTTGCAGGTCTGTCAGGGCTCAGCGGAACCACCAGGATCAGCACTTCTTTGAGGCTGTCAGGGCTCAATGGAACCGCCAGGATCAGCACCAGGCTCCAGCTGGAAAGCAGCACTGAT
This sequence comes from Crotalus tigris, assembly GCF_016545835.1. Classification (NCBI taxonomy): domain Eukaryota; kingdom Metazoa; phylum Chordata; class Lepidosauria; order Squamata; family Viperidae; genus Crotalus; species Crotalus tigris. The sequence goes on along the minus strand of NW_024096614.1, from coordinate 4,540 downwards.
CCTGGCACTTCTGCTGAGCCCAGAAGAAGCGCTGATCAGCTGGAATGTTGCAGCATCTCCAGGGTCTTGTGATTTACATTCAGATGCTTGGCAACTGATTCATATTTATGACAGTCACAGTGTCCCAGGGTCATGTGAAGTGACCAAAACCTGCTGCAACCACCCAGCAGACGGGAGAATAAAACCAAACACCTCTCCCCCCCACCCTACACCCCCCCACCAATTCTCAACAGAAATGCTCACAACAATGAAAACCTCGGACAGGAGGAAGAGCGCCGCCAGGTGGGCAGGCAGGTACCTTGCTCGGCTGTGGCTTGGGGGGCACTTTTTTCAGTGCCATTTTAACTTTGAACAGTCACTAAGCGAACTGTTGTAAGTTGAGGACTACCTGTACTTTATCACTTTTTTCCTTTTTTTTTTTTTTGGCTCATCAAGTTTTTGACACCTTGCTAGGCGACTGGCGGTACTCAGACGTTACCATATCCTAAAAGTAGTACAATGGGTAAAAAGGTTGAAAAGCCCTGGTATAGAGTCTCCTGCTTGAGCAGGGGGTTGGACTAGAAGACCTCTAACGTCCCTTCCAACTCTGTTATTCTGTAGTCTGTATTAATGAAACACCAGATATATCATTCTGAAGCATGCAGAGATTGTAGACAGGATACCTTTTGCACGTGCAAAGATTTTCACCAGCCGATGGGCCTCCTCTTCTATTCGATTCTCCATGCCTTTCTTCCCAAGTCCAAGTTTTCGCATAGTGATTAGGCCAAACCGTCTTTGTTGCTTCCAGTTTTGACCATTTGAAAATATAATACCTGAAGCCAGAAGAAATGAGTGAGTCATTATGCTCACAAAAATTATCACTAAAATATTGTTAGGTAGCTTAGATCAAGGAGTCTGCAACCTTGGCAAGATCAAGACTTTGTGGACTTCAAGTCCCAGAATTACCCTGGCTTAGATGAAGTGTGTTCTCGTGCAAATTCTACTTGGCCATCTCAGAGATCCCTCTTTTTTTTTCCAGCGAAAAACAGGATCAGTGATGCAAAATCAGCTTCTGCCTGGTACAAGTGGGACTGCCAGAATAAGACTAGATCTGCTCTGAAATCTCGTGGATTATACTGAACAATGGCAGAGAAACCAAAAGTCTACAACACTATTTCATTTTTTCCCTCCCCAAAAATGAGTTTTGCTTCTTGTCCTGCTTTGGAGAATAGATTGATCCCCTCTTCTTTGTGATGACATAGTGATGAGAATTTGCAATTTGATTTCTCAGTGCTCCTCTCTCTCTTTCTCTTTTTCTTTCTTTCTTTCTTTCTTTCTTTCTTTCTTTCTTTCTTTCTTTCTTTCTTTCTTTTTCTTTCTCTTTCTTTCTCTCTCTCTCTCTCTCTCTCTCTCTCTCTCTCTCTCTCTCGCTCGCTCGCTCTTATTTATTTATTTTATTTTATAATATATATCAGTGATGGCGAACCTTTTAGAGACCAAGTGCCCAAACTGCAATCCAAAACCCACTTATTTATCGCCGGGTGCCAGGTGGGCGTGGCCCACTGGATGGGCATGGCTGTTGTGGTCATGGCAGATTGGGTGGGTGTGGCCAAGGTGGGTGTGATCACCTTGATGTTGCTCGTGGGGATGGACGTCTGTGGGGGCCGGGCAGGGCTGGGGAGATCCAGGGGGTCTCTGGCAGGTGGGGCGATGGGCAGGAGGCTCATTCTGCGGGGTGAGGCGAGGCAAGGTGAGGTAGGGCTGGAGTGCCATTGTCACAGGGAAAGGTGAGGCAGGGGCCGGGGTGACTGCTGCCTAACACCATCTGCCCCCGCACACAGAGGCCAGCGAGCACATGGGTGCTGGGATGCATCCGGCCATGTGGGACCTCAGCCAGTTAGCGGGTGGCTGGTTGAAGAGGGACGGTTGCCATCTCTGGGGCATGGCGCGCATGTCCACAGAGAGGGCTCTGAGTGCCGCCTCTGGCACGCGTGCCATAGGGTCGCCACCACTGATATATATCATCTACCCCAATCTGCAAATTCTCTATTTTACCAGATAAATTACCCCTTAAGCTTCATGAAAACTTACCCTTGTTTTTAAAGGCCTCTTTAAAAAAGGGAGTCATTTGTCGCTCAGCAAAATCTTCAGTTTGAATGAGGGCTTCTTTGACTGCCTGAAATCCAGAGAAGACCACTATAGCCATGTGTCCCGACCATATTGTGTAGATGTTTCCATATCGCTTAGCCAGCTGCCATTTGAATCAAAACAGAAAATGAAAATATGACATTCAGCCAGCGGTGAGATTCAGCCAGTTTGCACCAGTTCAGCAGAACCGGTAGCTAATTTTTTTGTTGCCCAGAATGGCTCAGAACGGACTTCTGGAAGCGGCATCCATGCAGAGAACGGGTTGTTTACATATTTGAATCCCACCACTGCGTTCAGTCCTGGTTGCCTTGCTGCTAAGCTTAAAGTTTACTAGGCAGCAGTGCTAACTACCCTGATGTATGCTACTGAGACCTGGACAGTATACAGGAGGCACGTTAGGCAATTGAACTACTTCCACATGACTTGCTTCGTAGAATTCTGAGGATCCGGTGGCAGGATAAGATACCAGACACAGATGTCCTCTCCAGAGCAGGCCTATCATCAGTTTACACTCTGTTGATGAAAGCCCAGATGCGCTGGGCAGGCCATGTTGTAAGGATGTCAGATCATCACATCCCTAAACAGCTCTTTTATGGCGAGCTGTCTCAAGAAAACAATTGCACGGGGGACAAAAGAAGCAATACAAAGACACGCTGAAAGCCTCTCTCAAGTCCCTGGATATTAACACCATCTCTTGGGGACTTCTGGCGCATGATCGACCGACATGGCGCACCTTGGTGTACCAGGGTTGCCAGACATATGAACACAGAGGGACAATCTTGGCACAAGAGAAGTGAGCACTCTGCAAAGCCAGAGCTGTAAATGCTGAAGTAACAGTGTCTACATTTCTTTGTTCAGTATGTGGTAGAACATTCCGTGCTACCATCGGTCTTATCAGCCACCTACGGACACAAGATGTCAAGGTCCTCATCGAAAATCGATGGACGAACAACACCCTATTGTTTCCTTATGCCTGAATGTTTGCTTGCAGTAAATAGCACCGTATAAACAATCAGGGAAGAAACAATCAAGAAATTATTAAGGAAGAAATCAAGATAGGCAGGACAGGCTGCTAGAGATAAACCATCAGAAAATTACATCTTTACTGTTGATGTTCCTAGCCTGATGATGCCATCCTATTGCAATCTGAGATGTCTTTATTAAGTTTTATCAAATCATACACTCTTTCAAAATATCACTGTTAAATTATCACTGTACGTGCTACAGGAAGCAAGGAATTTACATTCCTTTTATTGGAAAAGACCTTGGATTGCTTTTTTAGAAAAATAGCTAACCAAATTGTAGGCTAACCAAGGAGAGAAGCGAACTAGAACTAAGGAGAAATTTCCTGACAGTGAGAACAATTAACCAGTGGAACGACTTGCCTCCAGAAGTTGTGGGTGCTCCAACACGGGAGGTTTTTAAGAAGAGATTGGACAGCCACTTGTCTGAAATGATATAGAGTTTCCTGCTTGAGCAGGGGGTTGGGCTAGATGACCTCCAATGTCCCTTCCAACTCTGTTATTCTGTTAATTCTAATTTTGAATTTAAAAAGTGAATCCAACTCAGAATTTAAGTTTGAATGGAAACTTTCATAATATTAAGCATGGAATTGTGTCATACCCCAAATTTGCTTTTAAAGCTTATATTTTAACACTGTGTAATTAATAGAATCGGTAGAGCACATTGTTTACTACTTCTGGTTTTAATCATTTGAATAATTGTTAACCAATTTGTTTTTGTTTAAAATTCAATAGGGATACTGCATTTTCACTGGCAAATGGGTATAAAAATGCTATAAACTTCTGATAATGAAATTTGGATATATTAGTATCATAAAATTCCAGATTTGCTATTTATCCACTTGTATTTTGTATTCTGTACTTCATTTTTAACTACTTATTTCTTGTACATAAGAAAGAACTTTTAAAAAAACCATAAAAATCAGTTCCTACAAAAAGAATCCTTGTACTGGTCCACAATTTAAGGATAATGCAAATTTATTTCTGTAATTTCTGAGAGAAATACTGGAACAGTGAGGGCCAAATGAACAATTAAGTTACATGAAAAGAAAACACCTTGAGATGTTAAAATCTCTTTAGGCTTTTAGTCTGAATGCAACATCATGTAATGCTGTTCTAGTTATGATTAAAGGATTAGTAAACAGAATGAAAGGCACAACCTTGAATAGTGCTGTCTTTGTTTTTAATTCTTTAATAGTATTTCATTCATTCATTCATTCATTCATTCATTGAGAGAGAGATGATAGATTAAATCTTACTATTAATCTTCCAAACTTATATGCACACCAATCTTAATCAAATAACTCTGCCCAGCTAACCAACATAAAAATAGAAAATCAACTTGTTAAACCAAATTATTAAACTATAAAATCATAATAAAATCGAACAAA